>NC_137825.1:11898729-12513729 GCF_963921795.1 Nannobrachium achirus | reverse complement strand
GACCTCCAGAACCGGGACCTACGACCTCCAGGTCGTGGCCTAGGTCGCGACCAGGCCGTAGGTCGTTCGTATCAGCGGCTGTCTCTCCAGGGGCCACTCAGCAAAATACCAAAAGCCCAAAGGGCCGCAAGCTAAAAATGACGGTCCTATTTTGGACGTTTACATTGATTTTGTACAGTACACAGTCTAATAATTAAGGAAACAGCCACATTTCCATAAGCCAGGCCAAACCTCATTGAACCAAAAGATTGTCATGGATGGAATGATGAAATTGATTTTTTTTATCAAATTAGGATTTATTCACAAAATGTGAAGTGAAAATGAACAGTTCTGGTTCAACCTTTTTGTAACCTCCCCTGTGTCTGGGTATGCAAGGCTAGTGAACTTTGGCAATGTAAAGGTATGTTTTCTCATGCCACTAACACTCCTTTTCATTAATAGGACAGATTTAAAATAAATAAACGTTTATACTTATTATTCAATCACTCAAACCCCAGCATCCCTATTCTTGGGGGACATTCACCAAAAATAGCCGATCTACAAGCTCACCACAAGATGCATTGTGAGCTTGTAGATCGGCTATTTTTGGTGAAGAGAGTTATTGTATGGAAAAATAACTCAAGTACAGTTCAACTCCCCCTCAGATGCACTGTACTTGTAAAACAGTTTGATGCTTTGAGCTTTGTAAAACACAACAGCTCGTTGGAGGAGATTTGTGTTAATAAGCATAGTTCCTTGGCTGCAGCGCGATCTGTTGGAATGCTTGCACTGTCGGTGCCATAGAGTTATAGTCGGAGCTGACTGGCGGAGTCGCGGAGGGAGAGACAAGCAGCGGAGACAAGGGCTAGGTCTTCATTAGCCTGAAACATGACAATCGCGGGATTCGCTGCCGCTCATATCGCACGACCGTCATGCGTCTCCGCTCCAGTGAGCCCGACTGTGGTTGTCTGCTGCAAAATCTCCGCATATTTGTCTGTCTGACTGTCTCGTTGTACTGTAGCTCTAGTGTAGCCGCCTGCATCTCTGCACTGTCTGCTACTGCATTCGCTTCCTGACTCTTATCCCTAACTACGGAGTGCACCGAGGGTCAAACATCACCGCGTTTTGCGTTTCGCGTTAACTTTGACAGGCTTAGAAAAATCATATTTTTTTTAGCACGATCATGACGGGCCGCACAGACATGCGGAAAGGGCCGCATGCGGCCCGCGGGCCGCGGGTTGAGTAGCACTGTAACAGTAATGATTCTTTTTGAATATTTCTGGAACTCCCAAGATGGACTAGTGCAAGTGAAATGTGTGTGACCAGTACTGTACCCACCTCTCATGCTGTATTGTGGAATTTTATGTTTAGATTTGTGTGTAGATTTGTGGAGTCAAAGAATGTATTAATCATGGCCTTGACTAGGGATCACCCAGAGTGATACAAGGTATTCCTCTTGCTTCTGGAAACACTGGAGGCAATGTTTATGTTTTTAATTGAGTGAAAACAGTCTGGTACTGTATATCTTTGTGTGTGTTTTTTTTTTTTTTTACATGTTTTTATGGACCTATTGTGGCTGAAATTAAGTTGATCAATATCACGCGAGGCTTGACCAATCATCAAATCCATTATATTGTCCAATCAAAAAAAATAAATTGCAGAGCTCTCCATTCTGCAATTTTCTCCATTCTATGTAATGGAGAAATCAAATACTTATTATCTCCACATGGACATACACACAAAGTAACGTACTGGAGCGGCTTGCACACTCAAAAAGTGGTTAATTCAATAATGTAGCTACTTTTCCTCTTAAATGAAAATGGAGTCAGACGTACAATAGTTGTCTTTGAAACACAGTAGAGTGGAAGTAATAAGCTTAAGTAGCCTAAATGCATAGCTGTACTTCATTACTGCCCATCATTGACGATTTCATTACTTTAAAGTGCTTAAACACAACTCAAAGCCATGCTAGCTGTCAGGATGACTGCTGCCATGCATGGTTCCAAGTATAGGCAGTGAATTCCCAGAACGGTTGTGGCTAGCCGTGCTTTATCGAGCAGAGAGTGTACTGCGCGGCTATGCTAATGCCTGCGGTGTCATGGGAGCTAGTTAGCCGTCTCGCTAGCTGCTGTCTTTCTGCTGTTTGTTATTCTCGTGTCTCTGCACTTTTCTTTGAAGAAATGTATGCAATGCATAAAAGCAAAATTCTTTATACTGTGATTAAAGCCACCTCATTGATGCCAGTGTGGTAAGGTACATAATAAGAGAAAACAAGGCAATAATATATTCAGGTGAACATTTTCTTAATTCCGTCCAAGACCTTTTTTTTCTTCAGCTTTTGAATCGAGTGCATGTTTTTATTGGGATGATGATGGAAGATTACCTAGATTTGTAAGTGTTGAATGGTGTTTGTACAGGTGGAAGCATGTCTGGAAAGGCCATACTGATGCATAATTTATACTTTGTTGTACGACGGTGTTGCTTGCCAAAAAGAACACATCTACAAGCCAACTACTTGTCATGATTTACAATTTACAATTTAGACATTTAGCTGCTGTTCTTAATCCAGAGAGATTTACATTAAGCAAAAGGACAGCACAAGGTATCAAATGCATAGAATTGATGATCTAAAATCAAGTAGCCGATCCGCAAGATCTGCTGCTTTTGTTACTTTTGAGTCTCTGACATGGCTGACAGGGACGTGCAGAGAATGTTAGAGAGGCAGGGGCTGAAATTTCTAAAAGGGCCTTTCGGTGAAAATATTGAAAATAGCAGACCTCCAAGCTCACAACATGTTGCGCTGCAACGCTTGGAGGTCAGCTATTTTTGATACCACACCACACTGAAATAAGCATAATCAAGTGAATACTGGAGATGTGTTGTAAGCCTGGAAGGCATGCATTTCTACACAAAGAGGTTAATTGAATGGAGGTCTGCCCCCCAACATACGATGCTGCATTCAAGTTCAGGAGAGTTTGTACAAGGCAATTCTCTTGAATGCTGCCTTCAGGTATGGCATGGAAAGAGGGTGTTTGCATTTATTTCACCCTATAGTGAAAACTGCATTCATGGCCTGGAGAGGGCACTTTTCACAGACGGGTAAAAGGGCAGGGGCTCAAGCCCCCTTTGATGTCTATGTGTGCACGTGCCTGATAGCTGACACACAGTAAGAAATCCTCAGCGATCATTTAACTCTGACAGTGTACAAATGGAACCAAATGGACCCTCTCTCCACCAACCCCAAGGTCAAACCTGGCTATTAGCATCCAATTAGCAGCGATCCATGAGATAACGATGTTAATGAGCACCAGAAACCTACAGGCTCCTTAATCACAAGGACTGATATCCCACTTTTTTTTCCTCCCTTTCTTTTTTTTCCGGTTCCTGTTCTCAGCAATGGAATTTAACTAAGTTCATTTACTCAAATACTGTATTCAAGTACAATTCTGAGGTGCTTTTAGTCCAGTTTTGGTCCATCCATTTTTCAATACCAATTACGGTCCCAGCCAATTAGGGCTGACACTCGATTAAAAAAGGAATCTAACTATCTAGAGCAGACCTCGGCATTGTGCAACCCGGGGGCCGTATGAAGCCCTTTGGTTCACTCTGAAGCCCTTTGCACACAGGCGCGTTTATCCGCACGGATAAAACGGACAATTTCATTTTTTTTAAAGAAAACAATGATTCTCTACGACCTCGTGCACACCGGATCCGAATTAGCCGTGCGACGAGTGGCTGCGGTCGTGCGTTTTGTTCTCGATCGAACCCAGTTCAATTCGTGCGTCTTGTCGCATGCGGTAAAAAACTCATCACTTCTTTTATGACTCCTTTTGGGATCCGCAGCGCTGATTCCGCACAGCCTTGCACACCAAATCCAATGCGTTTTATTCATACAGCAAACGGAAGAAACGCAACTGTCCTGTGTGCAAAGGGCTTGACCGGCCCTTGTAGGGTTAATGGCAAATTACAAAATAAACACATTTTCTCATTTTACCTCATGCATGGACTGAAGCTGCATTTCTTTTATTTTGAAGTTTTTTATTCATGTACATATGGATGCAATGTGTACATCAGCATGTGTGCGTCATCATTTTATGTGGTCTCAATAACAAGCAGGTGGTCAGACTGGTCACAAGTCAAGACGACCTGCCTTACCTTACCCATCGAAAATGGCTAAAGTGGCTAAAGAAAGAAAAGTCGATGCAGATTGCCGGGTTTTCAACAAAAAAGCGGTCTAATCAGCTTGTTCTCATTGTGTGCACTGGGGTTTGTTGTCTGTTGGTTGGTTACACTAGTTTGATCGCTAACCCTGAAACTCAGATCTGCAGATCTGCTACTTTTGCGTGACACTGCATGATCAAGTAGGACTTTAATTAATTCTCTTTTTTTGGAGATAAGAGGTTTCTGCCCGTCAGCATGATCTGAAAATGGCTGAAATGGCCCTTTAAAGGGAAACTAGGTCACTTTAATACTATTTTTCATTACATTTTTAGCAGTCATTTCCCTTTATCAGTCACTATGTTATTGTGCTGGGGTGTTCCCTTGCAGAAAGACACTTCCCCCTGGCTGTATTTTGCCTCTGTTCCACTGTTTATGTTTACGTTCATCTCTTGGAGGGATGTTTTTTTTGTCAGGGGGAGCTCAGCCAGAGCTCTTAATTTCTCCCTTTGAACTTCAAAGTGGTTGTGCACTGAGGTAATTGATTAGAACCATAAACCATAACAGTGTCAAGTGCTCGTTAGTGAACTCTCTTATCAATGGAAAGCATCAAATACAAACTACCTGTTTGATGCCTGTCATAGAGGGGAGGGGGTGTGTGTGTTTGTAATGTATACACACAGACTTGACCAGTTCCCCTTTAAGCAAAACATAATAAATAAATCATCAGTACTTCTTCCAGCCACGGTTAATCACAAGGACTCATATCCCCTCCTTTGTTTGTCTTGCTCCCTCCTGTCGTGTTGTTGTCACAGACACACGCATTTGTCTCTCATTTGATTTGTGGGCCAGACATCAGGGAGAGGAAGGAGGGGGTCCCCCGCCAGGGGGGAGGCGGGGGGTGACTGAGTGACGGACAGCTAGGAGAGTGTGTGTGTGTGTGTGTCCCCAGCCCGCCAGAGAAAGCGATGACTCTCCCTCTGACGGGTCGGACGAGAGCAGACGAAGAGGGGACTGAGGGAAGGGTAGCTCGCTCTCTCTGTCCCTATTTCTCTCTTTCGGTTCAATTCAAAGGGGCTTTTATGATGCAAAAAAAAAAGGAGTTCCAGGCACTAAAAGTGTACAAGTAGGGATCAGCCATTATTATGCCAACATGTTTGGCATAATAACCCATTAAACCAGGGGTCTTCAACGTTTTCAGGCCAAGGACCCCTTAGTTGAGTTAGAGACGAAGCAGGGACCCCCACGAAGCAGGGACCCCCACAACCCATAGATACCATATAGTTTCATTGTTTGACAGCACAATCATCACAATCAGTGTTGATTCCAATATATTGATGATTCCAATATATTCCAATTTCCAATATTGGATTCATGTCAATTTGTGTTTTCAGATATTTAACCACTTGAACCGTCATACAACTTGACCTTTCACTCTGTAATTAGTGTGCTCTTTTTTCCTCTCTACACCAAACCTCTTTGCCGGAAATAGCTGATCTATAAGCTCACAACGCCTCGCGCTTGTGAGCTTGTAGATCTGCTATTTTTGGCTAACGCTCTCAGAATATGGACACTAGGGTTCAAGTGGTTAATATAAAAAAGAAGCAAAAAAGTTTCTATCACACACAGATTTGGAGGACCCCCTGTAGTAACTCTGAGGACCCCCTAGGGGTACCGGACCCCCTGTTGACGACTCTTGCATTAAACGCTGAAGTTGATGCTAGCGTCCACAATGGACGCTGCCATCCAGTTCAGATGAGATCGATTTGTATAACGATATTTAAATTTGTATCTTTATCTTTATATTATCTTTATCGCGCCCGACGGGAATGACGCGTAAGACTTGGAACACATCTGTGTCACTTTAGATTTTAACCACTGTAACCATCATTTTATACTTTTCTACACAAAAATAGAAATACAAGCTCGTAGTGCGACACCAGAGTGCCACGCTACGAGCTTGTAGATCTGCTATTTTTGAGGAATCTGGAAGGCTCCTCATGGCGTGTCGATGTGTCCTCGATCAAGACACGGAATCCCTGAACTGCATGCTCCCGATGAGCAGGTTGGTGCCTTGCATGTTTTCCTCCATCACCATCGGTGTATGAAAGGGGAATGTGAAATACTTCATTGTAAAGGAGAAAAGTGCCTTATAAATGGACTGCAGTCCATTTAGCACCAACCATGGCACTCCAGCCTGTGTCAAAGCTCTCACCTTGACTGTCTCTATACTTAATGAAACGTCTAATCACACAAAGTCACAATGAACTAAGTGTGTTCATTAGGTGATGAGGAGGGGGATGTCGATCAGCAGGACGCCTGCTTCCATTAGCCAGACATCCACTAACACAGAGATGGGAAAAGAACTCTCATTCTGTACTCAGGTAGAAGTACAAGAAGTATGAGAGTATACTCATTCAACTTATTACTCAAGTAAAAGTGCAAAGCCAGTTGTATTTTTTTTTAAAGAGCTGACGCCATAGTTTTGTAATTGTTCTGTTTTGTATGTGTCAATGGAGTTAACATTACTTTAATAGACCTTGAACCATTGAACCAGTCCGGCCCTCGAAAAGTGTGTCCTTGCAAATAAAACATTTGAGAACCACTAGTACTATATTAGTGGACCCCTTAGTATGCCATAGTGTCGTATAGTAAATAGGTGCCAAGCGTATTCTGAAGAAAATCTGGAGAGCTGACATTTGGTAATTGGGTCTTGTAATCAAAATTATAATGATGTGTAAAAAAAGAAATCTAAAATGTGCCCACAGACAAGACCAAGTCTTTGCTGCGGACACATTTTGTCCAGACAATCTTTGGTAATTGGCTTATAATGAAACGAAGATTGGGCTCGGCACTCATTTGCACTCAGGAAAGCAAAGACGTATATTGATGACCCCTGATCCCCACTAGCAGGGGTGTTGCACCAAATTCTGGGCCTTGTAAGGTGTTATTTTGTGCTTTAACTATTGGAAAATAGCACATATATAAGCTCGCAGCACGGCACAGAGTGCCGACTTTTCAAAAATAGCAGATCTACAAGCTCGCAGTGCGGCACTCGGTGCCGCGCTGTGAGCTTGTATATCTGCTATTTTTCAATAGCTAAAGTATAAAATAATTGAGGCCCTTCCACCTTGGGCCCTAGTAAATAAGTCCCCCCGATTCTCCGTATTTTAGGGGACGGTTGGTAACCACGGCAAGCCGACAATTGTCAATGCCTGATTTTCTGCTGCAAGGACATAGCATCTTTCCAAACGGTGGCAGGAGGAAGATGTCTTACTTGTGATGTGTGTGTTGCTGTGTTCTTGAGTTCTTCTGGGTTTGTTTTTAGTCAGAGCGCAAGTGCACAGCTGCTGCGCGCCCCAGTGAAAGCACACGCTTGGAAATAATAAATAAATAATACTAAATACATGGATAAGGTGTCGGGCTTTGGGCCAGGCTTGAGCTGTAAGTAGCGGCACCAATCGGGCCAGGGGCCAGGCTGGTCCTGAATTTCATGGTCCATTCGCGTCGTTCGCGCAAGGCAGAGATAATTACAATACAACTCTAAATCATTTCATCTACGGCAGGGGTTTTCAAAGTGGGTGACAGGTCACCCTGGGGTGTCGTGACGGCAGTCCAGGGGTGCCGCAAAATAATTTGATAATATTTGTAATTTATTTGGACACTTAAAAAAAATATTTAGTATCATTTTAAACTTGAAGTACAAAGTTATTTTCAGTCAATTCTAACCAAAATGGCTATTATCTCAACATTTTCCTCACAACATATAATCACTAAAATATGCTATAAATATAAGGTGCTGGGAGTGAAAATTATGAATATAATGTATGGGTGCCCTGGAAGAAGAAAATATTTATAGGGGTGCCCTGAGCCAAAAACGTTTGGGAACCCTTGATCTACTACGGTATGTCCCTGACACCAGCCGGTACTTTTGCACCACTCCCGACCCTTTTGTAGAGTTCAACTGTGATTCACCCGATGAATGGAATGGGAACTCTTCTCGGTCACCGCTCCATTTAAAGGTCCATTTAGGACAGCCACGTTCATTCTGGGCCTGCGTTGCATTTCTAATTTGACTTTAATTAGAAATACAAATGGTATTCAGAGGACACGATGTTTGTCCTCTTGTTTTCAGCTCGACAGCCATGCTTCTCAAAGTGGGGTCAGAATGTGATTTTTTTTTTTTTGTATTTTTTTTTTTCAACCCATGAAGACCTGAGTCAGATTCTACAAATGCATGAGTTCTAAATCATTAGTTCTCAAACGACAAAGGACCCCCAAATATATAAATTGACCCGCAGGGGAGAAGATTTGTGTTAAATTATTTGAAAAGCTTTCAAGAATTTTTCACAAATGTTCAAAAATAGCAGATGTACAGATGTGCCATTTCAAAAACCTCACACATCCTGATGCCATTGGCAAGACAGTAGATTTTCAGGGGATTGGCAGAACATTGAGCTTGTAGATCAGCTGTTTTTGCTATTTTTATGACCTTCTGTGACTTCGAAGTTTAAATCTACCCATGAAGGTGGATTCTGCTTTGCAATGGGAATGGATTGGTTTCTTCCCATTTGCGAGTTTCTGCAAAAAATACGTTCCGGCCATTCTCCATAAAATTAGAACGGCAAAACAGGGAAAGAAACCTGTGGAAAAAATGCACTTGTAGGACATTTGCAGGAAAAGAGCAGTAAATACTGAGGATTTGTACAAGCTCACACACACACTATATTTTCAGATGTGGGTCCTCAGTAAGGCATTAACGACTTGTGATTTTTGCAAGTCGACTCGACTCAGTAAAAAGTTGAGTTGAAGTCGACTTTATCGTTTGATGACGTCATCATCATCACATCATACACGACCCCCCAATTATTTTAGGGCCGGATCTAGCCTTTAGCACAAGGTGGGGCAGGAAGAAATGATTGGGGGGTGACTTCCAGCCCAATGCCGCGAAGCAGCGTGGGAGGAAGAAAATAGGGGGACAAACCCCTAAAAGACCCGAAATGCATAGACAATTTTGGCACACTTATACATATAACACGCAATACAAACAACAGGTCTTACACCTACCTATCTATCTCTCTCTCTCTAATATCTTATCAGTGTATCTATCCATCTACCTAGTTGTAGCATAACATTTCAAATAGTTTAATATTTTAGAAATTTTAGATGTTTGCATGTCATCATGTTTGGTGGGGCAGACAGGGCATTCAGGGGGGCATTGCCCCCCCTTGCCTATGCCTAGATCCGGCACTGGGGGGTCCCCAGATGATTAACTTAACGCAAAACATTTTTTCTCACTCAACTGTAAACAAACCAACATAACGTTTAAGTGGATAGAGGGTATCTTCACATTTCTAAAGTGCCAATTTAACTTTTAAATAATACATCTAAAATGGCAAATTAAACATTGTCCAAATTGTCAAATATATAGAGGCAGAAATTGTGAAAATAGCCGATCGCATTGCGAGGCGTTGTGAGCATGTAGATCTGCTATTTTCACAATAGAACGTTTTTTTTTTTCCCCCTTTTTTTTTCAACTTCGATTTTCCACTTTCTCTGGTGGGAGTCGACTTGTGTAATGAAGTCGACTGAGTCGACTTGTCGACTTTTTCGTTAATGCCCTAGTCCACAGCCAAATCGAGGGTTTCGTGATATGAAACAGTCTTAGGTTCCCCTCCTCTACGGTAGAGATAAGATAAGATCCTCTACGGTAGAGATAAGATAAGATCCTCTACGGTAGAGATAAGATAAGATCCTCTACGGTAGAGATAAGATAAGATCCTCTACGGTAGAGGCCCATGTATTATTCAGTCACTGTCGCGTCCTCGCATGTCGCGTGGCAACGGTGGTGTGTCCTCGCGTGCAGCCGGTCAAATTGCTCTCATTGGGAACGAAGCGGCACCTTGAAAACCTGCTCAGAACCATTTGCATACTGTAGGCCTGAACCCAGGGCTGTCAATCAAACCCTATTAATGACAGTGTGTATGTGTGTGTGTGTGTGTGTGTGTGTGTGTGTGTGTGTGAATCATATTAACATAAATTAAGTCTCGTACTCCCTCAGTGCTCTCTATGTGAAAGTTAATTTAATTGTTTTGGTTTTTGCCCTCATTTCTTCCCAATTCAGTTCTTATGCCGATAGGGTATAATGTGTAACGTAGGTGATCCGAACCTCCCCACCCGGTTTCAAACCCGGGTCTCCCGCGTGAAAGTCCAATATCTTAACCATCACTCCAAAGGGACATCTCTATGGAACGAGAGCAGATACTAGGCTTTTGAGGCTTCAGGCTGGGGCTGCGACTCTCTCCGCCACATATGCACATACGCCATTTTGTTCTACTTCCGGGTGTCTTTCGACTTCCTTCACAGGTGTTACCGATGATACTAATGAAGGCTCTGTTCCCTTCTGGTCAAACAGAGTCAGGGTGCTAAGAGCTGAGGCACTACATTTTGTATAACACGGTTCTATTGTGACAATAGCAGATCTACATGCTCACAACGCCTTGCGTGAGCAATTTGGCCAATGTTTAACTTGTCATTTTAGAGAAGTCCTTAAATTGTCACTTTAGAAATGTGCAGATAGATACACATCATGTTGGTTTGTTTACTGTTGAGTGATAAAACAATGCTGTTTAATTTGGGCACTCCCCTGGGGGTCCCGACCCACTGTTTGGGAAACAGAGACGCTGGACAAAACCGGACGCACAACGGTGGATTTGGACTCACAACCTCCGCGGTGGCGCCAGTGTTGTTTTTGACAGCAAATGTTGATTTAGTTTTAGTCATAGTCTTTTGAATAAAATGTCATTTAGTTTTAGTCATAATTTGGTCACCTGAAAAGTTTTAGTTTTAGTCTAATTTTAGTCGACTAAATATCATAAAATTTTAGGCGACTAAATCTATAGTTGATTTAGTCAAGTAAAATCTATTTTTGCAGGCCTTGATGACATCGTAATGACTGATTTTACACTTGGTTGTGTGCTGAAAGCGCGACGCGTTGTGAGCTTGTAAATCGGCTATTTACAGCATGCAACACCTGAAAGCAACCAAAAAATGAAAGCAACCAAAAAATTACTCTCTTCTCCACTAGTCCCTCCCTAACATTTTAGTCTAGTTTTTATTTTGCTGACGAAATTGTCAATATATTTAGTCTTAGTTTTAGTCATCACAGCTTAGTTTTTATTTAGTTTTCGTCAGTGAAAAAAACGCAGTCGACAAAAATTTTTCTCATAGTTTTAGTCGACGAAATCAACACTGGGTGGCGCATGGGTACTTTTACTACTGCGCCACCCGAGTGCCTTTACACTAACACAAAATAGTAGGCATCAAGGGTGTCCACCTCTCAGCCTGGTATACGCTGGTCCGGAGCATCTCAGGAGCGGGACAATGTGGAAGGAAGTCACTGGAGCATACACTGATTATTTGAGCCTTTTTATTATTTACAAAGTGCAGGCAAGAGTGACAACGTTTCGATGTAAATACATGTATCTTGACCTGACAAATATGTATTGACATCGAAACCTTGTCACTCTTGCCAGCACCCTGTAACGGTAGTTTGTGTTTACTCCAGTGCCTCCCTTCCACGAATACAATTCTTTTTTTTTTTACATGAGCTGGTAATTGGTGTATGTGTGTGTGTGTGGGGGGGGGGGGGGGGGGGGGGGACAGACAGACAGACAGACAGACAGACAGACAGACAGACATAGAGAAAAGAGTGAACATTATTAGAGAAGAATCAAGGAAGTGTTATGATGTTTTTTGTCGACCTCATTAACTGCACGTCTGTTGCTTTCCTTCAACTAGTCTCTCTCTCTCTCTCTCTCTCTCTCTCTCCCTCTCTCTCTCTCTCTCTCTCTCTCTCTGTCCGACTCTGTCTGTCTAAAGTTGTTTTCATATTTGGAGCTGGCTACAGGAGAAACAATGCAACTACTGTAAGTCAGTGGCAACTGCTGAATTTCCTTTTAGGTGAAGCAAAAATGGCAATATATTTGACAAGAAGGAACAAAATAGAAATGGAAGTGACCCAGGATTTAATCAGTGTGTTTATCTCTTTGGTAAGGGCAAGAGTATGGATGGACTTTAGATTTTACAAAGAGATCTGGAAATGTTTGTGCAGCAGTCGTGTTTCAATGATGTTATCTGTTCAGTCGAGGATATTCTTTGGATAAAATGCGTTCTTTGTTATTACTGTGAATATTGAGTGAAAATAAGTAAAGTTTGTTGTTTTTAGCAATGTGTAAATAAAGGGTTTTTAAAGTCAAAAAAGTCTCTTTGTCTCTGTCTCTCTCTCCCTCTCTCTCTCTCTCCCCCCCCCCCCCCCTCCACCCACTCCTCTTCCTGATGGGGTACTACTTCCTGTCATACGTTATCGCTGATTAAAATGATGTGCATCAGGGGCGAGGCGGTGTGACGGTCCCCGTCGTAATCATCTCTTTAAAGAAGCTCATAAGATGCGGAGCGGAGCGGCGGTCCCAGTCATAATCATCTCTTTAAAGTAGCTCATAAAATGTGGATAGCGGCTTCTGGGAATAACCAGACACGCCTCCACAGGTTGCAGAGGCACACATACTGTACTGTACACGCATGCATGCATGCACGCACGCACACACACACACACACACACGCGTGTATTTCTGATTTGCAGTAGGCCTACTGGTGAGTACTCACTTCTGTTTCCGTCTCGCATCGCGCACATTTATCATTATATAAATAAAAATCATCTAAGCATATTTAGCTTGCTGCTTATCAGAAATGACATTTTAAAATATATTTTCTTGAACGCTAATGAGAGTTTCCATTACTCGCCAGTTCCAGACTCTATATAGCATTCGGAGATTGTGGAATAGTTGTCTGGCTACGCGAGACTAGTTAGGGCCTAAACCTGTAAACTAACCCCAATGTCCGTCCGTGGGTCCGTCTGTCCGTGTGTCTATCTGTCCGTGTGTCCGTCCGTCCGCCCGTCCGTGTACAGCTGATCTCCGGCACTTTGGACGCATCGGCGAAAAACTGTGCACTCATAAAATCTCATTAAATGGTGGGAAAAACCTCTCCCGATTTCTGCAATAACAGAAGCATAGATTACAGATTTTGTTCAAACATCAAATGCAAATCGGTACAAATGATCATGGTCATGTGATCAAGACATATCATCCTGATTGGTTGACTTCTGCTACCTGGCCTGGTGGAGACCTGTCCTCCGAGGAGCAACATTTTTCTAGTACAGTGGTTCTCAAACAGTGGTCTGGGGACCACCAGTGGTCCTTGAGGGGGTTCCATTTGGTTCCCAGCTAAATGATGGAGAGTTGGTAACCAAAAGGACCCTTATAGATCTTTAACTCTTGAGAGTGTAAAATGAGACCATTTAGTATTAACCATTTGGTTTAATTTTTCGTTCTCAAGAGTTAAATTATTGTCAAACTTCTGCATTACTTAATTTACAAGAAGTCTATAGAGAATGTAGAAAATGTGTTATTTTGCTCAACGTTGGCTGTAATCAGCCAAAGGTATGGCACCGCCATACCTTCAAAGCCTGATTGAACCCTACAACCCCACCAGTTCACTCAGATCAGCTAACACAGGGAAGCTGACAGAGCCCTCGCTAAAAAGAAAAACAGGACAACGATCCACTCGTCCTAGACCAGGGTTCCCCAATTAGTTTTCCCCAAGGGCCGAATTATGTCTAGGGTACCAAGCCGAGGGCGGTGATGGTGGCGGTCCTGCTACTCCAACGACAGTTCAGATATCGTCGTTGTCGGATGAAAATCGTATATGTCCAAAACCGTTTGTTTTGCATTTATCATTTTAAAAATGATTTAAACTAGTGAAAACAGCCAATCTACAAGCACATCGCGAGGCGTTGTGTGCTTGTAGATCTGCTGTTTTCACAACTTTTGTGCGACGGCCTTGTATGATGAAGCAGGGCTTTACTTTGCGAAAGAACATACACATTTGGAGATACGAGGTTTCCACCCGACAACGACGATTGCTGCTCTTATACCACCATTATTACTGGGGTTGGTGGGGGCCAGACAGTAGCCCCCCGTGGGCCGCAAATGGCCTGCGGGCCGCCTGTTGGGAACCCTGTCCTAGACTCTTCGCCCCCTCCTGGCCCCTAAACTATAGCATCCGCTGTGGTCTGAAGACTCCACCTCGGCCCCTAGCACTTACCATAGCACTTGCCTACTCTAAATGACCATACATGTAATTGTTTTTATAAAGTTTTTACTGAATAGGTGATTGGTCTACCTATACGTTTATTTAATTCTTTACTATGTCTATGCATTTGTTGTATTGAAGTTGATGTGAAGAAGGTTGAAACACCACTGCTCTATAGTTCTAAAGGTCTTTGCACACTGCGTTTTTCGGGCCGAATATCGGAGTGAATTTCGGAGTGCGTGAATAAAAAAATCAACCTCACGTTATGTCAATCACGTTTGCACACTGCCGCCCGTTTCGTATTTATTTTCGGACCAGGGTTGATTTTTTTCCGATTTTCGCAGCTGTCGCACTGAGTCCCTTGCTCTCTCTCTCTTTCCTCTCTCTCTCCCTGGCCTACGGCTTTCGGATTTCCAAAACGCAACGAAAACACGCAGTGCAGTGTGCAACCACCTTTTTTTTTTTAAACAATATGTTTATTTTCTTTTTCTTTCTTTTTAAAGACTCACATTACAAATACATGACAATGAAAATGAAAATACAAACTGCAATAAAATAACTTGAATGACACCACAAAAAAAACAAAAAAAACATCAACTTACAAAAAATAAAAACAAACAAAAATGAGCACATATACCATTAACACCCACAGAGTCCCGCGCCACAAGGCCGAACAAGTGCCTGCAGAGAGTGCAATTACCCCACCTCCGATTCCTCCATCAAGTGAGAAAGATCATTGCCCTTTATATACTGAATAAAGTTCCCCCATATTTTCTCGAACAACTCTTGTTTGTTTTTGAGTGTGTATGTGATTCTTTCTAATGGAAGGCACAAAGACAGTTCCTTAAACCATTGAGCGATGCTAGGTTTCCCTGTCTTTTTCCATGAAAGGGCAATAACCCTTTTGGCTTGTAGGAACCCAAGATCCAGAAATGTTGTCTCGTTATTTTTTATCCTATGGCCGATCGGGTAAAGGCCTAATAAGAAAAGTTTTGGATCTGTGTGCAACCACCTTAACTCTTTTTAACCATACAAACAATCATTTCTCTTGTGAGGACCAGAAGATGTGTCCTCAAAATGTCTATGTGATCACATTATACTGTACTTGAGGACATTTGACCCTCTGTCTCAGGTATATAGTAGCTTAATTCAAGCACACACTCACACACGCACAAACGCGTACGCACACCCACGCACCCACACGCATGCGCGCACAAACACTTTGCATTCAGGAGACATGGCCCGTGGCCTACTTTCACTTTATTTTTATTTTCTCCTTTTTTTTCCACAGGAACAACAAAAACAAAGCCTGAAATGTTGTACACAGTACAGCGGAGCCTGTGGGGAGACCAACTCAGCAGCGTATTACATTAAAATGAAAGCAAAAGCCTTCATGGCTTGTGTGTCTGTGTAATGTCTCATTAGATGCACACACACACACACGACACAACAAAAGCAATTTCATACTGTAGCTGCTGTAGCCTCTGGTAGAGTTTACATAATCTAATGTTCTGCTGTCACCAGCAACAGCGTCCATTTCACATGTTTTACAAATACTGAAGAGAATTACATAATATATAATATGTTAATATCCAGTGTTAGACAACATTTTAGAATTCTTATTTTTTCACCCCAAGGCAACAATTAATGTTTCCATCGAAAATATGATCTAACTACTAATAAGACACGCTAAGCCAGCTGCATCATAGATGTCTGATGTCATAGACCACATGACACAATATGTATGTTCATATATAGGGCATTCCCAGATATGGGCTTAATATGGATGACATCAGGGATCTCCGTATATGGGCATAAAAGGGACATGGACGGCCATATATGGAGCGTGACATGAGACTCACTCACTCACTCACTGACATGAGGTGTAGGTTTTGATACTCCATGGTAATGAATTTACCGAATCTCTCTCTGTCTGTCTGATGTTTGTCTGTACACGCTACAAGCTCAACATTTGTTATACTAGTGATAAAGTACTGGGTTGAGAAGGAGCGCACAAAATGAAAAGGACATAGACCGATTCTAGAACAAAAGAAAAGAAACAACAAATGTTGCGCTTGTAAATCTTCTATTTTCACCCTTTGTCAATATGCCAAACCATATAGGGCATGTGTGCATTCCAGGTTCAAAACATAGGCCTATAAAGTAATATTTTGAAAAACATTTTGGAGTATATTTTTAGACACCTGTAGAAGAGTATGCGTGCAGTGGGCACTTTATGCTCCAACATAGCCTGACAGGGTGCACCGCAGGTTCGAGTCACGTTTCCCGACGATCTTTGCAGCATGTCTCTCCCCGTATCTCTCTCTCCCTGTTTCCTGACCATCTCAATACTACAAAAAATAAAAGCAGAAAAGCCCCCTAAAATATATAAAAAAAAGGAATTGCGAATTTGTGTGTGCGAGAAAGAGAGCACACAGAGGGTTTTATTTTATATTTTAGCCACTAAGCGCTGCTCAAATCCAATCAAAATCACTTTATAGAGAGACATCTTAAAACCAGTGCTGCACACACTATAGAAATAGCATAAAACTACAAAAGAAGCTACAACAATAAATGAACTCTCTGGGCACCCGCTGGCCTACTGGTCCAGGCGCATACCACATAGGCTCAGTGTAGCCCGACAGCATGTCGCCGGTTCGATTCCCGATCTGGACGACCTTTGCTTTGCTCTCTCCCCATTTCCTGTCAGTCTACTGTCCAATCAATAAAGCATAAAAGCCCGATCTAAAAATAAATACATAAATTAACTGATGTCCTCCAAATGTATGATATGATATGATATGATATGACCATGGGGCCACCGCGGTGTCCCAGGTACGCACGTCATTGTCCCCTCCTCTAATTGGCTTCCTGGAGTTCCCTCCCACCGAGGTAATCTCCAATCAGCCATCTGCCGTGTCATCACTGTGCGACATCCCCCCCCCCCATTCCCCTCTAGCGCCCCCCGCTGGGCGTGTCAAGATGCCACATTTCCCCCCAAAGTGTCATTAAACAAACGCTCACTTACGGCGTTACTTTACCTATAATTACCACATTATGTCAAAAACTGTTACTTCAAATTCCAACATGTCGCTTCACGCAGCGTTTCAAGCTTGCGGATCTGCTATTTTTTAGGTTTTTGTGCTGTGGCTAAGGAGGTAGAGATGGTTGTCCAATGATCCGTGGGTCGGCGGTTCAAATCCTGGATCCTCCAGTCAAAATGTCGAAGTGTCCTTGGGCGAGACACGGAGCAACACGGGGTGTTGCCTCCAATGGTGTTAGCTCGCCAGTTGCCACCATTGGTGCGTGAATGTGGGAAGTGAGGACGCTGGCGTCGAATGTTCGCCGCTTCACTTCCCAATCCCAATGTATGAATGAATGGACCACTGTAAAGCGATTTGAGTTCGCAACTTGCTTAGAAAAGCACTATAAAAATGCAATCCATTATTTTTATTATAGTATGATCAAGTAGGGAGTTCACAAAAAAAAGACACAAAAGTTTAGAGAATGTTGGTTTCTGCCCGACTGCAAGGATATTAATTCCTATACGTACTTTTTGAATGCAGACCTTTTAGTTTGTGACAGAGTATTTTCTACATGGCTATTATTACTCACGTAAAAACTTCAGAGCACGTCTTCCTAGGCCTGTCACAATTATTTCATAATTGTCTAATCGCAATTATTTGACATAATCGCAAATATTTTGTCATAATATTTTCCTTATTGAAAAATGGTCCTATATGTTCAAATATGAACATTGTTCAAACATGTTCAAAAATAGTGGAGATAAACAGATCTACAAGCTCACAACGTGTCTCAATGCAACGCGTTGTGAGCTTGTAGATCGGCTATTTCCATTATCAATGTTCTTTTTTAAGTATAAAGTTGTCAAATATGTCTGTAATTTCTTTGTAGGCCTGCCTATATTTAGGTTATGTGTCATATCTGCCATGTGCAACTTCAAAGCCTAAAAGCCAAACAGAAATGTAATTGTCAACGACAGAAGCACAATTAAATCATTAATCGCTATTATTTCAGTTACAATTAATCATCATGTAAAATGTCATAATCGTGACAACCCTATACGCCTTCCACTGCCCGCTGTCCACTGCAGGTCATGCCATCATGCGACCGTTCCCTCTCTAAAATGTCATTAAACAAAGCGTGGCGCACCTCAAAACAAAAGACGGCTCCATTAATGTGCCGCCACCCGTGCCCTTCAATGTGACACCATCCATTCTACGCATTGTGTGTGTGTGTGTGTGTGAGTGTGTGTGTGTGTGTGCGCGTGTGCGTGTGTGTGTGCGTGTGAGAGAGAGAGAGAGAGTGTGTGTGGAGCTTAGGTGTAGGCTTTAATCTTGATTGATACTTATAGTTACATGCCAGTGTCATGCATCGGACAATATCTGATCTGCAAGCCCACAGGCGAATGGTTAAAATGCCAAAATTGATAAGAAATGGCGTGTGTGTGTGTATGTGCGTGTGTGTGCGTGTGTGTGCGTGCGTGCGTGCGTGCGTGCGTGTGTGTGCGTGTGTGTGTGTGTGGGACAGCCCTCCTGTGACGGGTGTAATAGACCTCAACAGATGGCCGCTGCGAAGGTGGGCCTCTGTCCACCTGCCACACACACTCAAACACACGCACGCACGTACGCATGCACACACGCATGCACGCACGCACGCACGCACACACACACACACACACACACACACACGCACGCACGCACGCACGCACGCACACACACACACACACACACACACACACACACACACACACACACACACACACACACACACACACACACACACACACACACACACAATTCAATTCTTTATTGGCTTGAGAAAACATACGTGGACATTGCCAAAGCATAAGTGTACACAATAGAATGCGATACAATCAGAACAAAATATGTACAAGTGAAAGGAGTGTAACAGTTTTCATGCCTCAAGGTTACATGCAGGCAGAGCAGGGATATACTGGTATATACAATGGTCTTTAAGGTGGTTGGGTTCCATTTGATATCCTTCTCCTATTAGCCTAGTTCCAGACCCTGAATCGCTAGCCACACCCCTTTAAATCTTTTGTTTTGGCGATGAAGTGAAACGAAATGTCAATTCAGGCTGACATTCTCCTATCACAGCAGCTCACAAATCTTGCTGCTGTGCACATTGTTGTACTTGACCCAACAGATATGGGAGTTTTTTTTTTTTTTTTTATCATTGATCATGTTTTCAAACTCTCCTTGGGTGGTTATGATCTGTGGGAAGTATGTGTCACTGATGTCTTGGTATAGTGGACAGGCGGTTAGGAAGTGTAGCTCAGTTTCCACTTTATTATGTCTGCTTTCTCTAGGGAGCCAGGGTGAATTGCGGGTGAATTGTTAACATCTATGCCTAAACCTAACCCAAACCCTAAACCTAACCTCAGTAACCCTGACGCTGGTGAGTAGCTAACCTCCCCCACCGTCTCCTACGGATTCAAATAGCTTCCCGGACCAGCTGGCATCTCTCTATGTTTGTGTGTGTGTGTAAGTGAGTGCATCTGGGTCACTTTCTTTTAGGTGGTTATATATATATATATATATATATATATATATAGGCCATATATAATTAGTTTGAGAAATTAGTTCGAAAAGCGCAACACGTTGTGAGCTTGTAGATCTGTTAGTTTTCCAATAGCCAAAGTCTTTTCCATTTGGGCTTGTTTTCATATAGCCCCATATAGAACCTCACCCGTCGCTGCATACTGTTGTGCTCCGAGATGAGGTCCTAGAAAGGTGGCGAAGCGATCGCTGGGACTGCCGCAACAACGAGTTGGAAAACACTCGAAACGACATTTTATCCAAAAGTAAAGGTAGTTCCGAGCTCCCAGACTGTGGTTACCTAACCTCGGTAAGTAAAATATCAACCACGGCGTTGGGAAAACGGTTTAAATCGCTTATTTAGTCTCATTAAATTCAGAAAAGCCCCTGGCGGCAGGTGCAAGTACTGCATCTTTCCCATTGTAGCAGATACAGGCAACTGCCGCCGGGGGAGTTCCAGTTGAATGGGAAAACATTACAAAACTAGCGATTTAAGGGGTTGTTTCATGCCGTAGTTCATGTTTTTTGTACCGATGTTAGGTAACCACAGTCTGGGAGCTCGGAACTACCTTTACTTTTTGGATAAAATTTAGTTTCGAGTGTTTTCCAACTCGTTGTTGCGGCAGTCCAGCGATCGCTACGCCACCTTTCTAGGACCTCATCTCGGAGCACAACAGTATGCAGCGACGGGTGAGGTATGGGGCTAGTTTTCATACAGCCTGGTAAAAACCAGACAGCACAACATGCAACACCAAACGAAGTGTGTGAAAGAGGCTGGCCCACCAGGAGAGTTTTCAATAGACCTGGTTACTTATTCCCCTCACAAGATGTGGCAACACACAGCGGGACATCACGTGACCCGGAAGTATAAAACGCATGGCATGCGTGCGGTGGACGTTTGGTGAATGTTTGTGTAGAACAACAAACATCAAAGAGCCAGTCAGAGCGCATGGTGGAAACAATGTCTCCACAGAGAAGAGCTACAATGTATCAGATGGAGGCTGTTAGGAGGTCTATTA
The DNA here is from genome assembly GCF_963921795.1 of Nannobrachium achirus. NCBI lineage: Eukaryota > Metazoa > Chordata > Actinopteri > Myctophiformes > Myctophidae > Nannobrachium > Nannobrachium achirus. Next base: position 12,492,839 of record NC_137825.1, on the reverse strand, counting down.
ATGAACACATGACGTCAGTGGGAGAGGAGATAGTGGAGATACTGTGTGTTTTACAACAACAACAACCAAAACACAATGTTGATGATGTTTGCTGTGAGAAGAAGCTGGACGTCAAGGTGTTTGTGTTGGAGCGCCTCAGTGTGGCCGCTCAGTGGATGTGCAGCCTCTTCCAGAGAGAGATGGAGAAACTACACACCAAACTACACACTGCAGGTTGGTACAACTACACACCAAACCTACACACTGCAGGTTGGTACAACTACACACCAAACTACACACCAAACTACACACTGCAGGTTGGTACAACTACACACACAGTTTTATTGGCGTGTGAAAAGTAAACATACATGTACTTTTGCCAAAGCAAAATATAATTCTAAAAATCACACCTAGTGTCAAGTGAGCAGTGCTTTTTTTTAGTTTAAAGGATGTTTCTCTTAAAATTCTATATTTTGGGAGAACCCGGGACAGTTTTAAGTTCATTCAGTGTTTGGATATTTGGTATTCATTTTATCAGACACGCCCCCTTCCTATACAGACCTATAGTAACTTCAAACTACATTTTAACCAGGTTAGATTTTTGGTGACTCCTGACACCCTCCTAATACGTGAGCAGGCTGTGTATTTTCAATTACTTTTCATGTTTTTTGTGGTTCCCAAACTTTTTAGCTTGTGACCCAATAGAGAAATAATCCCCGGACCCAAACTAGTCCCTGGGTTGCTGATACAAACACTGTGTGTGTGTGTGTGTGTGTGTGTGTGTGTGTGTGTGTGTGTGTGTGTGTGTGTGTGTGTGTGTGTGTGTGTGGTGACTGAAAATAGCTGAGCTCAAAAGGCGTCAAAGACGTGCACTGTTTTTTGTATGTAAGGTTGCTGAATGATAATTAAAAGTTCTTTCTACTGGTGATTTTCACAGAGCACCACAGGGAGAGGTCTACAGAGTCTAGAGAGATGGCCTCCCAAACATATTCAGCGGTGTCAGAGGAACAGCGAGAGACGGACAAGGGACGTGGACTGTTTGCTGCAATGATGCAACCTGTAGTAAAGTTGTACAGGATAGGTATGTACTGTTTTATTTACTAGAGATGCAATGATTAGATTGTTTTTGCAGATACCGGCTTTCCATCTAATCTAAGAATAATAATTAGAAGTTTTTTCTGAGCTCACGCTGAAACGACTTCTTCAGCAGTACACTTTTGTCTCAAATGAAGTGTACTTTGTTACAGTTAGTAGATCAATATGCCCATGTGTTACTGTATTTGTTGGGCTTGAGTTCATGATTTCAGTATTATGTTTTTATCCCATGCACAACCTTTTTTTTTTACTTGAATATTTTGGACAATATTTGTCATTGTACATAAAGCGGGTTTGCATGTTTGGAATTGTAACAGCTGAAATCAATGTAAGTTAATATATCAGTATTCTGATATTAACCTGAGGGCCGCATTAAGAGAAGGTGGGGGCCGCATGTGGCCCCTGGGCCGCAGTTGCACATGTATGCTCTAGGAGGGTATAGCATGGCACACTGCCCAAAAGATGGCGTAAAGACTGATGTAATTTAATACTACACCAGTCTTCTGTCATCAGTGTGCTGAGCAAGTAATTATGCTAAAATGAAATTCTGAGGGTCCGTTCACACAGGTCATATAAATTATCCAAACCTTATCAGTACCTTAACTTATCAGAACCTTATCCAAATAAGAATACACTTCCCACAATGCTTTGTGTGAAGTGGGCGTTGTCACTGCAGTCCAGAGGCTCTGAAGCAGATTACAGGTGTGACTAGCTCCTTTCGGAACCCCTCACTCCACTGCTACGCAGCTCCGAGATGGGGTTCCTACTGGCCGCATGCCGGAATCCTGCAGCTGGATCACCGATCCGCCGTTAGCGAACACTTCTTACCTTTGGTGAACACTCTATCCAAAAAGTGACGGGTCTCTGTTAATCTATAATCGTTTTACTTCTTTAAGGTGGAAGAAACTCGAAGCACTGGGGTGAAATAAAGACTTTATATCGCTCAGAAGATCAGCCGGTTCTGTGTTTTTAGACATTCCGGAAGTTGCGGCCGCATAGGAAAACATTACTGCCTCCCCTGGTCACGTGGTATATCTATACATACATTTCAGAAGTGACCAGACCGGTGTATTCGATCTACCCGGTGCATTCGACGACCCAAAGCAGTCCAATTGGCTAGGACTGATCACGTGGCACACGTGCCGACGTCCTCATGTCACACCAGCGCCATACGTGCAGACGTAAAGTCAACACAAGGCTAACAGTTAGCTAAACAAATGATGTACTCACGTTTGCATAGTCAATAGCACTACTGTCCACATTCCAGTACATTCCATGATTTAGGCACGAGTCCCGATCACATTTACATAATCTTCATGTATGTACATCCCATTACAGCAACGTAACGTTAGTCTTTTTAATTCGCGGAGTTCTTAACCGGAAGTGCGTCCGGCCGTCAAATATGTCCGACCGGAAACGTGCTGCGGCACAATAGTTCCGCCACAATAGTTCCCCCCCCCAAAAAACTTTTTTTTTTTCAAAAAACTTTTTTTTTTTCAAAAACTTTTTTTTTTCAAAAAACTTTTTTTTTAGCCATATGAGCTTTTCACGTTAACAACGAGGCGAGGGGTGTAGATGTGAGCGGCGCGTAGCGCCGCGAACCTCTAGTATGTTACAGTCAGTTTGGGTAACTCAGTCAGATCGTGGTAAGAGCGCTTGTTTTGTCGTTCACCACACACCAATCACCACCAGATGGCGACAACAGCCATTCACTAGTGTAGGCGCTGACGTCACTCGTTTGCGACTCTCTTTCTTTATTTACTAGCCTAGCTCGGCAGTGTTTAGCCATTAGCTTACTATGCCTTACTCTAACCCTAACCTTAACCTCAGTAAAACTATGCCTAACCCTAACCCTAACCTCCGTGGGGTGAGGCGCTATCATTCCTGCCGACGCTACGTTGTTGTGGCTCAAAGCGACCGCTTGTACCGCCCCGCGCCGCACGACGAGTGCTCCTCGATCTGCGATCCAGCCGCAGGATTCCGGCATGCGACCAGTAGGAACCCCATCTCGGAGCTGCGTAGCAGTGGAGTGAGGGGTTCCGAAAGGAGCTAAGGTGTGACCCCGCCCTGTGGCATTCCAGCACAGCCCATTCTGTCCTATTGGTTGGTGGTTGAACCCCGCCTCTTGGTCTCATCAAGCTTTCTCCCAGCACCTTGGCTGGCCTACAAGTTACCTAATGAAAACCTTTTCCCTTAAATCCAGCCATAAGGGTAGCTTAAGGGAAACTTCCCTTATCAAAACACGTGACTTCCATAGGGAATGAATTGAACGGAACCTTACCCCCGCCTCCCCCCAGGTTTTGGAAAAGGGTTGAAACCTACATGTGTGTCCAGGCCCTCATTGTCTTTGCATTCAAGTTTCATAATGTCAGAGAGTTGAGCTTAGTTATTGCCTTTACCTTCAGCAAAGATTATTGTTATTCTCCACTAGGCAGTGATGTTGCTAGTGTAATGGGTCCCGGGACCCACAGATGGACATTCAAATGAGCCCCAGAATAATTGTATGGGTCCCGCGACGACACGCATTATGTATCAACGGTGAAAACATCAAAAAGGACTTTCGTTTAAACAAATAGTGGCAAATAGCTACTTGTACGTAGTTAACAAAGGACAGAAGCATGGATTTACAAGACAATCTCAATCATCTCATCAATAATGCCAGAACGCACAGCTGTGGAGACTCCACCACATGCAGCTCAGCTGGTGCAGTGAAATGACTGATAGCAGGAAGGATAGAGTTGTATGCGTCCTGGGGCTGCTGTGATGCTTAGTTTAATGAGTCCTGTATTTAAAAGTATGCATCAGGGACACAGGGTGCAGGGCTAGTAGCATCACTGACTAGGTTTACAGTTATTAAAGTCCTTTATTCACCTTTAGTCCTTTATTGTTTCAGACCAGGGTGTGGAGTCCAGACTGCTGAAGACCAACTCTCCAGATTCAGCCAGGAACATCTCTATTAAACAAGAGGAACCTGAAGACATCTCTATTAAACAAGAGGAACCTGAAGACATCTCTATTAAACAAGAGGAACCTGAAGACATCTCTATTAAACAGGAGGAACCTGAAGACCACCCACACCTCAGTATGTATTTTCAATGCTCAAAAAATGTCTTCACAATGATAATAGCTGGTTATTATTAAGGCTGGGACTTTAACACTTTGAGTGCCAGCCCCCCCTGCCCCCCGTCCCTTACCAGTGCCACCATTAGGTCCCATTCATTTCTGCCCCAATTCCAGGGAATAAATTGGAAATGATCCGATATTCACATCGGAACAAAAATGGGAGGTTTGGTAAAAGAGGATTTTTTTTTTTACCAAAAAAATTTTGGAGTGATTTCGGTGAGCGATTTTGGACATAGGTGCTCGAGAGTGCGCACTGCGCAAACCAGTCAATAACCTCAGAAATCTAGATTCTGAGATATTTGAGTTCAAAGAAAAAAAACTTTAGGAAGCCATAGCAACAAATTGGTAAATGGTAACGGAACACAAGTACCCTTGACAGAAAGAATGACATGCCTACTTTCATTATGTGCAAAAAAAGTTAAAAAAATATTGTACCATCGTTTCAAGGGGGCAAAGTGAAAAAGTATGAAATGACTCAGAAGGTAGAAATTGCCTTACATTTTGATAGAACTATGCACTGTGAATTCACTGTGTTTTTACCTGGTCTAGAAGGTCAGGAAGACAAAAAGTCAGAAAGCGATGTCAACCTTTTATTTTATGGCAACATCGAACCCTAACCCTGGTGAGTACCTCACACATCCAGCATGAACATATTTATGTTCAACAATATTTACAAATATTTCCAAAAAAAAAGAAATCACAAATATGACTTCACAAAAATAAAATATAACTGGATAAAAGTAAAATAAAATAAATGTGCAGCAAGTAAAGAATAAATAAAATAATATAAAAGTCAGTACTGTACTGTACTGTATTCTCAAAAAAAGGCATTCAACAAGCCAACATTCAGGAGTCAAAGGCACCACAAATAAAGGTCAAAGATGGTACTGTTCACCGTGTGTGTGTGTGTGTGTGTGTGTGTGTGTGTGTGTGTGTGTGTGTGTGTGTGTGTGTGTGTGTGTGTGTGTGTGTGTGTGTGTGTGTGTGTGTGTGTGTGTGTGTGTTTGTGTGTGTGCGCCTCAGGTACCTCAAAATGGCCTGGTACCTGTTTCTTGCCATTGTTCTGGGAAAGTACGGCATGCAATGACAGGGTGTTTTGACCAGTGCATGGCAATCTCCGCCTTGTGAACGATAGCTGTGAGGAAGAGAAGTCCCAGAAAGTTCTTCAGCTCCCCTAGAGTGACATTGGTCCAGGCAGCGAACCTACAGTGTGTATGACCTATGCCTGACTCCTCCGCTCTCGCTATCTCAGCCATCATACTGTCCTCTCCATCCTTCCTCCATCCAGTCAGACTCCACGGGCCCTGTATATGATAGAAATAAATAAAAAATACTAAATGATCGTGCTTCTGTATAATTTGTATGTTCTTTAGCAAAGGCTGTCGCACAAAAGTAGTGAAAACAGCAGATCTACAAGCACATAACGCCTCGCGGTGCGAGGCGTTGTGTGCTTGTAGATTGCACATACAGTATGAAACAGAGCCGATACCTTTATGTAGGAAAATAATGCTGCTATGTGTACCCTGTATATATATAAAATGTCACAATGCGACATAGCTCTGTAAAATGAACAATGCTGTACCCCCTCCAACTGTATATATGTTCCCCATTTTCAACTGGTTTTTATATTGTATTTGTTATACTTGCTTTGGCAATGTAAACATATGTTTTCTCATGCCAATAAAGCTCCTTTGAATTGAATTGAATTGTATAATGTGCACCCAAAAAAATGCATAAAAAAAAAAAAAAACAATAGCAGGTCAGGCTTATTGATTGATTGAAGAATGTATTAGAAAGAGGTGGTAAAAAAAAAGAACCTAGCCCCACCCTACCCTCCCCTGCCCCTTCTTTGTATATACTGTTTGTTTAGACTTACTGTCTTTTTTTGTTTTTCTTTACATATCTACTGCATAGTACTGTGTTCTATCTGTCTGTCATTCAATGTTATATGAGATACTTCAATGGTTTCCACTTTCCAGTGGAAATAAGCTTAGTCTTTTCATGGATCTCCTTTTAGTAGACCTTGTACCAGTGAACTGTACCGTCATGAAACTGTACCTTTATATGCAAACTTCTAATAAAGTCTTCAATCAATCAATCAAAGTAGGCTACAGATGCATGGCTCATTTCAACAGGAACCACACTTTATGCAGCTCATACAGTGGTGTGTTCTAGACTCATATTTTATTGTTAGTTACTAGTTAGTGCCTAAAAAGGAGATCGGCTGTTGTTGACAGATTCATTCTGTTGCAATAGCAGAAATGTGCATGCATGTGTGTTTAGTGCTGTCCACATTGGACTATAATGTGCATTCATGTGTGTTCGGTGTCCCCTAGTGGACGGGTTAATTAGCGCATTATGTAACACGCTCCCGTATCGGTGAAGTTTTATTTATATCTACTTTTAGATTTCGGTTAGATGGCGTGTAGTTTGCTATTTATAAAACGTCTTTGAAGTATTTGGGGGGCTTCTATATTTTTCTGTGCATTATAGTGGGGTATTTTGAGTTTTCCCGTTATGTTTTAATTATATATAATCTGCTGCGCATGCGCGATAGAGACGTGAACAACGCAGTGTGTTTACAGCTCATTCCATCTTGAGCATCGCGAGCGACTGACGGTAAGATAACGGAGGGAACTATGAGCGCACTTTGTGCGACAACAAACCCTATTTATATATTTACATTTACCATGTTTAGTTAGTATTGCGTGGTAGTAATCGTTGTGTGTATTTCTGTTTGTTTCCTAGGTTAATAACCTGACTATCTGTTTACAGTGTTTAGTTGGTGTGAGTGTGTTGTTTGTGTGACTGGCAACAGTAAATAAACCCAGATAAAAGACACTGTTTAGACGAGTTGTTTTCGATTTCGGCCGATGCTTAAGAATACCAGTACATGGGAGACTATTTAGTTGCATAGTGGGTGTGATTGGATAGTAAAATGTACAGTTATTAACCGACGACGCTGTACGAGGACGACGCGTCGTAGGACCGGACAACGTGACGGCCGCCATTGCCCACCCAGCGTGGAGGACCTCGAGAAGGACGTTGCCGATCGCCTCTGCGGCCACATGGAGGATCTCACGCAAGTGTTGCTTTAGACCACAGTTACATAAAACTGTGTGGAAAAAGGGAAAAGTGATTGTGCCTCTCATTGCTTCGTGGGAGTGAAGCTAAAGTTGCTAACTGCTGATGCAATAAGCTAATGTTGCTATGCTAACTGCTAAATAGCCACAGGAAGGAGTTGACATTGTCTGAATGCTAATGCTAACTAGCCACTGGAAGGAGGTGTGACGTTTTCTGAAAGCTACTGCTAACTAGCCAAAGGAAGGAACTGTCGTTGTCCGAATGCTAATGCTAACTAGCTGCACAAAGGAGCTACACTGCCACTGTGAAGACATTGAATGTGAATGCTAATGATAACTAGCCGAAGGAGGTAGCTACTTTGCTAAACAAAGGCTGGGGGATTTACATATCAATGCTAAATGGCTGCAAGCTAAGCTAAGTTCCATTGCTAAGCTGGACAATAGACTGAGACTTTGTGTGCTAACCAGCTAAAGGGCTAACTGACATTACTTGCTGTTACTGTAAAGCCTCATTGCTTGCCATTTGCTAATCGACCAGCTGCCCTACATTCTACGAAGGAGGAAAGCTCTCTAAAGGTAGGATGACGGATCTGGAAGAGTGGAAGCAGAAGCGCACTACAGCGCAAACAGCGTTTACTAAAGCGGCAAATATATTAGACAGTAGACTCCCTTATGCAGAAGACACAGCACTTGTTAGAGAACTAAAGGATCTCAGGGGAGCGTTTAATAAAGTCCTTGATGTCACTGAAGACTATGTCGCTGCTTTAAATGACGCTGGCGATAGTTCATGTGCGACGGCAGTAGAAGGAGTCTACAAAAAGAGGGACGAATGTAGCCGGCGGTTGATAAGCACCGAGGACCGCGTCAAGGCGGCATTATGGGATCGTTTCGTGAATAAGACAGTAACAACACTAGAAAACGAGTTTGAGTGCGCGTTGGATGAGACAAAGAAACTCACTTCAAAAAAGGCTTCTGAAAGCCGACGAAGTAGGGAAGATGACATTCTACGTGGACAGCTCTATGCGCTAGAGGGAGTCGCGCGTGAGTGGAGTGGGTTTGTGCCGAGGGACAAAGCAGACCTCATGTATAAGCGCATCCGGGAGCTAAGAAGTAAGAAAGAGAGACTAATGGTGGATTGGGCAAGCGTAGACAGCGACAAGGAAGAGAATGGGGACGACAGCGACGGCGGAAGTCCTGACCAACCTGACGCTGCCGATAACTCTACTCAACCTAGCAATCAAGACAGTTCTCCTCCAACTACTAGCCCTACTCAATCAGGCGGCGGGCAAGCAGCAGCTGTCACGCCACCACCACCACCAGTGTTGTCCCCAGGTCCAAGGCAGTTGGATCGGGTACTGGTGTTCAACCCATCACCCAACTCTGCTAGCACGCCACGACAGCCGGATGCTCGCTCAGCGTCACATAGAGACTCTAGTGCATCGCACGCTGGTGGTGTACACCACAGTAGTGCTGGTGTGTCTACCGGAGGGGACAGCAGCTACCTGGGGGGCAGGCCAAAAATTAAGTTGGCACCCATGAAACTGCCGGAGTTCACCGGAGACAGAAGAACCTACTGCAGTTGGCGTAAGAACTGGGAGAACCTCCAGATACTGGCTGATCCCACTGGATCAGAAGTATGCAAACTTTTCAACCTACTGGACAGTGTGGAGGAGAGAGTGAGAAAAGAACTCAGGCTAGATCACTGCAGGTCCTCAACTGAGGTGTTCAGGCTTCTGGAGAATCGATATGGGAACAAAGAAATGACCGCTCGTCTGATTGTGAAAGAGCTGGAAGACTTTCCGGCTGTCAAGGGCGGCCAGCCTAGACAAACCATAGAGCTAGTGCGGGCAGTGGAGAGGGCATTGTTTGATCTGCAAGATCTCGACATGGTGGATGTCATAAAGAACAAAATGACTGTTGCTGCCATAGAGCAAAAGCTGCCTATATCAATAAGAGAGAGGTGGCTCTTTTATGAGCGAGATTCCATGAGTGGGGTGACCCAAGCAAATTATTTCGACAGACTTTTAGAGTTCCTTAAGGAGCATGAGGAAGTCCTTGAAAGGCTGGCAGGGCCTGAACTTGGGACCCAGGCATATGAGAAACCAAGCCACCGAGAGAAAATAAAAGACAAAAGACCGGGAAAGCAGTCAGTCACCAGAGCGACAGCGAGTGAAGTGAAAGATTCCCAGAAAGAACCCTGCGTCATGTGTGGGGAGGATGGACATGGGAAGAGACTTTTCCGCTGTAAGGCTTTCAGGAAGGCTGCCGTGTCAGAAAAAAGAGCCTTGGTGAAGAAAGTGAAAGCATGTACCAAGTGCCTGGGTTCTCATGGGGTCGACGGTGCTTGTAATCTGAAATTTCTATGCCGGAAGGAGGAGTGTGCTCCAGCAGATCACCATTACTTCCTATGTTCTAGGCCTGCAGTGAAGGACGCTAACAGAGAGGAACCCAAAGCGGAGAGAAAGAGAGGAGCTCATGGCCCAACAGAGGACCAAGAGCGCATCTTTGCTGAGTTAAACCTGACCCCTGAACAATTAAAAGGTGTTAGGCAAGCATGCACTAACATGATCTCAAGAGCCTGTGCAGCAAGCAGTCTCACGGAAGAAGGAGACTTAAAAGAGTATCCTGTCCTTATGATGCTTGTGGAGGTTGTAACCAAAAGGGGGGACTATGTAGGTGCCTTAATCGATCTCGCCTCCGACACCAATTATATAACACACCAGGCTGCTGAAAGACTTGGACTGACCGGAGAACCGATCACTCTGGTTGTGAGTGGTGTTGGGGAGATGGCAGTGAGAGTTGATACAAAGAGGTACATCGTAACCATAAAGGTTTGGACCCCGCACGGGACTTTGAAGCTCCACAAAATGATCTGCTATGGCCTTGAGAACATTGCCAGAGTGGATAGATTGGTGGATTCCAAGCAGCTAGAGCAGTTCTTCCCAGATGTCATGCCAGGAACATTGGCCCGTCCCGAGAAGATTGAACTTCTTATATCTACTCGGGAAGGTCGCTTGGCACCCCAGAGACTGCAGAGGGTTGGAGACCTTGTGCTGTGGGATGGCCCTTTGGGCAAGACAGTGAGCGGCGTACACCCCGACCTCTTCGAGGATGTGGAAGTGACGGCACGCCATTCGTTAACCCACTTCGCACGCTCAATGAGGGCAGTGGCCGGCAAAGTGGAAGAACACCTTACAAAGGACCTGGTGCAGAGAGGCCAGGTGGACGTGAGGACGACTGCTGCAAGCAACAAAGAGGTCTTCGAGTGGCTGAAGTGGGACAGCATCGGTGCAGCGTGTCAACCTGTCTGCGGGGGCTGTCGCTGCGGAGGGTGTTCTCCGGGGGGTAAGGAGATGTCACTAGCAGACGAACGGGAGTTGGAGATCATCAAGGCGGGCTTGACCTTCAGGGAGAAGGATGCACACAGTGAGGAGTCCCACTGGGATGCAAAGTACCCATGGAAGGAGGATCCTGCGACGCTCCCCAATAACCGCAAAGCTGTTGAAGCGACGTTCCTGAGAACGGAGAGGCGCCTGGAGAAGGAACCTGCGTGGAAGGAGGCCTACACCAAACAGATCCACGAGATGATTGACAGAGGTGCAGCAGTGAAACTGACGAAGTCCATGATGGAAGAATGGTCTGGAGCAGTATGGTGGGTGAGTCATTTAACTGCACCTAACCCGCACTCTGTCACCACACCTGTACGCATCGTTTGGGACAGCAGCCAGGAATACAGGGGTGTGAGCCTGAATGGCATGCTGCTCAAGGGACCCGACGTACTCAACCCCATTCGAGCTGTACTGCTTAGGTTCCGAGAGGGAGAGTATGCAGCTATTGGAGACATACGGAAAATGTATAATTCTGTATGGCTTGAAGAGCAAGAAGTCCATGTACACCGTTTCCTCTGGAGAGACTCGCCACAAGACGAGTTAGAGGACTACGCAGTGGTTCGTGTGAACATGGGGGACAAGCCGGCTGGCTGCATAGCGCAAGTGGCTATGAGGGAGACTGCTAGTCTGCCGCAGTTTGCTCACCTTGTGGACGAGAGGAGAGTCATCGAAGAGAACTGCTATGTCGATGATTGCCTGGTATCACAGAATGACCCGCACAGACTTGAGGAGATCTTGGAGGGAGTAGAAACCATACTGAAGACTGGTGCCTTCCACCTCAAGCCCTGGATCCGGTCTGGGCATAGTGGGAGGGCCACTGTGACAGAAGCCAAGCCTGTGACACTTGTACTGCCAAACCAACTCAAGGAGGAAGACAACAAAGCGTTGGGAGTTGGCTACCTCGTTGGAGACGATAAGCTCTTCGTCATGGTGTCCATTAATTTCTCCAGAAGGAAGAAAAAGATGAGGACCGAAGTGGACCTGACGGAAGAGGAAATCGTGGAGAAAACCCCTGACCCATTGACACGTCGCATGCTACTTAGCCAAGTCGCAGGACTCTACGATCCGCTTGGTCTAGTAACGCCGCTGAAACAGAAAGGAGTGATACTCGTGAGGAGTGCCTTCCAGGAAGCCGGCAAATTAACCAAGGACACCTGGGACGAGCCACTGTCAGACGAACTCCGTGGAAAGGCAGTGGAACTGTTCAAGGAATATGCACGGCTAAGCCGTGTCACTTTCCACAGGAGCATCACGCCCTCCGGCTGGAGGGGCAAGCCATGGGGGATTACGTTTTCGGATGGAAGTTGTGACTCCTATGGTGCCGTGATGTACCTGCGATGGGAGACTTCTGGGGGTGTAATCTGCCGGCTGGTGGAGTCCAAAGCAAAGCTGACACCCATGGACCAGAAAGGGGACTCAGTCAAAGCTGAACTCTGCGGAGCGGTGTTTGCCACCCGCCTGAAAGGCTATCTGCTGAAGCACGGGAGGTTGGAAGTGGAAAAGTGGTTCCATTTTGTGGACAGCCAGACCGTACTAGGAGCTATCCAGAAGGAGAGTTACGGCTTTCAGACGTTCTTCGCCAATCGGGTCGGTGAAATACAGAGGGCTGGTCCTGTTACCGATTGGTGGTGGATACCTGGACCGCTAAATATTGCTGACCTGGTCACAAGGGGCTGCTGCTCCCCAGAATTGCTAGAGGAGAATTCCGTTTGGCAGGCTGGCCCTGACTTTCTGGCTGATCCTGTTGAAGAATGGCCCATGAAGTCCGCTTCTGATGTGGCTGCTGCTGCCAGAGACGCCGTGGGCAAACTTCAAAGGAAGGCCTTCACTGCTGTTACCACGAGGGCTCAGGCCAAGATGGTGCCGGTTCCCGTCAATCCAGACAGAGCGGGAAAAGTCGGAAAGGACGGTGACGTGCTCCAAAGCTCCTCCAAGGTCACAGATTTGCCCTCGGGAGAAAACCAAGACCCCATGAAACTGTGGGGGGCTGCGCTCGTTGACCAAATCGACCCAAAGAGATACAGTTCACTCAACAAGCTGTGCTCTGTAATCGGCTTTGTCAGGAGGGCACTGAAGTACTGGTTATGCCGGAAGAAGAGAGCCCATACATCGGCAAAGTGGGAGGCGTTATCGGTGAGAGAGCGCCAGCTGGCGTTTGAAGAACTGTGCCTAACAGCTCAGAAGGGAGTAGTGTTTCCTGTCACGACTTTGAACAGGCTCGTTGTTCACAAAGACGAAAACTCTGGTCTGTTGCTATGCCATGGGCGAGTCCAAGCCATGTCTGAAGAGAGGTCTGGTGTGCCATTGATTCCTTACAAGGAATGGATTAGCACCCTTCTGACTGAGGAAGCACACAGGGCTAATCATGAAGGAGTGGCCGGGACCCTCTTACGAGTGCGAAGAAAGGCGTGGATAGTACAAGGCCCCAGGGTTGCTCGCAGTGTGATTGACTCCTGTATGCACTGCAGGAAGAGCAGGGCAAAGATGTGCCATCAAGTCATGAGCGACCTCCCTCCTGAACGCACAAGGCCTGCTGCACCGTTTGAGTACACTACGTTGGACCTCTTCGGCCCGTATACCATCAGGGATGCGGTGAAGAGGAGAACCTGCAGGAAAGCTTGGGGTATAGTTTTCTGCTGCATGGCATCACGAGCGATGCATGCTGATATAGTGGAGGACCTCTCAACTGATGGCTTCTTGAGAGCATTCCAGCGTTTTACCGCTCTGAGGGGCCATCCTCAGAAGCTCTGGTCCGATCAGGGGACGAACTTTGTTGGAGCTAAGCCAGCTTTGGAGGAACTGTACAAGTTTCTAGCTGACATCGATAAGGAGAAGGTGCAGAAGAAAGCTGCCGAGTCTGGGACAGATTGGACTTGGGTGTTCCACCCACCAGACTCTCCGCATCGGAATGGGGCGGCGGAAGCGGCAGTTCGTGTGGTGAAGAAGGCTTTGAGCAGCGTTGGAGAAGGAGGTAACCTTACAGCACTGGAGTTTCAGACCCTCCTCTACCTAGCTGCCAACCTTTCGAACGAGAGGCCGATCGGAGCTAAGGCTCAGCTGCAGGATGAGACTGTTGAAGTCATCACCCCTAACTCCCTTCTACTGGGACGTGCAGGGCCCAGGGGGGACCCCCAAGGGTTCGAGTCTACCACCTACCCCTTTGTTCGTTTGAGAGCAATCCAAATTGAGGTGGATAAATTCTGGAGACGGTGGAGCCAACTGGCGGGGCCAGGACTTTTCATAAGACAAAAGTGGCACACCCCAGCCAGAAACGTTGCTGTGGGAGACCTGGTTTGGTTGGCTGACCAAAACGCACTCCGGGGCCGGTTCCGGTTGGGCCGGGTAGTGGAGGCGTGTCCTGATGGGAGAGGCGTCGTCCGGGACGTGAAGGTGAAGACGTGTCATAGCCTTCCAGTCTCCGTCAATCACTCCAGGCATGACCAGCACAGTGACAGTTGCCCCACAACCATCCTTCACAGAGATGTGAGAAGGCTGGTAGTCCTTCTACCTGCGGAGGAGCAGTAAAAGAAGAAATGACTTCCCCTGCCAGCCTCCGCAGAGGCTGGTGGTGTTTCGGTAAAGACGGGTTCTGTTGATGCGAGTGGTTCCGGTTGTGACTTTTCATGGTCGGTGTGTAAGCCTAGTTCGTTTGAGGCTTGGACATCGGCTTATGATCAGTTGGCAGCCGGGGTAGGTCGCATCCGCAGGGCTTCTTAGTCTAAGGAGGATTACGACATCGCAGAGGACGTGTTTTTCTTTTTACCTAGATGTGCCTTTTTGGAAGCTTTTTTAATGACTCTTACTTGAGACTGTACTGAGCTAATTTTGTGTGGCTTTCTTTGGTTTAGCAACCAGAAACCCAAGTGGGAGGTGACAGATTCATTCTGTTGCAATAGCAGAAATGTGCATGCATGTGTGTTTAGTGCTGTCCACATTGGACTATAATGTGCATTCATGTGTGTTCGGTGTCCCCTAGTGGACGGGTTAATTAGCGCATTATGTAACACGCTCCCGTATCGGTGAAGTTTTATTTATATCTACTTTTAGATTTCGGTTAGATGGCGTGTAGTTTGCTATTTATAAAACGTCTTTGAAGTATTTGGGGGGCTTCTATATTTTTCTGTGCATTATAGTGGGGTATTTTGAGTTTTCCCGTTATGTTTTAATTATATATAATCTGCTGCGCATGCGCGATAGAGACGTGAACAACGCAGTGTGTTTACAGCTCATTCCATCTTGAGCATCGCGAGCGACTGACGGTAAGATAACGGAGGGAACTATGAGCGCACTTTGTGCGACAACAAACCCTATTTATATATTTACATTTACCATGTTTAGTTAGTATTGCGTGGTAGTAATCGTTGTGTGTATTTCTGTTTGTTTCCTAGGTTAATAACCTGACTATCTGTTTACAGTGTTTAGTTGGTGTGAGTGTGTTGTTTGTGTGACTGGCAACAGTAAATAAACCCAGATAAAAGACACTGTTTAGACGAGTTGTTTTCGATTTCGGCCGATGCTTAAGAATACCAGTACATGGGAGACTATTTAGTTGCATAGTGGGTGTGATTGGATAGTAAAATGTACAGTTGTTGTAGATCGGCTGTTTTCACTAGTCTAAATAATTTCAAATGATAAATGCAAAACGAGCGGTTTTGGACATAAAAAGTTTTCACTCCCTCCATCACGGAGGTATAGAGGCCGACGCCGAGCGGCGCCATGCCCAGGAGGGTCTCCCAAATCGGGCTTGAGTTGTGGAGGGTGGTCGCTAGTGCTTTGGAGGTTCCAGGGCGAGCGCCCCCACCCCGGGGCTCGCGATCAAACCTTTTGGGAACCACTGTTCTATACTAGGCTGTGATGTGATGTCCTTGGCTCATTATCGCCAAAATAAACAATGTTCTAACGTGAGTGGCACGTAGTATGCAGTGAAGAATATAGCCTAAAATCAGCGTTTCTGAATGTCGACTTTACAATGAAATGGATGCTTCTCTCGTTTGGGTCGGGACCCATTTGTGAGTCGCGGAGACAGTTTTATGGTTTATGGGCCATATATTTCATACATTTTGATACATTATACAGCACTTATCTCATATAACATTGAAAGACAGACGTATAACAAAGTGAAACGTAGAGAACATACCGCAGCACAGCTCAGCAGTGCATCCTACAGGGCGCGGGGAGAAACCGTAGCAATCGGTGGTCTGTCCCTGGCAGCATGCATGCCTCGCCGTAGAAGGAGCCCTTCTGGCCGCCAGAACCAAAATCGAGGCCGTGGATGTACCAGCGGAGGTCCTCGCTGATGAACCGATCGCCCGTAGAAGGAGCTCTTCTGGCCGCCAGAACCAAAATCGAGGCCGTGGATGTTCCAGCCGAGGCCTTCGCTGATGAACCGATCGCCCGTAGAAGGAGCTTTTCTGGCCGCCAGAACCAAAATCGAGGCCGTGGCCCGTGGGTGTAGCAGCCGAGTACCTCCGTGATTTTAGGCTGGCCCATAAACAAAGAAACTAGCCCTTCCCCCACTCCTCCTTGCTAAAACCTCTACATTCCGATCTCTCTCTCTATCTCTATCTCTCTAAATAATACTAAATCTAATGATTTTATAACTAATTCTAGCTCATTCTCTCAATATATCTCTCTCTCCCTCTGATTGCTGTGTGTCCGGTACGGTAAAAGTCACTGAACTCTTTGAGACCCTTGTTTCTGGGGGGAACCGGCCAACCAGCATGCTTGAATTTGGTCACATAAGCGTGTGATGTCATGCAGGGGCGTCAATTGGGTATGGCAGGGGTATGCAGCTGCCATACCTTGACAGGGGGAAATAATAAAAATGTACTTTTCATCGTGCCTGTTGCTAAGGTATGGCAACATGACTGGTGTCTTAACCAGACACCAGTCATGTTGCCATACCTTAGCTTGTTCTGAACTGACGCCACTGAATTGTCATGCATGACGACCGTCCCATCGTCCAAAAGGGCTGTATCTTGGTTACCGCATAGATCCAACACTGTACTACTGTAATATGAAAAAAAAGCATCTGGCGTCATATGACGCCAATATTATTTTCTGGCATCATTGCCAAGTGCGTGTCTGACGTCATATGACGCCCTGGCACTCAAAGTGTTAACTGATTAATTGTGATTAATTAATAACAGAAAATTAACGCATTTTAATCGCACTTAGTTTTTGCACCACAGAACCTTCAGTTTCGGGCATACCGATCATAGCGATGCACCAACCAAGAAGAGACAACAAACGCAAAGGGAGAAGTAGCCGATCAGAGTGCTTTGCTTGGCCCAGTGGATGCAAAATTTAGATTTAAAAAACTCACTTGTTAATTCACTCGTACAACAAAATGTGTTTTACTTGAAAAAAAAAATGCTTCTCAGGTCAAATATCGATGTGCAATTAAAATGTGATTAATTGCGATTAATTAATCACAGAGCCTGTAAAATTTTAAGCGCATCCCAGCCCTAGTTATTATATGACCAGAACGTAAACAAGTCCCCAGGACCTTTTCTGTTATCCATTTGGTACAGTACCTCCATTCGATTAACATTTTTATTCATTAAAGGGAAACTAGGTAACTTTAAGCCTATTATTTATATATTTGTATTTATTTTATAAATCACCTCATCAATACTGCCAGACACCCTGATGCTTACTTACTTAGTTAACTGCATCCATTAAAAATATGCGTCACAGAATGCTGGGCGAGCTGCATGAAGTCCCGTGAAAGTGAAACTAAATGGCAGACCAGTGGTGCAGTCTGCTGTGCTCCCCTCAGCCTGCACAGTCACAGTGTAGTGTACACACTAAGGATGCCAAATTAATATTCGAATTTCAAATACCGGTAGTCATTGAATATGGAAAAATATGTACATTCGAATATGAAAATGAATACTCAAATTATTATTTTTATTTTTTCGATTTTTATTTATTATTATTACCCTTATTATTGTTGTTACCCTTATTATTATTATTTTTTTTTTTTGAAGAGGTGGGCTAGTGAAAGTTTCGGGAATGGCGAGTGTGATATGAAATGTAAGCTTACCATAATCACAGTAATCCTTAATCATTTTTCAATCATATTCAAGGCCAATTAAGGACTTTTGGAGAGAAATGAGACAGACTCAGTCACTTTCAGAGCACTTCAGAGGGAAGGTGTGTGTGTCCAGCTCAGTAGGTCCGCGGCGGTAGTCCGCGGTGACTCCGGGCGAAAAACGGACGAAAAAAGCAATACCGCGACTGACCACTAGTTTAGCAACTTACACAGTATAGCTTTAATGCATCAAAAGAAGGCAATTATGTCTCTGCACTGTAAACTGGCTGCTGTTTTCAAGCAGACTGGTTGGTTCTTAACTTTTGTTTAAACATTAACTCTCCCCACGCTTTGAACGATAACGCTCGCCCCATTTTTTACAGAACGTCGATGCCAATACGGCGCTCGTTCGGTTCGTTCGTCTGATGACTGTAAGCTGATGAGGGGTCGCGCGGCCGTTTACTGTAAACACATTTTCCGCTGTGATGGTGTAAAAAATCCATTATGCGTTAGATCAACGGAGAACAATTCACTTCCTTGTTGATTTCCTCTGGCCCGGAGGCTCTGTAGCCAGTGACTGCTCTGAATGTACGGCAACACATAGCAGGACAATTCACATTCATTCTCGCATGACGCCGCCCTCTGCTGCCTGGCAGACCAAAGTGCACTATTGCACAACCAAAAAAAATAAAAATAAATAAATAAATGTCTGTCTGTCTATCTACTATAACGTCGCAAAGGTAAGCCGCTTTTTGATGGCGCCAGACCCAATAAATAAATAAATGATCTGGCAGTAGGAGAGTTAAGGGGTGCATTTTCTCCTTATGTGACACTCAACACAGGATTTAAGAATCCCAGGGCTAAATTATTAGTACCATAACCAATAATAATTATAACTTTATATATGTATAATATATATATTAAAGAAATATTAATATTAATATTTGAATATATTCGATATTCTGGCCAATTTCCAAGACCAATATTCGAATTTCATTTCTGAGGAATATTGGCAGCTCTAGTACACACTTACAGTACACAGTACACAGCAGATAGCCCAGCACAGCTGCCCCCTCCGCTAGTGCTGGAGTTAAATAGATTTGGACGTTTTTTCTTCTTGACTCGCGGGAAAAGATGAAGGTTTAAAACACGCTATTTTCACGTTAAAGCCCAGTGCACGCTCACTGATGGTGCACAGTGCACAGGACGTTTGTGATGATGGTTGCAGCTGTTGCTGTGATGGCGTTAGCTTTTCGGTCTGCACCTCGATCAGGCGCTGGACATTTCAGGCCGGGTGGAAATACTCTGCCGGAAACCCTGCAATGTACAGTATGCATGCATATGATGTGAACATTTGGTTGGGGGGAAATGTTTACACTCTGTGTTAAATCAACACTGGCTTTTGACCATGTAGAATTGTAGATTGGTGTATCAAAGATTAAAATTATATCAAATGACCTAGGCTAATTTCTATCAAATTAGGGGTCCTTGAAAAGGAAATGGCAGAGAATCACTGGGTTAAACTGTAGATTGTCTAGATTATAATTCATTCACAGAAAATGCAACAACATAATGTAAACTGGGCTTGGTTTAGAATAGCTTAGCTATAGCCTGGATTTAGTCCACCTCATCAAGGTGGGAGTGGGACATTACAGCAGTGGATCTCACACTTTTTCATGTCAAGGACCCCCACTTTGTTACTTATTAGCCCGCTGACCTCCTTTTGAAAAGATATCCCAGGGACCCCCATAAGATAATATTTGTATGGATTTACTGTAGCAGTGACTCTCAATCATTTTAATGTCAAGGACAGCCTGTTTGACCTTTGACCTTTTTGTTAGAAGGCTTGTACTTTGTACGCGGTTAGGGTGGATTCTATAACAGATTCTATAAATTTTTTACCCCTAGAACTGATTTGGTTTATGAATTGTCGCATTTTCTCCTCGCACAGTTATGTTGGGGTTGTTTCACAAGATAATGCTCGCCGCTCAACTCCGCCCCTCCCCCCATATTAACCAATCAAATTAATTTATTGCAGTTACTGTACAGAAAGTACTACTTTCCGAACAGTAACTACAATAAATTAATTTGATTGGGTAATTTAATATGGGGGTACATGACATCATTAAAAAAATATATGCTAATTTGATAGCCTTAATTAGCTGTTTTGGCAATGTCACCCGGTCTTCAAGTAACTGTCTGGTCAGTCCTAGTTGGTCATACAGTAGCTTGTATGTACATGGAAGATGGAAATATAGATTTACATTTTAGGAACCCAGTGTTCACTATTTAATTTGTTTCTGCTCCTAGACACCCTGCACATGGTTGTGTGTGAAGAGGAGGACTCTCCTGAACAGGAGAGGAGCTCCAGTCTGCTCCAGGAGGAACCAGAGCCTCCACACATTAAAAAGGAACAGGAGGAGATACTTCAAAGACCAGAGGAGCCTGAAGGATCAATGTTGACATTACTAGCAGTGAAAAGTGAAGTCGATGAAGACATCTCTTCACACTGCGCTGACGTTAAAGTTGAACTCGAATCTGACACTGAAGTTACTGAAGACAGTGATGATTGGGGGGAGACAAGTGGAGGTGTCCACACTGGAGACAAACCTTTCCAGTGTAAACTGTGTAACAAGAGTTTCATCAAATCAAGTAAGCTGAAGACACATCAACATATCCACACTGGAGAAAAACCTTTCAAATGCAAATATTGTGACAAGAGTGTCAGTCAGTCATGTGATCTAAAGGCACACGAGCGTATCCACACTGGAGAAAAACCCTTTCACTGTGAACATTGTGACAAGAGTTTCTGTCAGTCAGGTTCTCTAAAGCAACATCAGCGTGTCCACACTGGTGAAAAACCTTTCCAGTGTAAACTGTGTAACAAGAGTTTCAGCTGCTCATCTAACCTGTATAAACATCAGCGTGTCCACACTGGAGAAAAACCCTTTCACTGTAAATATTGTGACAAGAGTTTCAGTCAGTCATCTAGCCTGAAGGCACACCAGCGTATCCACACTGGAGAAGGAATACAATAAATCTATCCACTGCAAAACAAGAGTTTCAATAAATGGCCACTTGAAAAGACGCCTGTGAATTCACACCAAGGGAGTAAAATGACTTTCCACTATGAATAAGCTCACTGGGAGCATCGTATCAAACACCTGTATGTTGGGAGGGAGGTGGATAGAAAAGCAGAAATATTATGGATATTCATACTGCTCCGGTCAACAGAGGCCACAGTTGGGATTTGTCTTTTGCAGACATTCCCCAGCTTTTTTTTCCTCTCAGTTCTCATTTCCTCAGTTTGTGTTAAGTGTTAACAGTAACCATTTATGTTCATTCATATCGATTTATCTTTCTATAGCGGAGGATGCCATTGTAGTCCAGGGTCAGACAATAAGGACTGCATGCTTGTCGGGGACACTTTAGTAAACCTGCCTGTTCTGAATCTTGTAGACCAGAGGTTTTCAAAGTGGTTTCCGGGTGAGCCCTGGGCCTGGGCGTGCCGTGATAATTTGATAATATTTGGAATTTATTTTGAAAAAGCCAATCTGATTTATGCTCAATAAAACACAAATTAATTCAGATGTTGTCATCATTTAAAATAATTGATAACAAAAGATAGTTAAATCATACTGTTATGCCAAAGGTAGGCCCAGAGCCTTCTACCTTCGGAGAGTTGCGTCACTCCCGTTCACTTCATGGGGCCAGGTCTTCTACGCACACATCTATTGGCGTATAGTGACAAACGGCGAACCGGAAGTTTACATAATGCATTGAAGTCTATGAGGTGTAAAGTGACAATGAACCACGTGACCAGCGCTGTTTCTGACCCCGCAGTGGCAGGACTCTCTGATTAGACGACTCTGGGTAGGCCTAATATTAAAATATGTAAAATACGTAGCCTAATTCGTTCATTTAGGGGTGTAACAAAATGATAAATGTAATAGCGATATGATAAGCATCACGATACATGGTTGACGATACAAAACATGGACGATATTGGTAAATACAGGGTGGTGGGAGTGAAAGTTATGTTGTGGTGACTGATGCATATACTGTATAGCCTATATTTGGTGTCCTGAGCCCAAACGGTTAAGGAACCGCTGGCCTAGACTGCCACCAAGATGAGCGCACAAGTTAACTTTTCACCTGATTGCATTTGTGCGAGTGCACACTTATCTGGTAGGTCATTCACCTCTTTGTGGAGTTTTCATACATTGATGAAATGCTCTTAAATTACAGACCTCTTCTTCAAAGTTACTGGCGTTGTGCAACTGAATAAATGAGTCACGTCGTTATAACAGAATCACTGTTATGTACACAAGAAACACTTCGCGTTTTCTGATAAAAAGAAATTGAAGTTGAAAAGCCTTAGGTGAATTTGCTTTGCTACTTTTGTTTTAACCTGTTCACACACACAAACTGTGATCTAAGGTCCTGGTTCCTTATCCCGTATGCCTAAACGTAATAGTCATCTTTATTACTAGAGTCGGTCGGTCCCATATGCATATCACCATATATGAGCATTGTGGTCGATCTGTGACTCTGAACAACCAGTTGTAGATCGGCTATTTTCACAACATCTGCCTCTAATATTTGACAATTTGGCCAATGTTTAATTTGTCATTTTTAGAGGTATTAAAAAGTCCTTAAATTGTCCCTTTAGAAATGTGTAGAAACCCTCTATATACTTAAAACTTTGTTGGTTTGTGTACTGTTGAGTGAGAACCCCCCAAAATCATTTGGGGACCCAACTGGGGGTCCCGACCCACAGGTTGAGAACCACTGCCTTAGACAATTTTAACATTTTGAAACAATGAGGAAGTAGCAGCACACAAGGAATATCCTTTTCACATGGTTTATGTACCCATCTGTCCTCTCTGATACATTAAGTGGTGTTGTGTAGTTGTTTATTTGGGCTTGTTTACTATGTTGTTAGAACTAGTGTCTCCCATGTCAAGGTGGAACGCCCTTCCACAAGCCCTAAAGGAGAGCAAATCCCTAGCCTCCTTCAAAATTGGTATGAAAAGTCACCTTCAGACAGCTGCTACCCGTGACTTGTAAATAGACTAAGCCCCCATGCTCCCCCCCCCCCCCCCCCCCTTTTTCTCTTTTTTTTTGTTTTTGATGTTATGCTTTTGAAACTGATATTATCCTAGATAAAGTACTATGTTCTATCCGTCTGTCTTTCAATGTTATATGAGATACTTAAAGTGTGGTTCCTGTGGAAATAAGCCTTGGCTTTCTAGGATCTCCTTTTAGTTGACCTTGTACCAGTGATTTGTACTGTCATGAAACTGTACTTTTTTCTATTGCAAACTTCTAATAAATTATTCAATCAATCAATCAAAAGGTAGGCCTATAATTGTCTATAGCCTACTACTGTATCCATAAATCCGAAAACATTTGTGATTTTCAATTTTCTTTCCCCCAACAAAAAAGATTATTTTGAGAATAGCATATCTAAAAGCACAACACGTTGTGAGCTTGTAGATCTGCTATTTTCCAATAGCCATAGTCATTTGGGCTAGTTTTTCATAGACCGCCTGGTTGCTTATTCCTCTCGCAAGATCTGGCAACACACACATCACGTGACATCACATGACCCGGAAGTAAAAACGCGTGCTGCGGAGGACGGTTTTCTCTTTTTTTAAAGGTTGTTGTTTGTGTAGAACAACAGTCATCAAAGAGACAGAGCGCATGGTGGAAACAATGTCTCCACAGAGAAGAGCTACAATGTATCAGATGGAGGCTGTTACGAGGTCTATTAATGAACACATGACGTCAGTGGGAGAGGAGATAGTGGAGATACTGTGTGTTTTTTACAACAACAACAACAACAACAACAACAACACAATGTTGATGTTTGCTGTGAGAAGAAGTTGGACGTCAAGGTGTTTGTGTTGGAGCGCCTCAGTGTGGCCGCTCAGTGGATGTGCAGCCTCTTCCAGAGAGAGATGGAGAAACTACACACCAAACTACACACTGCAGGTTGGTACAACTACACGCCAAACTACACACTGCAGGTTGGTACAACTACACACCAAACTACACACTGCAGGTTGGTACAACTACACACCAAACTACACACTGCAGGTTGGTACAACTACACACCAAACTACACACTGCAGGTTGGTACAACTACACACCAAACTACACACTGCAGGTTGGTACAACTACACACTGCAGGTTGGTACAACTAAACACTGACTGCAGGTTTGTACAACTACACACCAAACTACACACTGCAGGTTGGTAGAACTACACACTGCAGGTTGGCACGCGGACAAACACACACACACACACACACACACACACACACACACACACACACACACAGCTTTATCGGCATGTGAAAACATACATGTACTTTGCCAAAGCAAAATACAACTCTAAAAATCACACCTAGGGTCAAGTGAGCGGTGCTATTTTTGACTTAAAAAGATGTTTCTAAAAAAAGTGTTCATTCTATCGTCTGCTCAGGCTTTTGGGAACACCTGGGACAGTTTAAGTTCATTCAGTGTTTGGATATTTGGTATTCATTTTATCAGACACGCCCCCTTCCTATACAGAGTAACTTCAAACTACATTTTAACCAGGTTAGATTTTTGGTGACTCCTGACACCCTCCTAATACGTGAGCAGGCCGTGTATTTTCAATTACTTTTTTAATTTTTCTTTTTTTGTTGTTGTTCCCAAACTATTTAGCTCGTGACCCAAAAGAGAAACAAGTTAGACATTTACCCGGGACCCAAAGTAGTCTCTGGGTTGCTGATACAAACACTGTGTGTTTGTGTGTGTGTGTGTGTGTGTGTGTGTGTGTGTGTGTGTGTGTGTGTGGTGACTGAAAATAGCTGAGCTCAAAAGGCGTCACGGACATGTGCTGTTTTCTGTATGTAAGGTTCCTGAATGGTAATTAAAAGTTCTTTCTACCTGTGATTTTCACAGAGCACCACAGGGAGAGGTCTACAGAGTCTAGAGAGATGGCCTTCCAAACATATTCCGCGGTGTCAGAGGAACAGCGAGAGACGGACAAGGGACGTGGAATGTTTGATGCAAGGATGCAACCTGTAGTAAAGTTGTACAGGATAGGTATGTACTGTTTTATTTACTAGAGATGCAACGATTGCATTGTTTTTGCTGATACCGGCTTTCCATCTAATCTAACAACTATAATTAGAAGTTTTTTCTGGGCTCACACTGAAACTTCTTCTTCAGCAATACAATTTTGTCTCAAAAGGAAAAAGAACAAAGTGTACTTTGTGTTACAGCTAGTTAACACGTTGCAGTCCGAAATAGAATGGTGGTTGGTAGATTAGCCGTGAAATTTCTATTATTGTATTGTGATCTGAGACATAATATTATGTTTATAAACATGACCCCGCAGCCCCTCCATCTTGAACAGCGCCGCTGTTTTTTCTTTTTTTTTTCCCCCCAGGCCAGTAACTCACCATGATTTTCTCGATCTCCGTTGGGATAGAATGGGGGTTTTGGCCGATCGTCGATGTCCCCGTGCGTTTCGCGTGCGCGATCCTTTCACGTAAATGTCCCCGCAAATAGTCCATGTGTGACTGAAGAACAGAACTGAAAAGTTTCGCTAGCATAGCCCCAAGCATGGCTGCAGGAGGAGCTCGAGTGTGTAGACAGTAAACGGATGGGTGGAAGGTGCCTTGGAGAAGGAGAGGCGCTGACGTCACCTCTGCTTCATGCACGGTCTGCATGAGCCATCAGTGCACGAGTGGTGACTAGGGAAGGTTAGACGATCGCCGATTTTCGGATCAAAAGCTTTTATTCCGGTTTTAAAGACAAAGTCCGGGAATAGACGGCCTGGCTGAGAGTCCCTGGGGGGATGTGCGATATAGTACGGTTTTAACATTAAGGGGCCCCCCTTGGCTTAGAAGGTGTTAATCAATATGCCCATCTGTTATTTGTTGGGTTGAGTTCATGATTTCAGCATTATGTTTTTCTCCCATGCAAACCTTTTTTTACTTGAAGATTCTGGACAATATTTGTCATTGTTCCAATAATAATAAACATCCATTTGCATAAAGCAAGTATTTTGTTAGAAGGAGCTCTCCTTAACGCTATGTTACTCTACATCCACTGCTCCCGCAGGAAGCCGGTACACCCTCTTGTTCAGTCCAAAAATAAAAAAGACAAAACAAAGAAGCCAAGTACCCCCTTGCTCTGACTGGGGCAAAAATTGACATCAAAATTCACTTCCAATGCCAATACGTTCAAAATAAAACAGCATAATGGAAAATAAACATTGCTTTCTATTCAAGAACAGTTACTACCAGTCAAGTAATTGATGTGATTTGTTTTAGAAATGTACAGATGATCAGGTTCACACAAACTCTGTCAATGTTTTATCATTAACCATAACAGTAAAATACATATTCCCATTTTCTAGTTTTCCTCATGTACCCCCTGCAGTACCCCTGCGTACCCCTAGGGGTACACGTACCCCCATTTGAGAATCACTGCTCTAGGGTATAGCATGGCACACTGCCCAAAAGATGGCGATGTACTCTAGGGCAGTGGTTCTCAACCTGTGGGTCGGGACCCTCAGGGGGGTCCCCAAATTATTTTTGGGGGTCCCCAGATGATCAACTTAATGTGCAATATTGTTTTTTCAATCAACTGTAAACAACCAACATAAAGTTTAAGTGTGTAGAGGGTATCTGCACATTTCTAAAGTGTCAATTTAAGGACTTTTTCTATAAAAACAATGACATAGGCCAAATTGTCAAATATTAGAGGCAGAAATTGTGAAAATAGCAGATCTATATGCTTGCAAGGCGTTGTGAGCATGTAGATTGGCTATTTTCACAATAGAACCGTGTTATACAAAATGTAATGCCTCCAACTCTCAGGATGGGGGGTCCCCAGTTCAAATGCGATTATTTTGTGGGTCGCAGCCTGAAGAGGTTGAGAACCACTGCTCTAGGGTGTAGCATCAGATGACTGGTATAATTTAATACTACACCAGTCTTCTGCCATCAGTTTGCTGGGCAAGTAATTATGCAAGGTTTCTGCCCTAAAATGTCATTCTCATTGTCATTGCATTCAAGGTTCATAATGCTAGAGAGTTGGACTTAGGTATTGCCTTCACCTTCAGCAAAGCAAACACTATTGTTAAGCCGACATCATAGTCGCCTGGGCGGTGGAAGGCTTTACACCGCGGTGTAGTCTTTTCGAGTCTTTTTGAGTCATGAAACTACAACGTTACGTCATTCCTCGCGGTGGAGAGCTTTACACCGCGAGTCCCAACACATCTCTCTGTTTTTACTATCAGACAGACAGGCTCTACACTCCGTTCACTGATTGGTCGACCTGAACGGAGTTTGCGTCTGAACCAGAGGGAGGCGGGGGAGGACTTCACCGTGGGCCCCGTGACTATGATGTCCTGCACTTATTTTCTGACTTGCGGTGGAAAGCTCTCCACCGGTGGATAGCTCTCCACCGTACACTCTGATCTAAGTTTACAGTTATTAAAGTCCTTATTCACGTTTCTCGTTTCAGACCAGGGTGTGGAGTCCAGACTGCTGAAGATGAACTCTCCAGACTCAGCCAGGGACATCTCTATTAAACAGGAGGAACCTGAAGACATCTCTATTAAACAGGAGGAACCTGAAGACATCTCTATTAAACAGGAGGAACCTGAAGACATCTCTATTAAACAGGAGGAACTTGAAGACCACCCACACCTCAGTACGTATTTTCACTGCACAATAACCTCTGCACAAATGTCATCACAATGTCCCCATGCCTTTTTCTTTTGGCCTAAATATTTTACAGTACAGTACCTCCCTGCTATTGACATTTTTTGACAAACAAAGTATGCAATCAATCCAATCAATCAATCAATCAATGAAACAACCAATCAATCAATCAAACAAACAACCATTCAATCAATATGCATTGGCATCATTAAATATGAAATACAAAAGAAACACTGCACCACATGCCGTAGGCCAAAGCATCTAGAACAGGGTTGGTTTGTCACACAGCTCAAGCTGCCAAGTGCATGACATCATGAAACAGAAGCACCTCCAGCCATGAAAGCCAGAAATGCCTAGTTAAAGTTTGGCTGTAGTTGAAAAGTATGAAAACCCAGTGTTTCCCCTTCATGCATTTCACTGTTGCGGCCCGCCACGCCTTGAAAAGTATGGGTTGCTCATTTCCTCGTCACAAGTATTGGAAGTTGGCTTGTGTCTCTTCCAAACTACCGGTGGTTATTTAGCTTTGCTGCTGAATAAATTAACTTACTTGGCTTACATTGAAAAGCCACGGAAGCCACGAACGTGTCCATGTTGTGGTAATATTGATCGAGATAAGACATTTTACTGCAGAGTATTGCATTGAAGCCAATGGAGGATTTCACTTCCTGATGATGTTATCTCCCAAAGGATCATGGGAGATTGAGTTTTTATCATCACCCGCAGGACCCAATGACCACACACCACTGTCATTTAATATGAAAGCGATATCACGACTTTAATTGGGAATTGCACTCAATGTGTTGAGATATGTATTTTGCTCTAATCCTATTTAGAGTTTTGAGAACCATGTTTATTTATTTAACTGTCTGGTCAGTCGTATCAGGTCACAGTAGCTATGGGGATTTTAAGTCTGACATCATTTTGTAGGCAGAGGAGAATTTCTGCCCCCAGTTTCCGTGAATCTTTTTACTATTTTTACTATTTACACATTTTTCTTCTCTTTGTTGTTGAAAGGAAAGTGTTAGAGTTATACTTTAGTCGTTATTTTTGTCTCGGATCTGTTGAAACAGCAAGGAACAGATATTAACAATACATCTGCTTGGAGGTCTGACTACAAAATGATGTCACTGCTTAAAAGCCCCATGAACATGGACAATGGATATATAGATTTACATTTTAGGAACCCAATGTTCACTTTTTTTTTTTTTTTCTTTTTTTTTTTACTGCTCCTAGACACCCTGCACATGGTTGTGTGTGAAGAGGATTCTCTTGAACAGGAGAGGAGCTCCAGTCTGCTCCAGGAGGAACCAGAGCCTCTACACATTGAAGAGGAACAGGAGGAACCAGAGCCTCCACACATTAAAGAGGAACAGGAGGAACCAGAGCCTCCACACATTAAAGAGGAACAAGAGGAGACACTTCAAAGACCAGAGGAGCCTGATGGATCAATGTTGACATTACTAGCAGTGGAAAGTGAAGTTGATGAAGACATCTCTTCACACTGCTCTGAAGTTAATGTTGAACTCGAATCTGACACTGACGTCACTGAAGACAGTGATGATTGGGGGGACACAAGTGGAGGTGTCCACACTGGAGCAACACCTTTCCACTGTGAATATTGTGATAAGACTTTCAGTCGGTCAGATAGGCTGAAATCACACCAGCGTATACACACTAGAGAAAAACCTTTCCACTGTGAATATTGTGACAAGCGTTTCAGTAAATTACATAACCTGAAAAGACATGATCGTGTCCACACTGGAGAAAAACCTTTTCACTGTAAACACTGTGAGAAGAGTTTCAGTCAGTCAGGTGATCTAAACACACACCAGCGTATCCACACTGGAGAAAAACCCTTCAGCTGTAAACATTGTGACAAGAGTTTCAGTCAGTTAACTAATCTAAAGGTACACCAGCGTATCCATACTGGGGAAAAACCCTTAGACTGTGAACATTGTGACAAGAGTTTCCGCCATTCAAATCTCTTGAAGGCACACCAGCGTATCCACACTGGAGAAAAACCCTTTCACTGTAAACCGTGTGACAAGAGTTTCATTAACCCATCTCACCTGAAGGCACACCAGCGTATCCATACTGGGGAAAAACCCTTTCACTGTAAACATTGTGAAAAGAGTTTCAGTCAGTCAGGTAATCTAAAGGCACACCAGCGTATCCACACTGGAGAAAAACCCTTTCACTGTAAAAATTGTGACAAGAGTTTCAGCTGTTCATCTAACCTGAAGCAACACCAGTGTGTCCACACTGGAGAAAAAACCTTTCACTGTAAATATTGTGACAAGAGTTTCTGTCAATCACATTCTCTAAAGGCACACCAGCGTATTCACACTGGAGGAAAACCTTAGCACTGTAAACATTGTGACAAGAGTTTCAGTCAGTCAGGTCACATGAAGAGAAACCAGTGTATTCATACCCGAGAAGAAATAAAATAAATCTATCCACTGCAAACATTGTAACAAGCGTTTGAATAACTCTGGTCACTTGAAAAGACACGTGTGCTCACACCAAGGGTGTAAAATAACTTTCCATTATGAATAAGCTCACTGGGAGCATTGTATCAAACACTTGTATATTGGGAGGGAGGTGAATAGAATAGGGGCACCCTGAGGTGTTGTGACTGCAGTCCAAGGGTGCCACGAGATAATTTGCTATTTGGAATTTATTTTGACGATGTAAATCTGATTTATGCTCAATAAAACACAAATTAATTCAGATGTTGTCATCATTGTATAATACTTGATAACATAACATAGTTAGATTAAAATATGTAAAATGCATACTACATTCATTTAGCGGTGTTACAATACATTTAATAGCGACGTGGATGAATATTTATATATTTGGTGCCCTGAGCCAAAAAGGTTTGAGAACCCCTGGTCTAGACTGCCACCAAAATGAGTGCACAAGTTAACTTGCATTTGTGCAAGTGCACAATTATTTGGTACTGTTGGTCATTCACCACTTAAGTTTTAGTGGAGTTTTCATACATGCTCTTGAATTACAGTCCTCTTCAAAGTTACTGGTGTAGTGCAACTGAATAAATGACTCACTTCATTATAACAGAATCGCTGTTACACACAAGACACACATCACGTTTTCTGACTCAAATGTTGAAGTTGAAAAAAAGCCTTACTTGCATTTGCTACTTTTGTTTTAATCAGTTCACATGCACAAACTGTGATCTAAGGTCTCAGATGATGTCATTTGCAGGCACTGCAGATTCCCAGCTCCATATCTTGCCTGGTTCCTTATCCCATATGCCTAACCTTAATAGTCATCTTTATTACTTGAGTCGGTCGGTCCCATACATGCATATCACCATATATGAGCATTGCAGTCGATCTGTGGCTCTGAACAACCAGATCTCCATGTATGCCTATGTATGGGCCTATCAGGTTTATTTATGGTTATGTTTGAGTCATAGTGGCATGCCTATGTCACTATGCCTTCCCATAGACCAGTGGTTCTCAACCTTTTCAGGTCGAGACCCTCAGAGTAATCATAATACTGCCCCCACCCTCCCCCCACGGCCCTGACGAGCACTAAGAGTTGGGGCATTACATTTTGTATAACACGTTCTATTGTGAAAATATTAGATCCACATGCTCACAACCTGACGTGTTGTGAGCTTGTAGATCGGCTATTTTCACAATCTCAGCCTGTAATATTTGACAATTTGGCCTGTTTAATTTATAATTTTTAGAGGTATTAAAAAGTCCTTAAATTGTCACTTTAGAAATGTGTAGAAACCCTCTATATAACTTTATGTTGGTTTGTTTACTGTTGAGTGAGAACCCCCCCAAAATAATTTGGGGACCCAACTGGGGGTCCCGACCCACAGGTTGAGAACCACTGCCTTAGACAATGTTAACATTTTGAAACAATGACGAAGTAGCAGCACACAAGGAATATCCTTTAAGCCCTTTGCACACAGGACAGTTGCGTTTCTTCCGTTTGCTGTATGAATAAAACGCATTGGATTTGGTGTGCAAGGCTGTGCGGAATCGGCGCTGCGGATCCCAAAAGGAGTCATAAAAGGAGTGATGAGTTTTTTACCGCATGCAACAAGACGCACGAATCGAACTGGGTTCGATCGAGAAAAAACGCACGACCGCAGCCACTCGTCGCACGGCTAATTCGGATCCGGTGTGCATGAGGTCGTAGAGAATCATTGTTTTCTTTTAAAAAAATGAAATTGTCCGTTTTATCCGTGTGGATAAACGCGCCTGTGTGCAAAGGGCTTTACACATGGTTTATGTACACATCTGTCCTCTCTGATAAATTAAGTGTTGTTGTGTGTGTAGTTGTTTATTTGGGCTTGTTTACTATGTTGTTAGAACTAGTGTCTCCCAAACAATTTCATGTCAAGGTAGGCCTATAATTGTCTAGCCTACTGCAGGGGTTTTCAGAGTGGGTGCCGTGAGATAATTTAATAATATTTGAAATTTATTTGGACAATTAAACATATATTTAGTGTCATTTTAAACTTGAAGAACAAAGTTATTTTCAGTCAGTTCTAACCAAAATGGCTATTATCTCAACATTTCCCTCGCAACATAATCGCTAAAATATGCCATAAATATGTAGATGATGGGAGTGAAAATTATGAATATAATGTAGGGGTGCCTCAGATGAAAATAAATATTTATAGGGGTGCCCTGAGCCAAAAAGGTTTGGGAACCCCTGGCCTAAATCCACAAATCGGAAAACATTTGTGATTTTCAATTTTCTTTCCCCCAACAAAAGGATTTATTTGAGAATAGCATATCTAAAAGCACAACACGTTGTGAGCTTTTAGATCTGCTATTTTCCAATAGCCAAACTATAGTCTTTTTCATTTGGGCTTGTTTTTCTCATAAACCTGGTTGCTTATTCCTCTCGTGGGATCTGGCAACACACCGCGTGACATCAGATCACCTGACCCGGAAGTAAAAACGTTTGCTGTTATAGCCATAGGTTATAGCCATAGAGTAGGCTATATATAAAAGGTTATAGCTCTATGTGCGGAGCACGTTTTCTCTCTTTTTTTAACGGTTCGAAGAGACAGAGGCAGAGCGCATGGTGGAAACAATGTCTCCACAGAGAAGAGCTACAATGTATCAGATGGAGGCTGTTAGGAGGTCTATTAATGAACACATGACGTCAGTGGGAGAGGAGATAGTGGAGATACTGTGTGTTTTACAACAACAACAACAACAACAACAACAACACAATGTTGATGATGTTTGCTGTGAGAAGAAGCTGGACATCAAGGTATTTGTGTTGGAGCGCCTCAGTTTGGCCGCTCAGTGGATGTGCAGCCTCTTCCAGAGAGAGATGGAGAAACTACACACCAAACTACACACTGCAGGTTGGTACAACTACTACACACCAAACCTACACACTGCAGGTTGGTACAACTACACACCAAACTACACACTGCAGGTTGGTACAACTACACACCAAACTACACTGCAGGTTGGTACAACTACACACACACACACACACACACACACACACACACACACTGCAGGTTGGTACAACTACACACCAAACTACACACTGTAGATTGGTACAACTACATACACCACATAGCCGCAAATTGCAACACTAGATTTGTTTTAATATGTTGAATCTAGGGTTGCAATACCTGCCATATGCAGCCAATGCATCAAAACTGTTTTTTTTTTTGCTATCCGTTTGTATTAAACTACGTCAAACTCACTAATATGGGGCTATATGGAAAGCTTGAATTATGCTCTTTCTATCTGCAAAGTGTTTGTTTCATAAAAATGCCTACATGTTATGAGTTACTATAATCTGTCAATAAATCCGAGCAGACATGTTTTTTTTTTCCTAAGTGTTGAACTTTGGAAGTGCTCGTCTTCTATAACGCAATGTCTTGCTGCCTCCTGTATTGGGCGGGAGGCTCTCTCCATTCCGACATGTCGCCACTCCGAAATTGACTTCTGATTGTCGGAGTGGCGACACTCCCATAGGGGTTAGGTTTAGGGTTAGGGTTAGAGATAGGGTTAGTGTCGGAATGGAGACATGTCGGAAAGGAGACATGTCGGAGTGGAGAGATGCACCCCTATTGGGCTGTGACATTTAGAACCAGGTGGTACACAGGACCGTTGAGTGACTAACCACGAGCGCTTCCAAACTCCACCAGCACTTAGAAAAAATAATCACCTGAACTGAATTTCTTGATAGAAAGTAGCTCATAACATGTGTACAGTGGATTTCTATGACACAAACACTTTGCAGATAGAAAGAGCATAATTCAAGCTTTCCATAGAGCCCCAATATTGGTAGCCTGGCGTTGCTCATACTAATTCCTCACTGCGTGTTGGATATTAGTCTGGACCTGGGAGCAGAATTTTCATTTCCAAGGGGTGGTTTAAAATAATGTCAAGGTGACTTGCTCTCAATTGCTCCCTCTGAACTTCAAAGGGGTTGTGAGCTGTGGTAATTGATTGAGCCATACAAGTGGCAATAGCTCGTTAGTTCAATGAAAGCATCAGAGACTAGGGACTGTTTGAAGTCTGTAATAGAGTGGAGGGGGGAATATGTTTGAATACACACAGACTCGCCTGATTGGCTGAATGGTTTTGAACCAGGCCACCACCCATCACGTGCCCCAAGCCTATAGCCCTGATTGGCTCGCCCTTTCTGAGGGCTGGTGGAAAAAGATTATTAAATGTGAAGGGCCAGACTACACAACACCACCACTACCGCCAGGGGATGGTGTTGTGCAGTCTGGTTTATTAACCAGGCTACAATATTGGTGCATTTGACATTGCTTAATACGATAGATAGCATGAAACTGTTTTGATGCATTGGCTGCCTATGGGAGGTATTGCAACCCTAGATTCAACCGATTAAAACAAATCTAGTGTTGCAATTTGCGGCTACACACTGCATGTTGGTACAACTACACACCAAACTACACACTGCAGGTTGGCGCACGCACACACACCCACCCACCCACTCACTCACTCACTCACTCACACACACACACACACACACACACACACACACACACACACACACACACACACACACACACACAGCTTTATCAGCATGTGAAAACATACATGTACTTTGCCAAAGCAAAATATAAATCTAAAAATCACACCTAGTGTTAAGTGAGCGGTGCTATTTTTTAGTTAAAAGTATGTTTCTAACAAAACAAGTGTTCATTCTATTGTCTGCTCAGGCTTTTGGGAACACCTGGGACAGTTTAAGTTCATTCAGTGTTTGGATATTTGGTATTCATTTTATCAGACACGCCCCCTTCCTATACAGACCTATAGTAACTTCAAACTACACTTTAACCAGGTTAGATTTTTGGTGACTCCTGACACCAACCTAATACGTGAGCAGGCCGTGTATTTTCAATTACTTTTTTTTATTGTGGTTCCCAAACATTTTAGCTTGTGACCCAAAAGAGAAACAAGTTAGACATTTACCCGGGACCCAAACTAGTCTCTGGGTCGCTGATACAAACACTGTGTGTGTGTGTGTGTTTGTGTGTGTGTGTGTGTGTGTGTGTGTGTGTGTGTGTGTGTGTGTGTGTGTGTGTGTGTGTGTGTGTGTGTGTGTGTGTGTGTGTGTGTGTGTGGTGACTGAAAATAGCTGAGCTCAAAAGGCGTCTCGGACACCTGCTTTATTCTGTATGTAAGGTTCCTGAATGATAATTAAAGTTCTTTCTACTGGTGATTTTCACAGAGCACCACAGGGAGAGGTTTACAGAGTCTAGAGAGATGGCCTCCCAAACATATTCAGCGGTGTCAGAGGAACAGCGAGAGACGGACAAGGGACGTGTAATGTTTGATGCAAGGATGCAACCTGTAGTAAAGTTGTACAGGATAGGTATGTACTGTTTTATTTACTAGAGATGCAATGATTGCATTGTTTTCGCCGATACCGGCATCCATCTAATCTAAAGGCCCATTCCCACTGGGCCAGATAACAGATATCTGGAGATATTTCTCCAGATATTTTTCCATGCAAAGTGGATGGTAGATACAGATAAAAAAAAAGTCTACCACAGATATTTGCCACAGATACTTTTATCTGTGGCAAATATTTTTTGTATCTGTATCTACCATCCACTTTGCATGGAAAAATATCTGGAGAAATATCTCCAGATATCTTTTATCTGGCCCAGTGGGAATGGGCCTTAAGAACTATAATTAGACGTTTTTTCTGGGCTCACTCTGAAACTTAAGAAATACAATTTTGTCTCAAGCAGTCTGGATCTGGACCCCAGTCTGGACCCCACACAGCATTATCTTTGAAATGCTGCGGGGGGTCCACTAAATGCAGTGAAATATCTTTTTGTAGACAGAAGATAGGGATGCACTCTAGGGTATAGCATGGCACACTGCCCAAACGATGGCAGTGCACTCTAGGGTATAGCATGGCATGGCACACTGCCCAAACGATGGCAGTGCACTCTAGGGTGTAGCATCAGAAGAGTGTGCTGGGCAAGTAATTACACAAGGTTTCTACCCTAAAATGTCATTTTCATTTTCTTTGCATTCAAGGTTCATATAATGTTTATAGAGTTAGGTATTGCCTTTACCTTCACCTTTATTCACATTCCTCATTTCAGACCAGGGTGTGGAGTCCAGACTGCTGAAGACCAACTCTCCAGACTCAGCCAGGGACATCTCTATTAAACAGGAGGAACCTGAAGACATCTCTATGAAACAGGAGGAAACTGAAAACCACCTCAGTACGTATTTTCACTGCACAAAAATTTCATCACAATGTCCCCATGCCTTTTTCTGTTATCCTTTTGGCCTAAATATTTTTCACTACTGTACCTCCGTGCTATTGCCATTTTTTGACAAACAAAGTATGCAATCAATCAATCAATCAATTAATCAATCAATCAATCAATCAACCAGCCAATCAATCAATATGCAGTAGGCATTATTACATATGCAATACTAAAGAAACACTGCACCACATGCCGTAGGTTTGTAACACAGCTCAAGATGCCAAGTGCATGACATCATGAAACAGAAGCACTTCCAGCCATGAAAGCAAGAAATGTCTGGTTAAAGTTTGGCTGAAGTTGAAAACTATGTTGTAACTTGTAATATTGATCAAACTTCTTTTCTTTCACCTGCAAAACAAAAATTGTTGTCGTTCGAAAATCGACTTGATCTGGAGATAAATTCCGAGATAAATCTATTTTACTGCAGAGGATCATAGGAGATAGAGTTTGTATCATCACCCGTGGGTCCCAATGACCGCACACTACGTATGCGATAAGGTCTTGCTGCGCGGCCCACTCCTGGTGCTCCAGAACGGATGCAAAAGTGGTGACGCCCCCAGTGGAGGACCCCCTCCACTGCAGCTCACATAAAATGCCGTAACTCGGCCTAGGAGCGTCCGGGAGAGCCGGGGCTGGTACCTATTCGTCCGCCAAGGCAACGCGGAGACCCCACCCCTCATTTCTCACATGGCCCTCTTCTAGCGCCACCTTCAGGCCGATTTTTACAACACATTTTTGCCCACTACTCCTACAGTTTTGGCCCTAAAATCACGAAAATCACTACACAGTATGTCTACACTCATGTCATCAACATGGCTCAGGAAGATTTTGGAAAAACAAAATGTTGCCCTATTTGTGGAGATAAGTGACCTACGGTCGCTTATCTCCCGATTAGGGAGTCTTACTGGTTATAGCTTATATGGACACGACAGGCTTTATCAGCCTGTGCGCTTATTACCCGGCTAATACATACAATTAATTATTTGACTCAAAACTAAAAGTATTTCCTTGTTTACAGACGGCTGAAAGTGCGTCCCCCCGAGCGCAACACGGTCGCCTTGGAAAACAAGGAAGTGCTGATCAAATAGAATCCATTTTCAGTTACTGCGTTGTCTATTTCTCGCCTCAAATGTTTTTTAAAACATTCTTCAGAGCAACGTTTGGTTGTAAATGACGCTGTGTGTTTGTTTACATGACTGCCATGTTGGATACGGCACTAAATCCACGCAGTGCAGCCTGAATGCTGCAGCTGCTCTGAGCCGTTGATTAGGCAGCAGTGAATTATAGAGCGGAGCGGTCATTATACGCTCATTATTCACCGCTGATTTCAGCGCTCGACCAATCAGAATCAAGCTTCCAAACAAGCCGGGTAATAAAGTTATTTAATATATACGGTATATAGCTATATCTCGACTTTAATCGGGAACTCAATGTGTTAAGTTATAAAACTTTGGAGTAACTGTCTGGTCAGTCTAAGTAGGTCATAGCTATGAACATGGAAGATGGAAATAGATAGATTTATATTTTAGGAACCCAGTGTTCACTTTTACATTTTCTTTCTGTTCCTAGACACCCTGCACGTGGTTGTGTGTGAAGAGGATTCTCCTGAACAGGAGAGGAGCTCCAGTCTTCTCCAGGAGGAAACAGAGCCTCCTCACATTAAAGAGGAACAGGAGGAGACACTTCAAAGACCAGAGGAGCCTGAAGGATCAATTTTGACGTTCCTAGCAGTGAAAAGTGAAGTTGATGTTGAACTTGAATCTGACACTGAAGTCACTGAATACAGTGATGATTGGGGGGAGACAAGTGGAGGTGTCCACACTGGAGAAAAACGTTTCCAGTGTAAACTGTGTAACAAGAGTTTCAGCCTCTCATCTAAACTGAAGACACACCAGCGTATCCACACTGGAGAAAAACCCTTTCAATGTAAACATTGTGACAAGAGTTTCAGTCAGTTAGGTAATCTAAAGGCACACCAGCGTATCCACACAGGAGAAAAACCTTTTCACTGTAAACACTGTGACGAGAGTTTCCGCCATCCAAATCTCTTGAAGGCACACCAGCATATTCACACTGGAGAAAAACCCTTTCACTGTAAACACTGTGACAAGAGTTTCAGTCGATCAACTCACCTGAAGGCACACCAGCGTATCCACACTGGAGAAAAACCCTTTCAATGTAAACATTGTGACAAGAGTTTCAGTCACTCAGATAATCTAAAGGCACACCAGCGTAGCCACACAGGAGAAAAACCTTTTCACTGTAAACACTGTGACAAGAGTTTTCGTCTTTCAACTCACCTGAAGGTACACCAGCGTATCCACACAGGAGAAAAACCTTTTCACTGTAAACACTGTGACAAGAGTTTCCGTCAATCAACTCACCTGAAGGTACACCAGCGTATCCACACTGGAGAAGAAGCAAAATAAATCCATCCACTGCAAACATTGTAACGAGTTTCAATAACTGGTTACTTGAAAAGATACCTGTGTGCTCACACCAAGGGAGTAAAATAGCTTTCCACTATGAATAAGCTCACTGGGAGCATCGAATCAAACACCTGTATGTTGCGGCGGAGGTGAATAGAAAAGCAGAAATATTATGGATATTCACACTGCTCCAGTCAACAGAGGCCACTGTTGGGACTCGTCTTTTGTAGACATTCCCCAGCTTTTTTCCTTTGTTTTTTCCTCTCAATTATCAATTTCCTTAGTTTGTGTTAAGTGTTAACAGTGACCATTTATGTTTATCAATTTATTTATTTTTGACGGAGGATGCCGTTGTAGTCCAGGGTCGGACAATAGCGACTTTAAGCTTTGAGACGGCTATGGCAGATGACAAAGGTAACTGGAAATGATCAGCGCTCGATAGATAAACCTGCCGGCGTCTTGGTCGTCTCTACAACGCCAGAAGGTCCCTTCCCACATAGCGTCTACAATGTCTGCTACATAGAAGCGTCGCCATGGGAACCAAAGAGATCAGTAGAAGGGGTGGGAGCCCGTCGCTTAAAGATTTTGACCACTACGGCGATTACGTCATAGCAGCCATAGTCCCACCTCGCGTTGCGGTTGTAGAAATGGGCTGCTTAAAGGACCACTTTCGTTTTTTACAACAAGGGTTCATATTTTAGATTGTAATTAAAGAATATAAAAGATGAATGTTAAAATGATTTCATTTACTTCTTTCTATTGTTTTAGAGATACTTATTTCAGTGGTTGGGGGCATGTGTACAAGTGGCTAAATATGTCATTTTACACAGAATAAGCCCATTCCCAAGATACAACGCAACCTTCCATGGTTGGATGTGACTTATGGCGGCTAGAAGTGTTACTGTAAATAGCAATAAAGAAACTGCTGGCTTATTGTGTCTAAAAAGACATTTAGCCACTTGTACGCATGCCCCCATGCGTACGCATGCCACGGTAAACTCAATAAAACAACATTTTAACAATCACTTTTTCTTTTCTCTATTAATTACAATCTAAAAACCCTTGTAAAAAAACAAAGTTGTCCTTTAAACTGCCTAATAAGGACTGCACGCTTGTCGGGGGGACATGTTAGAAAACCTCTCTGCCTGTTCTGAATCTCATAGCCTAGAGTCTAGACTGCCACCAAAATGAGAGCGCAAGTTAACTTTTCACCTGAGTGCGTTTGTGAGAGTGCACAATTATTTGGTAGGGTCATTCACCACTTCAGTTTTAGTGGAGTTTTCATACATTGTCATGTCATTATAACAGAATCACATTTTCTGATAACATCTTTAAATTCAGTTGAAAAGGCTCATGTGCATTTGCTACTTTTGTCTTTATCAGTTCACATGCACAAAGTGTTGTACGGAATCGCTTGAGATTTTCTTTTTTAAATAAACTATGTGAGTCAAAGTGTCTCAAAGTGTTCCCAGCTCCATATCTTTCCTGGTTCCTTATCCCATATGCCTAACCTTAATACAATAGTCATCTTTATTACTAGAGTCGGTCGGTACTTGCCTGGTGGTGCCAGCCTCTATCACACACTTCGTTTTGGGAAGAGAGTCTGGGATTGCAGGGAGAGATTCCATATCTGGGGGGCGAGCTAAAGCCTGGTGAAGTCAGCCAGAGCTCTTAATTGCTCCCTTTGAACTTCAAAATGGTTGTGAACTGCGGTAATTGATTGAGCCATACAAGTGTCAATAGCTAGTTAGTCAATGAAAGCATCAAAGACTAAAAACTGTTTGTAATTGGAGTGGAGGGGGGGATGTGTATGTACACACAGAGACGCCTGATTGGCTGAATGGTTCTGAACCAGGCCACCACCCACCACGTGCCCCAAGCCTACAGCCCTGATTTGCTAGCCCTTTCATCGGGCTAGTGGAAAAAGCTTATTTAATGTGAAGGGCCAGACTTCACTATACAACACCACTACCGCCAGGGGGTGGTGTTGAGTGCAGTCTGGTTTATTAACCAGGCAAGGTCGGTACCATATATGGAGTGATATGCATATCACCATTATGAGCATTGCAGTCGATCTCTCTGAACAACCAGATCTCAATGTATGCCTATGGGCCTATCAGGTTTAGTTATGGTTATGTCTGAGTCATAGTGACTAGGGCTGTCTTCGACTCAGGATTTTTAAAGTTGAGTCGAGTCGCAGGGGTTAATGCGATTCGTCGACGAATCGTTTTATACTGTATGTAAAAAATTAAAAAAGAAGAAAAAAAGTCAAGTGTTGCTTTAAACCACGTCAACATAATCTATCTATAAATGCGAGAAGTCTCTGCGTGTCTGTCTGTCTGTCTGCGTGTATGTAATCCGCGTATCTCGAGAACCGTTCGTCCCACCGGCTTCAGATTCGGCACGCGCATTCCCGGCCGTGGCGCGGAGTGCAGTGCCGGGCCTCGACCCGACCCGATGTGCGGTTTTCCGAAACGGCGCGAAACGTTCGGAATCTCCTTATGCGGAGCTGATTGGGGGCCACATGAGTCAACAAAAAATCTCGGTGAATGTGGAAATCGGCACAATCGCTGACTCATTGTGACATCACTTCATAAAAGGCTCTGACATCACGTACGCCACATGAGTCAACAAAAAATCTCGGTGAATGTGTATGTATGTATGTGAATCTCGAGAACCGTTCTTCCACCGGCACGCGCGTTCTCCAGATATGGGCATAAAATGAATCCCCGAATGGGGAGCTGATGTCTGACATCAGAGTTTTCCGCAACCGGTACTGTGTGTGCAGAGATCTCCATATATGGGCATAAGGGGACAAAGGCAAACAGATGGTCAAAACGGGTCCTATGACAACAGGTATATTGGGGTTTGCATTAAAGGGTGGGGACAAAGGCTAACAGATGGTCAAAACCTCGAGAACCGTTCTTCCACCGGCACGCGCGTTCTCCAGATATGGGCATAAAATGAATCCCCGAATGGGGAGCTGATGTCTGACATCAGAGTTTTCCGCAACCGGTACTGTGTGTGCAGAGATCTCCATATATGGGCATAAGGGGACAAAGGCAAACAGATGGTCAAAACGGGTCCTATGACAACAGGTATATTGGGGTTTGCATTAAAGGGTGGGGACAAAGGCTAACAGATGGTCAAAACGGGTCCTATGACAACAGGTATATTGGGGTTTGCATTAAAGGGTGGGGCATTCATGGGGTCCGCTCCAAAAAAGAAAATAAAAGAGACAAAGACATCGGGCTAGTGGAAAAAGCTTATTTAATGTGAAGGGCCAGACTTCACTATACAACACCACTACCGCCAGGGGGTGGTGTTGAGTGCAGTCTGGTTTATTAACCAGGCAAGGTCGGTACCATATATGGAGTGATATGCATATCACCATTATGAGCATTGCAGTCGATCTCTCTGAACAACCAGATCTCAATGTATGCCTATGGGCCTATCAGGTTTAGTTATGGTTATGTCTGAGTCATAGTGACTAGGGCTGTCTTCGACTCAGGATTTTTAAAGTTGAGTCGAGTCGCAGGGGTTAATGCGATTCGTCGACGAATCGTTTTATACTGTATGTAAAAAATTAAAAAAGAAGAAAAAAAGTCAAGTGTTGCTTTAAACCACGTCAACATAATACAATAAAACAGTAAGATGAACATTTTTTTTACGCCTTTAAAGTGAAATAGATCCATGAACTACCGTGCATATTGAGACATGGCAGCATGGACATTAATGACGATGTGTTAAGATTGCGTCCAGCCGTGCATAATTGAATCGTGGATCAGAGTAGAAAGACGGGGATGAGAATAACGCATCTCTCTGACAGCAAGCACCATTGCGCGTTGTTTATTATTTCCACAGGTTGTATTTTCAGAGCACTAGTGTCACTCCAGAGCACAATCAAAAGAGCTATGTTGCCGATCAAATCGTCGCTGGTGCGAGACAATAAATAACTGTTCCCCCATTGCTCAGCCTGAGACCACACTCAGTGGCAGGCAGTGAGTGAGTGAAAGTGGCTGCCTTCTTGCAACAAGTAGAATAACACACGTTGACATATTTCCTCTCAAAGCGGTTAACTTCAAAATAAGAGCTGCCTGTAATATGATCAAGGCAACATTCAAGTCACGTTAACTGGTTTTATTTTTAAGTCTACTTACAAATAGTAGGAAGTAAGATGGACTCAATAAGAAGTACATGACAGTCCAGTCCAGCGCTATACCGCACCGCAGTAGTAACTGCCTGGTGATATACAAATAATATATTTTAGACTCCTCTACTCAAAATATTGGCGTCGATTCAGGGGGCTTAAAACGACTCATCAATTTGGATTTTTAGAAGACAGCCCTAATAGTGACACGCCTATATATGGGCCCATCAGGTTTATTTATTGTTATGTCTGCGTCACATGCCTATATATGGGCCTATCAGGTTTATTTATGGTTATGTCTGAGTCATAGTTACATGCCTATATATGGGCCTATCAGGTTTATTTATGGTTATGTCTGCGTCATAGTGACATGCCTATATATGGGCCCATCAGGTTTATTTATTGTTATGTCTGCGTCATAGTGACATGCCTATATATGGGCCTATCAGGTTTATTTATGGTTATGTCTGAGTCATAGTTACATGCCTATATATGGGCCTATCAGGTTTATTTATGGTTATGTCTGCGTCATAGTGACATGCCTATATATGGGCCTATCAGGTTTATTTATGGTTATGTATGAGTAATTGTGACATGCCCATAAATGGGCCTTTCACGTCTGTTTATGGTTATGTCTGATGACACCCTCTATACACTTAAAACTTTATGTTGGTTTGTTTACTGTTGCGTGAGAAAACAATGTTGCACATAAAGTTAATCACCTGGGGACCCCCCAAAATAATTCGGGGACCCCCCTGGGGGTCCCGAGCCACTGTGC
This sequence comes from Nannobrachium achirus, assembly GCF_963921795.1. Classification (NCBI taxonomy): domain Eukaryota; kingdom Metazoa; phylum Chordata; class Actinopteri; order Myctophiformes; family Myctophidae; genus Nannobrachium; species Nannobrachium achirus. The sequence goes on along the minus strand of NC_137825.1, from coordinate 12,449,259 downwards.
CAATGACGTCTCATGACGTTTTTTTTGCAAAGGCGTTCAGTGCCAATGACGTCTTTGACGTCTTTTGAGTTTTTTGTATAAAAAAAAAAAAACACTTTTTTTTTTTTTTTTTTTTAAAGATGTCAAAATGACCTGGGATCAGAGAGATGCTTTTCTCTGTTTGTGTGTTGGCTCCCTCGTTTAGCTGATTGAGAAAATGTGTGTTCATTCTAGTGGATGGACACTTTTTTTCATTCAAACAGCTCTATCTCTGGAACCATTTGTCTGATTGACAAAATTCTTTTTGCCACTGAATCACAACAACTGTGTCTGTTTCTGTGGGGAAAAAAATTATTAAGAAAAAAACAATTTTTTTGATTGCGCAATAAAGAAAAACATACAAAACCGTGGCACAGCTACCTTGGAGCCATTTTGGCATTTGGCACAGAAAGAGTTAAGAACCACTGCCTTAGACAATTTTAATATAACACATTTTGAAGCAATGAAGAAGTAGCCTGCACACAAGGAAGGAATATCCTTTTCTCATGGTTTATTAACCTCTCTGGACAGAGGACAACGGACGTTTCAACCTGTTGGTCCACTTCAACGTTGAATGACATGATTCATAAAATGTATAAAGTACAGTAGGCCTACTGTAATGCACCTCACCTCTAGGTTTTATTTAAATAAAACAACCTAGCATGACATCATTAACGCCCCTTATATTTTGTGACACCTCTAGGCCTATAGCTTTACATTTACGACTAGACATTGAAAAATAGCTCACAATCACAAAAATTCTTTGAACAATTTAGTTACCATGCACTTTGTAGATTTAGAGTTATGTTACAAAATACTGATACACATTAAAATATACATTAAAACCATGAAATTAGCCGATCTACAAGCTAAGCGATGCGACACGACACATTGTGAGCTTGTAGATCTGTTATTTTCAAAAATGTGTATACAAAACTTGAAATGGGACATTGTGCTTTCTACTTTTGGTGCTTTAAGTACATGTTGATACCAATACTTTTTTTTTAAACTTTTATTCAAGTACATTATGAATACAGGACTTCTACATAAAGAGTATTTCTACACTGCTGCATTGATACTTTTAATTAAGTAAAACAGGAGTAGGCCTACTTTTCCCACCACTGTGTGTGTGTGTGTGTGTGTGTGTGTGTGTGTGTGTGTGTGTGTGTGTGTGTGTGTGTGTGTGTGTAAATTAATTAATTAAACTAAAATAAAAACAACAAGTTAACAATGTAACTAAATAATTGTACTACAGTGTGTACACTATAGGATTGGCTGTTTAGGATGCATTGATAAATGCCACTTCAACGTTGCCGTACACCAATATTTGGGGGATATGTATGCTGTTTTTTTTTTTTACATTCCATTGATAAATGATGGCCACAGTATTGCTTTAGTCTGCTTTTTATTACAAGCGACTTTGGGCTTGATTTTGACTTTGGGCTTGATAGAATATTTTGAGAATAGCACATCTAAAAGCACAACACGTTGTGAGCTTGTAGATCTGCTATTTTCCCAATAGCCAAACTATAGTCTTTTTTTTATTTTTTATTTGGGCTTGTTTTTCATAGACCTGGTTGCTTATTCCTCTAGCAGGGTCTGGCAACATACACATCACGTGACATCACATGACCCGGAAGTAAAAACGCGTGCTGCGGAGGCAGAGTTATAGTCATAGAGTTATAATAGTGCGGAGGACGTTTTCTCTAACGGTTGTTGTTTGTGTAGAACAACAAACATCAAAGGGACAGAGCGCATGGTGGAAACAATGTCTCCATAGAGAAGAGCTACAATGTATCAGATGGAGGCTGTTAGGAGGTCTATTAATGAACACATGACGTCAGTGGGAGAGGAGATAGTGGAGATACTGTGTGTTTTACAACAACAACAACAACAACAACAACAACAACAACACAATGTTGATGATGTTTGCTGTGAGAAGAAGTTGGACGTCAAGGTGTTTGTGTTGGAGCGCCTCAGTGTGGCCGCTCAGTGGATGTGCAGCCTCTTCCAGAGAGAGATGGAGAAACTACACACCGAACTACACACTGCAGGTTGGTACAACTACACACCAAACTACACACTGCAGGTTGGTACAACTACACACCAAACTACACACTGGAGGTTGGTACAACTACACACAAAACTACACACTGCAGGTTGGTACGACTACACACAAACACACTGCAGGTTGGTACGACTACACACCAAACTACACACTGCAGGTTGGTACAACTACACACTGCAGGTTGGTACAACTACACACACCACATAGCCGCAAATTGCAACACTAGATTTCTTTTAATCGGTTGAATCTAGGGTTGCAATACCTCCCATAGGCAGCCAATGCATCAAAACAGCTTATTTGCTATCTGATTGTATTAAACTATGTGAAACTCACTAATATGGGGCTATATGGAAAGCTTGAATTATGCTCTTTCTATCTGCAAAGTGTTTGTTTCATAAAAACCCAGCGTATAGCCTACATGTTATAATCTGCCAATAAATCCGAGCAGACATGTTTTTTTTTTTTTCTAAGTGTTGAACTTTGGAAGCGCTCGTCTTCTATAACGCAACGTCTCGCTCCTTTGTTAGGCTATGTGACATTTAGAACCAGGTGGTACACAGGACCGTTGAGTGACTTCCCACGAGCGCTTCCAAACTCCAGGACTTAGAAAAAATAATCACCTGAACTGAATTTCTTGATAGAAAGTAGCTCATAACATGTCTGAAGTGGATTTTAATGAAACAAACACTTTGCAGATAGAAAGAGCATAATTCAAGCTTTACATAGAGCCCCAATATTGGTGAGTTTGACGTTGTGTAATATGATCAGATAGCAAAAAACTGTTTTGATGCATTGGCTGCCTATGGGAGATATTGCAACCCTAGATTCAACCGATTAAAAACAATCTAGTGTTGCAATTTGCGGCTACACACTGCAGGTTGGTACAACTACACACCAAACTACACACTGCAGGTTGGCGCGCGCGCGCGCGCTCTCTCACACACACACACACACACACACACACACACACACACACACACACACACACACACACACACACACAGCTTTATCAGCATGTGAAAACATACATGTACTTTACCAAAGCAAAATATAATTCTAAAAATCACACCTAGTGTCAAGTGAGCGGTGCTATTTTTGAGTAAAAAGGATGTTTCTAAAAAACAGTGTTCATTCTAGTCTGCTCAGGCTTTTGGGAACACCTGGGACAGTTTAAGTTCATTCAGTGTTTGGATATTTGGTATTCATTTTATCAGATACGCCCCCTTCCTATACAGACCTATAGTAACTTCAAACTACACTTTAACCAGGTTAGATTTTTGGTGACTCCTGACACCCTCTTAATATGTGAGCAGGCCGTGTATTTTCAATTGCTTTTTTCATATACCGGTATATATTTTTTTGTGTTGTTCCCAAACTTTTTAGCTCGTGACCCAAAAGAGAAACAAGTTAGACATTTACCTGGGACCCAAACTCGTCTCTGGGTGGCTGATACAAACACTGTGTGTGTGTGTGTGTGCGTGTGTGTGTGTGTGTGTGTGTGTGTGTGTGTGTGCTCGTGTGTGTGTATGTGGGTGGGTGGGTGGGTGCACTGTGTGTGTGTGTGTGTGTGTGTGTGTGTGGTGAATGAAAATAGCTGAACGCAAAAGGCATCGCGGACGTGCGCTGTTTTCTGTATGTAAGGTTGCTGAATGATAACCAACAGTTCTTTCTACTGGTGGTTTTCACAGAGCACCACAGGGAGAGGTCTACAGAGTCAAGAGAGATGGCCTCCCAAACATATTCAGCGGTGTCAGAGGAACAGCGAGAGACGGACAAGGGACGTGGACTGTTTGATGCAAGGATGCAACCTGTAGTAAAGTTGTACAGGATAGGTATGTACTGTTTTATTTACTAGAGATGCAACGATGGCATTGTTTTTGCCGATACCGGCTTTCCATCTAATCTAAGAACTATAATTAGACGTTATTTCTGGGCTCACTCTGAAACTTAAGCAATACAATTTTGTCTCAAGCAGTCTGGATCTGGACCCCAGTCTGGACCCCACACAGCATTATGTTTGAAATGCTGTGTGGGGCGTCCACTAAATACAGTGAAATATCTTTTTGCAGACAGAAGATAGGGATGCACTCTAGGGTATAGCATGGCACACTGGCCAAATTATGGCAGTGCACTCTAGGGTGTAGCATCAGAAGAGTGTGCTGTGCAAGTAATTACACAAGGTTTCTAACCTAAAATGTCATTCTCATTTTCTTTGCATTCAAGGTAAGGTTCATATAATGTTTATAGAGTTGGGCTTAGGTATTGCCTTTACCTTAAGCAAACATTATTGTTATTCTCCACTAGATTTACAATTATTAATGTCCTTTATTCACATTCCTCGTTTCAGACCAGGGTGCGGAGTCCAGACTGCTGAAGACCAACTCTCCATACTCAGCCAGGGACATCTCTATTAAACAAGAACCTGAAGACATCTCTATTAAACAGGAAGAATCTGAAAACATCTCTATTAAACAGGAGCAACCTGAAGACATCTCTATTAAACAGGAGGAAACTGAAAACCACCCCAGTACGTATTTTCACTGCACAATAACCTATGCAAAAATGTCATCACAATGTCCCCATGCCTTTTTGTCTCCACCAGCCGAAGGCAGGGGGAGAGTATGTTTTCGCCCCTGTCCGTGCGTCCGTCCGTCCGTGCGTGCATCCGTCCGTGCGTCCGTCCGTCCTCCGAGTTTGTGTACAGCTAATCTCCGGCCCCGTTGGCCCGGTCGCTGCCAAAATAAGCACACACACTCCCTGGATGCCAATTCAGAACCTCTGCCCCACATTTTTCGAATGGCCCTGTTCTGGCGCCACCTTGAGGCCGATGTTTGCAAACCACATTTCTGTACACTACTCCTACAGATTTTTACCAAAAATCACGCAAATCGGTAGACAGTGTCTCTACAGTCATGTGATCGACACGGATCTGTCTGATTGTCCACATTCCATCCTGATTGGCTGATATTGGCTTTCAAAGTTTGTAAGATTGGTCCATTTTGGACAAAATGCCTCAAATCACAAATGCAGAGTGCAATTAACATGAAATCGCACACACACGTTCCCACTAGGCCGAGGAACAAATGCCACTTCAAATTTTGAAATCACCCTCATGGTGGCGCTATAACTATTCGTGGTTTTACCTATAACTCCACCGATCAGTTTCAAACTTTGTAAGCGCACTCAAGGAAAAACCCTTTCCTTGTATTTTTCACATCAGCCTTTTATAGCGGCACCAGTAGGCCAACTTATGTAAGACACAATTTTGGATATTACTCCTTCAGATTTTACCCAAAATTAACACAAATCAGCAGTATCTCTACAGTCATATGATCAAGACGGATCTGTCCTGTATTAAAGAGGTGGTGCCATAGTTTTGTACTTTTTCAGTTTTTCATGTGTCTAGGAGGTTGAAAGTACCTCATTAGACCCCCTGGTGTGGTTTTTATGAGCAATTATTTATTCACTTGGTATTTGTTTGTTTTCTCTTGGAGGCTGCCACCTCTGGTCAAAAGTGTCAGTTAAAAAACACAGATAAGATGACATCACAGAATCAACTCCTCCCCTAATTGCCATTCACCCAACATTGTGGGGTGTGGCTAACTCAGCTAGGTCACCACCCACCATGACATCCATGCATACTTAATGACCTGGGGGTGTGGCCACATAAAAACCCAATTTTAACTCTTTCTGTATACTTTTTTGGAAAAAATCTTCCTCCTAGTATAATCATAATACCTGATAATCATGTTTTCGAGGGGGGAAATATCATGGCAACACCTCTTTAAATATTCAATCCTGATTGGCTAAGATTGGCCTCCAAACTTTGCAGGATTAATCCGTTTCGAACAAAATGCCTCAAATCAAACACCGTGTGCAATTGTAATGAAATTGTGCATGCACAATCGCAAAAGGCCAAGGAAGAAATTACACTACAAAATGTTCAAATCAGCCTCATGGTGGCGCCATGAAAGGTCTAAGATTGGTGAAGAACACATGCCACCCTTTTTACATTGGCCTATTATAGCACCACCAGGATGCGTGGCTGGTGGAGACCTGTGCTCGGAAGAGCACTTCATCTAGTTCTGTTATCCTTTTGGTCTAAATATTTTTCAGTACTGTACCTCCGTGTTATTGACATTTGACAAAAAAAGTATGCAATCAATCCAATCATTCAATCAATCAACCAATCAATCAATATGCAGTAGGCATTATTACATATGCAATACTAAAGAAACACTGCACCACATGCCGTAGGTTTGTAACACAGCTCAAGCTGCCAAGTGCCTGACATCATGAAACAGAAGCACTTCCAGACATGAAAGCAAGAAATGACTGGTTAAAGTTTGGCTGTAGTTGAAAACTATATTGTAACTTGTAATATTGATCAAAGTTGTTTTCTTTCACCTGCAAAACAAAAATTGTTACCGCGACTGTCGTCCGAAAATCGACTTGATCTGGAGATAAATTCCAAGATAAATCTATTTTACTGCAGAGGATCATAGGAGATAGAGTTTGTATCATCACCCGTGGGTCCCAATGACCGCACACTACAGTTATTTAATATAATGTATACGGTATATAGCAATATCTCGACTTTAATCGGGAAGTCAATGTGTTAAGTTATAAAACTTTGGAGTAACTGTCTGGTCAGTCTAAGTTGGTCATAGCTATGAACATGGAAGATGGAAATAGATAGATTTATATTTTAGGAACCCAGTGTTCACTATTAAATGTTTTTTCTGCTCCTAGACACCCTGCACATGGTTGTGTGTGAAGAGGATTCTCCTGAACAGGAGAGGAGCTCCAGTCTTCTCCAGGAGGAACCAGAGCCTCCACACATTAAAGAGGAACAGGAGGAGACACTTCAAAGACCAGAGGAGCCTGAAGGATCAATGCTGACGTTACTAGCAGTGAAAAGTGAAATTGATGAAACCATCAGTTCACACTGTTCTGAAGTTGAAGTTGAACTCGAATCTGACACTGAAGACAGTGACGACAGTGAAGACAGTGAAGACAGTCAAGACAGTGATGATTGGGAGGAGACAAGTGGTGGTGTCCACACTGGAGAAATATCTTTCCAGTGGAAACTCTGTAACAAGAGTTTCAGCAATTCATCTAGCCTGGAGAGACATCAGCGTGTCCACACTGGAGAAAAACCCTTCCACTGTGAACACTGTGATAAGAGTTTCCGCCATTCAAATCTCTTGAAGGCACACCAGCATATTCACACTGGAGAAAAACCCTTTCACTGTAAACATTGTGACAAGAGTTTCCGTCAGTCAGGTAATCTAAAGGGACACCAGCGTATCCACACAGGAGAAAAACCTTTTCACTGTAAACACTGTGACAAGAGTTTCCGTCAATCAACTCACCTGAAGGTACACCAGCGTATCCATACTGGAGAAAAACCTTTTCACTGTGAACATTGTGACAAGAGTTTCAGTCAGTCAGGTTCTCTAAAGAAACACCAGCGTATCCACACTGGAGAAGAAATAAAATAAATCTATCCACTGCAAAAATTGTAACAAGAGTTTCAATAACTGGTTACTTGAAAAGATACCCGTGTGCTCACACCAAGGGAGTAAAATAGCTTTCCACTATGAATAAGCTCACTGGGAGCATCGTATCAAACACCTGTATGTTGGGAGGGAGGTGAATAGAAAAGCAGAAATATTATGGATATTCACACTGCTCCAGTCAACAGAGGCCACTGTTGGGACTTTTTGTAGACACTCCCCAGCTTTTTTCCTTTGTTTTTTCCTCTCAATTATCAATTTCCTTAGTTTGTGTTAAGTGTTAACAGTGAAAGCAAGAAAAAGTCCGCACACCAAATTTGATGTTCCCAATACTTGGTTTTTACTCAGGTGACGTTCTTGTTGATTAACTTTAGTCCAGCACCCAGCCTACATGGCCCAGGATGTGCATGCCTTTTATGGCTGTTTGGCAGTTTTTGTTTCCAAGTGTTAACAGTGACCATTTATGTTTATCAATTTATTTATTTTTGACGGAGGATGCCATTGTAGTCCAGGGTCGGACAATAGCGACTTTAAGCTTTGAGACGGCTATGGCAGATGACAAAGGTAACCGGAAATGATCAGCGCTCGAAAGATAAACCTGCCGGCGTCTTGGTCGTCTCTACAACGCCAGAAGGTCCCTTCCCACATAGCGTCTACAATGTTTGCTACATAGAAGCGTCGCCATGGGAACCAAAGACATCAGTAGAAGGGGTGGGAGCCCGTCGCTTAAAGATTTTGACCACTACGGCGATTACGTCATAGCAGCCATAGTCCCACCTCGCGTTGCGGTTGTAGAAATGGGCTGCTTAAAGGACAACTTTAGTTTTTTACAACAAGGGTTCATATTTTAGATTGTAATTAAAGAATATAAAAGATGAATGTTAAAATGATTTCATTTACTTCTTTCTATTGTTTTAGAGATACTTATTTCAGTGGTTGGGGGCATGCGTACAAGTGGCTAAATATGTCATTTTACACAGAATAAGCCCATTCCCAAGATACAACGCAACCTTCCATGGTTGGATGTGACTTATGGCGGCTAGAAGTGTTACTGTAAATAGCGATAAAGAAACTGCTGGCTTATTGTGTCTAAAAAGACATTTAGCCACTTGTACGCATGCCCCCATGCGTACGCATGCCCCACGGTAAACTCAATAAAACAATAGAACGAAACAAATGAAAACATTTTAACACTCACTTTTTCTTTTCTCTATTAATTACAATCTAAAATATGAACCCTTGTTGTAAAAAAACAAAGTTGTCCTTTAAACTGCCTAATAAGGACGGCACGCTTGTCGGGGGGACATATTAGAAAACCTCTCTGCCTGTTCTGAATCTCATAGCCTAGAGTCTAGACTGCCACCAAAATGAGCGCAAGTTAACTTTCCACCTGAGTGCGTTTGTGAGAGTGCACAATTATTTGGTAGGGTCATTCACCACTTCAGTTTTAGTGGAGTTTTCATACATTGTCATGTCATTATAACAGAATCACTGTTAAACACAATTGACACATCACATTTTCTGATAACATCTTTAAATCCAGTTGAAAAGGCTCACGTGCATTTGCTACTTTTGTCTTAATCAGTTCACATGCACAAAGTGTTGTACGGAATCGCTTGAGATTTTCTTTTTTAAATAAACTATGTGAGTCAATGTGTCTCAGATGATGTGATTTGCAGGCACTGCAGATTCCCAGCTCCATATCTTTCCTGGTTTCTTATCCCATATGCCTAACCTTAATACAATAGTCATCTTTATTACTAGAGTCGGTCGGTACTTGCCTGGTGGTGCCAGCCTCTATCACACACTTTGTTTTGGGAAGAGAGTCTGGGATTGCAGGGAGAGATTCCATTTCTGGGGGGCGAGCTAAAGCCTGGTGAAGTCAGCCAGAGCTCTTAATTGCTCCCTTTGAACTTCAAAATGGTTGTGAACTGCGGTAATTGATTGAGCCATACAAGTGTCAATAGCTCGTTAGTCAATGAAAGCATCACAGACTACAAACTGTTTGTAATTCACCGTTTGTCAGCCTTCTGATTGGTCCATGAGACTCCCTGACTGGCCAACCAGAAAAATACATTCACTTTTTGCAAGCGGGGGTGGAGTTCTGCAGTCGGAGAAAGTGGGAGCCGTCTTTCACCGGCTGTCCGCACTGCGGAGCACGGCCAGGCCGCTCGCGACCATAGCGTTTGCGATCATTGTAATGAATAAGCTTCAACAGACTAGTTCACATGGACCTTATCAATGGTCTAACTTGTTACGTTTGGGTACATATATTTTAAATGGGCAGAATTACGAAAAGCCAGCCTATTATGTGAGGAGATGTTGGAGGAGAACAGATTATAGTTCTCCTCTTCCTACCCAAGATGCAATGCGCGATTTCTATTCTCTCTCTGATCCAGAGGATTAAACTAATTAAAACATATATTTTCGGGGGAAAATTACTGTTTTGCTATGTAATTACTGTACCTTTTTCTTCCCTTTTTATTAATATCACGTAGATGTGTTTTTTTTGGTACTTTATATAGCTGTAATGAGGCTATGAAGGGAAAAAAAATCCCATCCACTTCCACTATAAAATAATCTGCAATAGTGATTCTGTCCCACTGGGATTAAACAAATTAAAACATATATTTTCGGGGAAACCCCCTGTTTTGCAATGTAACTACTGTACCTTTGTCTTCCCTTTTTATTAATATCACCTAGATGTTTTTCCTTTGGTACTTTATATAGCTGTAATGAGGCTATAAAAATAAAAAATCCCATTCACTGCCACTATAAAAACAATCTGCCCAGGGTTAATGTCCCAGCCTAGTAACAGGGCAGAATGGGGCGGGATTTGCAAACTAGTGAATTGGAGTGGAGGGGGGATGTGTTTGTACACACAGAGACGCCTGATTGGCTGAATGGTTCTGAACCAGGCCACCACCCACCACGTGCCCCAAGCCTACAGCCCTGATTTGCTAGCCCTTTCATCGGGCTAGTGGAAAAGCTTATTTAATGTTAAGGGCCAGACTTCACTATACAACACCACTAGCGCCAGGGGGTGGTGTTGAGTGCCGTCTGGTTTATTAACCAGGCAAGGTCGGTACCATATATGGAGTGATATGCATATCACCATTATGAGCATTGCAGTCGATCTCGATGTATGCCTATGGGCCTATCAGGTTTAGTTATGGTTATGTCTGAGTCATAGTGACTAGGGCTGTCTTCGACTCAGGATTTTTAAAGTCGAGTCGAGTCGCAGGGGTTAATGTGATTCGTCAACGAATCGTTTTATACTGTATGTAAAAAATAAAAAAAGAAGAAAAAAGTCAAGTGTTGCTTTAAACCACGTCAACATAATGCAATAAAACAGTAAGATGATTTTTTTTTAAGCCTTTAAAGTGAAATAGAGCCATGGTGCATATTGAGACATGGCAGCAGTGGACATTAATGACGATAAGATTGCGTCCAGCCGTGCATAATTGTGAATCGTGGATCAGAGTAGAAAGACGGGGATGAGAATAACGCATCTCTCTGACAGCAAGCACCATTGCGCGTTGTTTATTATTTCCACAGGTTGTATTTTTTCAGAGCACAGCGCTGCTGTATCAAAAGAGCTATGTTGCCGATCAAATCGTCGCTGGTGCGAGACAATAAATAACTGTTCCCCCATTGCTCAGCCTGAGACCACACTCAGCGGCAGGCAGTGAGTGAGTGAAAGTGGCTGTCTTCTTGCAACAAGTAGAATAACACACATTGACATATTTCCTCTCAAAGCGGTTAACTTCAAAATAAGAGCTGCCTGTAATATGATCAAGGCAACATTCAGGTCACGTTAACTGGTTTTATTTTTAAGTCTACTTACAAGTAGTGGGAAGTAAGATGGACTCAATAAGAAGTACATGACAGTCCAGTCCAGCGCCATACCGCACCGCAGTAGTAACCATGGTGATATACAAATAATATATTTTAGACTCCTCGACTCAAAATATTGGCGTCGATTCAGGGGGCTTAAAACGACTCATCGATTCGTCGATTTTTAGAAGACAGCCCTAATAGTGACACGCCTGTATATGGGCCCATCAGGTTTATTTATTGTTATGTCTGCGTCATAGTGACATGCCTATATATGGGCCTATCAGGTTTATTTATGGTTATGTCTGAGTCATAGTTACATGCCCATAAATGGGCCTTTCACGTCTGTTTATGGTTATGTCTGATGACACCCTCTTTACACTTAAAACGTTATGTTGGTTTGTTTACTGTTGAGTGAGAAAACAATGTTGCACATTAAGTTAATCACCTGGGGACCCCCCAAAATAATTTGGGGACCCCCCTGGGGGTCCCGAGCCACATGTTGAGAACCACTGCCTTAGACAATTTTAATATAACACATTTTGAAGCAATGAAGAAGCAGCCAGCACACAAGGAAGGAACATCCTTTTCACATGGTCTATTAACCTCTCTGGACAGAGGGCAACGGACGTTTCAACCTGTTGGTCCACTTCAACGTTGAATGACATGATTCATAAAATGTATAAAGTACAGTAGGCCTACTGTAATGCACTTCAGCTCTAGGTTTTATTTCATAAATAAAACAACCTGCCTGATTCAACAGTTATTTCATAGCATGACATCATTAACGCCCTTATATTTTGTAACACCTCTAGGCCTATAGCTTTACATTTACGACTAGACATTGAAAAATAGCTCACAATCACCAACATTCTTTGAACAATTTAGTTACCAGTTACTTTGTAGATTTCGAGTTATGTTACAAAATACACATTAAAATAATTAAAACCATGAAATTAGACGATCTACAAGCTAAGCGATGCGACACGAGTCTCACGACACATGAGCTTGTAGATCTATTTTCAAAAACTTTTATACAAAACCTGAAATGGGACATTCTGCTTTCTACTTTTGGTGCTTTAAGTACATGTTGATACATTTTTTTTTTACTTTTATTCAAGTACATTATGAATACAGGACTTCTACATAAAGAGTATTTCTACACTGCTGCATTGATACTTTTAATTAAGTAAAACGTGAGTACTTTTCCCACCACTGTGTGTGTGTGTGTGTGTGTGTGTGTGTGTGTGTGTGTGTGTGTGTGTGTGTGGGCGGGGGGGGGGGGGGGTGTGTGTGTGTGTGTGTGTGTGTGTGTGTGTGTGTAATGAATTAATTAAACAATAAATTAACCATGTACCTAAATAATTGTACAGTGTGTACACTATAGGATTGGCTGTTTCGGATGCATTGATAAATGCCACTTCAACGTTGCCGTACACCAATATTTGGGGGATATGTATGCTGTTTTTTTACATTCCATTGATAAATGATGGCCACAGTATTGCCTTAGTCTGCTTTTTATTACAAGCGACTTTGGGCTTGATTTTGACTTTGGGCTTGATAGAATATTTTGAGAATAGCACTACAAGCACAGCACGTTGTGAGCTTGTAGATCTGCTATTTTCCAATAGCCAAACTATAGTCTTTTTTTTTTCATTTGGGCTTGTTTTTCATAGACCTGGTTGCTTATTCCTCTCGCAGGATCTGGCAACATACAACACATCACGTGACATCACATGACCCGGAAGTAAAAACGCGTGCAGCGGAGGTTTTCCGGAGGTTTTCTCTCTCCTTTTGTAACGGTTGTTGTTTGTGTAGAACAACAAACATCAAAGAGACAGAGCGCATGGTGGAACAATGTCTCCACAGAGAAGAGCTACAATGTATCAGATGGAGGCTGTTAGGAGGTCTATTAATGAACACATGACGTCAGTGGGAGTGGAGATACTGTGTGTTTTACAACAACAACAACAACAACAACAACAACACAATGTTGATGATGTTTGCTGTGAGAAGAAGCTGGACGTCAAGGTGTCTGTGTTGGAGCGCCTCAGTGTGGCCGCTCAGTGGATGTGCAGCCTCTTCCAGAGAGAGATGGAGAAACTACACACCAAACTACACACTGCAGGTTGGTACAACTACACACCAAACTACACACTGCAGGTTGGTACAACTACACACCAAACTACATACTGCAGGTTGGTACAACTAGGCCTACACACCACATAGTCGCAAATAGAACACTAGATTTGTTTTAATATGTTGAATCTATGGTTGCAATAGGCAGCCAATGCACAAAACACATTTTGTTTGCTATCTGATTGTATTAAACTACGTCAAACTCACTAATATAGGGCTCTATGGAAAGTTTGAATTATGCTTTCTATCTGCAAAGTGTTTGTTTCATAAAAACTCAGCGTATAGCCCACATGTTATGAGTTACTATAATCTGTCAATAAAAAAGCAGACATGTTTTTTTTTTCCTAAGTGTTGAACTTTGGAAGCGCTCGTCTTCTATAACGCAACGTCTCGCTCCTTTGTTAGGCTATGTGACATTTAGAACCAGGTGGTACACAGGACCGTTGAGTGACTTCCCACGAGCGCTTCCAAACTCCAGCACTTAGAAAAAATAATCACCTGAACTGAATTTCTTGATAGAAAGTAGCTCATAACATGTCTACAGTGGATTTCTATGACACAAACACTTTGCAGATAGAAAGAGCATAATTCAAGCTTTCCATAGAGCCCCAATATTGGTAGCCTGGCGTTGCTCATACTAATTCCTCACTGCGTTTTACCGCAAGGGGGTGGTGTTGTGCAGTCTGGTTGAGACGGGTATGGCTGCAGGCCTGGAGACACCTCCCTCAGCAGATCTTTCTTGTCAGACCTTTCGTCTCAGAACGGAAGTGTGTGTCGGCGCGCTTCCGGCGCTTACGAGTGACGTCACACAGCAGACTTACAAGCTCACAAGGCTTACAACGCATCACAAGCGCAACGTTTTGTGGGCTTGTAGATCGGCTGTTTTCGCCAACCAACACTGCCACCGGTACCCAGTCGTTTTTAGAGACAGCTACATGGATAAATTATTATTGCAGAAAATTCCTCTTCAAACCATTATTGAACACTGGAAAATAACAAATTTCTTAATAATTAGTTAATTTATTTTAATAAATATCAGCGGCGAGGCGAGGGATCCCCGGGGACCCCCCCTGAGGAGCGGCGGTCCGCGAGAGAGCGAGAGACACTCCGGTGGAGGGTCGCCGGCGACGGTCAGCGGCCCCGTGGTCAGCGGCGAGAGACCCTCGCAGGGCGGCCGACTCACGGCCACCGTGCGGGGGACCGTCGCCGGCGACCCTCCACTGGGCGGGGGTCTCACGGACCGCCGCTGCGGTCGCCCCGTGGTCGGCGGGCGAGCCGGGCGAGGGACCCCCGCAGGCCGGCCGACTCACGGCCACCGTGCCGGGGTGTCTCTCGCAGACCGCCGGTCCTCAGGGGGGGGTCCCCGGGTGTCCCTCGCCACTAATATTGATTATTAAAAGTTATTTTTCATTATTAAGAACTTTTTCTTTTTTTGTAATGTTATTTTCCAGTTTGAATAAAGGTTTGAAGAGGAACTTTTGTCAATAAGAATTAATGCAATAGCCTACTGTTATTTATTATTAAAAGTTATTTTTCATTGTAAAGAAACGTTTTATTTTCCGTGTTCCAAAAAGGCAGACAAGCCACAGTACAGTGGAACGCAGCTTCCTTTAAGATTTTTTACCCTGTAGACTTGCCGTTGTACCTGAGACGAGAGGTCTGACAAGAAAGATTTCTGCTGAGAGAGGTGACTCTTTGCCAAAGCAAAATATAATTCTAAAAATCACACCTAGTGTCAAGTGAGCGGTGCTATTTTTTTTAGTTAAAAGGATGTTTCTAAAAAAAACAAGTGTTCATTCTATTGTCTGCTCAGGCTCTTGGGAACACCTGGGTAGGCCTGGGGCGGTATGGACATTTTGTTACCGCGATTACCGTCTTCCCATTTACCGCCGGTACTGCGGTAATTACCGCACCCCCGTATCTATTAATTAAGGTTCGGCGATAAGCCAAAATATTGCAATCATCTTCCCAAAAGTCGCCTCTCCACAGTGGAGAGGCGACACAGCCTGACTGCCCGAGATATACTTCTCCGTACAGCACAGCGGGTCTGGCTTTCAAAGGAGCAGATCTACAAGCTCACACCACATCGCATCCGCGATGCGTTCTGAGCTTTTAGATCTGCACTGTCGGGTTACCATAGTAACGTAGGCTAGCTAATTGGGCTTTTCAGACACAAACAGCTATGTGAACAAACCAGAAGAGGAAGGGTAGTCAGATCGTGTACAGTGATTCTGTAAACTCACGTCACGTCTCAACTCTCAAATCACAGTGATTGAGTGCTGCTATATACAGGTTTTAGTTACAAGACTTGACAGAAAAGGTTATAAAATCGCCGACGCGCCGCTGGACGGAGCACAACGTGCGACGCGGTGGAGCTGGAGAAAGTAAAATAGTTTCATTTTCGGTTTTGTCCACGCGGCCCGCGCTCCCCCAGTAATCCGTATGAATAAAAAAAGATATGCCACAACACAAGGTATGTATTAACATCCTTGTGTCGAGTGGATTACAGAGAAAGTATATGCTGCATTGCTGCTCCGTCATAGAGTTGTGCTCCGTACTCTACTGCCCTGCGTGCACTGTGTGTGTGTGAGTGACGTATGTGGGCGGCTTCCAACGTGTGGTACACGGCCCAGAGCAGAGCGGCATGGAGCGCATGCGGTCCTCGCTTCTCCCCCGTTTTAAAACTCGCTCGTTCTCAATAAAAATAGCCTATTTGTTTGTCTTTTTTGACCGCGGTAAGGACCCTGACACCGCGGTAGGCCGCGGTATACCGCGGTACGGCGGTTACCGAACCCAGCCCTACACCTGGGACAGTTTAAGTTAATTCAGTGTTTGGATATTTGTCTCCACCAGCCGAAGGCTGAGGGAGTTTTCGCCCCTGTCCGTGCGTCCGTCCGTCCGTCCGTCCGTGCGTCCGTCCTCCGAGTTTGTTACCAGCTAATCTCCGGCACCGTTGGCCCGGTCGCTGCCAAAATGAGCACACACACTCCCTGGATGCCAATTCAGAACCTCTGCTTCAGATGGCCCTGTTCTAGCGCCACCATGAGGCCGATGTCTGCAAAACACATTTCAGTACACTACTCCTGCAGATTTTGTCCAAAAATCACGCAAATCGGTAGACAGTATCTCTACAGTCATGTGATCGACACAGATCTGTCTGATTGTCCATATTCCATCCTGATTGGCTTATATTGGCTTTCAAAGTTTGTAAGATTGGTCCATTTTGGACAAAATGCCTCAAATCACAAACGCAGAGCGCAATTATCACGCAATCGCACACACACGTTCCCACTAGGACGAGGAAGAAATGCCACATCAAATTTCGGAAATCAGCCTCATGGTGGCGCTATAACAGGCCGATTCGTGCTTTTACCTATAACTCCACCGATCAGTTTCAAACTTTGTAAGCGCACTCCCTGGATGCCAATTCAGAACCTCTGCCCCACATTTTTCACATGGGCCTGTTCTAGCGCCACCAGGAGGCCAATTTGTGCAAAACTACCTTTTGGCCAGTACTCCTACAGATTTTGTCCAAAAATCACGCAAATCGGTAGACAGTATCTCTACAGTCATGTGATCGACATGGATCTGTCTGATTGTCCATATTCCATCCTGATTGCCTGAGATTGGCTTTCAAAGTTTGGAAGATTGGTCCGTTTTGGACAAAATGCCTCAAATCACAAACACAGAGTGCAATTAACATGAAATCGTACACACACATTCCCCCTAGGCCGAGGAAGAAATGCCACTTCAAAATTTTGAAATCAGCCTCATGGTGGCGCTATAACAGGCCAATTTGTGATTTTACCTATAACTCCACCGATCAGTTTCAAACTTTGTAAGCGCACTCCCTATAGGCCAATGAAAAAAAGTTTCCTTTCATTTTTCACATCAGCCTTTTAGAGCGCCACCAGGAGGCCGACTTATGTAAGACACATTTTTGGATATTACTCCTTCAGATTTTACCCACAATTAACACAAATCAGTACACAGTATCTCTACAGTCATATGATCAAGACGGATCAGACCCATATTAAATATTCCATCCTGATTGGCTAAGATTGGCCTCCAAACTTTGCAGGATTGATCCGTTTCGAACAAAATGCCTCAAATCAAACACAGCGTGCAATTGTAATGAAATTGTGCACGCACATTCGCAAAAGGCCAAGGAAGAAATTACACTACAAAATGTTCAAATCAGCCTCATGGTGACGCCATGAAATGTCTAAGATTGGTGAAGAACACATGCCACCCTTTTTACATTTGCCTATTATAGCACCACCAGGACGCGTGGCCTGGTGGAGACATGTGCTAGGATGAGCACTTCTTCTAGTTGGTATTCATTTTATCAGACACGCCCCCTTCCTATACAGACCTATAGTAACTTCAAACTACACTTTAACCAGGTTAGATTTTTGGTGACTCCTGACACCCTCCTAATACGTGAGCAGGCCGTGTATTTTCAATTACTTTTTTTTAGTGGTTCCCAAACATTTTAGCTCGTGACCCAAAAGAGAAACAAGTTAGACATTTACCTGGGACCCAAACTAGTCTCTGGGTCGCTGATACAAACACTGTGTGTGTGTGTGTGTGTGTGTGTGTGTGTGTGTGTGTGTGTGTGTGTGTGTGTGTGTGTGTGTGTGTGTGTGTGTTTGTGGTGACTGAAAATAGCTGAGCTCAAAAGGCGTCTCGGACACGTGCTTTTTTCTGTATGTAAGGTTCCTGAATGATAATTAAAAGTTCTTTCTACCTGTGATTTTCACAGAGCACCACAGGGAGAGGTCTACAGAGTCTAGAGAGATGGCCTCCCAAAAATATTCAGTGGTGTCAGAGGAACAGCGAGAGACGGACAAGGGACGTGGACTGTTTGATGCAACGATGCAACCTGTAGTCAAGTTGTACAGGATGGGTATGTACTGTTTTATTTACTAGAGATGCAATGATTGCATTGTTTTTGCCGATACCGGCTTTCCATCTAATCTAAGAACTATAATTAGACAATTTTTCTGGGCTCACGCTGAAACTTCTTGAACAATACCATTTTATTGAGAAGGGAGTAATAAAAGTAATTAAAAGTATAGGCCTAATTAGTATAGGCTGCTTCATGGTCCATATATGTATTTGCAATTAACATGAAATCGTACACACACATTCCCCCTAGGCCGAGGAAGAAATGCCACTTCAAAATTTTGAAATCAGCCTCATGGTGGCGCTATAACAGGCCAATTTGTGATTTTACCTATAACTCCACCGATCAGTTTCAAACTTTGTAAGCGCACTCCCTATAGGCCAATGAAAAAAAGTTTCCTTTCATTTTTCACATCAGCCTTTTAGAGCGCCACCAGGAGGCCGACTTATGTAAGACACATTTTTGGATATTACTCCTTCAGATTTTACCCACAATTAACACAAATCAGTACACAGTATCTCTACAGTCATATGATCAAGACGGATCAGACCCATATTAAATATTCCATCCTGATTGGCTAAGATTGGCCTCCAAACTTTGCAGGATTGATCCGTTTCGAACAAAATGCCTCAAATCAAACACAGCGTGCAATTGTAATGAAATTGTGCACGCACATTCGCAAAAGGCCAAGGAAGAAATTACACTACAAAATGTTCAAATCAGCCTCATGGTGACGCCATGAAATGTCTAAGATTGGTGAAGAACACATGCCACCCTTTTTACATTTGCCTATTATAGCACCACCAGGACGCGTGGCCTGGTGGAGACATGTGCTAGGATGAGCACTTCTTCTAGTTGGTATTCATTTTATCAGACACGCCCCCTTCCTATACAGACCTATAGTAACTTCAAACTACACTTTAACCAGGTTAGATTTTTGGTGACTCCTGACACCCTCCTAATACGTGAGCAGGCCGTGTATTTTCAATTACTTTTTTTTAGTGGTTCCCAAACATTTTAGCTCGTGACCCAAAAGAGAAACAAGTTAGACATTTACCTGGGACCCAAACTAGTCTCTGGGTCGCTGATACAAACACTGTGTGTGTGTGTGTGTGTGTGTGTGTGTGTGTGTGTGTGTGTGTGTGTGTGTGTGTGTGTGTGTGTGTGTGTGTTTGTGGTGACTGAAAATAGCTGAGCTCAAAAGGCGTCTCGGACACGTGCTTTTTTCTGTATGTAAGGTTCCTGAATGATAATTAAAAGTTCTTTCTACCTGTGATTTTCACAGAGCACCACAGGGAGAGGTTTACAGAGTCTAGAGAGATGGCCTCCCAAAAATATTCAGTGGTGTCAGAGGAACAGCGAGAGACGGACAAGGGACGTGGACTGTTTGATGCAACGATGCAACCTGTAGTCAAGTTGTACAGGATAGGTATGTACTGTTTTATTTACTAGAGATGCAATGATTGCATTGTTTTTGCCGATACCGGCTTTCCATCTAATCTAAGAACTATAATTAGACAATTTTTCTGGGCTCACGCTGAAACTTCTTGAACAATACCATTTTATTGAGAAGGGAGTAATAAAAGTAATTAAAAGTATAGGCCTAATTAGTATAGGCTGCTTCATGGTCCATATATGTATTTGCAAATGGAAAGGTGGATATATATTTTAAATTCTCTGTATCACAAATGCATATGTCTTGTAAGACAGTCTGTTGGAGTTTCCATAATATTGTTTAACTATGAATTAATTACAGTAGCCTTTTTTTTTATATGTTCTGGCCTGCCTGCCCTGCCATCTAATGCCTTAGAAAAAAATTGGCCCTGGGTCAAATCTAATTGCCTACTACTGCTCTAGGGTATAGCATGGCACACTGCCCAAAAAGATAACGATGCTCTCTAGGGTATAGCATGGCACACTGCCCAAAAGATGGCGGTACACTGTAGGGCAGGGCTGGGCAATTATTTTTCCATGGGGCCACTTGAACAACAGGAAATATTGTGGATGGGCCGGGCCAAAAGGCAGTGGTCCCCGCAAGATGTGCCCCCCGCAAACTAAGGCCTAGGCCAGACGGAGCTGGATATTTCATATTTCCCGTTTTTTTCAGATATCTACATAGAATAATATCTAGGTCCACACAACAAAGATATCTAGGTCTAAAATAATCTGAGTCCCCAGACCTCCACTAGGGAGACAAGCACACACACACACACACACACACACACACACACACACACACACACACACACACACACACACACACACACACACAGTAAAGTCTTCAGAGATATCCGGGTTCCATACCTACACGGATCAAGTGAATCAGATATTTTTCAATGTCTTCACTTATTTATCCGGTTTCAAAAATATCCAGTTTCACGGCTGAAATATTCAGCTTTGTGTGGCTGCAAGCCCAAACCGCACAAAGAAATGTCTAGCTTCAGAAATATCTAGCTCTGTGTAGCCGGCACCTAAACACACGGCTTTACCTCCGACTTCAGTAAATAAATACTTAGCAGTCCGAGTTTTGTTAAAAACCCAGCATTCAGCATCAATTTTTTTTTTCCATTGTTGATGGGTAAGGTAAGGCAGGTCGTCTTGACGTGTGACCAGTCTGACCACCAGCTTGTTATTGAGACAACATCCAATGATAACGCACACATGCTGATGTACGTGAATAAAAAAACTTCTAAATAAAAGCAATGCAGCTTTAGTCCATGCATGAGGTAAAATGAGAAAATGTGTTTATTTTGTAATTTGCCATTAAACCTACACGGTCTGAGTGAACCAAAGGGCCTCATACGGCCCCCGGGCCGTACATTGCCCGGGTCTGCTGTAGGGTGTAGCATCAGAAGACTGGTATAATTTAATACTACACCAGTCTTCTGCCATCAGTGTGCTGGACGAGTAATTCATTATGCAAGGTTTCTGCCCTAAAATGTCATTCTCATTGTCTTTGTATTAAAGGTTCATATTGTTAGAGAGTTGGACTTAGGTATTGCCTTTACCTTCAGCAAACATTGTTATTCTCCTCTAGGTTTACAGTTATTAAATAGGGATGTGAGTGAATATACGGATATTCGACTAAACGGTTCTGTCCCTACTATCCGTTTTGTAAATACAATTCTGTTATTCTATTAAAACTATTTTTAATGATTGAGATATTAACTTTATTAAACATTTCATAAATAACACACCCATATTACTGTCAGGTAAAATAAGCAAATTTAGTATTATGGCATGATGGCATGGTTGATTAGCGGAGCCTGAGTGTCACACTGTTGCGCCTTTCGCAGTTTCACTGTACAAGCCGTTTGTACTTGCATGGCTTAATCTTTGAGACAAGCATTATGCTACTGGCAGGATCAACCGCCTACCTCCTGAGATCTGATCTAGCCTAAATTAGAAAATAAAAATTGAATGAAAGAAATCTCTATTTCCATTGTGTAAAGACCTGACTGGCTTCCGAAAGAATGTCGCTCAGCCAGTTCCTTCTCCTCCTCACTGGTAGGCAGCCGATAGGCCTACTCAACTTGCTTATAGAGATGTATTTGGGTGATTTTAGGGCAAAATCTGTAGGAGCAGTGTCCAAAAATGTGTTTGAAAAAATCGGCCTGATGGTGGCGCTATATGGGACAGATCCATGTTGATGACATGAGTGTAGACATACTGTGTACCGATTTGGGTGATTTTAGGGCAAAATCTGTAGGAGCAGTGTCCAAAAATGTGTTTTAAAAAATCGGCCTGAAGGTGGCGTTAAATGGGACAGATCCATGTTGATGACATGAGTGTAGACCTACTGTATACCGATTTGCGTGATCTTAGGGCAAAACATTTAGGAGCTGTGTCCATAAATGTGTTTTGCAAGAATCGGCCTCATGGTGGCGCTATAAGAAGGTCATGTGAGTATTGATGGGTGGAGGTTTGGATTGGTTGGCAAGGAGTGTGTATGCAGAATTTGGCATGGATCGGGGCAACGGTTGCGGAGATATGAGCAGGGCAAAAGTGTGACGTGTGACAGACAGACAGACAGAGGTTTTGATAGTAAGTGCGACCTGACAGTCGCAATAAAACATAGGCCTACATTAATCTCTTCAGCCCTATACATTTTGTCCATTTGAAAATAGCCGATCTTCAAGCTCACAATGCGTCGCGATGCGGCACATTGTGAGCTTGTAGATCTGCTATTTTCAAAGAATTTCTATCATTTCGGGGGTGGCACTTAGCTGGCATTTCGGCTGACATTTCACCTATACTGACTCTCATTCCTGCATACGCCACTGTGTTGCACAGTGGTCAGTGGTCGCGCTGACCTGCGTTCAGTGCATGCACCATGCAGGCAGGCAAGCTTTCTTCTGCCTCTGCTAAGAATCATTCATTACTCTGAAAAGTTGCTACAGTGGAAAGTTTTGTGAATAATTTGATGGCAAAGCATCGTGATGGAGAAATCACATCCATATAAGACCTACTGCTGGATGTGAACCATTTGTTAGTCATTACCTCGAGTAACTGCCCGCTGCTTCTGTGAGTGTGATCTGGTCCATTTGAAGAATTAATGATTAATCCATGCATTTTGAGGTGAGAACACAGTAGGCTTAATCATAAGTTGGCTGAGAACCATGGTTTAGTGTAACTTTGAGGAAAGCAGAGCTGGTCGTGGTCAGTTCGTAGTTAGGTTAGTAGTTAGTTAGTTAGCTAGTTAGTTAGGGTACTATAGAGTCCAGATTTTTTCAAACAAGGTTTGGCCTAATACATCGAAATGTGCTCAGTTTTGTCTATTTTATGGGTGTTAATTTCAATAAAATAATTATAATAATACATTTTCGGATATCCGAATATTCGGTTTAAAAGGTTTTGTGTACACGTTGGTGAAATTAACCACTAAGAAGATCCCTATTATTAAAGTCCTTATTCACATTCCTCCTTTCAGACCAGGGTGTGGAGTCCAGACTGCTGAAGACCAACTATCCAGACTCAGCCAGGGACATCTCTGTTAAACAAAAACCTGAAGACATCTCTATTAAACAGGAGGAACCTGAAGACATCTCTATTAAACAGGAGGAACCTGAAGACATCTCTATTAAACAGGAGGAACCTGAAGACATCTCTATTAAACAGGAGGAACCTGAAGACAGCTCTATTAAACAGGAGGAACCTGAAGACATCTCTATTAAACAGGAGGGACCTGAAGACATCTCTATTAAACAGGAGGAACCTGAAGACCACCCACACCTCAGTATGTATTTTCAGTTTTCACTGCATAATAACCATGGCAAAAAAAAATCATCACAATGATAATAGCCGGTTATTATATGACCAGAATGGAAACGATCCCATTGATTTGGAATCGCACATGAGTTCTGGGCGGAGCCGTTTGTTTTCACGTCCGTCGGCAGGTTAGTTACTCACCAGCGTTAGTTTCAGTGAGGTTAGGTTTAGGGTTAGGGTTAGGCATAGTTTTACTGAGGTTAGGGTTAGGGTTAGGCATAGTTTTACTGAGGTTAGGGTTAGAGTTAGGGTTAGGTTTAGGCGGTCGCACCTCCGCGCGGTCCAAGTGAACAAAAAGGACGCTCCCTAGCTCCAGTTCAGCCGAACAAAAGCTTCCTTGGACGGGGTTTGCCCAGAACTCATGTGCGATTCCAAATAACGCCCCAAGGACTTTTTGTGTCATCCTATCCACCTGTTTCCTTGAGAATTTACTGTAGCATTATCTGTGGGACACTTCCGGTTAACAGCAGACATACAAGCTCATGTTGCGACACCGGAAACTGCCGCACACCTTCTGCGCAATACACGATGGGACGTGGGAAAGTTGTTGATTGGCATGAATGTTTTACCGTAGATTACCTCACTGCTAAAAATGTTTTAATTAGGGCCCGAGCACTACACAACTTTATTTGGCTATAACTCATCAACCGTTTGTCGTACAGACTTGTGGGTGGTGTCATTTGACTTGTTTTAGTGTTCTTCTTCTTAACTCATTGACTGCCAAGGCACGAGTTTCACGAGTTATTACAGTACTCCCAGGCTGCCACAGCCCGAGTTTCCCGAGTTGGAAGCCATTAGAGTTAGGTTATTTTTTTTTTATAAAAAAAAATCTAAAAATGCCTCAAATGTATTAGGCATGATCGCAATTGCGAAATTGCATGTTTAGCCCCATAACAAATACATCTTTCAAAATGTCAAAAATGGCTGTTTTGTCTGACTTTGAAGGCTTGTATCTCATGAATGCCTGAACGGATTTCCAAGCGGATTTTTTTGTTTGAAAGCTGTTAAAAAGTACTACACATATGGTGCATGATCTAGGCATGGGCGTGCACGATCCGTGCACTAAAAATTGATCCGTGCACTAGAAATTTGGAAGGTGGCAGTGTTTGTTTTGTCTGACTTTGAAGGCTTCTATCTCATGAATGCCTGAACGGATTTCCAAGCGGATTTTTTTGTTTGAAAGCTGTTAAAAAGTACTACACATATGATGCATATATGGTGCATGGGCGTGCACGATCCGTGCACTAAAAATTGATCCGTGCACTAGAAATCTAGGATAGTGGCAGTCTGGTACTTGGGGGCCATCTTGAAATGGCATTCAATGAGTTAATTGGTGTAACTAAGACCCACCCCCTCTTCTGATTGGCTGTTGCCCCTTGTGACATGGGTAGAGCTGCGAGGGCCTGGTCATCGCTGCTTGCAGCTTTAATAATAATTAATTTTCAATCAGTCAAATCAATCAAATAACCAATCAATCAATATGCAATATGCATCATTAAATATGCAATACAAAAGAAACACTGCACCACATGCCGTAGGCCAAAGCATTTAGAAAAGGGTTGGTTTGTCACACAGTTCAAGCTGCCAAGTGGATGACATCATGAAACAGAAGCACCTCCAGCCATGAAATCCAGAAATGCCTGGTTAAAGTCTGGGTGTAGTTGAACTATAAAAAAGTGTTTCCCCTTTATGCATTTCACTGTGGCGGCCCGCCACGCCTTGTTTTTGACAGGCACAACTTGATTATTAGGAAAAGTATGTGACACTCATTTCCTTGTCACAAGTACTGGAAGTTGGCTTGTCTCTTCCAAACTACCGGTGGTTAATTAGCTTCCCTGCTGAATAAATTAACCTGAAGCTGGGCTGAATGAATGAGGAAACACAGAAATTAGTTTCGGACGGTACCCGGTTAATACTTTATCAGTCACATTTTTGAATAATGTGTAATTACAGTTAAACTTTTAGGCTAAAATGATAAAACTAAAACATATTTTATTTCTGCTCTTAGACACCCTGCACATGGTTGTGTGTGAAGAAGATGATTATCCTGAACAGGAGAGGAGCTCCAGTCTTCTCCAGGAGGAACCAGAGCCACCACACATTAAAGAGGAACAGGAGGAACCAGAGCCTCCACACATTAAAGAGGAACAGGAGGAGACACTTCAAAGACCAGAGGAGCCTGATGGATCAATGTTGACATTACTAGCAGTGAAAAGTGAAGTTGATGAAGACATCTCTTCACACTGCTCTGAAGTTAAAGTTGAACTCGAATCTGACACTGAAGTCACTGAAGACAGTGATGATTGGGGGGAGACAAGTGGAGGTGTCCACACTGGAGAAAAGCCTTTCCAGTGTAAACTCTGTAACAAGAGTTTCAGCTCTTCATCTCAACTGAAGAGACACCATCGTGTCCACACTGGAGAAAGACCTTACCACTGTAAACACTGTGACAAGAGGTTCAGTCGTTCATATCACTTGAAGAGACACCAGCGTTTTCACACTGGAGAAAAACCCTTTCACTGTAAACACTGTGACAAGAGTTTCAGTCAGTCAACTCACCTGAAGGCACACCAGCTTATCCACACTGGAGAAAAACCTTTTCACTGTGAACATTGTGACAAGAGTTTCAGTCGTTCAACTCACCTAAAGGCACACCAGCTTATCCACACTGGAGAAAAAACTTTTCACTGTGAACATTGTGACAAGAGTTTCCGCCAGTCAGGTGCTCTAAAGAAACACCAGCTTATCCACACTGGAGAAAAACCCTTTCACTGTAAACATTGTGTCAAGAGTTTCAGTCACTCAGGTTCTCTAAAAGCCCACCAGCGTATTCACACTGGGGAAAAACCCTTCCACTGTAAACATTGTAACAAGAGTTTCAGTCAGTCAGGTAATCTAAAGGCACACCAGCGTTTCCACAATGGAGAAAAACCTTTCCACTGTGAACATTGTGACAAGAGTTTCAGTCAGTCAGGTTCTCTAAAAGCCCACCAGCGTATTCACACTGGGGAAAAACCCTTCCACTGTAAACATTGTAACAAGAGTTTCAGTCATTCAGGTAATCTAAAGGCACACCAGCGTTTCCACAATGGAGAAAAACCTTTCCACTGTGAACATTGTGACAAGAGTTTCAGTCAGTCATGTCACCTGAAGACACACCAGCTTATCCACGCTGGAGAAGAAATAAAATAAATCTATCCACTGCAAACATTGTAACAAGAGTTTTAATAACTGGACACTTTTTATCCAATATTATGGATATTGACACTGCTCCGGTCAACAGAGTCTTTTGCAGACTTTCCCTAGATTTTTCTTTCTTTCTTCCCTCAATTCTCAATTTCCTCAGTTTGTGTTAAGTGTTAACAGTAACCATTTCTATAGTGGAGGATTCCATTGTAGTCCAGGGTCAGACAATAAGGACTGCACGCTTGTCAGGGACATGTTAGAAAACCTCTCTGCCTGTTCTGAATCTCAGCCTAGAGCAGGGGTTTTCAACCTTTTCAGGCCAAGGACCCCTTAGTAGAGATAAAGCAGGGACCCCCCCCCCCCCCCCCCCACAACCTTTTCGTAGATTCCATATAGTTTCATTGTTTGACAAAACAAAACAAGGAAGTGCTGATTATTAGATAGAATCCATTTTCTGATACTACGTTGTCTGATCTCGCTTAAAATATGTCTAAAAACATTCTTGAGAGCAACGTTTAGTTCTAAATGTCGCTGTGTGGTTGTTTACATGGCTGACATGTTGGATACAGCACAAGATTCACGCAGTGGCAGTGCAGCTTGACTGCAGCAGGTGCTCTGAGTCTTTGATTAGGCAGCGGTCTGTTATAGAGCGGAGCGGTCTGCTATCCAGAAATAACAGACCGCTGATTTCAGCAACTGACCAATCAGAATCAAGCATTCAAACAAGCCGGGTAATAAAACACAATAGCATCTTATTATCATGTATCACAACTGTACAATTATTTACTGCCTTTGTGGGTGTATCAAAGTTATGTTAGTCGAAGTATATAGATTTGGATCCAGAAATGACTCCCTCTGTAATCTGTGGGGGTTAACTCGGGGAGTAAAACGACCACAGCATATGGTGTGTGTGTGGTTTAAGATAAGACTCCAGAGAGTTGAATTGCTCTCCCAAAAAGGAAGAGAGTTCATGTATCGTATGCAACTTATTAAGTAACCAAAGATGTAGATCTGCTATTTCCAATCCAGTGTAAATGACTATCACTTTATATATGCTGTAAAATGTTTGCCTTGGTTCAAATGCATCTCACTATAATGTGTTGTAAGTCAGTCTAAATGTTTGCGGTCAGTTTGTTAGTTCACCCTGGTAGTGTGGTGTGGCATGGGAGCAGTGGGGATTCACAGTGGGAGGTCAGAGCTCAGATTACAGACTCAGGAAAGGAGACAAAAAAAAAACATGACAAAAATCCACTCGTACTAGACAATTTGCCCTCCTGGCCCCCAAACTGTGGAATAAACTCTCTGTCACACTTAGAACTACAGACTCGCTCCCTAGCTTCCACCATGGACTGAAGACTCACCTCTTCAGACTCCACCTAAACCCATAGCACTACTGTAACACTCATTGACCATACATGAAGCTACTAGCTAGTTAGCATTTTTAGGTTTTAGAAGTTTTTTACCGATTTGGTGTGTGGTCTAGCCTCCTTCAAAATTGGTATGAAAAGTCACCTTCAGACAGCAGCTACCCGTGACTTGTAAATAGACTAAGCCCCCATGCTCCCCCCCCCCCCCCCCCTTTTTCTTTGTATTCTGCCTTTTGTATTTGATGTTATGCTTTTGAAACTGATATTATCCTAGATAAAGTACTATGTTCTATCCGTCTGTCTTTCAATGTTATATGAGATACTTAAAGTGTGGTTCCTGTGGAAATAAGCCTCGGCTTTCTAGGATCTCCTTTTAGTTGACCTTGTACCAATTCTTCAATCAATCAATCAATCAGTCTACCTATGTTATTGTTTTTCTAGATTGATATTCCTATGCATTTGTTATATTGTTTTTAATGTGCTGACATTATCTTGCTTATTATAGGGATCTGTATTACCTGCTTATTGTAAGTCGCTTTGGATTAAAACATCTGCTAAATGCCTAAACTGTAAACTGAACTCACAGCCTATTGGTCAACAAAGACATCATCTAAGTGTCACCTAGTAGAATATAGTCAACAGACAGGAAGTGTAAGCTCAGATTCACAAAGACAGAGGAGCCTGAGGCACTCGACTCAAGAAGGGCCAGGACCCACCGGTGAGATACTGTATAAGAGCCAATGCCTTATCCTGATGTATGCTAAACTGTTTGTGTAATGATTAATTGTTGTTGTTTATTATGCTTGTTGGTTTAATAACCTGTTGGTTTTCTGTAACTGGAGAACTTAGAATCAGTAGCAAACTTAGAGGTAGGGCCTCAGTTGTCAAAGTGCTTAGTTTTATGGGAACTAATGTGTTTGCTGTATGATCGTGTGCTTTTAGTAGTGTGTTTATGTATGTATTTTATTGCGAATAAATTTAAAAAGACACGCTGGTTTTAATTCTTTAGTTTAAGAAAGCCTGGGTTGTTACCTTAAACTTCATGGCCCCTCTATCCCTTCCAAATGGGTTAATTAATTACGTTAGAAAAGTGTGATTGGTTGAAATATATTTTTTTTGTACATTGAGTAACACTTTCACACCACTCTACCCACGTCCTTGTTGTGGAAAACCTGGCACAAGTGGGCGGTGTGGAGTGGAGTGGTGTGGTGTTGGGCCTTGTCGGTGGAAAAGGGGATTTAGTCAGCTCTTTTTACCCTCACTCATCGTGATGTGGCCGTGGTCCGCCCGCCTTGCTTTAGACCATTTTAATATATAACATTTTGAAACTTTGAAGAAGTAGGCAGCACACAAGGAATATCCTTTTCACATGGTTTATTAACCTCTCTGGACAGAGGACAACGGACGTTTAGACCTGTTGGTCTTATTCAGCGTTGAAGAAGACCAACAGGTCAAAATGTTCAAAAAAAATCACAATGGATTATGGATTGCGCTGAGATGGGTTGTGACCTTGCTATTTTCAGTGCGTTGTTATCAGGCCTGGCATTTCATCATTTTAGGGGCAAAGCCACTTGACATTTGGTGTTGTCCATTTTTTGAGGGCACAAAGGCCAAATGCGAGGGCAGGAAGGCAATCAAATAAAACATTTTTATTTTGGTCCATTGAAAAAAAAAATGAATTTAAGGGTTAAGGATGTACGTAGGCTATCTAATGTAATATAGACTATTTCTGCTGTGAAATAAATAATGGTATTTACAATCTGATCCATGCCCATGCTGCACCAAACAAAGATACTGGATTAGTTTAAAAATGGGGACTCAACAAGGGACACTGGTGTCTACATGACAAGAAAGAGACTGGTGTCTAGATGTTGGCAAGACCGATACAGAGGAGAAAGTGGTACAGTCAGTTGGGACATTAAGGCCACTGTGGCCTCAGGGCATGCCATGCCACTGAGGGGCAATGACGGCCATGGCCTTCATGGCCTCCTAAAATTCCTGCCCTGGTTGTTATACACAAGTGTAAATCAGGCATATATGACTCCAACCCCAAACCCTAAATCTAACCCTTTAGCCCAGTGGTTCACAAACTTTTAGACCCACAAGACCCAAAGTAGTGAAAATAGCTCCTTTCGGAACCTCTTCCTTCCTGGTAACTGTCATCCACAGTCGGTAAGTTGCGGGGAAGCTCCGCCGTCAGGAGCACTTCTCACCTTTTGTGAACGTCGTATCCAAAAAGTAAAGGTCCCATACCGGTCTCTCAGGTGTTTACTTCTCAAGCGTGGAAGAAAATCTAAGCAGGGTGTTGAAATACAGAGTTTAAATCGCTGTTCTTGTCAGCCTGTGGACAGTTTTATCACCCCGACCGCTTGGTGGTGAAACATTTCTAGACTGGTACAAAGATGAATGGCCAGTCACGTGTGCAGTCTGTGCACATTCCTGCTTCTGTGAAATTGCATTGGAAAAAACTGGGAAGTAAACACCCGAGAGACGGGTATGGGACCTTTACTTTTTGGATACGATTGCAATTAGGCGTTAATGTGATACTTGTACATGATTGCGTGTACTACTCACAAGTAGTACACACACACACACACACCCCAGAAGCCACCGCTGTGGCCTTAAAGGAGTAGTTCACCCCCAAAATGACTTTTTTTTCCCATCGATTACTCACTCCATGGAGACAATATTTTTTGGGGGTATTTGTCACATTGTTAAGACAATAATTTGATTACAACAAATTTACCCCCATTGATTCCGGATGGGGACCTGAATGCATTTTGGTTCCCATCCAGAATCAATGGGGGTACATTTTCTGTAATCACATTTTTGTCTTAGGAATGCGACAAATACAAAAGGATATATATTATTGAACTCTAGTCTCTATGGCATGAGTAATCAATAGAAAATAAGTCATTTGTGGGGTGAACTACTCCTTTATAGCGGGAGGAGAGCAGAGCTACATCTGTGCCACCACGCGCTGCGAGGCATTGTAAGCTTGTTGATCTGCTATTTTTGGCTAATGTTCCACTCAGAATAGGGATGCTAAGGTTCAAGTGGTTGTATGTAAAATGTAAAAAACATGATCCTATCACACAAAGATTTTGTGGCCCCTCCTGTAGTAGCTCTGAGGACCCCCTCGGGCCCCGGACCCCCTGTTGAAGACCCCTGCAGGAGGGAACATCTATAGAGCCCTGGGTACACCGGTCACGTGGTGAATGAATCTTATAGGGTAGTTAACTTTCTGGAGCGTGCGTGTGTGTGTGTGTGTGTGTGTGTGTGTGTGTGTGTGTGTGTGTGTGTGTGTGTGTGTGTGTGTGTGTGTGTGTGTGTGTGCGTGCGTGCGTGCGTGCGCGTGTGCGTGTGTGTGTGTGCGTGTGTGTGTGTGTGTGTGTGTGGACAGCATCCAGCCAAGCCAACGTTCATGTGTCAATAACATGGTCCCCTTGGCGAGTGTTTGTGTGACAGAGTTTGTCTTTGCACAGCAATAGGAGAATGCGTGTGATGTTTGTGTGTGACACTGTGTGTGTAAATATTGACTCAAGAAGAAGCGTGTGGCTGTCATGTTGTGTGTGTGTGTGTGTGTGTGTGTGTGTGTGTGTGTGTGTGTGTGTGTGTGTGTGTGTGTGTGGGCGCGTGTGTTTGTGTATAGTGGAATTTGATAAATAGATCTGCTATTTTTGCTACTTTTGAATACGTATGTTAACTTTATGAACTTAAATACAAATACATTGGACATAAAAAAAGACTAACATTTTAATACTACTATACTAGTCATTCAGCTACCAATCTGGGAACCCATCATCAAAGAAAAGGGAACAACAGCGCCCTCTCTGTTTCTTGAGAGACTATTCAACCCGAAATATCCCGAAATGCCAGAAGATATCTAGTGTCATATTACGATGTTGGGCAATATGCCGACATCGTAATATGTGTTTTTATAACATTTGTTTTGAGGTGGGTTTGTAGGGCTCCACGACGGCTGTGGACACCTGGGGAGCTGGGTAGACCGCAAACTTCTTCCCATTGTACACTGTTTCCCAAACACTGAGTTGGGACACATTTGTTTGGTTACGGACCCATTTTTATGGCTCTCTATATGCCTACACTTTGTTTTCAATTATTATTATTTCAAAACCTTTTCATAAAACATTCCAAAAAAATGCTAAATCTTTAGCATGATTTGAAGAAATAATAGAAAAATCAGTAAATTAGAGAACATCTAATGTAGATCGGCTATTTTCACTAGTTTGGGTCCCAGGCAAAAGTCTAATGTCTCTTCTGGGTCACGGTCTATCATTAGCCCTGAATACATGAACTTTAACATGAGGACCAGTGGGTAATCGAGCCCTCAACAGTTTGAGCTAGGAACGTCAGATTTCAAAAATAAAGTGCTTACCCAAGCCAACTCTGCTAACGATTTGACGCCGCACAACGTTCATTACACGCCGCGGTCGGATTGTTGAATAAAAAGCATTTTTGTCCGAAATTATTTTGCTTAACATAGGACTTCCGCCTCTAGTGGACAGTCGCGTCATCTCCGGCTGATCATTGTAGTGAACGGAGATGATGCGATGACGCGACTGTCCACTAGAGGCGGAAGTCCTGTTAAGCAAAATAATTTCGGACAAAAATGCTTTTTATTCAACAATCCGGCAGCGGCGTGTAATGAACGTTGTGCGGCGTCAAATCGTTAGCAGAGTTGGCTTGGGTAAGCACTTTATTTTTGAAATCTGACGTTCCTAGCGCAAACCGTTGAGGGCTCGATTACCCACTGGTCCTCATGTTAAAGTTCGAGCATGACTCTCATGTATATGAGAGTCATGTATTCAGGGCTAGGTCTAACATGTTTGGGAACCAGCACTGATATGCAGGGTGTGATGTACGGATGGATGCAAAAGACCACCTTAAATTCCTATGGAATTGTTGATCTCGTCTGCTCTTTGTAATATCACTGTCTGTGCTCTCTCTGTTTTTAAAAACACCGTAAAACGTGGCGTGGTCTCAAACGGCAGCCTTATACTACATTTACCATGCTCTGTCTGTGCTTAACAACCAAAGCCTTGCGGGTGTTCAGTTGGCAGTGGTAACAGTACTCTACTTAAGTATCAATACTGCAATACTGAAATTGGAACGATACAGAAAATATTAGGGTGGCACCATGGTATCAAGACAAAATGTGGTCTAGAACCGCAAACCGCGAGCTTACAAACCACTGACATAGCTCTGATGCCACAGAAGCATAGAAAAGCTTTGTCATTAATCATCACCATCACAGTTAGTAAGTACCATGAGAGACCTCACTGACGAATTGTGTTCCCATGACTAATTATGGGTACTGTATTGCTTAAGGTTTGACCACAATTTCTAGGTTTAACTTAATTCTTATGTTCCTTTCATTTTGTAGGCATTATTGTTCCTAGTTATCTCTGTTACTGTCTTATTTCACTTCCCTGTGCTTGCTAGTTTTCTCCATCTGTGTCCTGTTAGTCTCTTAGCCAATCCCTGTGTTGATTGTCAGTTAAGTTCACCTGTGTCTGGTTAACCCTGTGAGTATTTAAACCGTCAGTTTCTCGAGCTCTGCCAGTAGTTAAATGCTTACACAGTGTTTAGTAGCGGTATCTACGATTTAGTGGTCTCAATATATGCCTATGGTTATTCTTGTGATCCTGTGTTTGGTGGAAAAAAAACATTGTCTATTAGATCTGCTCTGCCTCTTGACTAACACTTGATTCACACCCTCACCAAAAGGGGTTTAGTATGTTTTATGGGAGTAATCTATGAAAAATGTCACTTAACGTCAAGTTGTGAGGCTAAATTGTTTGCAGTACAGCTATCAGTTGTTTGTTTAAATAATTGGTGTTTTTTGCAATAAATACATAAAATGGAAGTGGTAGTTTCAATTTACATAATTTATTAGAAAAGCTCAAAGCAATGCAGTTCAGAAGTTTTCTCGAATAAACTTAATTTATAATACCACATTGAGAAACTAGTTGCAAACATTTTTTTTTATTCAAAAGTGAAAACCGCAAATGCACTTGATTTAACAAAAACATTTTAAAAAAAATAACTTGGTTGAAAATGCTATAGTCTTTCTTGATCATCTGAAACTAATTAAATGTGCTTTCAATGAAGTGTAAATCTGGATGTTCTAATAAGATGGTTATAAAGAACAACCTAAATTGCAGTTGTCATAATGAACCCTGGTCATAAGAGGGTGTATCTAGTAGATTCAGTCACTCTGTCAGGGGTAGAGGTGCTTGCTGTGGATTTTCATCTATTGACCTGTCGGCTATCCTTTTAACTTTAAATATAACCTCCGACCTGTCATTAGTGTGAATATCCTGGTGGTGCAGTGGTAAAGCAGAGGACTCACAACCTGACGGTTGTGGGTTTGAATCTCACCGCTGTAAAGTCTTCAACTTTGGTCTTTTTAAGGCGAAGTGCATGGAATCAGCCCATCTCCCTCGTCAACCCCTCTTTTAGCTCTGGTCTTCACGCCCTCTTTTAACTCCGGTACAAGAGGGTGGAGCATAGATAAAGCCCACCTCTAGGGGGAGGAGTTTAGGAAATGTACATATTAATTATATAATTCGGTACAAGAGGGTGGAGCATAGATAAAGCCCACCTCTAGGGGAGGAGTTTAGGACATTTACATATTAATCGGTACAAGAGGGTGGAGCAAAGATATAGCCCACCTCTAGGGGGAGGAGTTTAGGAAATGTACATATTAATTATGGGGGAGGAGTTTAGGAAATTTACATATTAATCGGTACAAGAGGGTGGAGCATAGATAAAGCCCACCTCTAGGGGGAGGAGTTTAGGAAATCTACATATTAATTATATAATTCGGTACAAGAGGGTGGAGCATAGATAAAGCCCACCTCTAGGGGGAGGAGTTTAGGAAATGTACATATTAATTATATAAAGCCCACCTCTAGGGGGAGGAGTTTAGGACATTTACATATTAATTATGGGGGAGGAGTTTAGGAAATGTACATATTAATTAGGGGGAGGAGTTTAGGAAATTTACATATTAATTATGGGGGAGGAGTTTAGGAAATGTACTTATTAATTATATAATTATAATTACAAGGCTAAAATTGTCTCAATTTTCTCAAATTCTTCCAGTGCTCTCGAGGCATGTAGGTGAGATTTATTTTCGGTAAAATTTTAGTTGGATAGAGTTCTTTCAGATATAACCCCCCGCCTTTAGCTCTCAGGAAACAGGGGGAGGGACACCCCTCCACAATGGTCCTCCGTGTACCTCGGGCATGGGACTTGAACCTGTCTGAAACCTGCCTGTAACAGGGACAACCGATCAAGCGACCATACCATTGAGCCAAGGCACCTTTGGGCCCTCGACAGGTATCTCCTGGTGCTTTTGAGTTGTTCTCTTCTATTTTAGCCTTGAAAAGGACAAAGCACTACAGGAATGGATTTGAACTTGTGACCTCTACATTCGGGGTCTGACGTTTAAACCGCTACACCATCGTCCGGTGCTTTTGAATACTTTTTTTGTATTTTAACCTCGAAAGGTAACAACAATGATCTGTACGAGAACTCGGATTTGAAAATGAGACCTCTGAACTGAGGGTCTGATCTTTAGACCACTAGACGCATTTTCCAGTGCTTTTGACTAACTCTTTTATATTTTTATCTTGAAAGAAATGTTAAAGTAAAACAGCAACATAGGTCGAGTGAGATTTGAACACAGAAGCTCTGCACCGCGAGTCTAACCTTTAGACCACCACACCATCTCTCACCATAGATCACTCCTGGTGCTTTTGACTAATTATTTTGTATTTTAGCCTTGAAAAAGGTCCAAGTAATACAGCAACATAAAAGGACTGAGATTTGAAACTGGAACCTCAGCACTGAGAGGCTGATCTTTATGCCTCATTCACACTACAGATATATAGTTGAACGTTTTGCTTGGTAATTCAATGTAATCTCAATGGAAACCAGCTTTCAAAGCTTTGCTTGGAGCGTCTCCTGTATCTTTAAAGCTGGTTTACATTGAGATTACATTGAATTACCAAGCTAAACGTTCAACTATATATCTGTAGTGTGAATGAGGCATTAGACAGCTAGAATAGACCATCTCTCATCAGCATACCTGCCAACCCTCCTGTTTTAGGAAGACGTCTCCTGTTATTTGACCATGTCTCCTGTTCCAGAATCTCAGCCCTCCTACATTGCTGTTTTACTTTGACATTTTCATGGGTAAAGTACAAAATAATTACTCAAAAGCATCAGATGTTTTTAGTTTGGAGATGGTGTAGTGGTCTAAAGATCAGACTTCAGGTGCGGAGGTTCTGTGTTCAAAACCCAGTCACCCTACTAATTGCTGCTCTATTACTTGGATCTTTTCAAGGTTAAAATACAGACAACTACTCAAAGCACAAGAACACATTACAGTGAGAGATGGCCTAATGGTCTAACACTCAGACTCTCGGTCAAGAGGTTCCATGTTCAAGTCCTGCTCAACCTACAGTCCATCGCTGGAGTATATTGACCTTTTTAAAGCTAAAATGTTCTAAATTTTCTCAAATTCTTCCAGTGCTCTCAAAGCATGAAGGTGAGATTTTTTTCGGTAAAATTTTAGTTGGACAGAGTTCTTTCAGATATAACCCCCCGCCTTTAGCTCTCAGGAAACAGGGGGAGGGACACCCTCCACAATGGTCCTCCGTGTACCTCGGGCATGGGACTTGAACCTGTCTGAAACCTGCCTGTAACAGGGACAACCGATCAAGCGACCATACCATTGAGCCAAGGCACCTTTGGGCCCTCGACAGGTATCTCCTGGTGCTTTTGAGTTGTTCTCTTCTATTTTAGCCTTGAAAAGGACAAAGCACTACGGATGGATTTGAACTTGTGACCTCTGCATTCGGGGTCTGACGTTTAATCCACTACACCATCGTCCGGTGCTTTTGAATACTTTTTTTGTATTTTAACCTCGAAAGGTAACAATGATCTGTACGAGAACTCGGATTTGAAAATGAGACCTCTGAACTGAGGGTCTGATCTTTAGACCACTAGACGCATTTTCCAGTGCTTTTGACTAACTCTTTTATATTTTTATCTTGAAAGAAATGTTAAAGTAAAACAGCAACATAGGTCGAGTGAGATTTGAACACAGAAGCTCTGCACCGCGAGTCTAACCTTTAGACCACCACACCATCTCTCACCATAGATCACTCCTGGTGCTTTTGACTAATTATTTTGTATTTTAGCCTTGAAAAAGGTCCAAGTAATACAGCAACATAAAAGGACTGAGATTTGAAACTGGAACCTCAGCACTGAGAGGCTGATCTTTAGACAGCTAGAATAGACCATCTCTCATCAGCATACCTGCCAACCCTCCTGTTTTAGGAAGACGTCTCCTGTTATTTGACCATGTCTCCTGTTCCAGAATCTCAGCCCTCCTACATTGCTGTTTTACTTTGACATTTTCATGGGTAAAGTACAAAATAATTACTCAAAAGCATCAGATGTTTTTAGATTGGAGATGGTGTAGTGGTCTAAAGATCAGACTTCAGGTGCGGAGGTTCTGTGTTCAAAACCCAGTCACCCTACTAATTGCTGCTCTATTACTTGGATCTTTTCAAGGTTAAAATACAGACAAGTACTCAAAGCACAAGAACACATTACAGTGAGAGATGGCCTAATGGTCTAACACTCAGACTCTCGGTCAAGAGGTTCTATGTTCAAGTCCTGCTCAACCTACAGTCCATCGCTGGAGTATATTGACCTTTTTAAAGCTTAAATTTTCTCAAATTCTTCCAGTGCTCTCAAAGCATGAAGGTGAGATTTTTTTCGGTAAAATTTTAGTTGGACAGAGTTCTTTCAGATATAACCCCCCGCCTTTAGCTCTCAGGAAACAGGGGGAGGGACACCCCTCCACAATGGTCCTCCGTGTACCTCGGGCATGGGACTTGAACCTGTCTGAAACCTGCCTGTAACAGGGACAACCGATCAAGCGACCATACCATTGAGCCAAGGCACCTTTGGGCCCTCGACAGGTATCTCCTGGTGCTTTTGAGTTGTTCTCTTCTATTTTAGCCTTGAAAAGGACAAAGCACTACGGATGGATTTGAACTTGTGACCTCTGCATTCGGGGTCTGACGTTTAATCCACTACACCATCGTCCGGTGCTTTTGAATACTTTTTTTGTATTTTAACCTCGAAAGGTAACAATGATCTGTACGAGAACTCGGATTTGAAAATGAGACCTCTGAACTGAGGGTCTGATCTTTAGACCACTAGACGCATTTTCCAGTGCTTTTGACTAACTCTTTTATATTTTAATCTTGAAAGAAATGTTAAAGTAAAACAGCAACATAGGACAAGTGAGATTTGAACACAGAAGCTCTGCACCGCGAGTCTAACCTCTAGACCACTACACCATCTCTCACCATAGATCGCTCCTGGTGTATTTGACTAATTATTTTGTATTTTAGCCTTGAAAAAGGTCCAAGTAATACAGCAACATAAAAGGACTGAGATTTGATACTGGAACCTCAGCACTGAGAGGCTGATCTTTAGACAGCTAGAGTAGACCATCTCTCATCAGCATACCTGCCAACTCTCCTGTTTTAGGAAGACGTCTCCTGTTATTTGACCATGTCTCCTGTTCCAGAATCTCAGCCCTCCTACATTGCTGTTTTACTTTGACATTTTCATGGGTAAAGTACAAAATAATTACTCAAAAGCATCAGATGTTTTTAGATTGGAGATGGTGTAGTGGTCTAAAGATCAGACTTCAGGTGCAGAGGTTCTGTGTTCAAAACCCAGTCACCCTACTAATTGCTGCTCTATTACTTGGATCTTTTCAAGGTTAAAATACAGACAAGTACTCAAAGCACAAGAACACATTACAGTGAGAGATGGCCTAATGGTCTAACACTCAGACTCTCGGTCAAGAGGTTCCATGTTCAAGTCCTGCTCAACCTACAGTCCATCGCTGGAGTATATTGACCTTTTTAAAGCTAAAATGTTCTAAATTTTCTCAAATTCTTCCAGTGCTCTCAAAGAATGAAGGTGAGATTTTTTTCGGTAAAATTTTAGTTGGACAGAGTTCTTTCAGATATAACCCCCCGCCTTTAGCTCTCAGGAAACAGGGGGAGGGACACCCCTCCACAATGGTCCTCCATGTACCTCCGGCATGGGACTTTAACCTGTCTGAAACCTGCCTGTAACAGGGACAACCGATCAAGCGACCATACCATTGAGCCAAGGCACCTTTGGGCCCTCGACAGGTATCTCCTGGTGCTTTTGAGTTGTTCTCTTCTATTTTAGCCTTGAAAAGGACAAAGCACTACAGGAATGGATTTGAACTTGTGACCTCTGCATTCAGGGTCTGACGTTTAATCCACTACACCATCGTCCGGTGCTTTTGAATACTTTTTTTGTATGTTAACCTCGAAAGGTAACAATGATCTGTACGAGAACTCGGATTTGAAAATGAGACCTCTGAACTGAGGGTCTGATTTTTAGACCACTAGACGCATTTTCCAGTGCTTTTGACTAACTCTTTTATATTTTAATCTTGAAAGAAATGTTAAAGTAAAACAGCAACATAGGACAAGTGAGATTTGAACACAGAAGCTCTGCACCGCGAGTCTAACCTCTAGACCACTACACCATCTCTCACCATAGATCGCTCATGGTGTATTTGACTAATTATTTTGTATTTTAGCCTTGAAAAAGGTCCAAGTAATACAGCAACATAAAAGGACTGAGATTTGAAACTGGAACCTCAGCACTGAGAGGCTGATCTTTATGCCTCATTCACACTACAGATATATAGTTGAACGTTTTGCTTGGTAATTCAATGTAATCTCAATGGAAACCAGCTTTCAAAGCTTTCAAAGCTTTGCTTGGAGCGTCTCCTGTATCTTTAAAGCTGGTTTACATTGAGATTACATTGAATTACCAAGCTAAACGTTCAACTATATATCTGTAGTGTGAATGAGGCATTAGACAGCTAGAATAGACCATCTCTCATCAGCATACCTGCCAACCCTCCTGTTTTAGGAAGACGTCTCCTGTTATTTGACCATGTCTCCTGTTCCAGAATCTCAGCCCTCCTACATTGCTGTTTTACTTTGACATTTTCATGGGTAAAGTACAAAATAATTACTCAAAAGCATCAGATGTTTTTAGATTGGAGATGGTGTAGTGGTCTAAAGATCAGACTTCAGGTGCAGAGGTTCTGTGTTCAAAACCCAGTCACCCTACTAATTGCTGCTCTATTACTTGGATCTTTTCAAGGTTAAAATACAGACAAGTACTCAAAGCACAAGAACACATTACAGTGAGAGATGGCCTAATGGTCTAACACTCAGACCCTCGGTCAAGAGGTTCCATGTTCAAGTCCTGCTCAACCTACAGTCCATCGCAGGAGTATATTGACCTTTTTAAAGCTAAAATGTTCTAAATCTTCTCAAATTCTTCAAGTGCTCTAAAAGCATGAAGGTGAGATTTTTTCGGTAAAATTTTAGTTGGACAGAGTTC
This sequence comes from Nannobrachium achirus, assembly GCF_963921795.1. Classification (NCBI taxonomy): domain Eukaryota; kingdom Metazoa; phylum Chordata; class Actinopteri; order Myctophiformes; family Myctophidae; genus Nannobrachium; species Nannobrachium achirus. Next base: position 12,408,429 of record NC_137825.1, on the reverse strand, counting down.
TTTCAGATATAACCCCCCGCCTTTAGCTCTCAGGAAACAGGGGGAGGGACACCCCTCCACAATGGTCCTCCGTGTACCTCAGGCATGGGACTTGAACCTGTCTGAAACCTGCCTGTAACAGGGACAACCGATCAAGCGACCATACCATTGAGCCAAGGCACCTTTGGGCCCTCGACAGGTATCTCCTGGTGCTTTTGAGTTGTTCTCTTCTATTTTAGCCTTGAAAAGGACAAAGCACTACGGATGGATTTGAACTTGTGACCTCTGCATTCGGGGTCTGACGTTTAATCCACTACACCATCGTCCGGTGCTTTTGAATACTTTTTTTGTATTTTAACCTCGAAAGGTAACAATGATCTGTACGAGAACTCGGATTTGAAAATGAGACCACTGAACTGAGGGTCTGATCTTTAGACCACTAGACGCATTTTCCAGTGCTTTTGACTAACTCTTTTATATTTTAATCTTGAAAGAAATGTTAAAGTAAAACAGCAACATAGGACAAGTGAGATTTGAACACAGAAGCTCTGCACCGCGAGTCTAACCTCTAGACCACTACACCATCTCTCACCATAGATCGCTCCTGGTGTATTTGACTAATTATTTTGTATTTTAGCCTTGAAAAAGGTCCAAGTAATACAGCAACATAAAAGGACTGAGATTTGAAAATGGAACCTCAGCACTGAGAGGCTGATCTTTAGACAGCTAGAGTAGACCATCTCTCATCAGCATACCTGCCAACCCTCCTGTTTTAGGAAGACGTCTCCTGTTATTTGACCATGTCTCCTGTTCCAGAATCTCAGCCCTCCTACATTGCTGTTTTACTTTGACATTTTCATGGGTAAAGTACAAAATAATTACTCAAAAGCATCAGATGTTTTTAGATTGGAGATGGTGTAGTGGTCTAAAGATCAGACTTCAGGTGCAGAGGTTCTGTGTTCAAAACCCAGTCACCCTACTAATTGCTGCTCTATTACTTGGATCTTTTCAAGGTTAAAATACAGACAAGTACTCAAAGCACAAGAACACATTACAGTGAGAGATGGCCTAATGGTCTAACACTCAGACTCTCGGTCAAGAGGTTCCATGTTCAAGTCCTGCTCAACCTACAGTCCATCGCTGGAGTATATTGACCTTTTTAAAGCTAAAATGTTCTAAATTTTCTCAAATTCTTCCAGTGCTCTCAAAGCATGAAGGTGAGATTTCATTCGGTAAAATTTTAGTTGGACAGAGTTCTTTCAGATATAACCCCCCGCCTTTAGCTCTCAGGAAACAGGGGGAGGGACACCCCTCCACAATGGTCCTCCGTGTACCTCGGGCATGGGACTTGAACCTGTCTGAAACCTGCCTGTAACAGGGACAACCGATCAAGCGACCATACCATTGAGCCAAGGCACCTTTGGGCCCTCGACAGGTATCTCCTGGTGCTTTTGAGTTGTTCTCTTCTATTTTAGCCTTGAAAAGGACAAAGCACTACAGGAATGGATTTGAACTTGTGACCTCTGCATTCGGGGTCTGACGTTTAATCCACTACACCATCGTCCGGTGCTTTTGAATACTTTTTTTGTATTTTAACCTCGAAAGGTAACAATGATCTGTACGAGAACTCGGATTTGAAAATGAGACCTCTGAACTGAGGGTCTGATCTTTAGACCACTAGACGCATTTTCCAGTGCTTTTGACTAACTCTTTTATATTTTTATCTTGAAAGAAATGTTAAAGTAAAACAGCAACATAGGTCGAGTGAGATTTGAACACAGAAGCTCTGCACCGCGAGTCTAACCTTTAGACCACCACACCATCTCTCACCATAGATCACTCCTGGTGCTTTTGACTAATTATTTTGTATTTTAGCCTTGAAAAAGGTCCAAGTAATACAGCAACATAAAAGGACTGAGATTTGAAACTGGAACCTCAGCACTGAGAGGCTGATCTTTAGACAGCTAGAATAGACCATCTCTCATCAGCATACCTGCCAACCCTCCTGTTTTAGGAAGACGTCTCCTGTTATTTGACCATGTCTCCTGTTCCAGAATCTCAGCCCTCCTACATTGCTGTTTTACTTTGACATTTTCATGGGTAAAGTACAAAATAATTACTCAAAAGCATCAGATGTTTTTAGATTGGAGATGGTGTAGTGGTCTAAAGATCAGACTTCAGGTGCGGAGGTTCTGTGTTCAAAACCCAGTCACCCTACTAATTGCTGCTCTATTACTTGGATCTTTTCAAGGTTAAAATACAGACAAGTACTCAAAGCACAAGAACACATTACAGTGAGAGATGGCCTAATGGTCTAACACTCAGACTCTCGGTCAAGAGGTTCTATGTTCAAGTCCTGCTCAACCTACAGTCCATCGCTGGAGTATATTGACCTTTTTAAAGCTTAAATTTTCTCAAATTCTTCCAGTGCTCTCAAAGCATGAAGGTGAGACTTTTTTCGGTAAAATTTTAGTTGGACAGAGTTCTTTCAGATATAACCCCCCGCCTTTAGCTCTCAGGAAACAGGGGGAGGGACACCCCTCCACAATGGTCCTCCGTGTACCTCGGGCATGGGACTTGAACCTGTCTGAAACCTGCCTGTAACAGGGACAACCGATCAAGCGACCATACCATTGAGCCAAGGCACCTTTGGGCCCTCGACAGGTATCTCCTGGTGCTTTTGAGTTGTTCTCTTCTATTTTAGCCTTGAAAAGGACAAAGCACTACGGATGGATTTGAACTTGTGACCTCTGCATTCGGGGTCTGACGTTTAATCCACTACACCATCGTCCGGTGCTTTTGAATACTTTTTTTGTATTTTAACCTCGAAAGGTAACAATGATCTGTACGAGAACTCGGATTTGAAAATGAGACCTCTGAACTGAGGGTCTGATCTTTAGACCACTAGACGCATTTTCCAGTGCTTTTGACTAACTCTTTTATATTTTAATCTTGAAAGAAATGTTAAAGTAAAACAGCAACATAGGACAAGTGAGATTTGAACACAGAAGCTCTGCACCGCGAGTCTAACCTCTAGACCACTACACCATCTCTCACCATAGATCGCTCCTGGTGTATTTGACTAATTATTTTGTATTTTAGCCTTGAAAAAGGTCCAAGTAATACAGCAACATAAAAGGACTGAGATTTGATACTGGAACCTCAGCACTGAGAGGCTGATCTTTAGACAGCTAGAGTAGACCATCTCTCATCAGCATACCTGCCAACTCTCCTGTTTTAGGAAGACGTCTCCTGTTATTTGACCATGTCTCCTGTTCCAGAATCTCAGCCCTCCTACATTGCTGTTTTACTTTGACATTTTCATGGGTAAAGTACAAAATAATTACTCAAAAGCATCAGATGTTTTTAGATTGGAGATGGTGTAGTGGTCTAAAGATCAGACTTCAGGTGCAGAGGTTCTGTGTTCAAAACCCAGTCACCCTACTAATTGCTGCTCTATTACTTGGATCTTTTCAAGGTTAAAATACAGACAAGTACTCAAAGCACAAGAACACATTACAGTGAGAGATGGCCTAATGGTCTAACACTCAGACTCTCGGTCAAGAGGTTCCATGTTCAAGTCCTGCTCAACCTACAGTCCATCGCTGGAGTATATTGACCTTTTTAAAGCTAAAATGTTCTAAATTTTCTCAAATTCTTCCAGTGCTCTCAAAGAATGAAGGTGAGATTTTTTTCGGTAAAATTTTAGTTGGACAGAGTTCTTTCAGATATAACCCCCCGCCTTTAGCTCTCAGGAAACAGGGGGAGGGACACCCCTCCACAATGGTCCTCCATGTACCTCCGGCATGGGACTTTAACCTGTCTGAAACCTGCCTGTAACAGGGACAACCGATCAAGCGACCATACCATTGAGCCAAGGCACCTTTGGGCCCTCGACAGGTATCTCCTGGTGCTTTTGAGTTGTTCTCTTCTATTTTAGCCTTGAAAAGGACAAAGCACTACAGGAATGGATTTGAACTTGTGACCTCTGCATTCAGGGTCTGACGTTTAATCCACTACACCATCGTCCGGTGCTTTTGAATACTTTTTTTGTATGTTAACCTCGAAAGGTAACAATGATCTGTACGAGAACTCGGATTTGAAAATGAGACCTCTGAACTGAGGGTCTGATTTTTAGACCACTAGACGCATTTTCCAGTGCTTTTGACTAACTCTTTTATATTTTAATCTTGAAAGAAATGTTAAAGTAAAACAGCAACATAGGACAAGTGAGATTTGAACACAGAAGCTCTGCACCGCGAGTCTAACCTCTAGACCACTACACCATCTCTCACCATAGATCGCTCATGGTGTATTTGACTAATTATTTTGTATTTTAGCCTTGAAAAAGGTCCAAGTAATACAGCAACATAAAAGGACTGAGATTTGAAACTGGAACCTCAGCACTGAGAGGCTGATCTTTAGACAGCTAGAGTAGACCATCTCTCATCAGCATACCTGCCAACCCTCCTGTTTTAGGAAGACGTCTCCTGTTATTTGACCATGTCTCCTGTTCCAGAATCTCAGCCCTCCTACATTGCTGTTTTACTTTGACATTTTCATGGGTAAAGTACAAAATAATTACTCAAAAGCATCAGATGTTTTTAGATTGGAGATGGTGTAGTGGTCTAAAGATCAGACTTCAGGTGCAGAGGTTCTGTGTTCAAAACCCAGTCACCCTACTAATTGCTGCTCTATTACTTGGATCTTTTCAAGGTTAAAATACAGACAAGTACTCAAAGCACACATTACAGTGAGAGATGGCCTAATGGTCTAACACTCAGACTCTCGGTCAAGAGGTTCCATGTTCACGTCCTGCTCAACCTACAGTCCATCGCTGGAGTATATTGACCTTTTTAAAGCTAAAATGTTCTAAATTTTCTCAAATTCTTCCAGTGTTCTCAAAGCATGAAGGTGAGATTTCTTTCGGTAAAATTTTAGTTGGACAGAGTTCTTTCAGATATAACCCCCCGCCTTTAGCTCTCAGGAAACAGGGGGAGGGACACCCCTCCACAATGGTCCTCCGTGTACCTCGGGCATGGGACTTGAACCTGTCTGAAACCTGCCTGTAACAGGGACAACCGATCAAGCGACCATACCATTGAGCCAAGGCACCTTTGGGCCCTCGACAGGTATCTCCTGGTGCTTTTGAGTTGTTCTCTTCTATTTTAGCCTTGAAAAGGACAAAGCACTACAGGAATGGATTTGAACTTGTGACCTCTGCATTCGGGGTCTGACGTTTAATCCACTACACCATCGTCCGGTGCTTTTGAATACTTTTTTTGTATGTTAACCTCGAAAGGTAACAATGATCTGTACGAGAACTCGGATTTGAAAATGAGACCTCTGAACTGAGGGTCTGATCTTTAGACCACTAGACGCATTTTCCAGTGCTTTTGACTAACTCTTTTATATTTTAATCTTGAAAGAAATGTTAAAGTAAAACAGCAACATAGGACAAGTGAGATTTGAACACAGAAGCTCTGAACCGCGAGTCTAACCTCTAGACCACTACACCATCTCTCACCATAGATCAATCCTGGTGTATTTGACTAATTATTTTGTATTTTAGCCTTGAAAAAGGTCCAAGTAATACAGCAACATAAAAGGACTGAGATTTGAAACTGGAACCTCAGCACTGAGAGGCTGATCTTTAGACAGCTAGAGTAGACCATCTCTCATCAGCATACCTGCCAACCCTCCTGTTTTAGGAAGACGTCTCCTGTTATTTGACCATGTCTCCTGTTCCAGAATCTCAGCCCTCCTACATTGCTGTTTTACTTTGACATTTTCATGGGTAAAGTACAAAATAATTACTCAAAAGCATCAGATGTTTTTAGATTGGAGATGGTGTAGTGGTCTAAAGATCAGACTTCAGGTGCAGAGGTTCTGTGTTCAAAACCCAGTCACCCTACTAATTGCTGCTCTATTACTTGGATCTTTTCAAGGTTAAAATACAGACAAGTACTCAAAGCACAAGAACACATTACAGTGAGAGATGGCCTAATGGTCTAACACTCAGACTCTAGGTCAAGAGGTTCCATGTTCAAGTCCTGCTCAACCTACAGTCCATCGCTGGAGTATATTGACCTTTTTAAAGCTAAAATGTTCTAAATTTTCTCAAATTCTTCCAGTGCTCACAAAGAATGAAGTTGAGATTTTTTCGGTAAAATTTTAGTTGGACAGAGTTCTTTCAGATATAACCCCCCGCCTTTAGCTCTCAGGAAACAGGGGGAGGGACACCCCTCCACAATGGTCCTCCGTGTACCTCGGGCATGGGACTTGAACCTGTCTGAAACCTGCCTGTAACAGGGACAACCGATCAAGCGACCATACCATTGAGCCAAGGCACCTTTGGGCCCTCGACAGGTATCTCCTGGTGCTTTTGAGTTGTTCTCTTCTATTTTAGCCTTGAAAAGGACAAAGCACTACAGGAATGGATTTGAACTTGTGACCTCTGCATTCGGGGTCTGACGTTTAATCCACTACACCATCGTCCGGTGCTTTTGAATACTTTTTTTGTATTTTAACCTCGAAAGGTAACAATGATCTGTACGAGAACTCGGATTTGAAAATGAGACCTCTGAACTGAGGGTCTGATCTTTAGACCACTAGACGCATTTTCCAGTGCTTTTGACTAACTCTTTTATATTTTAATCTTGAAAGAAATGTTAAAGTAAAACAGCAACATAGGACAAGTGAGATTTGAACACAGAAGCTCTGCACCGCGAGTCTAACCTCTAGACCACTACACCATCTCTCACCATAGATCGCTCCTGGTGTATTTGACTAATTATTTTGTATTTTAGCCTTGAAAAAGGTCCAAGTAATACAGCAACATAAAAGGACTGAGATTTGAAACTGGAACCTCAGCACTGAGAGGCTGATCTTTAGACAGCTAGAGTAGACCATCTCTCATCAGCATACCTGCCAACCCTCCTGTTTTAGGAAGACGTCTCCTGTTATTTGACCATGTCTCCTGTTCCAGAATCTCAGCCCTCCTACATTGCTGTTTTACTTTGACATTTTCATGGGTAAAGTACAAAATAATTACTCAAAAGCATCAGATGTTTTTAGATTGGAGATGGTGTAGTGGTCTAAAGATCAGACTTCAGGTGCGGAGGTTCTGTGTTCAAAACCCAGTCACCCTACTAATTGCTGCTCTATTACTTGGATCTTTTCAAGGTTAAAATACAGACAAGTACTCAAAGCACAAGAACACATTACGGTGAGAGATGGCCTAATGGTCTAACACTCAGACTCTCGGTCAAGAGGTTCCATGTTCAAGTCCTGCTCAACCTACAGTCCATCGCTGGAGTATATTGACCTTTTTAAAGCTTAAATTTTCTCAAATTCTTCCAGTGCTCTCAGAGCATGAAGGTGAGAATTTTTTCGGTAAAATTTTAGTTGGACGGAGTTCTTTCAGATATAACCCCCCGCCTTTAGCTCTCAGGAAACAGGGGGAGGGACACCCCTCCACAATGGTCCTCCATGTACCTCGGGCATGGGACTTGAACCTGTCTGAAACCTGCCTGTAACAGGGACAACTGATCAAGCGACCATACCATTGAGCCAAGGCACCTTTGGGCCCTCGACAGGTATCTCCTGGTGCTTTTGAGTTGTTCTCTTCTATTTTAGCCTTGAAAAGGACAAAGCACTACAGGAATGGATTTGAATTTGTGACCTCTGCATTCGGGGTCTGACGTTTAATCCACTACACCATCGTCCGGTGCTTTTGAATACTTTTTTTGTATTTTAACCTCGAAAGGTAACAATGATCTGTACGAGAACTCGGATTTGAAAATGAGACCTCTGAACTGAGGGTCTGATCTTTAGACCACTAGACGCATTTTCCAGTGCTTTTGACTAACTCTTTTATATTTTAATCTTGAAAGAAATGTTAAAGTAAAACAGCAACATAGGACAAGTGAGATTTGAACACAGAAGCTCTGCACCGCGAGTCTAACCTCTAGACCACTACACCATCTCTCACCATAGATCGCTCCTGGTGTATTTGACTAATTATTTTGTATTTTAGCCTTGAAAAAGGTCCAAGTAATACAGCAACATAAAAGGACTGAGATTTGAAACTGGAACCTCAGCACTGAGAGGCTGATCTTTAGACAGCTAGAGTAGACCATCTCTCATCAGCATACCTGCCAACCCTCCTGTTTTAGGAAGACGTCTCCTGTTATTTGACCATGTCTCCTGTTCCAGAATCTCAGCCCTCCTACATTGCTGTTTTACTTTGACATTTTCATGGGTAAAGTACAAAATAATTACTCAAAAGCATCAGATGTTTTTAGATTGGAGATGGTGTAGTGGTCTAAAGATCAGACTTCAGGTGCGGAGGTTCTGTGTTCAAAACCCAGTCACCCTACTAATTGCTGCTCTATTACTTGGATCTTTTCAAGGTTAAAATACAGACAAGTACTCAAAGCACAAGAACACATTACGGTGAGAGATGGCCTAATGGTCTAACACTCAGACTCTCGGTCAAGAGGTTCCATGTTCAAGTCCTGCTCAACCTACAGTCCATCGCTGGAGTATATTGACCTTTTTAAAGCTTAAATTTTCTCAAATTCTTCCAGTGCTCTCAGAGCATGAAGGTGAGAATTTTTTCGGTAAAATTTTAGTTGGACGGAGTTCTTTCAGATATAACCCCCCGCCTTTAGCTCTCAGGAAACAGGGGGAGGGACACCCCTCCACAATGGTCCTCCATGTACCTCGGGCATGGGACTTGAACCTGTCTGAAACCTGCCTGTAACAGGGACAACTGATCAAGCGACCATACCATTGAGCCAAGGCACCTTTGGGCCCTCGACAGGTATCTCCTGGTGCTTTTGAGTTGTTCTCTTCTATTTTAGCCTTGAAAAGGACAAAGCACTACAGGAATGGATTTGAATTTGTGACCTCTGCATTCGGGGTCTGACGTTTAATCCACTACACCATCGTCCGGTGCTTTTGAATACTTTTTTTGTATTTTAACCTCGAAAGGTAACAATGATCTGTACGAGAACTCGGATTTGAAAATGAGACCTCTGAACTGAGGGTCTGATCTTTAGACCACTAGACGCATTTTCCAGTGCTTTTGACTAACTCTTTTATATTTTAATCTTGAAAGAAATGTTAAAGTAAAACAGCAACATAGGACAAGTGAGATTTGAACACAGAAGCTCTGCACCGCGAGTCTAACCTCTAGACCACTACACCATCTCTCACCATAGATCGCTCCTGGTGTATTTGACTAATTATTTTGTATTTTAGCCTTGAAAAAGGTCCAAGTAATACAGCAACATAAAAGGACTGAGATTTGAAACTGGAACCTCAGCACTGAGAGGCTGATCTTTAGACAGCTAGAGTAGACCATCTCTCATCAGCATACCTGCCAACCCTCCTGTTTTAGGAAGACGTCTCCTGTTATTTGACCATGTCTCCTGTTCCAGAATCTCAGCCCTCCTACATTGCTGTTTTACTTTGACATTTTCATGGGTAAAGTACAAAATAATTACTCAAAAGCATCAGATGTTTTTAGATTGGAGATGGTGTAGTGGTCTAAAGATCAGACTTCAGGTGCGGAGGTTCTGTGTTCAAAACCCAGTCACCCTACTAATTGCTGCTCTATTACTTGGATCTTTTCAAGGTTAAAATACAGACAAGTACTCAAAGCACAAGAACACATTACGGTGAGAGATGGCCTAATGGTCTAACACTCAGACTCTCGGTCAAGAGGTTCCATGTTCAAGTCCTGCTCAACCTACAGTCCATCGCTGGAGTATATTGACCTTTTTAAAGCTTAAATTTTCTCAAATTCTTCCAGTGCTCTCAGAGCATGAAGGTGAGAATTTTTTCGGTAAAATTTTAGTTGGACGGAGTTCTTTCAGATATAACCCCCCGCCTTTAGCTCTCAGGAAACAGGGGGAGGGACACCCCTCCACAATGGTCCTCCATGTACCTCGGGCATGGGACTTGAACCTGTCTGAAACCTGCCTGTAACAGGGACAACTGATCAAGCGACCATACCATTGAGCCAAGGCACCTTTGGGCCCTCGACAGGTATCTCCTGGTGCTTTTGAGTTGTTCTCTTCTATTTTAGCCTTGAAAAGGACAAAGCACTACAGGAATGGATTTGAATTTGTGACCTCTGCATTCGGGGTCTGACGTTTAATCCACTACACCATCGTCCGGTGCTTTTGAATACTTTTTTTGTATTTTAACCTCGAAAGGTAACAATGATCTGTACGAGAACTCGGATTTGAAAATGAGACCTCTGAACTGAGGGTCTGATCTTTAGACCACTAGACGCATTTTCCAGTGCTTTTGACTAACTCTTTTATATTTTAATCTTGAAAGAAATGTTAAAGTAAAACAGCAACATAGGACAAGTGAGATTTGAACACAGAAGCTCTGCACCGCGAGTCTAACCTCTAGACCACTACACCATCTCTCACCATAGATCGCTCCTGGTGTATTTGACTAATTATTTTGTATTTTAGCCTTGAAAAAGGTCCAAGTAATACAGCAACATAAAAGGACTGAGATTTGAAACTGGAACCTCAGCACTGAGAGGCTGATCTTTAGACAGCTAGAGTAGACCATCTCTCATCAGCATACCTGCCAACCCTCCTGTTTTAGGAAGACGTCTCCTGTTATTTGACCATGTCTCCTGTTCCAGAATCTCAGCCCTCCTACATTGCTGTTTTACTTTGACATTTTCATGGGTAAAGTACAAAATAATTACTCAAAAGCATCAGATGTTTTTAGATTGGAGATGGTGTAGTGGTCTAAAGATCAGACTTCAGGTGCGGAGGTTCTGTGTTCAAAACCCAGTCACCCTACTAATTGCTGCTCTATTACTTGGATCTTTTCAAGGTTAAAATACAGACAAGTACTCAAAGCACAAGAACACATTACGGTGAGAGATGGCCTAATGGTCTAACACTCAGACTCTCGGTCAAGAGGTTCCATGTTCAAGTCCTGCTCAACCTACAGTCCATCGCTGGAGTATATTGACCTTTTTAAAGCTTAAATTTTCTCAAATTCTTCCAGTGCTCTCAGAGCATGAAGGTGAGAATTTTTTCGGTAAAATTTTAGTTGGACGGAGTTCTTTCAGATATAACCCCCCGCCTTTAGCTCTCAGGAAACAGGGGGAGGGACACCCCTCCACAATGGTCCTCCATGTACCTCGGGCATGGGACTTGAACCTGTCTGAAACCTGCCTGTAACAGGGACAACTGATCAAGCGACCATACCATTGAGCCAAGGCACCTTTGGGCCCTCGACAGGTATCTCCTGGTGCTTTTGAGTTGTTCTCTTCTATTTTAGCCTTGAAAAGGACAAAGCACTACAGGAATGGATTTGAATTTGTGACCTCTGCATTCGGGGTCTGACGTTTAATCCACTACACCATCGTCCGGTGCTTTTGAATACTTTTTTTGTATTTTAACCTCGAAAGGTAACAATGATCTGTACGAGAACTCGGATTTGAAAATGAGACCTCTGAACTGAGGGTCTGATCTTTAGACCACTAGACGCATTTTCCAGTGCTTTTGACTAACTCTTTTATATTTTAATCTTGAAAGAAATGTTAAAGTAAAACAGCAACATAGGACAAGTGAGATTTGAACACAGAAGCTCTGCACCGCGAGTCTAACCTCTAGACCACTACACCATCTCTCACCATAGATCGCTCCTGGTGTATTTGACTAATTATTTTGTATTTTAGCCTTGAAAAAGGTCCAAGTAATACAGCAACATAAAAGGACTGAGATTTGAAACTGGAACCTCAGCACTGAGAGGCTGATCTTTAGACAGCTAGAGTAGACCATCTCTCATCAGCATACCTGCCAACCCTCCTGTTTTAGGAAGACGTCTCCTGTTATTTGACCATGTCTCCTGTTCCAGAATCTCAGCCCTCCTACATTGCTGTTTTACTTTGACATTTTCATGGGTAAAGTACAAAATAATTACTCAAAAGCATCAGATGTTTTTAGATTGGAGATGGTGTAGTGGTCTAAAGATCAGACTTCAGGTGCGGAGGTTCTGTGTTCAAAACCCAGTCACCCTACTAATTGCTGCTCTATTACTTGGATCTTTTCAAGGTTAAAATACAGACAAGTACTCAAAGCACAAGAACACATTACAGTGAGAGATGGCCTAATGGTCTAACACTCAGACTCTCGGTCAAGAGGTTCCATGTTCAAGTCCTGCTCAACCTACAGTCTATAGCTGGAGTATATTGACCTTTTTAAAGCTAAAATGTTCTAAATTTTCTCAAATTCTTCCAGTGGTCTCAAAGCATGAAGGTGAGATTTTTTTCGGTAAAATTTTAGTTGGACAGAGTTCTTTCAGATATAACCCCCCACCTTTAGCTCTCAGGAAACAGGGGGAGGGACACCCCTCCACAATGGTCCTCCGTGTACCTCAGGCATGGGACTTGAACCTGTCTGAAACCTGCCTGTAACAGGGACAACCGATCAAGCGACCATACCATTGAGCCAAGGCACCTTTGGGCCCTCGACAGGTATCTCCTGGTGCTTTTGAGTTGTTCTCTTCTATTTTAGCCTTGAAAAGGACAAAGCACTACAGGAATGGATTTGAATTTGTGACCTCTGCATTCGGGGTCTGACGTTTAATCCACTACACCATCGTCCGGTGCTTTTGAATACTTTTTTTGTATTTTAACCTCGAAAGGTAACAATGATCTGTACGAGAACTCGGATTTGAAAATGAGACCTCTGAACTGAGGGTCTGATCTTTAGACCACTAGACGCATTTTCCAGTGCTTTTGACTAACTCTTTTATATTTTAATCTTGAAAGAAATGTTAAAGTAAAACAGCAACATAGGACAAGTGAGATTTGAACACAGAAGCTCTGCACCGCGAGTCTAACCTCTAGACCACTACACCATCTCTCACCATAGATCGCTCCTGGTGTATTTGACTAATTATTTTGTATTTTAGCCTTGAAAAAGGTCCAAGTAATACAGCAACATAAAAGGACTGAGATTTGAAACTGGAACCTCAGCACTGAGAGGCTGATCTTTAGACAGCTAGAGTAGACCATCTCTCATCAGCATACCTGCCAACCCTCCTGTTTTAGGAAGACGTCTCCTGTTATTTGACCATGTCTCCTGTTCCAGAATCTCAGCCCTCCTACATTGCTGTTTTACTTTGACATTTTCATGGGTAAAGTACAAAATAATTACTCAAAAGCATCAGATGTTTTTAGATTGGAGATGGTGTAGTGGTCTAAAGATCAGACTTCAGGTGCAGAGGTTCTGTGTTCAAAACCCAGTCACCCTACTAATTGCTGCTCTATTACTTGGATCTTTTCAAGGTTAAAATACAGACAAGTACTCAAAGCACAAGAACACATTACAGTGAGAGATGGCCTAATGGTCTAACACTCAGACTCTCGGTCAAGAGGTTCCATGTTCAAGTCCTGCTCAACCTACAGTCCATCGCTGGAGTATATTGACCTTTTTAAAGCTAAAATGTTCTAAATTTTCTCAAATTCTTCCAGTGCTCTCAAAGCATGAAGGTGAGATTTTTTTCGGTAAAATTTTAGTTGGACAGAGTTCTTTCAGATATAACCCCCCACCTTTAGCTCTCAGGAAAAAGGGGGAGGGACACCCCTCCACAATGGTCCTCCGTGTACCTCGGGCATGGGACTTGAACCTGTCTGAAACCTGCCTGTAACAGGGACAACCGATCAAGCGACCATACCATTGAGCCAAGGCACCTTTGGGCCCTCGACAGGTATCTCCTGGTGCTTTTGAGTTGTTCTCTTCTATTTTAGCCTTGAAAAGGACAAAGCACTACAGGAATGGATTTGAACTTGTGACCTCTGCATTCGGGGTCTGACGTTTAATCCACTACACCATCGTCCGGTGCTTTTGAATACTTTTTTTGTATTTTAACCTCGAAAGGTAACAATGATCTGTACGAGAACTCGGATTTGAAAATGAGACCTCTGAACTGAGGGTCTGATCTTTAGACCACTAGACGCATTTTCCAGTGCTTTTGACTAACTCTTTTATATTTTAATCTTGAAAGAAATGTTAAAGTAAAACAGCAACATAGGACAAGTGAGATTTGAACACAGAAGCTCTGCACCGCGAGTCTAACCTCTAGACCACTACACCATCTCTCACCATAGATCGCTCCTGGTGTATTTGACTAATTATTTTGTATTTTAGCCTTGAAAAAGGTCCAAGTAATACAGCAACATAAAAGGACTGAGATTTGAAACTGGAACCTCAGCACTGAGAGGCTGATCTTTAGACAGCTAGAGTAGACCATCTCTCATCAGCATACCTGCCAACCCTCCTGTTTTAGGAAGACGTCTCCTGTTATTTGACCATGTCTCCTGTTCCAGAATCTCAGCCCTCCTACATTGCTGTTTTACTTTGACATTTTCATGGGTAAAGTACAAAATAATTACTCAAAAGCATCAGATGTTTTTAGATTGGAGATGGTGTAGTGGTCTAAAGATCAGACTTCAGGTGCAGAGGTTCTGTGTTCAAAACCCAGTCACCCTACTAATTGCTGCTCTATTACTTGGATCTTTTCAAGGTTAAAATACAGACAAGTACTCAAAGCACAAGAACACATTACAGTGAGAGATGGCCTAATGGTCTAACACTCAGACTCTCGGTCAAGAGGTTCCATGTTCAAGTCCTGCTCAACCTACAGTCCATCGCTGGAGTATATTGACCTTTTTAAAGCTAAAATGTTCTAAATTTTCTCAAATTCTTCCAGTGCTCTCAAAGCATGAAGGTGAGATTTTTTTCTGTAAAATTTTAGTTGGACAGAGTTCTTTCAGATATAACCCCCCACCTTTAGCTCTCAGGAAATTTGAAAATGAGACCTCTGAACTGAGGGTCTGATCTTTAGACCACTAGACGCATTTTCCAGTGCTTTTGACTAACTCTTTTATATTTTAATCTTGAAAGAAATGTTAAAGTAAAACAGCAACATAGGACAAGTGAGATTTGAACACAGAAGCGAGTCTAACCTCTAGACCACTACACCATCTCTCACTATAGATCGCTCCTGGTGTATTTGACTAATTATTTTGTATTTTAGCCTTGAAAAAGGTCCAAGTAATACAGCAACATAAAAGGACTGAGATTTGAAACTGGAACCTCAGCACTGAGAGGCTGATCTTTAGACAGCTAGAGTAGACCATCTCTCATCAGCATACCTGCCAACTCTCCTGTTTTAGGAAGACGTCTCCTGTTATTTGACCATGTCTCCTGTTCCAGAATCTCAGTCCTCCTACATTGCTGTTTTACTTTGACATTTTCATGGGTAAAGTACAAAATAATTACTCAAAAGCATCAGATGTTTTTAGATTGGAGATGGTGTAGTGGTCTAAAGATCAGACTTCAGGTGCGGAGGTTCTGTGTTCAAAACCCAGTCACCCTACTAATTGCTGCTCTATTACTTGGATCTTTTCAAGGTTAAAATACAGACAAGTACTCAAAGCACAAGAACACATTACGGTGAGAGATGGCCTAATGGTCTAACACTCAGACTCTCGGTCAAGAGGTTCCATGTTCAAGTCCTGCTCAACCTACAGTCCATCGCTGGAGTATATTGACCTTTTTAAAGCTTAAATTTTCTCAAATTCTTCCAGTGCTCTCAAAGCATGAAGGTGAGAATTTTTTCGGTAAAATTTTAGTTGGACGGAGTTCTTTCAGATATAACCCCCCGCCTTTAGCTCTCAGGAAACAGGGGGAGGGACACCCCTCCACAATGGTCCTCCGTGTACCTCGGGCATGGGACTTGAACCTGTCTGAAACCTGCCTGTAACAGGGACAACTGATCAAGCGACCATACCATTGAGCCAAGGCACCTTTGGGCCCTCGACAGGTATCTCCTGGTGCTTTTGAGTTGTTCTCTTCTATTTTAGCCTTGAAAAGGACAAAGCACTACAGGAATGGATTTGAATTTGTGACCTCTGCATTCGGGGTCTGACGTTTAATCCACTACACCATCGTCCGGTGCTTTTGAATACTTTTTTTGTATTTTAACCTCGAAAGGTAACAATGATCTGTACGAGAACTCGGATTTGAAAATGAGACCTCTGAACTGAGGGTCTGATCTTTAGACCACTAGACGCATTTTCCAGTGCTTTTGACTAACTCTTTTATATTTTAATCTTGAAAGAAATGTTAAAGTAAAACAGCAACATAGGACAAGTGAGATTTGAACACAGAAGCTCTGCACCGCGAGTCTAACCTCTAGACCACTACACCATCTCTCACCATAGATCGCTCCTGGTGTATTTGACTAATTATTTTGTATTTTAGCCTTGAAAAAGGTCCAAGTAATACAGCAACATAAAAGGACTGAGATTTGAAACTGGAACCTCAGCACTGAGAGGCTGATCTTTAGACAGCTAGAGTAGACCATCTCTCATCAGCATACCTGCCAACCCTCCTGTTTTAGGAAGACGTCTCCTGTTATTTGACCATGTCTCCTGTTCCAGAATCTCAGCCCTCCTACATTGCTGTTTTACTTTGACATTTTCATGGGTAAAGTACAAAATAATTACTCAAAAGCATCAGATGTTTTTAGATTGGAGATGGTGTAGTGGTCTAAAGATCAGACTTCAGGTGCGGAGGTTCTGTGTTCAAAACCCAGTCACCCTACTAATTGCTGCTCTATTACTTGGATCTTTTCAAGGTTAAAATACAGACAAGTACTCAAAGCACAAGAACACATTACAGTGAGAGATGGCCTAATGGTCTAACACTCAGACTCTCGGTCAAGAGGTTCCATGTTCAAGTCCTGCTCAACCTACAGTCCATCGCTGGACTATATTGACCTTTTTAAAGCTAAAATGTTCAAAATTTTCTCAAATTCTTCCAGTGCTCTCAAAGCATGAAGGTGAGATTTTTTTCGGTAAAATTTTAGTTGGACAGAGTTCTTTCAGATATAACCCCCCACCTTTAGCTCTCAGGAAACAGGGGGAGGGACACCCCTCCACAATGGTCCTCCGTGTACCTCGGGCATGGGACTTGAACCTGTCTGAAACCTGCCTGTAACAGGGACAACCGATCAAGCGACCATACCATTGAGCCAAGGCACCTTTGGGCCCTCGACAGGTATCTCCTGGTGCTTTTGAGTTGTTCTCTTCTATTTTAGCCTTGAAAAGGACAAAGCACTACAGGAATGGATTTGAATTTGTGACCTCTGCATTCGGGGTCTGACGTTTAATCCACTACACCATCGTCCGGTGCTTTTGAATACTTTTTTTGTATTTTAACCTCGAAAGGTAACAATGATCTGTACGAGAACTCGGATTTGAAAATGAGACCTCTGAACTGAGGGTCTGATCTTTAGACCACTAGACGCATTTTCCAGTGCTTTTGACTAACTCTTTTATATTTTAATCTTGAAAGAAATGTTAAAGTAAAACAGCAACATAGGACAAGTGAGATTTGAACACAGAAGCTCTGCACCGCGAGTCTAACCTCTAGACCACTACACCATCTCTCACCATAGATCGCTCCTGGTGTATTTGACTAATTATTTTGTATTTTAGCCTTGAAAAAGGTCCAAGTAATACAGCAACATAAAAGGACTGAGATTTGAAACTGGAACCTCAGCACTGAGAGGCTGATCTTTAGACAGCTAGAGTAGACCATCTCTCATCAGCATACCTGCCAACCCTCCTGTTTTAGGAAGACGTCTCCTGTTATTTGACCATGTCTCCTGTTCCAGAATCTCAGCCCTCCTACATTGCTGTTTTACTTTGACATTTTCATGGGTAAAGTACAAAATAATTACTCAAAAGCATCAGATGTTTTTAGATTGGAGATGGTGTAGTGGTCTAAAGATCAGACTTCAGGTGCGGAGGTTCTGTGTTCAAAACCCAGTCACCCTACTAATTGCTGCTCTATTACTTGGATCTTTTCAAGGTTAAAATACAGACAAGTACTCAAAGCACAAGAACACATTACGGTGAGAGATGGCCTAATGGTCTAACACTCAGACTCTCGGTCAAGAGGTTCCATGTTCAAGTCCTGCTCAACCTACAGTCCATCGCTGGAGTATATTGACCTTTTTAAAGCTTAAATTTTCTCAAATTCTTCCAGTGCTCTCAGAGCATGAAGGTGAGAATTTTTTCGGTAAAATTTTAGTTGGACGGAGTTCTTTCAGATATAACCCCCCGCCTTTAGCTCTCAGGAAACAGGGGGAGGGACACCCCTCCACAATGGTCCTCCATGTACCTCGGGCATGGGACTTGAACCTGTCTGAAACCTGCCTGTAACAGGGACAACTGATCAAGCGACCATACCATTGAGCCAAGGCACCTTTGGGCCCTCGACAGGTATCTCCTGGTGCTTTTGAGTTGTTCTCTTCTATTTTAGCCTTGAAAAGGACAAAGCACTACAGGAATGGATTTGAATTTGTGACCTCTGCATTCGGGGTCTGACGTTTAATCCACTACACCATCGTCCGGTGCTTTTGAATACTTTTTTTGTATTTTAACCTCGAAAGGTAACAATGATCTGTACGAGAACTCGGATTTGAAAATGAGACCTCTGAACTGAGGGTCTGATCTTTAGACCACTAGACGCATTTTCCAGTGCTTTTGACTAACTCTTTTATATTTTAATCTTGAAAGAAATGTTAAAGTAAAACAGCAACATAGGACAAGTGAGATTTGAACACAGAAGCTCTGCACCGCGAGTCTAACCTCTAGACCACTACACCATCTCTCACCATAGATCGCTCCTGGTGTATTTGACTAATTATTTTGTATTTTAGCCTTGAAAAAGGTCCAAGTAATACAGCAACATAAAAGGACTGAGATTTGAAACTGGAACCTCAGCACTGAGAGGCTGATCTTTAGACAGCTAGAGTAGACCATCTCTCATCAGCATACCTGCCAACCCTCCTGTTTTAGGAAGACGTCTCCTGTTATTTGACCATGTCTCCTGTTCCAGAATCTCAGCCCTCCTACATTGCTGTTTTACTTTGACATTTTCATGGGTAAAGTACAAAATAATTACTCAAAAGCATCAGATGTTTTTAGATTGGAGATGGTGTAGTGGTCTAAAGATCAGACTTCAGGTGCGGAGGTTCTGTGTTCAAAACCCAGTCACCCTACTAATTGCTGCTCTATTACTTGGATCTTTTCAAGGTTAAAATACAGACAAGTACTCAAAGCACAAGAACACATTACAGTGAGAGATGGCCTAATGGTCTAACACTCAGACTCTCGGTCAAGAGGTTCCATGTTCAAGTCCTGCTCAACCTACAGTCTATCGCTGGAGTATATTGACCTTTTTAAAGCTAAAATGTTCTAAATTTTCTCAAATTCTTCCAGTGGTCTCAAAGCATGAAGGTGAGATTTTTTTCGGTAAAATTTTAGTTGGACAGAGTTCTTTCAGATATAACCCCCCACCTTTAGCTCTCAGGAAACAGGGGGAGGGACACCCCTCCACAATGGTCCTCCGTGTACCTCAGGCATGGGACTTGAACCTGTCTGAAACCTGCCTGTAACAGGGACAACCGATCAAGCGACGATACCATTGAGCCAAGGCACCTTTGGGCCCTCGACAGGTATCTCCTGGTGCTTTTGAGTTGTTCTCTTCTATTTTAGCCTTGAAAAGGACAAAGCACTACAGGAATTGATTTGAATTTGTGACCTCTGCATTCGGGGTCTGACGTTTAATCCACTACACCATCGTCCGGTGCTTTTGAATACTTTTTTTGTATTTTAACCTCGAAAGGTAACAATGATCTGTACGAGAACTCGGATTTGAAAATGAGACCTCTGAACTGAGGGTCTGATCTTTAGACCACTAGACGCATTTTCCAGTGCTTTTGACTAACTCTTTTATATTTTAATCTTGAAAGAAATGTTAAAGTAAAACAGCAACATAGGACAAGTGAGATTTGAACACAGAAGCTCTGCACCGCGAGTCTAACCTCTAGACCACTACACCATCTCTCACCATAGATCGCTCCTGGTGTATTTGACTAATTATTTTGTATTTTAGCCTTGAAAAAGGTCCAAGTAATACAGCAACATAAAAGGACTGAGATTTGAAACTGGAACCTCAGCACTGAGAGGCTGATCTTTAGACAGCTAGAGTAGACCATCTCTCATCAGCATACCTGCCAACCCTCCTGTTTTAGGAAGACGTCTCCTGTTATTTGACCATGTCTCCTGTTCCAGAATCTCAGCCCTCCTACATTGCTGTTTTACTTTGACATTTTCATGGGTAAAGTACAAAATAATTACTCAAAAGCATCAGATGTTTTTAGATTGGAGATGGTGTAGTGGTCTAAAGATCAGACTTCAGGTGCGGAGGTTCTGTGTTCAAAACCCAGTCACCCTACTAATTGCTGCTCTATTACTTGGATCTTTTCAAGGTTAAAATACAGACAAGTACTCAAAGCACAAGAACACATTACGGTGAGAGATGGCCTAATGGTCTAACACTCAGACTCTCGGTCAAGAGGTTCCATGTTCAAGTCCTGCTCAACCTACAGTCCATCGCTGGAGTATATTGACCTTTTTAAAGCTTAAATTTTCTCAAATTCTTCCAGTGCTCTCAGAGCATGAAGGTGAGAATTTTTTCGGTAAAATTTTAGTTGGACGGAGTTCTTTCAGATATAACCCCCCGCCTTTAGCTCTCAGGAAACAGGGGGAGGGACACCCCTCCACAATGGTCCTCCATGTACCTCGGGCATGGGACTTGAACCTGTCTGAAACCTGCCTGTAACAGGGACAACTGATCAAGCGACCATACCATTGAGCCAAGGCACCTTTGGGCCCTCGACAGGTATCTCCTGGTGCTTTTGAGTTGTTCTCTTCTATTTTAGCCTTGAAAAGGACAAAGCACTACAGGAATGGATTTGAATTTGTGACCTCTGCATTCGGGGTCTGACGTTTAATCCACTACACCATCGTCCGGTGCTTTTGAATACTTTTTTTGTATTTTAACCTCGAAAGGTAACAATGATCTGTACGAGAACTCGGATTTGAAAATGAGACCTCTGAACTGAGGGTCTGATCTTTAGACCACTAGACGCATTTTCCAGTGCTTTTGACTAACTCTTTTATATTTTAATCTTGAAAGAAATGTTAAAGTAAAACAGCAACATAGGACAAGTGAGATTTGAACACAGAAGCTCTGCACCGCGAGTCTAACCTCTAGACCACTACACCATCTCTCACCATAGATCGCTCCTGGTGTATTTGACTAATTATTTTGTATTTTAGCCTTGAAAAAGGTCCAAGTAATACAGCAACATAAAAGGACTGAGATTTGAAACTGGAACCTCAGCACTGAGAGGCTGATCTTTAGACAGCTAGAGTAGACCATCTCTCATCAGCATACCTGCCAACCCTCCTGTTTTAGGAAGACGTCTCCTGTTATTTGACCATGTCTCCTGTTCCAGAATCTCAGCCCTCCTACATTGCTGTTTTACTTTGACATTTTCATGGGTAAAGTACAAAATAATTACTCAAAAGCATCAGATGTTTTTAGATTGGAGATGGTGTAGTGGTCTAAAGATCAGACTTCAGGTGCGGAGGTTCTGTGTTCAAAACCCAGTCACCCTACTAATTGCTGCTCTATTACTTGGATCTTTTCAAGGTTAAAATACAGACAAGTACTCAAAGCACAAGAACACATTACAGTGAGAGATGGCCTAATGGTCTAACACTCAGACTCTCGGTCAAGAGGTTCCATGTTCAAGTCCTGCTCAACCTACAGTCTATCGCTGGAGTATATTGACCTTTTTAAAGCTAAAATGTTCTAAATTTTCTCAAATTCTTCCAGTGCTCTCAAAGCATGAAGGTGAGATTTTTTTCGGTAAAATTTTAGTTGGACAGAGTTCTTTCAGATATAACCCCCCACCTTTAGCTCTCAGGAAACAGGGGGAGGGACACCCCTCCACAATGGTCCTCCGTGTACCTCGGGCATGGGACTTGAACCTGTCTGAAACCTGCCTGTAACAGGGACAACCGATCAAGCGACCATACCATTGAGCCAAGGCACCTTTGGGCCCTCGACAGGTATCTCCTGGTGCTTTTGAGTTGTTCTCTTCTATTTTAGCCTTGAAAAGGACAAAGCACTACAGGAATGGATTTGAATTTGTGACCTCTGCATTCGGGGTCTGACGTTTAATCCACTACACCATCGTCCGGTGCTTTTGAATACTTTTTTTGTATTTTAACCTCGAAAGGTAACAATGATCTGTACGAGAACTCGGATTTGAAAATGAGACCTCTGAACTGAGGGTCTGATCTTTAGACCACTAGACGCATTTTCCAGTGCTTTTGACTAACTCTTTTATATTTTAATCTTGAAAGAAATGTTAAAGTAAAACAGCAACATAGGACAAGTGAGATTTGAACACAGAAGCTCTGCACCGCGAGTCTAACCTCTAGACCACTACACCATCTCTCACCATAGATCGCTCCTGGTGTATTTGACTAATTATTTTGTATTTTAGCCTTGAAAAAGGTCCAAGTAATACAGCAACATAAAAGGACTGAGATTTGAAACTGGAACCTCAGCACTGAGAGGCTGATCTTTAGACAGCTAGAGTAGACCATCTCTCATCAGCATACCTGCCAACCCTCCTGTTTTAGGAAGACGTCTCCTGTTATTTGACCATGTCTCCTGTTCCAGAATCTCAGCCCTCCTACATTGCTGTTTTACTTTGACATTTTCATGGGTAAAGTACAAAATAATTACTCAAAAGCATCAGATGTTTTTAGATTGGAGATGGTGTAGTGGTCTAAAGATCAGACTTCAGGTGCGGAGGTTCTGTGTTCAAAACCCAGTCACCCTACTAATTGCTGCTCTATTACTTGGATCTTTTCAAGGTTAAAATACAGACAAGTACTCAAAGCACAAGAACACATTACGGTGAGAGATGGCCTAATGGTCTAACACTCAGACTCTCGGTCAAGAGGTTCCATGTTCAAGTCCTGCTCAACCTACAGTCCATCGCTGGAGTATATTGACCTTTTTAAAGCTTAAATTTTCTCAAATTCTTCCAGTGCTCTCAGAGCATGAAGGTGAGAATTTTTTCGGTAAAATTTTAGTTGGACGGAGTTCTTTCAGATATAACCCCCCGCCTTTAGCTCTCAGGAAACAGGGGGAGGGACACCCCTCCACAATGGTCCTCCATGTACCTCGGGCATGGGACTTGAACCTGTCTGAAACCTGCCTGTAACAGGGACAACTGATCAAGCGACCATACCATTGAGCCAAGGCACCTTTGGGCCCTCGACAGGTATCTCCTGGTGCTTTTGAGTTGTTCTCTTCTATTTTAGCCTTGAAAAGGACAAAGCACTACAGGAATGGATTTGAATTTGTGACCTCTGCATTCGGGGTCTGACGTTTAATCCACTACACCATCGTCCGGTGCTTTTGAATACTTTTTTTGTATTTTAACCTCGAAAGGTAACAATGATCTGTACGAGAACTCGGATTTGAAAATGAGACCTCTGAACTGAGGGTCTGATCTTTAGACCACTAGACGCATTTTCCAGTGCTTTTGACTAACTCTTTTATATTTTAATCTTGAAAGAAATGTTAAAGTAAAACAGCAACATAGGACAAGTGAGATTTGAACACAGAAGCTCTGCACCGCGAGTCTAACCTCTAGACCACTACACCATCTCTCACCATAGATCGCTCCTGGTGTATTTGACTAATTATTTTGTATTTTAGCCTTGAAAAAGGTCCAAGTAATACAGCAACATAAAAGGACTGAGATTTGAAACTGGAACCTCAGCACTGAGAGGCTGATCTTTAGACAGCTAGAGTAGACCATCTCTCATCAGCATACCTGCCAACCCTCCTGTTTTAGGAAGACGTCTCCTGTTATTTGACCATGTCTCCTGTTCCAGAATCTCAGCCCTCCTACATTGCTGTTTTACTTTGACATTTTCATGGGTAAAGTACAAAATAATTACTCAAAAGCATCAGATGTTTTTAGATTGGAGATGGTGTAGTGGTCTAAAGATCAGACTTCAGGTGCGGAGGTTCTGTGTTCAAAACCCAGTCACCCTACTAATTGCTGCTCTATTACTTGGATCTTTTCAAGGTTAAAATACAGACAAGTACTCAAAGCACAAGAACACATTACGGTGAGAGATGGCCTAATGGTCTAACACTCAGACTCTCGGTCAAGAGGTTCCATGTTCAAGTCCTGCTCAACCTACAGTCCATCGCTGGAGTATATTGACCTTTTTAAAGCTTAAATTTTCTCAAATTCTTCCAGTGCTCTCAGAGCATGAAGGTGAGAATTTTTTCGGTAAAATTTTAGTTGGACGGAGTTCTTTCAGATATAACCCCCCGCCTTTAGCTCTCAGGAAACAGGGGGAGGGACACCCCTCCACAATGGTCCTCCATGTACCTCGGGCATGGGACTTGAACCTGTCTGAAACCTGCCTGTAACAGGGACAACTGATCAAGCGACCATACCATTGAGCCAAGGCACCTTTGGGCCCTCGACAGGTATCTCCTGGTGCTTTTGAGTTGTTCTCTTCTATTTTAGCCTTGAAAAGGACAAAGCACTACAGGAATGGATTTGAATTTGTGACCTCTGCATTCGGGGTCTGACGTTTAATCCACTACACCATCGTCCGGTGCTTTTGAATACTTTTTTTGTATTTTAACCTCGAAAGGTAACAATGATCTGTACGAGAACTCGGATTTGAAAATGAGACCTCTGAACTGAGGGTCTGATCTTTAGACCACTAGACGCATTTTCCAGTGCTTTTGACTAACTCTTTTATATTTTAATCTTGAAAGAAATGTTAAAGTAAAACAGCAACATAGGACAAGTGAGATTTGAACACAGAAGCTCTGCACCGCGAGTCTAACCTCTAGACCACTACACCATCTCTCACCATAGATCGCTCCTGGTGTATTTGACTAATTATTTTGTATTTTAGCCTTGAAAAAGGTCCAAGTAATACAGCAACATAAAAGGACTGAGATTTGAAACTGGAACCTCAGCACTGAGAGGCTGATCTTTAGACAGCTAGAGTAGACCATCTCTCATCAGCATACCTGCCAACCCTCCTGTTTTAGGAAGACGTCTCCTGTTATTTGACCATGTCTCCTGTTCCAGAATCTCAGCCCTCCTACATTGCTGTTTTACTTTGACATTTTCATGGGTAAAGTACAAAATAATTACTCAAAAGCATCAGATGTTTTTAGATTGGAGATGGTGTAGTGGTCTAAAGATCAGACTTCAGGTGCGGAGGTTCTGTGTTCAAAACCCAGTCACCCTACTAATTGCTGCTCTATTACTTGGATCTTTTCAAGGTTAAAATACAGACAAGTACTCAAAGCACAAGAACACATTACAGTGAGAGATGGCCTAATGGTCTAACACTCAGACTCTCGGTCAAGAGGTTCCATGTTCAAGTCCTGCTCAACCTACAGTCTATAGCTGGAGTATATTGACCTTTTTAAAGCTAAAATGTTCTAAATTTTCTCAAATTCTTCCAGTGGTCTCAAAGCATGAAGGTGAGATTTTTTTCGGTAAAATTTTAGTTGGACAGAGTTCTTTCAGATATAACCCCCCACCTTTAGCTCTCAGGAAACAGGGGGAGGGACACCCCTCCACAATGGTCCTCCGTGTACCTCAGGCATGGGACTTGAACCTGTCTGAAACCTGCCTGTAACAGGGACAACCGATCAAGCGACCATACCATTGAGCCAAGGCACCTTTGGGCCCTCGACAGGTATCTCCTGGTGCTTTTGAGTTGTTCTCTTCTATTTTAGCCTTGAAAAGGACAAAGCACTACAGGAATGGATTTGAATTTGTGACCTCTGCATTCGGGGTCTGACGTTTAATCCACTACACCATCGTCCGGTGCTTTTGAATACTTTTTTTGTATTTTAACCTCGAAAGGTAACAATGATCTGTACGAGAACTCGGATTTGAAAATGAGACCTCTGAACTGAGGGTCTGATCTTTAGACCACTAGACGCATTTTCCAGTGCTTTTGACTAACTCTTTTATATTTTAATCTTGAAAGAAATGTTAAAGTAAAACAGCAACATAGGACAAGTGAGATTTGAACACAGAAGCTCTGCACCGCGAGTCTAACCTCTAGACCACTACACCATCTCTCACCATAGATCGCTCCTGGTGTATTTGACTAATTATTTTGTATTTTAGCCTTGAAAAAGGTCCAAGTAATACAGCAACATAAAAGGACTGAGATTTGAAACTGGAACCTCAGCACTGAGAGGCTGATCTTTAGACAGCTAGAGTAGACCATCTCTCATCAGCATACCTGCCAACCCTCCTGTTTTAGGAAGACGTCTCCTGTTATTTGACCATGTCTCCTGTTCCAGAATCTCAGCCCTCCTACATTGCTGTTTTACTTTGACATTTTCATGGGTAAAGTACAAAATAATTACTCAAAAGCATCAGATGTTTTTAGATTGGAGATGGTGTAGTGGTCTAAAGATCAGACTTCAGGTGCAGAGGTTCTGTGTTCAAAACCCAGTCACCCTACTAATTGCTGCTCTATTACTTGGATCTTTTCAAGGTTAAAATACAGACAAGTACTCAAAGCACAAGAACACATTACAGTGAGAGATGGCCTAATGGTCTAACACTCAGACTCTCGGTCAAGAGGTTCCATGTTCAAGTCCTGCTCAACCTACAGTCCATCGCTGGAGTATATTGACCTTTTTAAAGCTAAAATGTTCTAAATTTTCTCAAATTCTTCCAGTGCTCTCAAAGCATGAAGGTGAGATTTTTTTCGGTAAAATTTTAGTTGGACAGAGTTCTTTCAGATATAACCCCCCACCTTTAGCTCTCAGGAAAAAGGGGGAGGGACACCCCTCCACAATGGTCCTCCGTGTACCTCGGGCATGGGACTTGAACCTGTCTGAAACCTGCCTGTAACAGGGACAACCGATCAAGCGACCATACCATTGAGCCAAGGCACCTTTGGGCCCTCGACAGGTATCTCCTGGTGCTTTTGAGTTGTTCTCTTCTATTTTAGCCTTGAAAAGGACAAAGCACTACAGGAATGGATTTGAACTTGTGACCTCTGCATTCGGGGTCTGACGTTTAATCCACTACACCATCGTCCGGTGCTTTTGAATACTTTTTTTGTATTTTAACCTCGAAAGGTAACAATGATCTGTACGAGAACTCGGATTTGAAAATGAGACCTCTGAACTGAGGGTCTGATCTTTAGACCACTAGACGCATTTTCCAGTGCTTTTGACTAACTCTTTTATATTTTAATCTTGAAAGAAATGTTAAAGTAAAACAGCAACATAGGACAAGTGAGATTTGAACACAGAAGCTCTGCACCGCGAGTCTAACCTCTAGACCACTACACCATCTCTCACCATAGATCGCTCCTGGTGTATTTGACTAATTATTTTGTATTTTAGCCTTGAAAAAGGTCCAAGTAATACAGCAACATAAAAGGACTGAGATTTGAAACTGGAACCTCAGCACTGAGAGGCTGATCTTTAGACAGCTAGAGTAGACCATCTCTCATCAGCATACCTGCCAACCCTCCTGTTTTAGGAAGACGTCTCCTGTTATTTGACCATGTCTCCTGTTCCAGAATCTCAGCCCTCCTACATTGCTGTTTTACTTTGACATTTTCATGGGTAAAGTACAAAATAATTACTCAAAAGCATCAGATGTTTTTAGATTGGAGATGGTGTAGTGGTCTAAAGATCAGACTTCAGGTGCAGAGGTTCTGTGTTCAAAACCCAGTCACCCTACTAATTGCTGCTCTATTACTTGGATCTTTTCAAGGTTAAAATACAGACAAGTACTCAAAGCACAAGAACACATTACAGTGAGAGATGGCCTAATGGTCTAACACTCAGACTCTCGGTCAAGAGGTTCCATGTTCAAGTCCTGCTCAACCTACAGTCCATCGCTGGAGTATATTGACCTTTTTAAAGCTAAAATGTTCTAAATTTTCTCAAATTCTTCCAGTGCTCTCAAAGCATGAAGGTGAGATTTTTTTCTGTAAAATTTTAGTTGGACAGAGTTCTTTCAGATATAACCCCCCACCTTTAGCTCTCAGGAAATTTGAAAATGAGACCTCTGAACTGAGGGTCTGATCTTTAGACCACTAGACGCATTTTCCAGTGCTTTTGACTAACTCTTTTATATTTTAATCTTGAAAGAAATGTTAAAGTAAAACAGCAACATAGGACAAGTGAGATTTGAACACAGAAGCGAGTCTAACCTCTAGACCACTACACCATCTCTCACTATAGATCGCTCCTGGTGTATTTGACTAATTATTTTGTATTTTAGCCTTGAAAAAGGTCCAAGTAATACAGCAACATAAAAGGACTGAGATTTGAAACTGGAACCTCAGCACTGAGAGGCTGATCTTTAGACAGCTAGAGTAGACCATCTCTCATCAGCATACCTGCCAACTCTCCTGTTTTAGGAAGACGTCTCCTGTTATTTGACCATGTCTCCTGTTCCAGAATCTCAGTCCTCCTACATTGCTGTTTTACTTTGACATTTTCATGGGTAAAGTACAAAATAATTACTCAAAAGCATCAGATGTTTTTAGATTGGAGATGGTGTAGTGGTCTAAAGATCAGACTTCAGGTGCGGAGGTTCTGTGTTCAAAACCCAGTCACCCTACTAATTGCTGCTCTATTACTTGGATCTTTTCAAGGTTAAAATACAGACAAGTACTCAAAGCACAAGAACACATTACGGTGAGAGATGGCCTAATGGTCTAACACTCAGACTCTCGGTCAAGAGGTTCCATGTTCAAGTCCTGCTCAACCTACAGTCCATCGCTGGAGTATATTGACCTTTTTAAAGCTTAAATTTTCTCAAATTCTTCCAGTGCTCTCAAAGCATGAAGGTGAGAATTTTTTCGGTAAAATTTTAGTTGGACGGAGTTCTTTCAGATATAACCCCCCGCCTTTAGCTCTCAGGAAACAGGGGGAGGGACACCCCTCCACAATGGTCCTCCGTGTACCTCGGGCATGGGACTTGAACCTGTCTGAAACCTGCCTGTAACAGGGACAACCGATCAAGCGACCATACCATTGAGCCAAGGCACCTTTGGGCCCTCGACAGGTATCTCCTGGTGCTTTTGAGTTGTTCTCTTCTATTTTAGCCTTGAAAAGGACAAAGCACTACAGGAATGGATTTGAACTTGTGACCTCTGCATTCGGGGTCTGACGTTTAATCCACTACACCATCGTCCGGTGCTTTTGAATACTTTTTTTGTATTTTAACCTCGAAAGGTAACAATGATCTGTACGAGAACTCGGATTTGAAAATGAGACCTCTGAACTGAGGGTCTGATCTTTAGACCACTAGACGCATTTTCCAGTGCTTTTGACTAACTCTTTTATATTTTAATCTTGAAAGAAATGTTAAAGTAAAACAGCAACATAGGACAAGTGAGATTTGAACACAGAAGCTCTGCACCGCGAGTCTAACCTCTAGACCACTACACCATCTCTCACCATAGATCGCTCCTGGTGTATTTGACTAATTATTTTGTATTTTAGCCTTGAAAAAGGTCCAAGTAATACAGCAACATAAAAGGACTGAGATTTGAAACTGGAACCTCAGCACTGAGAGGCTGATCTTTAGACAGCTAGAGTAGACCATCTCTCATCAGCATACCTGCCAACCCTCCTGTTTTAGGAAGACGTCTCCTGTTATTTGACCATGTCTCCTGTTCCAGAATCTCAGCCCTCCTACATTGCTGTTTTACTTTGACATTTTCATGGGTAAAGTACAAAATAATTACTCAAAAGCATCAGATGTTTTTAGATTGGAGATGGTGTAGTGGTCTAAAGATCAGACTTCAGGTGCAGAGGTTCTGTGTTCAAAACCCAGTCACCCTACTAATTGCTGCTCTATTACTTGGATCTTTTCAAGGTTAAAATACAGACAAGTACTCAAAGCACAAGAACACATTACAGTGAGAGATGGCCTAATGGTCTAACACTCAGACTCTCGGTCAAGAGGTTCCATGTTCAAGTCCTGCTCAACCTACAGTCCATCGCTGGAGTATATTGACCTTTTTAAAGCTAAAATGTTCTAAATTTTCTCAAATTCTTCCAGTGCTCTCAAAGCATGAAGGTGAGATTTTTTTCTGTAAAATTTTAGTTGGACAGAGTTCTTTCAGATATAACCCCCCACCTTTAGCTCTCAGGAAATTTGAAAATGAGACCTCTGAACTGAGGGTCTGATCTTTAGACCACTAGACGCATTTTCCAGTGCTTTTGACTAACTCTTTTATATTTTAATCTTGAAAGAAATGTTAAAGTAAAACAGCAACATAGGACAAGTGAGATTTGAACACAGAAGCGAGTCTAACCTCTAGACCACTACACCATCTCTCACTATAGATCGCTCCTGGTGTATTTGACTAATTATTTTGTATTTTAGCCTTGAAAAAGGTCCAAGTAATACAGCAACATAAAAGGACTGAGATTTGAAACTGGAACCTCAGCACTGAGAGGCTGATCTTTAGACAGCTAGAGTAGACCATCTCTCATCAGCATACCTGCCAACTCTCCTGTTTTAGGAAGACGTCTCCTGTTATTTGACCATGTCTCCTGTTCCAGAATCTCAGTCCTCCTACATTGCTGTTTTACTTTGACATTTTCATGGGTAAAGTACAAAATAATTACTCAAAAGCATCAGATGTTTTTAGATTGGAGATGGTGTAGTGGTCTAAAGATCAGACTTCAGGTGCGGAGGTTCTGTGTTCAAAACCCAGTCACCCTACTAATTGCTGCTCTATTACTTGGATCTTTTCAAGGTTAAAATACAGACAAGTACTCAAAGCACAAGAACACATTACGGTGAGAGATGGCCTAATGGTCTAACACTCAGACTCTCGGTCAAGAGGTTCCATGTTCAAGTCCTGCTCAACCTACAGTCCATCGCTGGAGTATATTGACCTTTTTAAAGCTTAAATTTTCTCAAATTCTTCCAGTGCTCTCAAAGCATGAAGGTGAGAATTTTTTCGGTAAAATTTTAGTTGGACGGAGTTCTTTCAGATATAACCCCCCGCCTTTAGCTCTCAGGAAACAGGGGGAGGGACACCCCTCCACAATGGTCCTCCGTGTACCTCGGGCATGGGACTTGAACCTGTCTGAAACCTGCCTGTAACAGGGACAACTGATCAAGCGACCATACCATTGAGCCAAGGCACCTTTGGGCCCTCGACAGGTATCTCCTGGTGCTTTTGAGTTGTTCTCTTCTATTTTAGCCTTGAAAAGGACAAAGCACTACAGGAATGGATTTGAATTTGTGACCTCTGCATTCGGGGTCTGACGTTTAATCCACTACACCATCGTCCGGTGCTTTTGAATACTTTTTTTGTATTTTAACCTCGAAAGGTAACAATGATCTGTACGAGAACTCGGATTTGAAAATGAGACCTCTGAACTGAGGGTCTGATCTTTAGACCACTAGACGCATTTTCCAGTGCTTTTGACTAACTCTTTTATATTTTAATCTTGAAAGAAATGTTAAAGTAAAACAGCAACATAGGACAAGTGAGATTTGAACACAGAAGCTCTGCACCGCGAGTCTAACCTCTAGACCACTACACCATCTCTCACCATAGATCGCTCCTGGTGTATTTGACTAATTATTTTGTATTTTAGCCTTGAAAAAGGTCCAAGTAATACAGCAACATAAAAGGACTGAGATTTGAAACTGGAACCTCAGCACTGAGAGGCTGATCTTTAGACAGCTAGAGTAGACCATCTCTCATCAGCATACCTGCCAACCCTCCTGTTTTAGGAAGACGTCTCCTGTTATTTGACCATGTCTCCTGTTCCAGAATCTCAGCCCTCCTACATTGCTGTTTTACTTTGACATTTTCATGGGTAAAGTACAAAATAATTACTCAAAAGCATCAGATGTTTTTAGATTGGAGATGGTGTAGTGGTCTAAAGATCAGACTTCAGGTGCGGAGGTTCTGTGTTCAAAACCCAGTCACCCTACTAATTGCTGCTCTATTACTTGGATCTTTTCAAGGTTAAAATACAGACAAGTACTCAAAGCACAAGAACACATTACAGTGAGAGATGGCCTAATGGTCTAACACTCAGACTCTCGGTCAAGAGGTTCCATGTTCAAGTCCTGCTCAACCTACAGTCCATCGCTGGACTATATTGACCTTTTTAAAGCTAAAATGTTCAAAATTTTCTCAAATTCTTCCAGTGCTCTCAAAGCATGAAGGTGAGATTTTTTTCGGTAAAATTTTAGTTGGACAGAGTTCTTTCAGATATAACCCCCCACCTTTAGCTCTCAGGAAACAGGGGGAGGGACACCCCTCCACAATGGTCCTCCGTGTACCTCGGGCATGGGACTTGAACCTGTCTGAAACCTGCCTGTAACAGGGACAACCGATCAAGCGACCATACCATTGAGCCAAGGCACCTTTGGGCCCTCGACAGGTATCTCCTGGTGCTTTTGAGTTGTTCTCTTCTATTTTAGCCTTGAAAAGGACAAAGCACTACAGGAATGGATTTGAATTTGTGACCTCTGCATTCGGGGTCTGACGTTTAATCCACTACACCATCGTCCGGTGCTTTTGAATACTTTTTTTGTATTTTAACCTCGAAAGGTAACAATGATCTGTACGAGAACTCGGATTTGAAAATGAGACCTCTGAACTGAGGGTCTGATCTTTAGACCACTAGACGCATTTTCCAGTGCTTTTGACTAACTCTTTTATATTTTAATCTTGAAAGAAATGTTAAAGTAAAACAGCAACATAGGACAAGTGAGATTTGAACACAGAAGCTCTGCACCGCGAGTCTAACCTCTAGACCACTACACCATCTCTCACCATAGATCGCTCCTGGTGTATTTGACTAATTATTTTGTATTTTAGCCTTGAAAAAGGTCCAAGTAATACAGCAACATAAAAGGACTGAGATTTGAAACTGGAACCTCAGCACTGAGAGGCTGATCTTTAGACAGCTAGAGTAGACCATCTCTCATCAGCATACCTGCCAACCCTCCTGTTTTAGGAAGACGTCTCCTGTTATTTGACCATGTCTCCTGTTCCAGAATCTCAGCCCTCCTACATTGCTGTTTTACTTTGACATTTTCATGGGTAAAGTACAAAATAATTACTCAAAAGCATCAGATGTTTTTAGATTGGAGATGGTGTAGTGGTCTAAAGATCAGACTTCAGGTGCGGAGGTTCTGTGTTCAAAACCCAGTCACCCTACTAATTGCTGCTCTATTACTTGGATCTTTTCAAGGTTAAAATACAGACAAGTACTCAAAGCACAAGAACACATTACGGTGAGAGATGGCCTAATGGTCTAACACTCAGACTCTCGGTCAAGAGGTTCCATGTTCAAGTCCTGCTCAACCTACAGTCCATCGCTGGAGTATATTGACCTTTTTAAAGCTTAAATTTTCTCAAATTCTTCCAGTGCTCTCAGAGCATGAAGGTGAGAATTTTTTCGGTAAAATTTTAGTTGGACGGAGTTCTTTCAGATATAACCCCCCGCCTTTAGCTCTCAGGAAACAGGGGGAGGGACACCCCTCCACAATGGTCCTCCATGTACCTCGGGCATGGGACTTGAACCTGTCTGAAACCTGCCTGTAACAGGGACAACTGATCAAGCGACCATACCATTGAGCCAAGGCACCTTTGGGCCCTCGACAGGTATCTCCTGGTGCTTTTGAGTTGTTCTCTTCTATTTTAGCCTTGAAAAGGACAAAGCACTACAGGAATGGATTTGAATTTGTGACCTCTGCATTCGGGGTCTGACGTTTAATCCACTACACCATCGTCCGGTGCTTTTGAATACTTTTTTTGTATTTTAACCTCGAAAGGTAACAATGATCTGTACGAGAACTCGGATTTGAAAATGAGACCTCTGAACTGAGGGTCTGATCTTTAGACCACTAGACGCATTTTCCAGTGCTTTTGACTAACTCTTTTATATTTTAATCTTGAAAGAAATGTTAAAGTAAAACAGCAACATAGGACAAGTGAGATTTGAACACAGAAGCTCTGCACCGCGAGTCTAACCTCTAGACCACTACACCATCTCTCACCATAGATCGCTCCTGGTGTATTTGACTAATTATTTTGTATTTTAGCCTTGAAAAAGGTCCAAGTAATACAGCAACATAAAAGGACTGAGATTTGAAACTGGAACCTCAGCACTGAGAGGCTGATCTTTAGACAGCTAGAGTAGACCATCTCTCATCAGCATACCTGCCAACCCTCCTGTTTTAGGAAGACGTCTCCTGTTATTTGACCATGTCTCCTGTTCCAGAATCTCAGCCCTCCTACATTGCTGTTTTACTTTGACATTTTCATGGGTAAAGTACAAAATAATTACTCAAAAGCATCAGATGTTTTTAGATTGGAGATGGTGTAGTGGTCTAAAGATCAGACTTCAGGTGCGGAGGTTCTGTGTTCAAAACCCAGTCACCCTACTAATTGCTGCTCTATTACTTGGATCTTTTCAAGGTTAAAATACAGACAAGTACTCAAAGCACAAGAACACATTACGGTGAGAGATGGCCTAATGGTCTAACACTCAGACTCTCGGTCAAGAGGTTCCATGTTCAAGTCCTGCTCAACCTACAGTCCATCGCTGGAGTATATTGACCTTTTTAAAGCTTAAATTTTCTCAAATTCTTCCAGTGCTCTCAGAGCATGAAGGTGAGAATTTTTTCGGTAAAATTTTAGTTGGACGGAGTTCTTTCAGATATAACCCCCCGCCTTTAGCTCTCAGGAAACAGGGGGAGGGACACCCCTCCACAATGGTCCTCCATGTACCTCGGGCATGGGACTTGAACCTGTCTGAAACCTGCCTGTAACAGGGACAACTGATCAAGCGACCATACCATTGAGCCAAGGCACCTTTGGGCCCTCGACAGGTATCTCCTGGTGCTTTTGAGTTGTTCTCTTCTATTTTAGCCTTGAAAAGGACAAAGCACTACAGGAATGGATTTGAATTTGTGACCTCTGCATTCGGGGTCTGACGTTTAATCCACTACACCATCGTCCGGTGCTTTTGAATACTTTTTTTGTATTTTAACCTCGAAAGGTAACAATGATCTGTACGAGAACTCGGATTTGAAAATGAGACCTCTGAACTGAGGGTCTGATCTTTAGACCACTAGACGCATTTTCCAGTGCTTTTGACTAACTCTTTTATATTTTAATCTTGAAAGAAATGTTAAAGTAAAACAGCAACATAGGACAAGTGAGATTTGAACACAGAAGCTCTGCACCGCGAGTCTAACCTCTAGACCACTACACCATCTCTCACCATAGATCGCTCCTGGTGTATTTGACTAATTATTTTGTATTTTAGCCTTGAAAAAGGTCCAAGTAATACAGCAACATAAAAGGACTGAGATTTGAAACTGGAACCTCAGCACTGAGAGGCTGATCTTTAGACAGCTAGAGTAGACCATCTCTCATCAGCATACCTGCCAACCCTCCTGTTTTAGGAAGACGTCTCCTGTTATTTGACCATGTCTCCTGTTCCAGAATCTCAGCCCTCCTACATTGCTGTTTTACTTTGACATTTTCATGGGTAAAGTACAAAATAATTACTCAAAAGCATCAGATGTTTTTAGATTGGAGATGGTGTAGTGGTCTAAAGATCAGACTTCAGGTGCGGAGGTTCTGTGTTCAAAACCCAGTCACCCTACTAATTGCTGCTCTATTACTTGGATCTTTTCAAGGTTAAAATACAGACAAGTACTCAAAGCACAAGAACACATTACGGTGAGAGATGGCCTAATGGTCTAACACTCAGACTCTCGGTCAAGAGGTTCCATGTTCAAGTCCTGCTCAACCTACAGTCCATCGCTGGAGTATATTGACCTTTTTAAAGCTTAAATTTTCTCAAATTCTTCCAGTGCTCTCAGAGCATGAAGGTGAGAATTTTTTCGGTAAAATTTTAGTTGGACGGAGTTCTTTCAGATATAACCCCCCGCCTTTAGCTCTCAGGAAACAGGGGGAGGGACACCCCTCCACAATGGTCCTCCATGTACCTCGGGCATGGGACTTGAACCTGTCTGAAACCTGCCTGTAACAGGGACAACTGATCAAGCGACCATACCATTGAGCCAAGGCACCTTTGGGCCCTCGACAGGTATCTCCTGGTGCTTTTGAGTTGTTCTCTTCTATTTTAGCCTTGAAAAGGACAAAGCACTACAGGAATGGATTTGAATTTGTGACCTCTGCATTCGGGGTCT
Organism: Nannobrachium achirus; assembly: GCF_963921795.1. NCBI lineage: Eukaryota > Metazoa > Chordata > Actinopteri > Myctophiformes > Myctophidae > Nannobrachium > Nannobrachium achirus. The sequence continues at coordinate 12,372,201 of NC_137825.1, read as the reverse complement.
GACGTTTAATCCACTACACCATCGTCCGGTGCTTTTGAATACTTTTTTTGTATTTTAACCTCGAAAGGTAACAATGATCTGTACGAGAACTCGGATTTGAAAATGAGACCTCTGAACTGAGGGTCTGATCTTTAGACCACTAGACGCATTTTCCAGTGCTTTTGACTAACTCTTTTATATTTTAATCTTGAAAGAAATGTTAAAGTAAAACAGCAACATAGGACAAGTGAGATTTGAACACAGAAGCTCTGCACCGCGAGTCTAACCTCTAGACCACTACACCATCTCTCACCATAGATCGCTCCTGGTGTATTTGACTAATTATTTTGTATTTTAGCCTTGAAAAAGGTCCAAGTAATACAGCAACATAAAAGGACTGAGATTTGAAACTGGAACCTCAGCACTGAGAGGCTGATCTTTAGACAGCTAGAGTAGACCATCTCTCATCAGCATACCTGCCAACCCTCCTGTTTTAGGAAGACGTCTCCTGTTATTTGACCATGTCTCCTGTTCCAGAATCTCAGCCCTCCTACATTGCTGTTTTACTTTGACATTTTCATGGGTAAAGTACAAAATAATTACTCAAAAGCATCAGATGTTTTTAGATTGGAGATGGTGTAGTGGTCTAAAGATCAGACTTCAGGTGCGGAGGTTCTGTGTTCAAAACCCAGTCACCCTACTAATTGCTGCTCTATTACTTGGATCTTTTCAAGGTTAAAATACAGACAAGTACTCAAAGCACAAGAACACATTACAGTGAGAGATGGCCTAATGGTCTAACACTCAGACTCTCGGTCAAGAGGTTCCATGTTCAAGTCCTGCTCAACCTACAGTCTATCGCTGGAGTATATTGACCTTTTTAAAGCTAAAATGTTCTAAATTTTCTCAAATTCTTCCAGTGGTCTCAAAGCATGAAGGTGAGATTTTTTTCGGTAAAATTTTAGTTGGACAGAGTTCTTTCAGATATAACCCCCCACCTTTAGCTCTCAGGAAACAGGGGGAGGGACACCCCTCCACAATGGTCCTCCGTGTACCTCAGGCATGGGACTTGAACCTGTCTGAAACCTGCCTGTAACAGGGACAACCGATCAAGCGACCATACCATTGAGCCAAGGCACCTTTGGGCCCTCGACAGGTATCTCCTGGTGCTTTTGAGTTGTTCTCTTCTATTTTAGCCTTGAAAAGGACAAAGCACTACAGGAATTGATTTGAATTTGTGACCTCTGCATTCGGGGTCTGACGTTTAATCCACTACACCATCGTCCGGTGCTTTTGAATACTTTTTTTGTATTTTAACCTCGAAAGGTAACAATGATCTGTACGAGAACTCGGATTTGAAAATGAGACCTCTGAACTGAGGGTCTGATCTTTAGACCACTAGACGCATTTTCCAGTGCTTTTGACTAACTCTTTTATATTTTAATCTTGAAAGAAATGTTAAAGTAAAACAGCAACATAGGACAAGTGAGATTTGAACACAGAAGCTCTGCACCGCGAGTCTAACCTCTAGACCACTACACCATCTCTCACCATAGATCGCTCCTGGTGTATTTGACTAATTATTTTGTATTTTAGCCTTGAAAAAGGTCCAAGTAATACAGCAACATAAAAGGACTGAGATTTGAAACTGGAACCTCAGCACTGAGAGGCTGATCTTTAGACAGCTAGAGTAGACCATCTCTCATCAGCATACCTGCCAACCCTCCTGTTTTAGGAAGACGTCTCCTGTTATTTGACCATGTCTCCTGTTCCAGAATCTCAGCCCTCCTACATTGCTGTTTTACTTTGACATTTTCATGGGTAAAGTACAAAATAATTACTCAAAAGCATCAGATGTTTTTAGATTGGAGATGGTGTAGTGGTCTAAAGATCAGACTTCAGGTGCAGAGGTTCTGTGTTCAAAACCCAGTCACCCTACTAATTGCTGCTCTATTACTTGGATCTTTTCAAGGTTAAAATACAGACAAGTACTCAAAGCACAAGAACACATTACAGTGAGAGATGGCCTAATGGTCTAACACTCAGACTCTCGGTCAAGAGGTTCCATGTTCAAGTCCTGCTCAACCTACAGTCCATCGCTGGAGTATATTGACCTTTTTAAAGCTAAAATGTTCTAAATTTTCTCAAATTCTTCCAGTGCTCTCAAAGCATGAAGGTGAGATTTTTTTCGGTAAAATTTTAGTTGGACAGAGTTCTTTCAGATATAACCCCCCACCTTTAGCTCTCAGGAAAAAGGGGGAGGGACACCCCTCCACAATGGTCCTCCGTGTACCTCGGGCATGGGACTTGAACCTGTCTGAAACCTGCCTGTAACAGGGACAACCGATCAAGCGACCATACCATTGAGCCAAGGCACCTTTGGGCCCTCGACAGGTATCTCCTGGTGCTTTTGAGTTGTTCTCTTCTATTTTAGCCTTGAAAAGGACAAAGCACTACAGGAATGGATTTGAACTTGTGACCTCTGCATTCGGGGTCTGACGTTTAATCCACTACACCATCGTCCGGTGCTTTTGAATACTTTTTTTGTATTTTAACCTCGAAAGGTAACAATGATCTGTACGAGAACTCGGATTTGAAAATGAGACCTCTGAACTGAGGGTCTGATCTTTAGACCACTAGACGCATTTTCCAGTGCTTTTGACTAACTCTTTTATATTTTAATCTTGAAAGAAATGTTAAAGTAAAACAGCAACATAGGACAAGTGAGATTTGAACACAGAAGCTCTGCACCGCGAGTCTAACCTCTAGACCACTACACCATCTCTCACCATAGATCGCTCCTGGTGTATTTGACTAATTATTTTGTATTTTAGCCTTGAAAAAGGTCCAAGTAATACAGCAACATAAAAGGACTGAGATTTGAAACTGGAACCTCAGCACTGAGAGGCTGATCTTTAGACAGCTAGAGTAGACCATCTCTCATCAGCATACCTGCCAACCCTCCTGTTTTAGGAAGACGTCTCCTGTTATTTGACCATGTCTCCTGTTCCAGAATCTCAGCCCTCCTACATTGCTGTTTTACTTTGACATTTTCATGGGTAAAGTACAAAATAATTACTCAAAAGCATCAGATGTTTTTAGATTGGAGATGGTGTAGTGGTCTAAAGATCAGACTTCAGGTGCAGAGGTTCTGTGTTCAAAACCCAGTCACCCTACTAATTGCTGCTCTATTACTTGGATCTTTTCAAGGTTAAAATACAGACAAGTACTCAAAGCACAAGAACACATTACAGTGAGAGATGGCCTAATGGTCTAACACTCAGACTCTCGGTCAAGAGGTTCCATGTTCAAGTCCTGCTCAACCTACAGTCCATCGCTGGAGTATATTGACCTTTTTAAAGCTAAAATGTTCTAAATTTTCTCAAATTCTTCCAGTGCTCTCAAAGCATGAAGGTGAGATTTTTTTCTGTAAAATTTTAGTTGGACAGAGTTCTTTCAGATATAACCCCCCACCTTTAGCTCTCAGGAAAAAGGGGGAGGGACACCCCTCCACAATGGTCCTCCGTGTACCTCGGGCATGGGACTTGAACCTGTCTGAAACCTGCCTGTAACAGGGACAACCGATCAAGCGACCATACCATTGAGCCAAGGCACCTTTGGGCCCTCGACAGGTATCTCCTGGTGCTTTTGAGTTGTTCTCTTCTATTTTAGCCTTGAAAAGGACAAAGCACTACAGGAATGGATTTGAACTTGTGACCTCTGCATTCGGGGTCTGACGTTTAATCCACTACACCATCGTCCGGTGCTTTTGAATACTTTTTTTGTATTTTAACCTCGAAAGGTAACAATGATCTGTACGAGAACTCGGATTTGAAAATGAGACCTCTGAACTGAGGGTCTGATCTTTAGACCACTAGACGCATTTTCCAGTGCTTTTGACTAACTCTTTTATATTTTAATCTTGAAAGAAATGTTAAAGTAAAACAGCAACATAGGACAAGTGAGATTTGAACACAGAAGCTCTGCACCGCGAGTCTAACCTCTAGACCACTACACCATCTCTCACCATAGATCGCTCCTGGTGTATTTGACTAATTATTTTGTATTTTAGCCTTGAAAAAGGTCCAAGTAATACAGCAACATAAAAGGACTGAGATTTGAAACTGGAACCTCAGCACTGAGAGGCTGATCTTTAGACAGCTAGAGTAGACCATCTCTCATCAGCATACCTGCCAACCCTCCTGTTTTAGGAAGACGTCTCCTGTTATTTGACCATGTCTCCTGTTCCAGAATCTCAGCCCTCCTACATTGCTGTTTTACTTTGACATTTTCATGGGTAAAGTACAAAATAATTACTCAAAAGCATCAGATGTTTTTAGATTGGAGATGGTGTAGTGGTCTAAAGATCAGACTTCAGGTGCAGAGGTTCTGTGTTCAAAACCCAGTCACCCTACTAATTGCTGCTCTATTACTTGGATCTTTTCAAGGTTAAAATACAGACAAGTACTCAAAGCACAAGAACACATTACAGTGAGAGATGGCCTAATGGTCTAACACTCAGACTCTCGGTCAAGAGGTTCCATGTTCAAGTCCTGCTCAACCTACAGTCCATCGCTGGAGTATATTGACCTTTTTAAAGCTAAAATGTTCTAAATTTTCTCAAATTCTTCCAGTGGTCTCAAAGCATGAAGGTGAGATTTTTTTCGGTAAAATTTTAGTTGGACAGAGTTCTTTCAGATATAACCCCCCACCTTTAGCTCTCAGGAAACAGGGGGAGGGACACCCCTCCACAATGGTCCTCCGTGTACCTCAGGCATGGGACTTGAACCTGTCTGAAACCTGCCTGTAACAGGGACAACCGATCAAGCGACCATACCATTGAGCCAAGGCACCTTTGGGCCCTCGACAGGTATCTCCTGGTGCTTTTGAGTTGTTCTCTTCTATTTTAGCCTTGAAAAGGACAAAGCACTACAGGAATTGATTTGAGTTTGTGACCTCTGCATTCGGGGTCTGACGTTTAATCCACTACACCATCGTCCGGTGCTTTTGAATACTTTTTTTGTATTTTAACCTCGAAAGGTAACAATGATCTGTACGAGAACTCGGATTTGAAAATGAGACCTCTGAACTGAGGGTCTGATCTTTAGACCACTAGACGCATTTTCCAGTGCTTTTGACTAACTCTTTTATATTTTAATCTTGAAAGAAATGTTAAAGTAAAACAGCAACATAGGACAAGTGAGATTTGAACACAGAAGCTCTGCACCGCGAGTCTAACCTCTAGACCACTACACCATCTCTCACCATAGATCGCTCCTGGTGTATTTGACTAATTATTTTGTATTTTAGCCTTGAAAAAGGTCCAAGTAATACAGCAACATAAAAGGACTGAGATTTGAAACTGGAACCTCAGCACTGAGAGGCTGATCTTTAGACAGCTAGAGTAGACCATCTCTCATCAGCATACCTGCCAACCCTCCTGTTTTAGGAAGACGTCTCCTGTTATTTGACCATGTCTCCTGTTCCAGAATCTCAGCCCTCCTACATTGCTGTTTTACTTTGACATTTTCATGGGTAAAGTACAAAATAATTACTCAAAAGCATCAGATGTTTTTAGATTGGAGATGGTGTAGTGGTCTAAAGATCAGACTTCAGGTGCAGAGGTTCTGTGTTCAAAACCCAGTCACCCTACTAATTGCTGCTCTATTACTTGGATCTTTTCAAGGTTAAAATACAGACAAGTACTCAAAGCACAAGAACACATTACAGTGAGAGATGGCCTAATGGTCTAACACTCAGACTCTCGGTCAAGAGGTTCCATGTTCAAGTCCTGCTCAACCTACAGTCCATCGCTGGAGTATATTGACCTTTTTAAAGCTAAAATGTTCTAAATTTTCTCAAATTCTTCCAGTGCTCTCAAAGCATGAAGGTGAGATTTTTTTCTGTAAAATTTTAGTTGGACAGAGTTCTTTCAGATATAACCCCCCACCTTTAGCTCTCAGGAAAAAGGGGGAGGGACACCCCTCCACAATGGTCCTCCGTGTACCTCGGGCATGGGACTTGAACCTGTCTGAAACCTGCCTGTAACAGGGACAACCGATCAAGCGACCATACCATTGAGCCAAGGCACCTTTGGGCCCTCGACAGGTATCTCCTGGTGCTTTTGAGTTGTTCTCTTCTATTTTAGCCTTGAAAAGGACAAAGCACTACAGGAATGGATTTGAACTTGTGACCTCTGCATTCGGGGTCTGACGTTTAATCCACTACACCATCGTCCGGTGCTTTTGAATACTTTTTTTGTATTTTAACCTCGAAAGGTAACAATGATCTGTACGAGAACTCGGATTTGAAAATGAGACCTCTGAACTGAGGGTCTGATCTTTAGACCACTAGACGCATTTTCCAGTGCTTTTGACTAACTCTTTTATATTTTAATCTTGAAAGAAATGTTAAAGTAAAACAGCAACATAGGACAAGTGAGATTTGAACACAGAAGCTCTGCACCGCGAGTCTAACCTCTAGACCACTACACCATCTCTCACCATAGATCGCTCCTGGTGTATTTGACTAATTATTTTGTATTTTAGCCTTGAAAAAGGTCCAAGTAATACAGCAACATAAAAGGACTGAGATTTGAAACTGGAACCTCAGCACTGAGAGGCTGATCTTTAGACAGCTAGAGTAGACCATCTCTCATCAGCATACCTGCCAACCCTCCTGTTTTAGGAAGACGTCTCCTGTTATTTGACCATGTCTCCTGTTCCAGAATCTCAGCCCTCCTACATTGCTGTTTTACTTTGACATTTTCATGGGTAAAGTACAAAATAATTACTCAAAAGCATCAGATGTTTTTAGATTGGAGATGGTGTAGTGGTCTAAAGATCAGACTTCAGGTGCAGAGGTTCTGTGTTCAAAACCCAGTCACCCTACTAATTGCTGCTCTATTACTTGGATCTTTTCAAGGTTAAAATACAGACAAGTACTCAAAGCACAAGAACACATTACAGTGAGAGATGGCCTAATGGTCTAACACTCAGACTCTCGGTCAAGAGGTTCCATGTTCAAGTCCTGCTCAACCTACAGTCCATCGCTGGAGTATATTGACCTTTTTAAAGCTAAAATGTTCTAAATTTTCTCAAATTCTTCCAGTGCTCTCAAAGCATGAAGGTGAGATTTTTTTCGGTAAAATTTTAGTTGGACAGAGTTCTTTCAGATATAACCCCCCACCTTTAGCTCTCAGGAAAAAGGGGGAGGGACACCCCTCCACAATGGTCCTCCGTGTACCTCGGGCATGGGACTTGAACCTGTCTGAAACCTGCCTGTAACAGGGACAACCGATCAAGCGACCATACCATTGAGCCAAGGCACCTTTGGGCCCTCGACAGGTATCTCCTGGTGCTTTTGAGTTGTTCTCTTCTATTTTAGCCTTGAAAAGGACAAAGCACTACAGGAATGGATTTGAACTTGTGACCTCTGCATTCGGGGTCTGACGTTTAATCCACTACACCATCGTCCGGTGCTTTTGAATACTTTTTTTGTATTTTAACCTCGAAAGGTAACAATGATCTGTACGAGAACTCGGATTTGAAAATGAGACCTCTGAACTGAGGGTCTGATCTTTAGACCACTAGACGCATTTTCCAGTGCTTTTGACTAACTCTTTTATATTTTAATCTTGAAAGAAATGTTAAAGTAAAACAGCAACATAGGACAAGTGAGATTTGAACACAGAAGCTCTGCACCGCGAGTCTAACCTCTAGACCACTACACCATCTCTCACCATAGATTGCTCCTGGTGTATTTGACTAATTATTTTGTATTTTAGCCTTGAAAAAGGTCCAAGTAATACAGCAACATAAAAGGACTGAGATTTGAAACTGGAACCTCAGCACTGAGAGGCTGATCTTTAGACAGCTAGAGTAGACCATCTCTCATCAGCATACCTGCCAACCCTCCTGTTTTAGGAAGACGTCTCCTGTTATTTGACCATGTCTCCTGTTCCAGAATCTCAGCCCTCCTACATTGCTGTTTTACTTTGACATTTTCATGGGTAAAGTACAAAATAATTACTCAAAAGCATCAGATGTTTTTAGATTGGAGATGGTGTAGTGGTCTAAAGATCAGACTTCAGGTGCAGAGGTTCTGTGTTCAAAACCCAGTCACCCTACTAATTGCTGCTCTATTACTTGGATCTTTTCAAGGTTAAAATACAGACAAGTACTCAAAGCACAAGAACACATTACAGTGAGAGATGGCCTAATGGTCTAACACTCAGACTCTCGGTCAAGAGGTTCCATGTTCAAGTCCTGCTCAACCTACAGTCCATCGCTGGACTATATTGACCTTTTTAAAGCTAAAATGTTCTAAATTTTCTCAAATTCTTCCAGTGCTATCAAAGCATGAAGGTGAGATTTTTTTCGGTAAAATTTTAGTTGGACAGAGTTCTTTCAGATATAACCCCCCACCTTTAGCTCTCAGGAAACAGGGGGAGGGACACCCCTCCACAATGGTCCTCCGTGTACCTCGGGCATGGGACTTGAACCTGTCTGAAACCTGCCTGTAACAGGGACAACCGATCAAGCGACCATACCATTGAGCCAAGGCACCTTTGGGCCCTCGACAGGTATCTCCTGGTGCTTTTGAGTTGTTCTCTTCTATTTTAGCCTTGAAAAGGACAAAGCACTACAGGAATGGATTTGAACTTGTGACCTCTGCATTCGGGGTCTGACGTTTAATCCACTACACCATCGTCCGGTGCTTTTGAATACTTTTTTTGTATTTTAACCTCGAAAGGTAACAATGATCTGTACGAGAACTCGGATTTGAAAATGAGACCTCTGAACTGAGGGTCTGATCTTTAGACCACTAGACGCATTTTCCAGTGCTTTTGACTAACTCTTTTATATTTTAATCTTGAAAGAAATGTTAAAGTAAAACAGCAACATAGGACAAGTGAGATTTGAACACAGAAGCTCTGCACCGCGAGTCTAACCTCTAGACCACTACACCATCTCTCACCATAGATCGCTCCTGGTGTATTTGACTAATTATTTTGTATTTTAGCCTTGAAAAAGGTCCAAGTAATACAGCAACATAAAAGGACTGAGATTTGAAACTGGAACCTCAGCACTGAGAGGCTGATCTTTAGACAGCTAGAGTAGACCATCTCTCATCAGCATACCTGCCAACCCTCCTGTTTTAGGAAGACGTCTCCTGTTATTTGACCATGTCTCCTGTTCCAGAATCTCAGCCCTCCTACATTGCTGTTTTACTTTGACATTTTCATGGGTAAAGTACAAAATAATTACTCAAAAGCATCAGATGTTTTTAGATTGGAGATGGTGTAGTGGTCTAAAGATCAGACTTCAGGTGCGGAGGTTCTGTGTTCAAAACCCAGTCACCCTACTAATTGCTGCTCTATTACTTGGATCTTTTCAAGGTTAAAATACAGACAAGTACTCAAAGCACAAGAACACATTACAGTGAGAGATGGCCTAATGGTCTAACACTCAGACTCTCGGTCAAGAGGTTCCATGTTCAAGTCCTGCTCAACCTACAGTCCATCGCTGGAGTATATTGACCTTTTTAAAGCTAAAATGTTCAAAATTTTCTCAAATTCTTCCAGTGCTCTCAAAGCATGAAGGTGAGATTTTTTTCGGTAAAATTTTAGTTGGACAGAGTTCTTTCAGATATAACCCCCCACCTTTAGCTCTCAGGAAATTTGAAAATGAGACCTCTGAACTGAGGGTCTGATCTTTAGACCACTAGACGCATTTTCCAGTGCTTTTGACTAACTCTTTTATATTTTAATCTTGAAAGAAATGTTAAAGTAAAACAGCAACATAGGACAAGTGAGATTTGAACACAGAAGCGAGTCTAACCTCTAGACCACTACACCATCTCTCACTATAGATCGCTCCTGGTGTATTTGACTAATTATTTTGTATTTTAGCCTTGAAAAAGGTCCAAGTAATACAGCAACATAAAAGGACTGAGATTTGAAACTGGAACCTCAGCACTGAGAGGCTGATCTTTAGACAGCTAGAGTAGACCATCTCTCATCAGCATACCTGCCAACTCTCCTGTTTTAGGAAGACGTCTCCTGTTATTTGACCATGTCTCCTGTTCCAGAATCTCAGTCCTCCTACATTGCTGTTTTACTTTGACATTTTCATGGGTAAAGTACAAAATAATTACTCAAAAGCATCAGATGTTTTTAGATTGGAGATGGTGTAGTGGTCTAAAGATCAGACTTCAGGTGCGGAGGTTCTGTGTTCAAAACCCAGTCACCCTACTAATTGCTGCTCTATTACTTGGATCTTTTCAAGGTTAAAATACAGACAAGTACTCAAAGCACAAGAACACATTACGGTGAGAGATGGCCTAATGGTCTAACACTCAGACTCTCGGTCAAGAGGTTCCATGTTCAAGTCCTGCTCAACCTACAGTCCATCGCTGGAGTATATTGACCTTTTTAAAGCTTAAATTTTCTCAAATTCTTCCAGTGCTCTCAAAGCATGAAGGTGAGAATTTTTTCGGTAAAATTTTAGTTGGACGGAGTTCTTTCAGATATAACCCCCCGCCTTTAGCTCTCAGGAAACAGGGGGAGGGACAACCCTCCACAATGGTCCTCCGTGTACCTCGGGCATGGGACTTGAACCTGTCTGAAACCTGCCTGTAACAGGGACAACTGATCAAGCGACCATACCATTGAGCCAAGGCACCTTTGGGCCCTCGACAGGTATCTCCTGGTGCTTTTGAGTTGTTCTCTTCTATTTTAGCCTTGAAAAGGACAAAGCACTACAGGAATGGATTTGAATTTGTGACCTCTGCATTCGGGGTCTGACGTTTAATCCACTACACCATCGTCCGGTGCTTTTGAATACTTTTTTTGTATTTTAACCTCGAAAGGTAACAATGATCTGTACGAGAACTCGGATTTGAAAATGAGACCTCTGAACTGAGGGTCTGATCTTTAGACCACTAGACGCATTTTCCAGTGCTTTTGACTAACTCTTTTATATTTTAATCTTGAAAGAAATGTTAAAGTAAAACAGCAACATAGGACAAGTGAGATTTGAACACAGAAGCTCTGCACCGCGAGTCTAACCTCTAGACCACTACACCATCTCTCACCATAGATCGCTCCTGGTGTATTTGACTAATTATTTTGTATTTTAGCCTTGAAAAAGGTCCAAGTAATACAGCAACATAAAAGGACTGAGATTTGAAACTGGAACCTCAGCACTGAGAGGCTGATCTTTAGACAGCTAGAGTAGACCATCTCTCATCAGCATACCTGCCAACCCTCCTGTTTTAGGAAGACGTCTCCTGTTATTTGACCATGTCTCCTGTTCCAGAATCTCAGCCCTCCTACATTGCTGTTTTACTTTGACATTTTCATGGGTAAAGTACAAAATAATTACTCAAAAGCATCAGATGTTTTTAGATTGGAGATGGTGTAGTGGTCTAAAGATCAGACTTCAGGTGCGGAGGTTCTGTGTTCAAAACCCAGTCACCCTACTAATTGCTGCTCTATTACTTGGATCTTTTCAAGGTTAAAATACAGACAAGTACTCAAAGCACAAGAACACATTACAGTGAGAGATGGCCTAATGGTCTAACACTCAGACTCTCGGTCAAGAGGTTCCATGTTCAAGTCCTGCTCAACCTACAGTCCATCGCTGGAGTATATTGACCTTTTTAAAGCTAAAATGTTCTAAATTTTCTCAAATTCTTCAAGTGGTCTCAAAGCATGAAGGTGAGATTTTTTTCGGTAAAATTTTAGTTGGACAGAGTTCTTTCAGATATAACCCCCCACCTTTAGCTCTCAGGAAACAGGGGGAGGGACACCCCTCCACAATGGTCCTCCGTGTACCTCGGGCATGGGTCTTGAACCTGTCTGAAACCTGCCTGTAACAGGGACAACCGATCAAGCGACAATACCATTGAGCCAAGGCACCTTTGGGCCCTCGACAGGTATCTCCTGGTGCTTTTGAGTTGTTCTCTTCTATTTTAGCCTTGAAAAGGACAAAGCACTACGGATGGATTTGAACTTGTGACCTCTGCATTCGGGGTCTGACGTTTAATCCACTACACCATCGTCCGGTGCTTTTGAATACTTTTTTTGTATTTTAACCTCGAAAGGTAACAATGATCTGTACGAGAACTCGGATTTGAAAATGAGACCTCTGAACTGAGGGTCTGATCTTTAGACCACTAGACGCATTTTCCAGTGCTTTTGACTAACTCTTTTATATTTTAATCTTGAAAGAAATGTTAAAGTAAAACAGCAACATAGGACAAGTGAGATTTGAACACAGAAGCTCTGCACCGCGAGTCTAACCTCTAGACCACTACACCATCTCTCACCATAGATCGCTCCTGGTGTATTTGACTAATTATTTTGTATTTTAGCCTTGAAAAAGGTCCAAGTAATACAGCAACATAAAAGGACTGAGATTTGAAACTGGAACCTCAGCACTGAGAGGCTGATCTTTAGACAGCTAGAGTAGACCATCTCTCATCAGCATTCCTGCCAACCCTCCTGTTTTAGGAAGACGTCTCCTGTTATTTGACCATGTCTCCTGTTCCAGAATCTCAGCCCTCCTACATTGCTGTTTTACTTTGACATTTTCATGGGTAAAGTACAAAATAATTACTCAAAAGCATCAGATGTTTTTAGATTGGAGATGGTGTAGTGGTCTAAAGATCAGACTTCAGGTGCGGAGGTTCTGTGTTCAAAACCCAGTCACCCTACTAATTGCTGCTCTATTACTTGGATCTTTTCAAGGTTAAAATACAGACAAGTACTCAAAGCACAAGAACACATTACAGTGAGAGATGGCCTAATGGTCTAACACTCAGACTCTCGGTCAAGAGGTTCCATGTTCAAGTCCTGCTCAACCTACAGTCCATCGCTGGAGTATATTGACCTTTTTAAAGCTAAAATGTTCTAAATTTTCTCAAATTCTTCCAGTGCTCTCGAAGCATGAAGGTGAGATTTTTTTCGGTAAAATTTTAGTTGGACAGAGTTCTTTCAGATATAACCCCCCGCCTTTAGCTCTCAGGAAACAGGGGGAGGGACACTCCTCCACAATGGTCCTCCGTGTACCTCGGGCATGGGACTTGAACCTGTCTGAAACCTGCCTGTAACAGGGACAACCGATCAAGCGACCATACCATTGAGCCAAGGCACCTTTGGGCCCTCGACAGGTATCTCCTGGTGCTTTTGAGTTGTTCTCTTCTATTTTAGCCTTGAAAAGGACAAAGCACTACGGATGGATTTGAACTTGTGACCTCTGCATTCGGGGTCTGACGTTTAATCCACTACACCATCGTCCGGTGCTTTTGAATACTTTTTTTGTATTTTAACCTCGAAAGGTAACAATGATCTGTACGAGAACTCGGATTTGAAAATGAGACCTCTGAACTGAGGGTCTGATCTTTAGACCACTAGACGCATTTTCCAGTGCTTTTGACTAACTCTTTTATATTTTAATCTTGAAAGAAATGTTAAAGTAAAACAGCAACATAGGACAAGTAAGCAATTTACCCCGAGTGAGAGGACATTATGCTCTCATAATGTCCGCAGTGAGGGTGTTATCGGACGAGGCGCAGCCGAGTCCAATAACACCCTCACTCAGGACATTATGAGAGCATAATGTCCGACCCCGAGTGGTAAATAGCTTTTCTACCACTTTTTCCCGTATACATGAAAGAAAACACATTGTTGTAACTTGCAAGGATCTTAAGTTACAATCATTATTGCCTATAAAACTTCCGCGAGACAGCAGATAGTTCCACAAACAACATCTTCTACTCACCAACAGATGGCGCCAACTCCATACTAATCCATGCGTCTAGCTTACAGCTAAGCTAACGTCAGTTAGAAGTACCGTTCCGGCCGTAAATAGAGGCTGTTCGCTTCCAGAAAGGCATAGGTTCAGAGAAAAGGGGCTTTAAAGTTGGCGGATTGCATTGGATCCAAATAAATCGGCGACTATAGCATGCACGTTAGTAAACATAGGACCGTTGCCACCGTCATTTGTTGGTTGGGGGAAAGGTGTTCCGACTACCTCCTGAAGTCCCCGGATGTACACTGAGGCGCATTGATCTCGGACAAGTCCGCACACAACTTTGCGGCAGTTGTCCTCTCATAACCTCCGGAATTTAGCCAATCAGAATCCAGTATTTGAACACGTGACTCGAAAAAGTGGTAGAAGTGAGATTTGAACACAGAAGCTCTGCACCGCGAGTCTAACCTCTAGACCACTACACCATCTCTCACCATAGATCGCTCCTGGTGTATTTGACTAATTATTTTGTATTTTAGCCTTGAAAAAGGTCCAAGTAATACAGCAACATAAAAGGACTGAGATTTGAAACTGGAACCTCAGCACTGAGAGGCTGATCTTTAGACAGCTAGAGTAGACCATCTCTCATCAGCATACCTGCCAACTCTCCTGTTTTAGGAAGACGTCTCCTGTTATTTGACCATGTCTCCTGTTCCAGAATCTCAGTCCTCCTACATTGCTGTTTTACTTTGACATTTTCATGGGTAAAGTACAAAATAATTACTCAAAAGCATCAGATGTTTTTAGATTGGAGATGGTGTAGTGGTCTAAAGATCAGACTTCAGGTGCGGAGGTTCTGTGTTCAAAACCCAGTCACCCTACTAATTGCTGCTCTATTACTTGGATCTTTTCAAGGTTAAAATACAGACAAGTACTCAAAGCACAGGAACACATTACAGTGAGAGATGGCCTAATGGTCTAACTCTCGGTCAAGAGGTTCCATGTTCAAGTCCTGCTCAACCTACAGTCCATCGCTGGCGTATATTGACCTTTTTAAAGCTAAGATGTTCTAAATTTTCTCAAATTCTTCCAGTGCTCTCAAAGCATGAAAGTGAGATTTTTTTCGGTAAAATTTTAGTTGGACAGAGTTCTTTCAGATATAACCCCCCGCCTTTAGCTCTCAGGAAACAGGGGGAGGGACACCCCTCCACAATGGTCCTCCGTGTACCTCGGGCATGGGACTTGAACCTGTCTGAAACCTGCCTGTAACAGGGACAACCGATCAAGCGACCATACCATTGAGCCAAGGCACCTTTGGGCCCTCGACAGGTATCTCCTGGTGCTTTTGAGTTGTTCTCTTCTATTTTAGCCTTGAAAAGGACAAAGCACTACAGGAATGGATTTGAACTTGTGACCTCTGCATTAGGGGTGTGAAAGAATATTCTTTATTCGAATATTCGTTCGAATGTTAACAATAAAAGAATATTCGAAAGTAAAATCTTGAGCTTCGAATTAATTTATATTTAATTAAAAAAAATCTACCGCACTTCTCGCGAGATTCTGGGCGCATGGAACGTTAAAAGGTCCCTGGTCTCGCAAGGCAGAAGTCTCCATTAGCTGCTGCAAAAGTGGGCTGATCTACAAGTCCACAATGCGTCGCTGATCCAATACGCTGTGGGCTTGTACATTAAGGGTGCCTATTTAGCAACACCGTCATACGGCGAAGAATAAACCTCCAGCTGCTTAACTTTCCATTCACACTGTCACTGCATGGCCATCGTCCGCTCCGCGCAGGGGAGGGGAGCTCTCTCCATTCCGACGGTGGAGAGATGCACTCGCCTTGCAGTGCTTTTAAACTTGATTCAGAATGATTAACGAGTCTATCTGAAACGGGCGACGCATTTGGTAGTGACGGGAAGCCGGACAACGAGACTTCTCCACCGAAAAACACAAAGCATGGATTTCTTCTCTCACGAGTTATTCTCCCCGCACGCAGCCACGGTAAAACTCCCTCCGTCACACTCTTGTAGAAGTTGTAGACTACCTAATTTGGTTCAAACCAAAACATACTCCATTGGTGTGATTATAATTGCTCGTTTCATGTCGTGGCTGTTCACTTCCAACTCCATCACAGGCTGCTGCTGTGAGTGTGACTTCTTCGCAACGACGATGCTATGCTGGCAGCTGCGTGCACACAGACATCAAACGGGGCTTGAGCCCCTGCCCTTTTAAGAGAGAATTGTCCGCCAAAATGCCCTTTTAGAAATGTCAGCCCCTGCCTCTCTTAACATTCTTTGCACGGCACGTCCCTGACCAACGCGGACCTGGCTGCAGGACCGCGACTGTCTCTACAGTTTACAGTTTAGGCATTTTAGCAGATGCTTTTAATCCAAAGCGATTTACAATAAGCAGATAACACATCACAATAATAAACACGTTAATATGTCAGTACACCAACAGCAATATAACAATGCAAATAAAATAAATAATTAAAGAAAAAGGTTTCTTAAAAAAAAAGAAAAAAAAAAGATTAGAATAAACAGCTTCGAATTGCGAATGCTTCGAATTATTCGATATTTTCGAATATTCGAATTTATTCGAATCAACGGTGGATTTTCGGCCGAATATTCGAATGCTATTTTTGGCACATTTTCACAGCCCTACTCTGCATTCGGGGTCTGACGTTTAATCCACTACACCATCGTCCGGTGCTTTTGAATACTTTTTTTGTATTTTAACCTCGAAAGGTAACAATGATCTGTACGAGAACTCGGATTTGAAAATGAGACCTCTGAACTGAGGGTCTGATCTTTAGACCACTAGACGCATTTTCCAGTGCTTTTGACTAACTCTTTTATATTTTAATCTTGAAAGAAATGTTAAAGTAAAACAGCAACATAGGACAAGTGAGATTTGAACACAGAAGCTCTGCACCGCGAGTCTAACCTCTAGACCACTACACCATCTCTCACCATAGATCGCTCCTGGTGTATTTGACTAATTATTTTGTATTTTAGCCTTGAAAAAGGTCCAAGTAATACAGCAACATAAAAGGACTGAGATTTGAAACTGGAACCTCAGCACTGAGAGGCTGATCTTTAGACAGCTAGAGTAGACCATCTCTCATCAGCATACCTGCCAACCCTCCTGTTTTAGGAAGACGTCTCCTGTTATTTGACCATGTCTCCTGTTCCAGAATCTCAGCCCTCCTACATTGCTGTTTTACTTTGACATTTTCATGGGTAAAGTACAAAATAATTACTCAAAAGCATCAGATGTTTTTAGATTGGAGATGGTGTAGTGGTCTAAAGATCAGACTTCAGGTGCAGAGGTTCTGTGTTCAAAACCCAGTCACCCTACTAATTGCTGCTCTATTACTTGGATCTTTTCAAGGTTAAAATACAGACAAGTACTCAAAGCACAAGAACACATTACAGTGAGAGATGGCCTAATGGTCTAACACTCAGACTCTCGGTCAAGATGTTCCATGTTCAAGTCCTGCTCAACCTACAGTCCATCGCTGGAGTATATTGACCTTTTTAAAGCTAAAATGTTCTAAATTTTCTCAAATTTTTCCAGTGGTCTCAAAGCATGAAGGTGAGATTTTTTTCGGTAAAATTTTAGTTGGACAGAGTTCTTTCAGATATAACCCCCCACCTTTAGCTCTCAGGAAACAGGGGGAGGGACACCCCTCCACAATGGTCCTCCGTGTACCTCGGGCATGGGACTTGAACCTGTCTGAAACCTGCCTGTAACAGGGACAACCGATCAAGCGACCATACCATTGAGCCAAGGCACCTTTGGGCCCTCGACAGGTATCTCCTGGTGCTTTTGAGTTGTTCTCTTCTATTTTAGCCTTGAAAAGGACAAAGCACTACGGATGGATTTGAACTTGTGACCTCTGCATTCGGGGTCTGACGTTTAATCCACTACACCATCGTCCGGTGCTTTTGAATACTTTTTTTGTATTTTAACCTCGAAAGGTAACAATGATCTGTACGAGAACTCGGATTTGAAAATGAGACCTCTGAACTGAGGGTCTGATCTTTAGACCACTAGACGCATTTTCCAGTGCTTTTGACTAACTCTTTTATATTTTAATCTTGAAAGAAATGTTAAAGTAAAACATCAACATAGGACAAGTGAGATTTGAACACAGAAGCTCTGCACCGCGAGTCTAACCTCTAGACCACTACACCATCTCTCACCATAGATCGCTCCTGGTGTATTTGACTAATTATTTTGTATTTTAGCCTTGAAAAAGGTCCAAGTAATACAGCAACATAAAAGGACTGAGATTTGATACTGGAACCTCAGCACTGAGAGGCTGATCTTTAGACAGCTAGAGTAGACCATCTCTCATCAGCATACCTGCCAACTCTCCTGTTTTAGGAAGACGTCTCCTGTTATTTGACCATGTCTCCTGTTCCAGAATCTCAGCCCTCCTACATTGCTGTTTTACTTTGACATTTTCATGGGTAAAGTACAAAATAATTACTCAAAAGCATCAGATGTTTTTAGATTGGAGATGGTGTAGTGGTCTAAAGATCAGACTTCAGGTGCGGAGGTTCTGTGTTCAAAACCCAGTCACCCTACTAATTGCTGCTCTATTACTTGGATCTTTTCAAGGTTAAAATACAGACAAGTACTCAAAGCACAAGAACATATTACAGTGAGAGATGGCCTAATGGTCTAACACTCAGACTCTCGGTCAAGAGGTTCCATGTTCAAGTCCTGCTCAACCTACAGTCCATCGCTGGAGTTTATTGACCTTTTTAAAGCTAAAATGTTCTAAATTTTCTCAAATTCTTCCAGTGGTCTCAAAGCATGAAGGTGAGATTTTTTTCAGTAAAATTTTAGTTGGACAGAGTTCTTTCAGATATAACCCCCCACCTTTAGCTCTCAGGAAACAGGGGGAGGGACACCCCTCCACAATGGTCCTCCGTGTACCTCGGGCATGGGACTTGAACCTGTCTGAAACCTGCCTGTAACAGGGACAACCGATCAAGCGACCATACCATTGAGCCAAGGCACCTTTGGGCCCTCGACAGGTATCTCCTGGTGCTTTTGAGTTGTTCTCTTCTATTTTAGCCTTGAAAAGGATAAAGCACTACGGATGGATTTGAACTTGTGACCTCTGCATTCGGGGTCTGACGTTTAATCCACTACACCATCGTCCGGTGCTTTTGAATACTTTTTTTGTATTTTAACCTCGAAAGGTAACAATGATCTGTACGAGAACTCGGATTTGAAAATGAGACCTCTGAACTGAGGGTCTGATCTTTAGACCACTAGACGCATTTTCCAGTGCTTTTGACTAACTCTTTTATATTTTAATCTTGAAAGAAATGTTAAAGTAAAACATCAACATAGGACAAGTGAGATTTGAACACAGAAGCTCTGCACCGCGAGTCTAACCTCTAGACCACTACACCATCTCTCACCATAGATCGCTCCTGGTGTATTTGACTAATTATTTTGTATTTTAGCCTTGAAAAAGGTCCAAGTAATACAGCAACATAAAAGGACTGAGATTTGATACTGGAACCTCAGCACTGAGAGGCTGATCTTTAGACAGCTAGAGTAGACCATCTCTCATCAGCATACCTGCCAACTCTCCTGTTTTAGGAAGACGTCTCCTGTTATTTGACCATGTCTCCTGTTCCAGAATCTCAGCCCTCCTACATTGCTGTTTTACTTTGACATTTTCATGGGTAAAGTACAAAATAATTACTCAAAAGCATCAGATGTTTTTAGATTGGAGATGGTGTAGTGGTCTAAAGATCAGACTTCAGGTGCGGAGGTTCTGTGTTCAAAACCCAGTCACCCTACTAATTGCTGCTCTATTACTTGGATCTTTTCAAGGTTAAAATACAGACAAGTACTCAAAGCACAAGAACACATTACAGTGAGAGATGGCCTAATGGTCTAACACTCAGACTCTCGGTCAAGAGGTTCCATGTTCAAGTCCTGCTCAACCTACAGTCCATCGTTGGAGTATATTGACCTTTTTAAAGCTAAAATGTTCTAAATTTTCTCAAATTCTTTCAGTGCTCTCAAAGCATGAAGGTGAGATTTTTTTCAGTAAAATTTTAGTTGGACAGAGTTCTTTCAGATATAACCCCCCGCCTTTAGCTCTCAGGAAACAGGGGGAGGGACACCCCTCCACAATGGTCCTCCGTGTACCTCGGGCATGGGACTTGAACCTGTCTGAAACCTGCCTGTAACAGGGACAACCAATCAAGCGACCATACCATTGAGCCAAGGCACCTTTGGGCCCTCGACAGGTATCTCCTGGTGCTTTTGAGTTGTTCTCTTCTATTTTAGCCTTGAAAAGGACAAAGCACTACGGATGGATTTGAACTTGTGACCTCTGCATTCGGGGTCTGACGTTTAATCCACTACACCATCGTCCGGTGCTTTTGAATACTTTTTTTGTATTTTAACCTCGAAAGGTAACAATGATCTGTACGAGAACTCGGATTTGAAAATGAGACCTCTGAACTGAGGGTCTGATCTTTAGACCACTAGACGCATTTTCCAGTGCTTTTGACTAACTCTTTTATATTTTAATCTTGAAAGAAATGTTAAAGTAAAACAGCAACATAGGACAAGTGAGATTTGAACACAGAAGCTCTGCACCGCGAGTCTAACCTCTAGACCACTACACCATCTCTCACCATAGATCGCTCCTGGTGTATTTGACTAATTATTTTGTATTTTAGCCTTGAAAAAGGTCCAAGTAATACAGCAACATAAAAGGACTGAGATTTGATACTGGAACCTCAGCACTGAGAGGCTGATCTTTAGACAGCTAGAGTAGACCATCTCTCATCAGCATACCTGCCAACTCTCCTGTTTTAGGAAGACGTCTCCTGTTATTTGACCATGTCTCCTGTTCCAGAATCTCAGCCCTCCTACATTGCTGTTTTACTTTGACATTTTCATGGGTAAAGTACAAAATAATTACTCAAAAGCATCAGATGTTTTTAGATTGGAGATGGTGTAGTGGTCTAAAGATCAGACTTCAGGTGTGGAGGTTCTGTGTTCAAAACCCAGTCACCCTACTAATTGCTGCTCTATTACTTGGATCTTTTCAAGGTTAAAATACAGACAAGTACTCAAAGCACAAGAACACATTACAGTGAGAGATGGCCTAATGGTCTAACACTCAGACTCTCGGTCAAGAGGTTCCATGTTCAAGTCCTGCTCAACCTACAGTCCATTGCTGGAGTATATTGACCTTTTTAAAGCTAAAATGTTCTAAATTTTCTCAAATTCTTCCAGTGCTGTCAAAGCATGAAGGTGAGATTTTTTTCGGTAAAATTTTAGTTGGACAGAGTTCTTTCAGATATAACCCCCCGCCTTTAGCTCTCAGGAAACAGGGGGAGGGACACCCCTCCACAATGGTCCTCCGTGTACCTCGGGCATGGGACTTGAACCTGTCTGAAACCTGCCTGTAACAGGGACAACCGATCAAGCGACCATACCATTGAGCCAAGGCACCTTTGGGCCCTCGACAGGTATCTCCTGGTGCTTTTGAGTTGTTCTCTTCTATTTTAGCCTTGAAAAGGACAAAGCACTACGGATGGATTTGAACTTGTGACCTCTGCATTCGGGGTCTGACGTTTAATCCACTACACCATCGTCCGGTGCTTTTGAATACTTTTTTTGTATTTTAACCTCGAAAGGTAACAATGATCTGTACGAGAACTCGGATTTGAAAATGAGACCTCTGAACTGAGGGTCTGATCTTTAGACCACTAGACGCATTTTCCAGTGCTTTTGACTAACTCTTTTATATTTTAATCTTGAAAGAAATGTTAAAGTAAAACAGCAACATAGGACAAGTGAGATTTGAACACAGAAGCTCTGCACCGCGAGTCTAACCTCTAGACCACTACACCATCTCTCACCATAGATCGCTCCTGGTGTATTTGACTAATTATTTTGTATTTTAGCCTTGAAAAAGGTCCAAGTAATACAGCAACATAAAAGGACTGAGATTTGAAACTGGAACCTCAGCACTGAGAGGCTGATCTTTAGACAGCTAGAGTAGACCATCTCTCATCAGCATACCTGCCAACTCTCCTGTTTTAGGAAGACGTCTCCTGTTATTTGACCATGTCTCCTGTTCCAGAATCTCAGCCCTCCTACATTGCTGTTTTACTTTGACATTTTCATGGGTAAAGTACAAAATAATTACTCAAAAGCATCAGATGTTTTTAGATTGGAGATGGTGTAGTGGTCTAAAGATCAGACTTCAGGTGTGGAGGTTCTGTGTTCAAAACCCAGTCACCCTACTAATTGCTGCTCTATTACTTGGATCTTTTCAAGGTTAAAATACAGACAAGTACTCAAAGCACAAGAACACATTACAGTGAGAGATGGCCTAATGGTCTAACACTCAGACTCTCGGTCAAGAGGTTCCATGTTCAAGTCCTGCTCAACCTACAGTCCATCGCTGGAGTATATTGACCTTTTTAAAGCTAAAATGTTCTAAATTTTCTCAAATTCTTCCTGTGCTGTCAAAGCATGAAGGTGAGATTTTTTTCGGTAAAATTTTAGTTGGACAGAGTTCTTTCAGATATAACCCCCCGCCTTTAGCTCTCAGGAAACAGGGGGAGGGACACCCCTCCACAATGGTCCTCCGTGTACCTCGGGCATGGGACTTGAACCTGTCTGAAACCTGCCTGTAACAGGGACAACCGATCAAGCGACCATACCATTGAGCCAAGGCACCTTTGGGCCCTCGACAGGTATCTCCTGGTGCTTTTGAGTTGTTCTCTTCTATTTTAGCCTTGAAAAGGACAAAGCACTACGGATGGATTTGAACTTGTGACCTCTGCATTCGGGGTCTGACGTTTAATCCACTACACCATCGTCCGGTGCTTTTGAATACTTTTTTTGTATTTTAACCTCGAAAGGTAACAATGATCTGTACGAGAACTCGGATTTGAAAATGAGACCTCTGAACTGAGGGTCTGATCTTTAGACCACTAGACGCATTTTCCAGTGCTTTTGACTAACTCTTTTATATTTTAATCTTGAAAGAAATGTTAAAGTAAAACAGCAACATAGGACAAGTGAGATTTGAACACAGAAGCTCTGCACCGCGAGTCTAACCTCTAGACCACTACACCATCTCTCACCATAGATCGCTCCTGGTGTATTTGACTAATTATTTTGTATTTTAGCCTTGAAAAAGGTCCAAGTAATACAGCAACATAAAAGGACTGAGATTTGAAACTGGAACCTCAGCACTGAGAGGCTGATCTTTAGACAGCTAGAGTAGACCATCTCTCATCAGCATACCTGCCAACTCTCCTGTTTTAGGAAGACGTCTCCTGTTATTTGACCATGTCTCCTGTTCCAGAATCTCAGCCCTCCTACATTGCTGTTTTACTTTGACATTTTCAAGGGTAAAGTACAAAATAATTACTCAAAAGCATCAGATGTTTTTAGATTGGAGATGGTGTAGTGGTCTAAAGATCAGACTTCAGGTGTGGAGGTTCTGTGTTCAAAACCCAGTCACCCTACTAATTGCTGCTCTATTACTTGGATCTTTTCAAGGTTAAAATACAGACAAGTACTCAAAGCACAAGAACACATTACAGTGAGAGATGGCCTAATGGTCTAACACTCAGACTCTCGGTCAAGAGGTTCCATGTTCAAGTCCTGCTCAACCTACAGTCCATCGCTGGAGTATATTGACCTTTTTAAAGCTTAAATTTTCTCAAATTCTTCCAGTGCTGTCAAAGCATGAAGGTGAGATTTTTTTCTGTAAAATTTTAGTTGGACAGAGTTCTTTCAGATATAACCCCCCGCCTTTAGCTCTCAGGAAACAGGGGGAGGGACACCCCTCCACAATGGTCCTCCGTGTACCTCGGGCATGGGACTTGAACCTGTCTGAAACCTGCCTGTAACAGGGACAACCGATCAAGCGACCATACCATTGAGCCAAGGCACCTTTGGGCCCTCGACAGGTATCTCCTGGTGCTTTTGAGTTGTTCTCTTCTATTTTAGCCTTGAAAAGGACAAAGCACTACAGGAATGGATTTGAACTTGTGATCTCTGCATTCGGCGTCTGACGTTTAATCCACTACACCATCGTCCGGTGCTTTTGAATACTTTTTTTGTATTTTAACCTCGAAAGGTAACAATGATCTGTACGAGAACTCAGATTTGAAAATGAGACCTCTGAACTGAGGGTCTGATCTTTAGACCACTAGACGCATTTTCCAGTGCTTTTGACTAACTCTTTTATATTTTAATCTTGAAAGAAATGTTAAAGTAAAACAGCAACATAGGACAAGTGAGATTTGAACACAGAAGCTCTGCACCGCGAGTCTAACCTCTAGACCACTACACCATCTCTCACCATGGATCTCTCCTGGTGTATTTGACTAATTATTTTGTATTTTAGCCTTGAAAAAGGTCCAAGTAATACAGCAACATAAAAGGACTGAGATTTGAAACTGGAACCTCAGCACTGAGAGGCTGATCTTTAGACAGCTAGAGTAGACCATCTCTCATCAGCATACCTGCCAACCCTCCTGTTTTAGGAAGACGTCTCCTGTTATTTGACCATGTCTCCTGTTCCAGAATCTCAGCCCTCCTACATTGCTGTTTTACTTTGACATTTTCATGGGTAAAGTACAAAATAATTACTCAAAAGCATCAGATGTTTTTAGATTGTAGATGGTGTAGTGGTCTAAAGATCAGACTTCAGGTGCGGAGGTTTTGTGTTCAAAACCCAGTCACCCTACTAATTGCTGCTCTATTACTTGAATCTTTTCAAGGTTAAAATACAGACAAGTACTCAAAGCACAAGTACACATTACAGTGAGAGATGGCCTAATGGTCTAACACTCAGACTCTCGGTCAAGAGGTTCCATGTCCAAGTCCTGCTCGCCATCGCTGGAGTACATTGACTTTTTTAAAGCTAAAATTTTCTAAATTCTCTCAATCTCTTCCAGTGCTCTCGAGGCATCTATGTGAGATTTTTTTTCGGTAAAATTTTAGTTGGACAGAGTTCTTTCAGATATAACCCCCCGCCTTTAGCTCTCAGGAAACAGGGGGAGGGACACCCCTCCACAATGGTCCTCCGTGTACCTCGGGCATGGGACTTGAACCTGTCTGAAACCTGCCTGTAACAGGGACAACCGATCAAGCGACCATACCGTTGAGCCAAGGCACCTTTGGGCCCTCGACAGGTATCTCCTGGTGCTTTTGAGTTGTTCTCTTCTATTTTAGCCTTGAAAAGGACAAAGCACTACAGGAATGGATTTGAACTTGTGACCTCTGCATTCGGGGTCTGACGTTTAATCCACTACACCATCGTCCAGTGCTTTTGAACACTTTTTTTGTATTTTAACCTCGAAAGGTAACAACAATGATTTGTACGAGAACTCGGATTTGAAAATGAGACCTCTGAACTGAGGGTCTGATCTTTAGACCACTAGACGCATTTTCCAGTGCTTTTGACTAACTCTTTTATATTTTAACCTTGAAAGAAATGTTAAAGTAAAACAGCAACATAGGACGTCTTTTTAAGGCGAAGTGCATGGAATCAGCCCACCTCCCTCGTCAACCCCTCTTTTAGCTCTGGTAGGAGAGGGAGGAGCCCAACCTTTTCTTCACGCCCTCTTTTAACTCCGGTACAAGAGGGTGGGGCATAGATAAAGCCCGGTACAAGAGGGTGGAGCATAGATAAAAGGGTGGAGCATAGATAAAGCCCAGTACAAGAGGGTGGAGCATAGATAAAGCCCACTTCTAGAGGGAGGAGTTTAGGAAATTTACATATTAATTATATAATTACAATTTTGAGGGGATGGATATTGTTTAATTGTGGTGTTACCCCATTGCACTTTTTTTGTTCACCCTTTATTATATATATTTTTTATTTTTTGAGGCTTTTGAGTTTTTTTCTATTTAGTTGACTTTGTGTTTTGTTTGAACTTTTGAGTTGGCATTTAGTTTTGTTTGAGCTTTGAACCTGCAACCTTTGATAGATGAACCTTTGATTCATCTTTTAAGCCTCGCTGGCATAGAGAGACAATCGGGAATGTTATATTTAACCCACCTTTTAGAATTCAGATGGACATTGAAAATGTTGATCTTGGGTTTCAAACCCTGGACCTACTGCATACAAATCCTTGATTTATCTCTTAAGCCATGCTGACATGAAGAATCATTCAGGAAAGTAATATTTAACCCATCTTTTAGAATTCAAATGGACAGTGAAAATGTTGATGATGGGGTTTGAACCCAAGACCTTCCACACACAAATCCTCAACTTATCTCTTGAGCCATGCTGACATGAAGAATTGATCAGGAAAGTAATATTTAAACCACAATTTCAAGTAAAGATCAGGTAAAGGTATAGGAACCAGGTAAAGCTTTAATAACATCCTTGACAATAGCCAGATTTGAACCAGTAACCTCCTGGTCATTAGGCTTTTTCCTTAGCCACTACCCTATGGAAGATTTGTGATGGAACCCTTCTTTTGCACATTTTTACCAAATGGTCAGATAAAAGTGCATTCAAAGGATTATTTGCAGGATTTGAACTAGGATCCTATAGGTTGTCAGTCAGGGATCTTACCACTGCACCACTGGAACCATGAAAGTGTCTACTTTCAAGGTTGGATAAACCTAAAAGAACTAGATGAAATACGGAGAAAATTCCTTACTGGTTTTGAACCCAAAACCTTCTGACTACAAGGGCTGTGTCTTAACCACTATATTATTGAATTTAATGTCTGTACTGTTCAAGATTTACAACAGGCAGGCAAAACTGATTATCCACTGCATCAAAAAGCCAGGTAAAAAGAGGAAATAAAGAAAGGTATGATAAATAAACAAAAAATGGTTCTGCTAGTGGTAATGCCAGTTCAAACTTGAAAAGCACATCTAGTGGTTTTGAACCGAGAACGTTCAGATTGTAAGATCTGTATTTTAACCACTGCTCCAACATGGCTAGTCCTGCTCAGCTCTCTCGCATGTTCTTCATTCAAAGTTTAGACAAAGTTAACAGAGGCAGATCAGAAAAATCTTTACCAGGCTTAAACCAGCAACCTCCTGGCATCAAGGCCCATAGCATATCCACTCCTCCAACTAGGGTTGACTATTGTTGTGTCTCTTGCACATTTTTACTAAAATATTAGAAAAAGGTGCATGAGTAATGTAAAAGGTGGAGAATATCTATGCTGGGTTTGAACCAAGGACCTTAAAGTTGCAAACTCCATGTTTTTACCATTGCACCAACTGTAGTTTGCACTTACCTGTTTCTCTTGTGTGTTCTTCAGTGTACGATTAAGAGTAAACGAGTAAAAGATGGAAAACAGTCATTACCAGTTTTGAACACAGGACCTTTTACACTGAAGGTCTGTATCTAAACCACTATACCATTGACCTACTGTAATACTTGACTGGTTTTATTTTAAAAATGTTAGTAAAAGTTTGGGTTTGGCTCCATACAAGGCCTGCCTGGCCTTAGGACAAGCGTTTAGTGCTCGATATAATATAAGCCCTGCCTGCCCTTTGGGCAAGCGGTTAGTGCAACTGCCAGGCGTAGATTTAAGCTACTCAGATTTACTACTCCACTACATCTCAGAGACAAATATTATACTTTTACTCTGCTACATCTCAGGGACAAATATTATACTTTTACTCAGCAACGATTATTTGATTATTCCCTCCCTTATTCCCTCATCTTAACCTACTGTATCCCCACCCAGCTACTGTCAAATTGTACATAAGTATTTATATTGTCTGTGAGCATCTGGTTGTAACACAGTACATTAAAATGATCACTCAGTTTGTACATTAAATGAATACATTACAACAGGGGTCTTCAACAGGGGGTCCGCGACCCCTAGGGGGTCCGCGGAGGTACTGCAGGGGTCCGGGCGAAATTATTGCTTAAAAAAAAAAGATTTAATTTTTTTTTTTTTTTTTTTTCACATTTATGTTAAAAAAATAAATCATGATTCTATCCATTTTGAATAGCTTGAATACATGATTACTATGCAATTGACAGATAGTTGATATTGACATTTGTTCTCAGTTAATTGCGACCGTAGGTCGCATTTACTACCAAAACCTCCACGGGCTGTCTGTGTGCAACCCATTCTCATCCCCTGGGACTCAGAGGGTTGACGCACTGGCTTTGCTTTGCTTTGCGTCACCCCTGTGAGGTTTTGGGAGTGACTATTGCGTTTGGGTGCGACGCGGACAGAGAGTTTTTGGACGAGACAAAGTCTTAGTACGCATGCGCCGACATGTGTTTACTGGAATATTTTTCACTGACGGCCGTCACGGGGAATCGAACCCCGGTACCAGGATTTGTATCTCCATGCTCTACCGACTGAGCTAATGAGAGTGGCTGGGAAGTTCCTTTTTTTTTGTGCTTTTATCTTTGACAAAACGTGGAATGATAACGTAGTCCCTTCTTTGAGCCACATTCGGAGGCGGAAGCAGTCCCCTGGTCAAGATTTACTATTCTGTCCATAACGGCACGTAATTCGGTAACGCGGCTGAGTCGGCTCATGCGGCGTTCCCACCGCTCGTCGCGGCAACTCGGCTCGCTATCGCTCGCCTCGGTGGCGACTCACGGGGGTCATAGCCGCCTGAGACGGCGCTGCTCCGTCGTTTATAGTGGCGTGAACGGTAGCGACGGGTGGCTGGTAAACCAAGAAGCAATCAGAGCGGTATCGAATCCCGCATCAGGAACTTCTTTTTTTCTTTCTTCTTAGACCATTCCTCCAGCTGCTTGAATGGACGCCATGGCATCTTGGAGCTGCTTGAATGAACGCCTTGAGCGTACATGTCCGCGCGTCAACCCTCTGACTCCCAGGAGATGATAATGTGTTGCTGTGTGTCAGTCAGTGAGTCAGTGAGGCCGTCACACTTTTGCCCTGCTCATATCTCCACAACCGTTGCCCCCATCCATGCAAAATTTTGTACACACACTCCTTGACTGTCAAACTACAACCTCCAAGGACCCCCGGAGCCCCAGGGACCCCCAGGTCCCTGGGGGACCCCCAGATGTAAAAAATGACCAAATGTGCTCACACGTCACACGTCACACTTTTTCCCTGCTTATATCTCCGCACCCGTTGACCCGATCCATGCCAGATTTTACACACACACTCCTTGCCTGCCAAACTACAACCTCCAAGGACCCCCGGAGCCCAAGGGACCCCCTGGGGGACCCCAGATGTAAAAAATGACCAAATGTGCAAAAATGACCAAATGACCACCCCAACGGGGCTGCTCACGGGGAATTCCCGGGGACCACCGACTCCTGGTGCTCCAGAACGGATGCAAAAGTGGTGGCGCCCCCAGTGGAGGACCCCCTGCCACTGCAGCGCACATAAAATGACGTAACTCGGGCTAGGAGCGTCCGGGAGAGCCGGGGCCGGTACCTATTCGTCCGCCAAGGCAACGCGGAGACCCCACCCCTCATTTCTCACATGGCCCTATTCTAGCGCCACCTTCAGGCCGATTTTTAAAACACATTTTTGTACACTGCTCCTACAGTTTTTGCCCTAAAATCACAAATATCACTACACAGCATGTCTACACTCATGTCATCAACATGGATCAGGAAGATTTGGGAAAAACAAATTGTTGCCCTATTTGTGGAGATAAGCCACCTACGGTCGCTTATCTCCCGATTAGGGAGTCTTACTGGTAAGTAGTATGTTTAGAAATGGTAGTGGTACGGCCCACCCTGCTCGCTGTAACTTGTACATGTTTAAAATAAAAAATATGTCGTAGCCCCGACCCCCCCACCCTACGAGGTGGTAGGGGGTCCCTGCTCCATCTCCCCATCAGTTTGGGGGTCCCCGGCCTGAAAACGTTGAAGACCCCTGCATTACAATGATCACTCAGTTTGTTAAGCTACATTATGTAATAAACTGTTAAACTACAGTATATGATCAATTAACTGTATTTATGGTCATGTGAATTAAAACAGAAACATTCTCCAACCTGGTACAGCATGTTGTCTTTTAATTTGCATATTGACAGTAGATATTGACAGTTTCAGCTTTCAGGCTGTAATCAATGTTTCAATCATTACGTGAAAACTCTTGTCAACGTCCAATGGAAGGGCTGGGGTCAGAGAACATTAGAGAAATAAACCTTGATCAGATAACAGGATACAACATGTTTTTTTTTTCTTCTTTTCAGATTCAGGTTAACTCATACCTCGCGATCCCCGTAGAGACCGTAGATTTCCCGCTGTACCGCGCTGCCATGCCCGTAGAGCCCGCAACGTTTAATTAGCTTTAATCATTATGAAAGGATTAAAAGTATTAGCGCAGATTTTCGCTGATTCTGGCTCTTTAGGCCCGCCCCCCTAACTGTATCCGGTCATTTCCGGTCTGGACCGGATCCAGCTTTCCGTATCCAGTCTGAGCCTGGGCCATAGTCCCGCCTCCATTGGTTTACTGTGTAACAGAAGTGGAAGCTACTGGGCGATGGAACGCTTTTTGATTGATTGATTGAATAATTTATTAGAAGTTTGCAATAGAAAAAAGTACAGTTTCATGACAGTACAAATCACTGGTACAAGGTCAACTAAAAGGAGATCCTAGAAAGCCGAGGCTTATTTCCACAGGAACCACACTTTAAGTATCTCATATAACATTGAAAGACGCTCGTTTTTCAATCGGACTTTTGCGTTTGGAAACTTTGATCCAGTCTCTACACGCCTGGATTATGATCCCCGCACATATCGTGCGTTTTGTGCGCGAACGTGTCCACGTGTTACCATGCGCACAGTTGGCTTTTTTCAATGCTTTTTCATGTAAACACTGGCTGATAAGCAGAGATACAGCGTGGCAACGGATATGTCTTTTTCAATGGGGTTTTTTGTATTCGAAAGCTTGTCATCGAGTCTACACGTCTACTAGATGAGTCGCGCACAGATTGTGCACGATGCGTGCGCGTGCCCACGTTAAAAGGTAAGGACAATTTGGCAGCTGCTTACTACAGCTATGTTTAAAATGGCAGAGAAAAAGTTAATTCAAGCCTCTGATTAATAATAATTAGTTTTTTTTTGTCCCAGCCCTAATAATGATACAATTCACTGTAATGACCAATATGATATAAATCAAACATGGTATTATATAATGATCTCATCATTAGACAAAGAGTCAAATCCTGTGAACACAAAGTTCAGCCTATAGGAAAATCCACACAACCAACTTTAGTCGGAGGCCGTAAGCATATCTCGCGCTAATCAGTCTAAAAGCACGACATTTTGCACAGATGTAGCTCAGGGCATGCTCTAATGATTTAGCTAGGGTCGCCAAAGCTCCAGAAAACACCCAAAAAAACTCTGAAAAGTGATGACTCATCACTTTTCATCACTAAACCATTGTTTTCTGGGGCCATTTGTAGCCCAAGGAATGTTTTTTGTGCAAAACAAATGCTTGCAATGGATTCAGCCTCATTACAAACCGCTAGTTAGACCCCTCACATCCAACTTAAATACCCAGGAAAAAAGTGTTTTTCTGGGTATTTTCCTCCTGTATAGAAAGTCGATGGGAGCC
Source organism: Nannobrachium achirus (assembly GCF_963921795.1). Classification (NCBI taxonomy): domain Eukaryota; kingdom Metazoa; phylum Chordata; class Actinopteri; order Myctophiformes; family Myctophidae; genus Nannobrachium; species Nannobrachium achirus. The sequence goes on along the minus strand of NC_137825.1, from coordinate 12,340,898 downwards.
CAACTTGATTTGGCCGCTGTGGCGACCCCGAAGGTCGCCGACTCGGGCGCCCTAGCTAAATCATTAGAGCATACCCTGGGCTACATCTGTGCAAAATTTGGCGCTTTTAGACTAATTAGCGCGAGATTACCATGTCATCTCCCTTAGGCCCCGACTAGTCGGGGGACTTAAGGATATCTCGCGCTAATCAGTCTAAAAGCGCAACATTTTGCACAGATGTAGCTCAGGGCATGCTCTAATGATTTAGCTAGGGCGCCCGAGTCGGCGACCTTCGGGGTCGCCACAGCGGCCAAATCAAGTTGGGCTCCCATTGACTTTCTATACAGGAGGAAAATACCCAGAAAAACATTTTTTTTCTGGGTATTCAAGTAGGATCTGAGGGGTCTAACTAGGGGTTTGTCATCATGCTGAATCCATTGCAAGCATTTGTTTTGCACAAAAAACATTCCTTGGGCTAGAAATGGCATCAGAAAACGATGCATGTATGGGTGAGCATTCATGTTAGTCGGAGGCCTTAGGGTTTTTTTTTCTCGTGCTAATCGCGCTTTTAGACTAATTAGCGCGAGATTACCATGTCATCTCCCTTAGGCCCCCGACTAGTCGGGGGACTTAAGGATATCTCGCGCTAATCAGTCTAAAAGTGCCACATTTTGCACAGATGTAGCCCAAGGCATGCTCTAATGATTTAGCTAGGGCGCCCGAGTCGGCGACTTTCGGGGTCGCCACAGCTCCAGAAAACACCCAAAAAACTCTGAAAAGTGATGACTCATCACTTTTCATCACTAAACCATCGTTTTCTTGGGCCATTTGTAGCCCAAGGAATGTTTTTTGTGCAAAACAAATGCTTGCAATGGATTCAGCATCATCACAAACCCCTAGTTAGACCCCTCAAATCCAACTTAAATACCCATAAAAAAGGGTTTATCTGGGTATTTCCCTCCTGTATAGAAAGTCCATGGGAGCCCAACTTGATTTGGCCGCTGTGGCGACCCCGAAGGTCGCCGACTCGGGCACCCTAGCTAAATCATTAGAGCATACCCTGGGCTACATCTGTGAAACATTTCGCGCTTTTAGACTAAAACACATCTTCACACATCTTCACACAGTCCGTACGTCACATCCTACAAAGTAACAAGTAAGACTCCCTAATCGGGAGATAAGCGACCGTCAGGTCGCAGCGTGATTTTAGGCCAAAATCTGTAGGAGTAGTGTCCAAAAATGTGTTTGAAACAAGAATTGACACATTGTCAATACATAAGCTGGTCACATTTGGGTTAAAAAGGCGGGGACGTTTAACAATGTTACCATAATGCTTTGAATGAGCGTGACAAAGTGAACATATAACTGACTGACTATATTGTGGGATGAAATCTGCAGTAGACGGCTGTGAATTGCTGTAAGTGGCAAAGTACCGGATTTGAAAAGTACTTTTGAAGTAAAAGTAAAAGTATTTTACCGTATGTTTCTGTGCAAAGCCAATAGAATTTGAAGGATATTAAATTGAAGTAGGACTGTCATCTAAGGGGTAGCCTACTGTCATTTTAAAAAGTAATCTTACAATACTAGTTAATATGTTTATGATGTCATTGTGAGAATGTGCTATAGTGTTGTAGTCACCTAAAGTGTCCAAGTCAAGTCCAAGTCCTAGGGGGTTCGAGTCCGTTTTGTCTTATTAAAAAAAAGGACAAATAAGACTTGGACTTGGACTATATGTAGTACAATATCCCAAATCACAGACGATAATTATCCAGTCTAATATCATGATATGGATACAAAAATAATATGAATTAAAAAAGAATTATAGATTATAGGTCTACTACTGTAATCTATAACATTTTTAAACATTGCTGTTATAGCTGTGTCATTGTAATAAAGCTGCATGATTATGGCAAAACTTATATTATCAAACAAAATCTTTATTTAATATTTTTTAATAAAAGCTAAAATAAATAAATAAGGTTTCCCTATTCAAACACATAGCAGTACGTGCATGTCTGCATTTCATTGTTTAAGGTGAGAAATGTACCGTATGTCATTAGTCTGATGCCTTCAAGTATATGCAAAGCAAAAAAATACCCCATGTTACTGCTTCAAGTTGTTTTGATTCGTTTTAACCTCTCTACAGAGACTTACAATGTTACACTTCTCTCTATTGATCAGTGCACTTTAAAACGTTCGGGCGAGGCTTAACGAGTTGTAATAGGCTACACCTGGAAAGACAAAAAGAGAAAAGACGTCAATTCTTAATCCAGCGGTACGGGTGGATTAATGATCACAAAGGCTGTGTTTGGAATTGGAAGCTGTGTAGGCCTACTGTTTAAATAAGGACTTATTTATTTGGGAACACTGCAGGCTGCAGGTAAGAGGAAAGCAGACAGAGAGAGTTGTCTGTTGGCGAAAAAAGAACTTTTGGGAACTTGCTTGCTGCTGCTGCTGCTGAGCGGAGGCAGTGGCGTCAGTTCAGAAAAAGGTAAGGTATGGCAACATGACTGGTGTCGCGCGCGTGCAAGACACCACTCATGTTGCCATACCTTAGCAACAAGCACGATGAAAAGTACATTTTTATTATTTCCCCCTGCAGCCAAGGTATGGCAGCTGCATACCCCTGCCATACCCAATTGACGCCCCTGAGCGGAGGGGCTCTGCGTGTGTGCCTGTGTGTGTGTGCGTGCGTGCGTGCGACTGTGTGTGCCTATCAGATGCGCATCAGATAATTCAGATATGCTCCAGCGCAACATTAATAGGCTATATACCATTAAAACTAAAGTAATGAGCCTGTTTTGAAAATGTAGCAGAGTAAAAGTACAGATACTTGTGTTAAAATGTAACGGATAAAAGTAAAAAGTACTCAGACAAATAACTACTCAGTAAAGTACAAAGTACTGAAAAAAGTACTTTGTTACAGTAACAAAGTATTTGTACTTCGTTACTTCCCATCTACATCTACAGTGCAGTATTGATACTTTTACGATACTTTTACTTAAGTAAAACATTTGAGTACTTTTTCCAACAGCTAATTTTCCCCATAGCCTGGAGGAGCGGTAACTGCTATTGGCCCAGTTCTTTCCCCCCATTGTCTAGAAGGGCACTCCTGGGGTACTGTCCTGCGATTGGCCCTTAGCTCTACCATGTGACATGAATAGCCTATCCAGAAGAGGTAATCAATGGTCGTCAAAGAAAATGAGCTGATTACCGAAGCTGGTGGCCCAGCTTAAAAATCGGCCTGAAGGTGTCGCTAAATGGGACAGGTCCATGTTGATGAGATGAGTGTAGACATACTACCGATTTGCGTGATTTTAGGGCAAAAATTGTAGGAGCAGTTTCCAAAAATGTGTTTTGCAAGAATCGGCCTCATGGTGGCGCTAGAAGAGGGCCATGTGAGAATTGATGGGTGGAGGTTGTGGTTTGGCAGGCAAGGAGTGTGTGTGTGTGGAACATTTCACATGGATAGGGGCAACGATGGCGGAGATATGAGCAGGGCAAAAGTGTGACGTGACAGACAGACTGACGGACTGACAGACACATAATGCTGGAGGCAGCGGGACGTTGCGTTATTAGCACTTCCAAACTTAGAAAAGGAATCACCTGAATGGAATTTCTTGAGAAGAATGTAGCTCATAACATGTCTAGGGTGGATTTTTATGAAACAAACATTTTGCAGATAGAAATCAAGCTTTCTATAAAGCCGCAATGTTGGTGAGTTTGCCTTTGTTAAATACAATCGGATAGCAAAAAAAAAACAAAAAAAAAAACAGTTTTGATGCATTAATTGGCTGCCAATGAGAGGTATTGCAACCCTAGATTCAACATATTAAAAAATAATATAGTGTCAGCAGATGCCAGTACTGTAGTCTCGCATAGCCAGGGAGCAGTTGCAAATCGCGTTATAGGCAACATTCTGACCACGAAGAGACTACACCGGGGCTTTTCCGGGGAAAACATTACAAAACTAACGATTTAAGTGGTTGTTTCATGCCCTGGTGCAAGTTTTATGTACCCTGGCTGGGATAGGAAACCATAGTCTGGGAGCGTGGAACTACCTTTAGTTTTTGGATACAATTTCAGGAAAAGTGGTGGTATACCTTTATAGGACCTCATCTCGGAACACAACAGTATGCAGCGACGGGTGAGGGGCTAATTCAACAGATAGTCTCGCGTGGCCAGACCGTTGACTCCACGATTTGGAAATGCTCCCGTCATTCAGTCTGGGGGACGGAAGTTCTTTTAAAATGATGAGTGCCCGGTTAAAGCAAAAGTGAAGCCTCCTTCCCACTTGCATTATTAACTTTCCCACTGCCAGATTATTTATTTATTTATTGGGTCTGGTGCCATCAAAAAGCGGCTTACCTTTGCGACGTTATAGTAGATAGACAGACAGACATTTATTTATTTATTTTTATTTTTTTGGGTTGTGCAATAGTGCACTTTGGTCTGCCAGGCAGCAGAGGGCGGCGTCATGCGAGAATGAATGTGAATTTGCCTGTTATGTGTTGAAGAAGAAGAAGACCAGTCACTGGCCATAGAGCCTTACAGCCGGAGGAAATCAACAAGGAAGTGAATTGTTCTCCGTTGATCTAACGCATAATGGATTTTTTACACCATCACCGCGGAAAATGTGTTTACAGTAGACGGCCGCGCGACCCCTCATCAGCTTACAGTCATCAGACGAACGAACCGAACGAGCGCCGATTGGCGGAGAGGTCTTGCGCAATCGGGCGAACGTGAACGTTCAAAGCGGTGGGAGAGTTAAGATCACGCACATTTATCCTAATATAAATAAAAATCATCTATGCATATTTAGCTTGCTGCTATCAGAAATGACATTTCAAAATATATTTTCATGAACGGAAATGCCATCTTCCATTACTCGCCGTTCAGGAGTTGTAGTTCCAGACTCTATATAACATTCAGAGATTGTGGAATAGTTGTCTGGATGTGCGAGAAATCAACAGTATTGCAGTATTTTCTCTAGTTTCAGTATTCAGGACTCCATTCATTAAAGATGACGGCCAGAAACAGGAAGACAGTTGTCACATAGAACATGAAGAAAGCTTTGTTGATTCTTGTGGCCATTGTGGTCCAGTAACCAGGCCTGCCTCCATCTTCCTTCTTGCTCTTAAAGAACACGCCCAGGTTCTTCTCCAGATCTCTCAACTCGTCCAGGATCACCTGGAATCCATGAGATTCCCCTTTGAGATCACCGTCCTGAAATTAGATTTGACAAGGTACTGTAAATACTAGCTTACAACATCCGTAGGCTGACATGCCTGAGCATGTCTCAACCAATAACAGGAACCATTAGGTTCCCCATTAGGATAACATCAGTCACTATTGTGTGTTATCATGGTAGTTGGTAGATAAATAGGCCTACGTAAGTTAGAATGGTTTATTAGTAACGGGGTCTGATAAAATCAAATATCTAAATATGCAATCAAGCTTAACTTACTGGGGTGCACACAAAAAGCCAGAGTGGACATTATAGGTTACAGGCAGGTTAACTTTATGAGTTAGAATTACAATATTACTAGTAAGACGCCTAAGGGCGAAAAGCTTTTCAAACCTATTTACTATACATGTCAGTCTAACCAGCGTGGCTGGTTCTACAGAAAGGGATCTCCATATATGGGCAAACAAGGGATTGTATGTGGCTGATGTGGCCTCCATATAGGGGCATTCCCATATTCGATATTAATTTCCCCCCATTTTCCCCCTTCCAGGACCTTCCTATACAAACCCATTATTTCATTGATTTAAATTTTTTATTGATTTCTATTAAAAACACCTTCTAAGCCGCGGCAGAACCCCCTGAACCCCGGTACTGCCGTGCAATCAGCGTTTTATTTATAAACATATTTAAAAAAACAAACACACCAAATGATAAACAACGCGCGCGGGTCGTTCAGTGCAAGCCAGCAGGACGTGCACACACTACGTGTTTGGGCGGCCACTTACTTAGAAGCTGCTGCTGGCTGTATTTCTGCCGTTCATTTGCATGGAGCGAGATGGGGTAATCCGCGAGAAAAAACAGCGTTCGAAAGTACATTACGTCCTCGTCGCACGCACATCGATCTAATTCCATGTATTCCACTCATTCCGAAGCCTTGATTTCGCCTGTCGTCTGGTCGGTATACTAGGGGGGATGGGCTAAACCAGGCTGCAGCACACACAGTGAAGGGGAACGTAATGGCCGCTCGTGGAGCCAGTGGCAGAGCCAGCCGATGACGTCATCACGTTTCTGACGTGATCCGATTGCACAACATCTCTTAAAGAGACAGAGCACGACCTGCGACTGTATTTTTCAAAAAATTATGATTAATTTCATAAATTACGGCGAAGTACGGGAATAGACGATTGGCTGATGGGACCCAGTAGGAAGTCCGAGGGAGTGCGGCCAGGCTTAGAAGGTGTTAATAATCTTTTGGGGATATGAAAATTATTAAATTAAAATGTTAGGAACCACTACCATGTACATATATGGTGATTATGTTCCGTCCTCACATGTGATTGGCTGAGAGGCATAACTGATGTCACAGCTCGGTGTGACATCAGAGTGTTTAAACTCGGACTGCTCAGGCTGTTGTCATTCAAATTATCAGTACGTTGTTATTGCCATTGGTTTGTACATGAGCACAGGGAAACCAGAGATGAGACTCCAAAGCGACACCTTCCTAACGGTCTTAATCTTGGCTCTGTGTGGACTCTTGGCTTCCTCCTTGTACGCCTACCATAGGGAGTTTCTGGCCCTCAGGGAGCATGTCCGCTCTGCTGAGCAGGAGAGTCTAAAGCGTTCCAAGGAGCTCAAACTGGTGCTGACTCGGCAGCTGGCCATCGTCATGGCCCACCACCTGCCCAATCTCCCGGCCGAGGACAACGGCCTGCAGCCCATCGTCCACGCGGGCCAGGGACGTGCCGGGGTCTCCCTGGTTCTGGGGGTCCCCAGCGTGAAGAGGTCCGTCTGCTCCTACCTGACCAACACGCTCCACTCCCTGATATCTCAGCTCAGTCCCGCGGAGAAAGACGACTGCGTCATTGTGGTCTTCGTCGCAGAGACGAACCAGCAGTTTGTCAGTGGCGTGGCAGGCGACCTGAAGTCCCTCTTCCCGGTGGAGATTGAGTCGGGTCTCTTAGAGGTCATCTCTCCACCTGTCCATTTCTACCCAGACTTGACCGGCCTCAAACAGAACTTTGGAGACTCACAGGAGAGGGTCAGATGGCGGACCAAACAGAACCTGGACTACGCTTTCCTAATGACGTACGCCCAATCCAAGGGGACCTACTATGTACAGCTGGAGGATGATATCGTGGCTCGCCCAAACTACGTCTACGCCATGAAGAGGTTTGCCCTGCAGCAGCCGTCGGACAACTGGATGGTTCTGGAGTTCTCCAGGGAGGGCTTCATCGGCAAGATGTTCAAGTCCTCGGATTTGCCCCTCTTTGTGGAATTCATGCTTATGTTCCACAAAGACAAGCCATGTGACTGGCTGCTTGACGACATCATTTCGATGAAGGGGTGCCGTCCAGATGCAAGACGCTGTGACCTACGGATTCGTTTCCGAAGACGTCTGTTCGAGCATATGGGCAACCACTCCTCGTCTCTGCCATGAAGAGGTTTGCCCTGAAGCAGCCGTCGGACAACTGGATGGTTCTGGAGTTCTCCAGGTTGGGCTTCATCGGCAAGATGTTCAAGTCCCCAGATTTGCCCCTCTTTGTGGAATTAATGCTTATGTTCCACGAAGACAAGCCATGTGACTGGCTGCTTGACGACATCATTTCGATGAAGGGGTGCCATCCAGATGCAAGACACTGTGACCTACGGATTCGTTTCCAAACGTCTCTGTTCCAGCATATGGGCACAAACTCCTCTCTGGACGGAAAGACCCAGCTACTCAGAGACCCCAGTTACTGACCTCTCTACGCTAGGCCAGTTGTTCTCAACCTTTTCAGGCCGCGACCCACAAAATAAACATTTGAACTAGGGACCCCCCCACCCTGACAAGCACTTTGAGTTTAGGCATTGCATTTAGTCTAACCAGAAATATTGTGAAAATAGCCGATCCAGAAGCTCAAAACGCCTCACGTTGCGAGGTGTTGTGAGCTTGTAGATCGGCTATTTTCTAAACAAGGAAAGTTGGCACCTCGACAGAGTGTCAACTCTGATGTGACGTCATCAACTGGGTGTTGATGTCACATGGATCTGTCCCATTTAGTGCCACCATCAGGCCGATTTTTCAACACTGCTCCTACAGATTTTGCCCTAAAATCATGCAAAGCCGGTACACAGTATGTCTAGAGTACTGTCATCAACATGCATCTGTCCCATTTAGCGCCACCATCAGGCAGATTTTTTCCAAACACATTTTTGGACACTGCTCCTACAGATTTTGTCCTAAAATCACGAAAAGCGGTATACACCCAGGAACCAATGGCACTTACAGGCCTATGTTTGTATATATGTGACCTGACAGTTGCTTATCTCCAGATTAGGGAGTCTTACTGGTTGATAATAGTGTTTATTAAGGGACAACTTCTCTTTTCACTCGGTCTGTGTGGCGTAGGAGGGCGTTAAAAATAGATCTTTATTGCGAGAACAATGGCCACCATTATAGCATGGTACATTTTCAGGAATCGAAAGCCTGTAGTTTCTATTGTCACTGGTAGATAGGGTTTCTGAACTGCCCACAGCCCTCCTGAGAGACACAGACAAGTAGAATCTTTGAGTGGTGCTAACCGCTCCTACATCTGGGTTTGTGTGTAGGTCCCTATTTTTGAGCGGTGGTAGACCGCTCCATAGCATGGCTGTGTGTGTGTGTGTGTGTCTGTAGCCTGCCTGTACATGTCATGTTTTGCCATAGCATTGTGTGTGTGTGTGTGTGTGTGTGTGTGTGTGTGTGTGTGTGTGTGTGTGTCGCCTGTACATCCTAGACTTAAATCCTAGTCTGAAGACGTTATGCAAGCACGACCACCGCTCACTTCATACTGGGTGTGATTTTTATTTATTTATTTATTTATCTGCCATTTTATCATCAACTTTGGTGAGGACCAATTATAGGAAGATAGTTTGAAAAGTGGTGAAGTCGTCCTTTACTGTAAGTGGACATGTGACTTGTCTAGGAGTAGCCTGGTGTTGCTCATACTAATTCCTCACTGCGTGTCACCACCACTACCTCCAGGGGGTGGTGTTGTGCAGTCTGGTTTATTCTAGGAGTGGTATGTTTTGACATTTGCTTTTTGGGGCTTATTATACTACCGGTGATTATTTCCCATAGGTTACACAGATGCTGACATGATGCTAACCTCTTCAGCTGCATTCAGAGGCTGATGGGTTGCCTCTCTATCGCCCTCCTCTGGGACATCGTAGAAGCAGGGACACCACTTGAATCTCTTCTCTGAAATGACACATGCAGTAGGGTTGGTGATTCATTAGTGTGGTTGCCCGACAGGGCAACACACTGTAGTTCTTCTGGGAAAACTTTATTTTCTCCACTAGATAAACTTTTTGTGCTAGCTGGGGTATTGGTTGAGCTTCACATGACTGTTAACTTGCAGAATAGAGTCACGGCAACCACACTTGCACTTTCCAATTGCATCTTTATCTTTATTTTATTTCAAATTATTTCAGGCAATCAACCTTTTGATATTCTCAAGCGGCTTCTTCCCAAACTGCTGCTCAGATGCCTAAAATATTTGTATTCCAAAGACTATATGACTACGACCAACATTCCTGGTGACGTCACCATCAACAAGTGCGACCTGATAAATAACAGGGCACGATCTGCTGGTGCACAAGTAGGCCATACATGGCCACCAGTGCACAAGAAGCAAGTTGGCACCTCGACAGAGTGCAGTCCTAGTTGTCTCTGTGTTGTGAATGTCTCACCTTTGGTCTTGTCCTCCTTCTCGTTGAGGTCTTTGTCTGTCTCTGTCTTCTGGTGGACAGAAGAGTCTTTCTCCAGCAGATACGTCACCAGAATCGTCTCGAACAGACTAAGCAGCATCAGGCCAAAGCTCCCCATGCAGTACATCGCTGTGAACAGGACACACTTGGATTAATGTAACCATGACATCTAAATGATATTGTGTATAATAAGAGTGATAATCCAACAGATACAAATCTCATGCAGGGCTGGCAATTAAGGTCCAAAGCGATGTTCTGACTGTTGAGAAGCCTAGACAATGAGAAGCCTAGACATCTCATTCACCATAGATATAAAAGCCTAGGCATCTCATTCACCATAGATATAAAAGCCTAGACATCTCATTCACCATAGATATAAAAGCCTATAGAAACCTTATTCAATATGGATATAAAAACCCAGACACCACATTCTCCACTGGAGTTGATTGGAGCGGCCTGTAAAAAAGAAGCGATAGGCGTAAGTGGGGAACGTGCGCTGTCACTGAAAGTGACTACCAATCACGGCGTGTCATTCCCGGGACTTAAATTCAAATGAGCTTTATTGGCACGAGGAAACAAGCGTTTACATTGCCAAAACAAGTGCCTCTTCTGTGACGCACACGGAAGCTGCTTCAGAATTCCGGAAGCTTGCTTTCCATGTTGCCTTCCCTTTTTTAACAGACGCCCCAGAGCCGCAGGAAGCGTCTACCCTTTTATGTCTATGGTTGACAAAGCTGTCATTTGACGAGTGGGCAGAGACCGTGTGGCTCCGAGGCCAGCCCTAATCCCATGAGTGTTCTACCTATGATGGGCATCCTGTTGGAGGTGGCAGGCAGGATGTCGTTGAGAATGAGTTGTAAAACTGTGACGGCCAGCAACACGGTGACCTTGAAGCCCAGCTTCTCTCCTTCGCCGTCCGAGATCAGGAAAGACGCCATGTCCAGACCCAGGAAGCACAAGACGGGCAACAGGAAGTTGACAATGTAGAGGACGGCCTTCCTCTTCATGGTGACCTAGGAGGAGATCAGTCAGAAGGTCAGACTAGAAGTTCAGATTGGGTCCTCAGAGTAACTACAGGGGGGCCGCCAAATGTTTGTGTGATATATTTGTCTTTTAATTTTTACATTAACCACTTAAACCCTAGCATCCCTTTTCAGAGAACTTTAGTCAAAGATCTACAAGCAGCTTGTGTTTTCAGCAAAGAGGAAGAGGGGAAAAAAGAGAAGACCGAGTACATAGTATAAGGTCAGGTGTTGACGGTTTAAGTGGTTTTAAGGGGAACACTGTCGAAGGGGAAATTATAGACATTCATCCTACAGCTGCTGATGACCACCTCTTACACATTAACATGAATCCAATAGATTGTGCTGTCGAACAAGTCTATGGAATCTATGAAAAAGTTTAATCTGCAACACACTTTCATACAATATGTAGTAGGGGAGCTCCCTGGTTCATCTGTCTCTCAGGGGTCCTTGGGGCTGATGAAAACCTTGAATACCTCTTCCCAAGCAGCCTGTGTGGACAACACCTACGGTGTAGACGATGCGCTGGGGTCGAAAGTCAGAGGCGTTGTGTTCGCTGTACGAGAAGTTGTCGAACATCCAGTTGTACTCGTTCCTGAGCATCATGGTGGTGTAGAACCTGGTGGTGTTCTTGTCGAAGGCTGCTTTCAGCTGCAGTTCTTCCGCTGTTGACAGGAACGGGAGAGAAAACACTGAGGTCATTCAGACGTCGCCGGGCAGTCAAACGAAACATATATGGAGATATGGGCATATTGGTTGGAAAGGTGGTTCTACAGAAACATGTTGATGCCTTTATGCCCATATATGGAGAAGGCTGACGGCATCAGTAGGACTAAGTCCATCCGTGTCACTAGCTGAGTTTACATGGACACCTTTTTTTTATATTTTATTTTATTGTTTTTTTGAAGCGGTGAAAGCCGCTTCCAATGAGTGGCTTTGTGTGTCCCATGTCCATATAGTCATTTCAGTCCAGAATAAACAGGTTTTTTCCAAAAACAAAATGTGTGTCCCATGTCCATATATGGTCATTTCAGTCCAGAATGAACAGGTTTTTTTTCAAAAACAAAATGTGTGTCACCTCATGTCCATATATGGTCATTTCAGTCCAGAATGAACAGGTTTTATCTGTCCCGTACGTCCAGAATATCAGTCCAGAATGAATAGGTTTTTTCAAAAACAAAATGTGTGTCCCATGTCCATATATGGTCATTTCAGTCCAGAATGAACAGGTTTTATCTGTCCCGTATGTCCAGAATATGTGTGTAGTGTCCGTCCCGGTCTGATGATTGGATACTTTGAGGATTGGTCAAGCTTCACATGACAATTCAGCCCTCCAGATAAAATCATTCATTCATTCAGAATATAAAGAATGTACAGATTTCAGAGTTCATAACTCTAGAACACATAGAATAACAGTTCACCGCTTCACTTCGAACCAAGGTTTGATTTTTTTTTACACATAACACAAATACATATAACCAGTAAGACTCCCTAATCGGGAGATAAGCGACCGTTGGTCGCTTATCTCCACAAATAGGCCAAAAGTTTGTTTTACCAATTATCAAGACATACGGGCAGTTGACAGTTTGCCATGGTTACTCATTGAAGTTGAATCTCAACGTGTGACGTGTGACCGACATAATCACACACACACACACACACACACACACACACACACACACACACACACACACACACACACACACACACACACACACACACACACACACACACACACTTTTTTTAATCAGGTTTATTTTAAATCTTGTTTTAACCCGATTTAAAAGTGTCCATGTAAACACAGCTAGTGTGATGTCAGTGTGATGTAAAACGGACATGTGCCCATATATGTCTCTGTATCTCTCAGTACTTGTCCCCTTTTATGGGCATATTGGTTGGATCTACTGAAAAATGTTGTTTTGTACAAATGTACATCATGCAAGTACAGTAATGGCAGGGGAATCTGAGCTATCCTTTGTGCTGTCACTGCTGTGAGACCCTGTTCTTGCGAATCAGGGCCTATCGGCCTCGGCTTCAATTAGGTGGGATTAACACGGTTGGGTCACTCACGAAAGTAGATCCCAGAGGCGAAGGTGAGGTCGCAGGACTGCGTGTCGAAGGGGAACTTGTAGACGTTCATCCTACAGCTGCTGATGACCACCTCTTTGTTCAGAGCCCAGACTGTCCCGTCATAGCCAAGCTGGACGTAGGGGTTTAGAACAACCTTATCCATCTCTAACCTGAAAGCAGCGGCGTAACTTCAGTAAGAAATTGAGGGTGGCAAGAAAAAAAACACTTTAGCCCCATTTCTAATATAGCAAAAAAGTGGATCTACAAGCTCACAATGCGTCGCCAAGCGATAGTTGAGCTTGTAGATCAACTATTTTCACTATTTGAAAAAAAAAAAGAAAAAAAATGTTTGAAAGTGTTTGTCTGTAATGACGTTCCCAAAATAGGGATGCCACGTTGAAAGTGGTTAATACGTTAATAGTAAAAAATAATAAAATGCTATGTTTAATTGCGACCGTCAGGTCGCACTTACTATCAAAACCTCCACAAACTGTGAGTCAGTCCGTCAGTCCGTCAGTCCGTCAGTCAGTCTGTCTGTCACACCTCACACGTCACACTATTGCCCTGCTCATATCTCCGCAACCGTTGCCCCGATCCATGCCAAATTTTGCACACATACTCCTTGCCTGACAAATCACAACCTCCAACCAACAATTCACACATGACCCTCTTCTAGCGCCACCCTGAGGCCGATTCTTGCAAAACACATTTTTGGACACAGCTCCTACAATTTTTGCCCTAAAATCACGCAAATCGGTACACAGTATGTCTACACTCATGTCATCAACATGGATCTGTCCCATATAGCGCCACCTTCAGGCCCATTTTTTACAACACATTTTTGGACACTACTCCTACAGATTTTGCCCTAAAATCACGCAAATCGGTACACAGTATGTCTACACTCATGTCATCAACATGGATCTGTCTCATATAGCGCCACCTTCAGGCCGATTTTTTAAAACACATTTTTGGACACTACTCCTACAAATTTTGGCCTAAAATCACGCAAATTGGTACACAGTATGTCTACACTCATCTCATCAATATGGTTGTCCCATATAGCGCCACCATCAGGCCGATTTTTTGAACCACATTTTTGGACATTGCTCCTACACATTTTGCCCTAAAATCACGCTGCGACCTGACGGTCGCTTATCTCCCGATTAGGGAGTCTTACTGGTATTCTATGGTTATGTGAAAACACTCAAACACTTGCTGGCAAGAGCAGCTATAAACAATGTTTTACATCTGGTAGTTAAAGAGTCGATTTGGCTTCTCTTGTGAAGCTGTCACAAGAGAAGCCACACTTAAGATATTTACTATTGATTATCCCTTGTACTGAGTACTTTTTTTTCCACCACTGGTTTTAGGCGACGAAGTGAAAGAGGTGGTGCCATAGTTTTGTACTTTTTCTGGTTTTCATGTGTCTAGGAGGTTGACAGTATTTCATTAGACCCCCTGGTGTGGTTGTTATGAGCAATTATGTATTACCTTTGCATTTTGGATTTCTTCCTCGAGGCTGCCACCTTGTGGGTCAAAAGTGCAGATCCAAAAACACAGATAGAGTGATATCACTCTATCTGGGGATAATCATCCACTCCCCTTTTACCATTCACCCAACACTGTGGGTGTGGCTAACTTCAGCTGGGTCACCACCCACCATGACAACCAGGCATAGTTAATGAACTGGTGGGTGTGGCCACATAAAAACCTAATTTTAACTCTTTCTGTACACTTTTTTTGGAAAAGATCTTCCTCTTAGTATAATCATAATACTGTACCTGATAATCATGTTTTAGGGCGGGAAGAGATCATGGCACTTCATCTTTAACACTAGTGTACAATACAGCAAGTCTGCATACATGTGTATTATTAATACCTCTCTTCGATGATGATGTCAGGCTTCCACAGCCAATTATTGGGTACAGAAATGTCCTCAATCCCACAGAATTTTGAGGGGTCCCAAGATATGTGCTCGTTTTTCCAACTCTGCAGTGGAAGGAAAATTCAGGGTTCATCACCATGTTGGTTTGTGGTGGACATTTTTTACAAAATTATTATTATTATTAGTGTGGGGAATTAAGGGGAGCAAATGCAAATTTCGTGCAAATTTTTCTTAAAGCGCAACATTTTGCACAGATGTAGCCCAGGGCTTGCTTGGCGCCCGAGCCGACGACCTTCGGGGTCGCCACAGCGGCCAAATCAAGTTGGGTATTTAAGTAGGATCTGAGGGGTCTAACTAGGGGTTTGTCATGATGCTGAATCCATTGCAGGCATTTGTTGTGCACGAAAAACATTCCTTGGGCTAGAAATGGCCCCAGAAAACGATGGTTTAGTGATGAAAAGTGTTTTGTGGGTGTTTTCTGGAGATGTGGTGACCCCAAAGGTCGCCGACTTGGGCGCCCTAGCTAAATCATTAGAGCATGCCCTGAGCTAGACTGAGCTTTAGACTGATTAGCACGAGAAAAAAATTAAACCCTAAGGCCTCCGACTAACATGAATGCTCACCCATACATGCATCGTTTCTTGAGTCCATTTCTAGCCCAAGGAATGTTTTTTGTGCAAAACAAATGCCTGCAATGGATTCAGCATCATGACAAACCCCAAGTTAGACCCCTCAGATCCTACTTAAATACCCAGAAAAAAAATTTTTTTTCTGGGTACTTTCTGTATAGAAAGTCAATGGGAGCCCAACTTGATTTGGCCGCTGTGGCGAACCCGAAGGTCGTCGGCTCGGGCGCCCTAGCTAAATCATTAGAGCAAGCCCTGGGCTACATCTGTGCAAAATGTTGCGCTTTAAGACAAATTTGCACAAAATTAGCATTTGCTCCCCTTAAATCCCCACACCATATTATTTGTGTATGAAAGTGTTTGTCTGTAATGACGTTCCCAAAATAGGGATGCCACGTTGAAAGTGGTTAATAAATTAATAGTAACTAGAAGAAGTGCTCTCCCGAGCACAGGTCTCCACCAGCCACGCGTCCTGGTGGTGGTATAATAGGGCAATAATGTATGTAATAATGTAATAATTGTATAATTGCCTGCGAGGCAATCATACAAAGTTATGTTGACATTAACTCGGAACAGGAAATGGGTATGCCAGCTTTTGGAAACCCTGCCTATCATGCACATTTGGGCTTGGCACAGATATTATCTCTCCTGTCCAAATTATACCTCCTGTATGTGTTTCATGAATACGGTATTTTGAGTAAATATTACTGTACTGTATGACTGTATTTATCTATATACTGTAGATATACCTCCTTCTCCTTGTCTTTTACCATAAATAAGGTAACTCGTTACTCGAGTGAATAATATACTGGATTTAGTTATAACTCTGTAGCCCATAGTACACCCCCCTTAATGAATCAACAATATTATGTACAGTTTTTATGGACAGTTAGAACTCACCATTTGAATCCACATGTTTGAAATGAATTTCAGGTCTTTCTCAACCTATGAGTAAACATACAGTACACAGGTGAGAATTTCCCTCATATCAACTCATATCTGAAAATAAACACAATTTTAATTCGTAAACAAGTAGCTTTTCTGTTGCCTTGGTCTGATGTTGTCTCAGAACGAGTGGTAGAATTTTAGTTTAGTTTAGTTTTGTTTTTAGTTTTTGTTTTCATATCGAGTCCACAGCGGCTTTGGCCGTGCATGGTATATGGAATTATTGCCAAACAACTTTTCTCCTGTGATTTCATCCAGAGTCCACTTTTGGGACTCAAGCTCTGTGGTTATTATGGCATTGTGAACGACACATTTTATGTACAAATATCACTCCTTTGTGTGAAGTGAGTGGTGCTATTTATGAGTTAATTTCATTAAGCCGTCCCACAAAGCTTGGCTAATGTGACCCTGGGCGTACAACAAACTTTGGGCGCTTTGTGCCAAGATCTAGGCCAGATGTAGGCATGTGACCATGGGCGTCCATTCCGTACAACAAACTTTGGGCAAACAGTGTGGTACTGTACAGGATATAGCATTTATTCTCATTGCCATCACTTACAGTTTCATTGTCCATTGTCAAGAGCCTTGAGAACAATGTTTACTCACCACGTCTAAGATAGCACTGAGTGACACGTCCATTTTCACCACAACGGCTTTGGTGTGGTTCAGAACGGGTCGGGTTGCCGTGTACTTCCTGTTGTCTTCCCTCAGGTCCAGGTGAACGACCACGTCATGGGCACTGCACACCTGTTCACCTGGGTATAGTACAGCAAACTGATTTGGATGCATGTACTGACCAGTATTCATGTTAACGCACCTCTGTCACCTCAAGACCTCAAGGGAGACCTACCAAATACCTCCCTAGAGGAGCCTCTGCATGTCTGGTTATGAAACAGGAGGAGTTTAGCTTTGGCCAGGAGGAGGAGATGGGCAGTGGTTTGGCCACCACTGCCGACCCACCATCAGGAGAGTGTTGTGGTTCAGGGTCTAAACACATATCAAAGGTCCATTACTTATTTGGCATTTGAGCCACGAACCATCAATTGATGATATTTAGCCTCTCAGACCCAAAACGTATAATATCTTGGTTGCATTGATGTGGTACCATAGGAGAGCTAACAGGTAAACACTGACCATAATAACAATTCTTCTACGTTCTCTAATTGTATAGACTTCTTGTAAATTAAGCAATGCGGACGTTTAACAATAATTTACTTGTTGAGGGCATAATATGAAACCGAATTAACCTGTAAGGGTAATTTTTTCACACTCTGAAGAGTAAAAGATCTATAGGGATCCATTTGGTTACCAATCATTTAGCGATGTGTCTCACGCTGTTGTCTGAGCAAACTGTGACAGCCAAAGCATCTGGAATGAAAGCCAATATGCATTTCTGTCAACGCAGTTCTATTCAGCTTACCTTCTCCTTCAGTTTGATTCAGGTCATCGGGTGGGCTCTGGGTTGGCATCAGGTCATCGGGTGGGCTCTGGGTTGGCATCAGGTCATCGGGTGGGCTCTGGGTTGGCATCAGGTCATTGGGTGGGCTTTGGGTTGGCATCCCGGTTGGCATGGCTGCCGTAGTTACTGAATCTGCTGAGCCTGCAGGCACCAGGAACATGTGGTTTAGTATGAATAGCTGCCTACAATTTAGCTAGCTCTGGTCCAGTGACAGGCAGATGACTAAAAGACTAGACCAGGATTTCTCTACCCCTACGAGGGCTCAACTTCAGTCAAAATAAACTAAACTACTTCGCTACTCACCTAACCAAAGGTAGTTTTGCATTGTTGAAAGTTTATTCTCTGCGGTGGGAAACCACTCAGCACCCCACCCACTCTGTAAAAGACATTATTTTTGTCATGAAATAGAACACATCCAACTCGAACACCACTTATTTCCGCGTTGTGTCTGCGGTGGCTTGCTCCCGGCTCGAGGTGGGTGCATTTTATTTCATGACCAAAATTTTTTTATTACAGAGTGGGTGGTGTGCTGAGAGGTTTCCCACCGCAGAGAATAGACTTTTAACAATGTGAAACTACCTTTGGTAAGGTGAGTAGGGAAGTAGTATTTTTACTGAAGTTGAGCCCTCGTAGGGGTACAGAAATCCTGGCCTAGTCTTTCAGCCTGCCACTGACGCTCTGGACCAGAGCTACAATTTAACCTGCATGTGTTGAATACATTTTGACAAAACGAGCCAAACATGAATGCTCAGAAGGTGAAGTATAGTATCTTGGATGGATTGAGTGCTAGATGTAAGATATTTCATAGTTTCCTCTATAGCTGCTTAATGTTCAAATCAATGTGGTTTAAACACTTCAACCGTGTTATAGTTGACCGCAGTCCCTCAGGGATCTACACTATGTGCCCTAAAACTTTATAAAGCACATTTACAAAGGGCAGGGGTCAAACAAAGTGCTGTACGAGTGTCAGATCACCCCAAAACACGCTCCCCCCTGGGGAATTCTGGCGACTTCAGAGCGGTCGCCACCAGGTATTCCTAAATGTAACCTCAAACTATGCCTAAACCTAACCTTATTCCTAAAAGTAACCTCAGTAAAACTATGCTAAACTTATTTCAGAATGTACCCTCAGTAAAACAAATACAGAATAAAAGAAGCGATGGAGCGAGCGAGCGGTCCACAAAAAAGTATGGGGGCCGAGCAGGGACGTGCTGGGCCCCTGATTCAGCCCGGGAAAAGGGGTTGTAGAGGCCCTCATTGCGCGCTATAGAGAGATCTCTCTATAGCGCTGCTGCTACTCAAAGATTTGCCATTTCAGCTCATGACGAGTGACAAGTAAGTGGGCCAATTACATGAGTTATATTTCGTCGTTGTCGTGTGGAAACCTTGTATGTCCAAAACCGTTTGTTTTGTATTTATCATTTAAAAAAATGATTTAAACTAGTGAAAACAGCCGATCAACGCCTCGCACCGCGAGGCGTTGTGTGCTTGTAGATCGGCTGTTTTCACTACTTTTGTGCGACGGCCTTGTATGATGAAGCATGGCTTTGCTTTGCGAAAAAAATTACAAATTTGAAACTTGGAGATACAAGGTTTCTGCCCGACAGTGACGATTTACTTTGTTGGCCGCCCAGCCCCCAAAATGGAAGGAAGGCCGACATTTTATTTTTCATTTTTTTCCTAATGGCCGGCCTGGACCGGCCAGGAATGAACCGGACGTTCGGGAGTTGGCCCGCTTTTCCCAATGGCCAGCACGTCCCTGGGGGCGAGCATGTTTTGGGTCAAGCGTTCTGGTTACAGTACTGTATGTAGGAGCAAAGTGTTCCAGGGTCTGGGGCCGGCCGCTGTGAAGGCTCGGCCGCCTCTGGACTTTTAAACTAGTCTGGAGCACAATGAGGAGCTGTTGTGAAACTTGTCCTGACTTGACCACAGTTCTCATTTGATAGCCTATTCATTTGACTAAATAATGACGTTTATCTGAGCGAGACATGAAACTAGGCAGTGTGTCTGTTTGCCAAGAATTTCTGTATGACCAAAACTCATGATTATACTCTAACAACCCCTTTGGGTATTATTTAAATGAACTTGTAACCTATGAAATGCTGCTGTGAACTCTGAGATTCAACAGAAAATTAAGACCTCATGTTGGCTTTAGCCTACTGCTGCTGCCATGTCCAGGACCTGGGACCTGGCAGATCTATATGCTCAAAGCTTGTAGATCTTGTAGATCACTAGCCACGCATTCTGGGGTCTGGTGACGCCGGGGACAATCTGACCGGCCCAATGGGGATGGGGATGATGGGTATGATCCAGAACAAACCAATCGCCAGAGAGTCCCCCATCTCAGAAAACAGCTGCACTGAGATGAGAGGGCTTTCATGGGCTGAATAAGGAGTGAAACGTGTGTCAGGCTAGTACGATCAAGCAGGGCATTCATTTACAAAATAAGGAAATAAATTGAGATAATGGATGATACATCTTGATCACATACAGTAACTGCAGAGATAATGTGTACGGTGTCTGTGAGTTTAGGACAGGATTTGTAGGAGTGGTAGCAAAACATTAGTTTTGAATGATATGCGAAAAGGCAGATCTACAAGCTCACAATGCGTTGCAGTACGTGTGATGCAACTGCAGTGTGAGCTTTATAGATCGGCTAATTTCAGGAAAAAAGAGAGGACCAAGTGCAGAACAGACCCCAGTCAGCTTGGTATTAGTTTACAAAGTATAGTCATTAAATAACACACAATATAAATGCTAAGATGATTGAATTTGACAAAGGTACAGTAGACATCACCACGTCCAGTGGTGTAGTAACTAAGTACATTTAGTCTAGTACTGTACTTAAGTACAATTTTGAGGTGTTGTTACTTCTCATCCGATACATCTCAGAGGCAAATGTTGTAGTTTTAGTCGACTACAATTATTTGAAAACTTCAGTTACTAGTTACTTTTAAATAGAAAATGTCACTGTGCATGCATACATTATTAACATAAACAAACTATATGTCTTACCTGTGAAGATGAGCAGGAAAATTAAACTAACAAACATTGCAGCTTGTGTGAGTACGAGTGTGTAGAGTGATGAGTGTGCGTGTGTGTGTCTCCTCTGAGCCACATGTAACTGTGTGTTTATAAATCAACATCCAAAGTCCCAGCCCTGATTCCCAATAGAGGAGGGCAGGGCCAGATGGAACAAACATGATTCTGACAGCACATTCTTATTTAGTTTTAGTCATAACCTCTGGGCCAAAACTATGATATTCCTGGCCAGGAAGTTGTCCCAGGCTCAGAGCTGGGACCATACCGGATGTAGAGCCCTGGCCTGACCAAACATTCAGAATAGAAACAAAACAAGAACACTAAAAACAATGTGCAGCGCATGTTTTGAGGTCAATCCTACCAGACTAAGTTTTAGCTGACTAAATATCATGAGATTTTGGTCGACTAAATCTACAGTTGACGACTAAAATGTATGTTGGCAGGATTTGATGCAATCGTAATGACTGATTTTACACTTAATTAATCCATGCCTTTGTCTCCTCCAGGCTGGATTACTGCAATGCCCTTCTCGTCGGGATCCCTAGCAAGAGCCTTCAAAAGCTCCAATACATCCAGAACAGCGCTGCTAGGGTCCTGATGAGAAGGCGCAAATATGATCACATCACTCCCATCCTCCACTCCCTGCACTGGCTTCCCATCGCCTCCCGGACTGAATATAAAATCACCCTGCTAACCCACCAATGCATCTACGGAAATGCCCCCCCCCCCCCCCCCCCCCCCTCCCCCACCTCAAGGAACTGCTCGAACCACAGCCCGCAGCCCGCAACACAAACAATTACTAAAAGATTTTTAAAAGGTTTTTATGTTTCTGTACTGTAGCACTTTGAGGTTTGTTGTCAAATGTAAAGTGCATTACAAATAATATTTATTATTATTATTATTATTATTAGAGCAGGGGTAGAGGGCCACTCACTATATTACCACACTCACTCCAGAGGGCCACAATGTATATACAGTCAAAAATAGAAAAAATAGCAGATCTACAAGCTCAAACACATCACACTAGATCTGCTATTTTTGACCAACAGTTTCCCGAGTATGCCTTATAGTCCATGGGCCATACGAGATGTCGCTCTCAGAAAGGTGGCAAAGGTTACATTTTTGAGAAGCTCTACAGTATCTGTAGATTATATTTTGGTATGATAACCCCGAGTCACAGGAAAAAAAGAATGAAAAAAAAAATCCATTGCAAGCATGTGTTTCGCACGAAAAACATTCCTTAGGCTAAAAATGGCCCCCACAAAACTGTGAAAAGTGATGACTAATCACCTTAGATTTGAACCACTTTAGCTATTATTTTATGCTTTAACCATTAAAAAAAGGGCAAAGAAAATGATGTTAAAGCGAAAGCGAAAGTGAAGCCTCCTCCCCACTTGCATTAAGATCACGCACATTTATCCTAATATAAATAAAAATCGTCTATGCATAATTAGCTTGCTGCTATCAGAAATTACATTTTAAAATATATCTTCATGAATGGAAATGCCAGCTGCCAGCTGCTCCATTACTCGCCGTTCAGGAGTTGTAGTTCCAGACTCTATATAACATTCAGAGATGGTGGAATAGTTGTCTGGCTGCGCAACACTATTCAACAGACAACATTCAACAAGGAAGAAATCAACAGTATTGCAGTATGTTGTCTAGTTTCAGTATTCAGGACTCCATTCATTAAAGATGACGGCCAGAAACAGGACGACAGTTGTCACATAGAACATGATGAAAGCCTTGTTGATTCTTGTGGCCATTGTGGTCCAGTAACCAGGCCTGCCTCCATCTTCCTTGGTGCTCTTAAAGAACACACCCAGGTTCTTCTCCAGATCTCTCAACTCCTCCAGGATCACCTGGAATCCATGAGATTCCCCTTTGAGATCACCGTCCTGAAATTAGATTAGACAAGGTACTGTGAATACTAGCTTACAACATCTGTAGGCTGACATGCCTGAGCATGTCTCAACCAATAGAGGGTATGTGCGTGTGTAGTAGAAATATTTATAGAGTAACAAATGTGTGTATTTATCTTGTTTTCCTTCCATTCAATCTCATTGAATGAACGGTCAACCAGCCTTCAAAGTGCACATGCTAATTCAACTCAACTGTCAATCTAACAGCTGAGTTCTCTCCCCCATCTACTTCACTCTGTCAGCAAATCTGTGCCGTGTGTAACTATTTGTATGTTGTCTTTATCTTTAGTACAGGTCCTTATAAGAACATGTTTAGAATAGCATCTCTGTCAGAATGGACTATAAGAACTGTATGATAATGGAACAGGGGAGGTCTTCTGCCCGACAGGGCAAAGCTCTGGCCAGCAGGCCAGAGCTCTCTGATGCTGATAATGCTGTTTCTCTGATGCTGAATCTTCTTCAATAAATGGTTGACTTCACCCTGACTGGATATTAATATTTTTCTATCATAATTGGCGTCCCTGGGTGGATCAATATTTCATCTTTACCATAGATGGATACTTGGTCAAAAGAACTCTGGGGTGAAGGAACTTTTTTGGAAAGGAGATTTTTGAAAGCAGACCTAAAGCAGGTCCACCACCATGGAGAACAAAGAGGAGACCACTACAGAAGCAACTTGCAAGCTATGCAAAACCAGCAAGAACTGACTTTCAGCAGATCTACAAGGTCGAGACCTCACAGATTAACAATAATCTTGTGATGACTGCAGCCTGTGGTGACAAGGAGGGCAGATTGCTATTCACCAACATGGAGAGCAAGTCGGGCACCAAGAAACAACACAGACTGACAGCGGAGGTGACGAAATCGACACCACGTCGAACACCAACAGACTTTTGCCACAGTAGGAGGAGACCAAGCCAAGGAGACACATGCTGTGTGGCACATCAGAGAGCCACTGAACTGGAGGCCCCACCAGCCCAGTGGAGATCTCGAAGCAAAGACATTAACTGCCACATGCCATAAGCCAAATGAAGATGGGAGGAACGGAGAGACGCCATGAAGACTACAACAACCAGTGGTGAAAGTGAGCCGGAACGGCCGGAACCCCGTTCCGTTAAAACATTCGGGGCCGGAACGGAGTTCCGTTAAGAAGAGGAGAAGCCAGCTGTCAAAATCCCATGTTAAATAGCCAGCCACAAACGCACGTCCAGGAAGAAAACAATAGCCTATACTAAAGTCAGATTAACATACAGTACACAAGTGTTACTAGTTATATTTTTCTGATAAAGTGCTTCTAAATTATTCCCGTGGGTTTGTGTAGGTCAATGTGATCCAGTCTGTTTGCGTTTCAGTGTTTGTTTGACACGGAGCGAGTGAGTGGGACGTTCGCGAACGAATCGAGTCTTTTGAACGGCTCTTTGAAATGAACGATATGATTCGGTTCACAGTAGGGAGCCGTTCCTTTCTAATGAACAGTGGTGGGAAAATTACTCAATTTCTTTAGAAATATCAATACTGCAATCAAGTAGAAGTTTGGAATGTTAATGTACTTGAGTAGTAGAAGTATCAAAATGTAGGCCTACGTCTTTTGAACGGCTCTTTGAAAGGAACGGATCCCAGAGATCCGGCTCACTTCAAAGAGCCATAAATCCCATCTCTAGGAGGACTCGTGTCTGTGCCTGCATGCGGCAATAAATGCAGAATAGACCAAAATGATTCAATTCTGCATCTGGAAATGGGAGATGTAGTGGAGTAGAATTAAAAGTATTGGAAATACTCCAGTAAAGTAGGCTAGGCTAGGCTATACTTAAAACCTGTACTTAAATACAGTACTTTAGTAAATGTAGGTCTACTATAATAATATTAATAATAATATATATAATAATATAATAAATATAATATATATATATATATATATATATATATATATATATATGCTTACCCTTCTGTATGGAACAATGGAACAATGAACAATATGAAGAGGCTTATTATAGAAGGGCAGCAGGTGGGCCTCCCAAAATGCAGTTTTCTATGCATTTCAGGGGTTTTGGGGGATTAGAGCCTCCCAAATTTTTTTCGCCCGCGCGCGCGGCCAATTTATGACAGTTCCGGCAAGAATTTCAAACCACTTTCACCACTGACAACAACTATGTGTTTGATATTAAGCTGAGTAATTTATATAGGAATAATATTAGCTAAAAGTTGATATCTAAAATATGAGTCAACAAGGCATTTGCCACTAATGTGAGAATATTTGGTTTTATGGTCTAAACTCTGGTATTCCAACAATTGCAGAGTTGTCGGGCAGCTCCGGACTAGGATAAAAATAGAATATTACCGTAACCAGACGAAAGATATTCTCTAGGACGGGAGTGCATGCGGGCTCTTGATTTTGTAAAACAGAGTTTCAAAGTACAAACAAATATAGATTCACATTTACTAAAATTCTAGCTCTCTTATATTTCAGTGTAAACAAGCAAGCCAGTTGGTAATGTTATAAAACATAACATAAGATACCAAGAACAAGTCAAGTTTGACTGAATGTAGGACTGTTCACTAACAAAAATAGATTTCACCCAAACAAGCAGATCTACTATTCTGTAAGGTATAGCTCAACATGTAATTGTCTGAAATGTCTATTGATTTGGCACTCTATAAATCTCCTGTCATATGTAAATGAATAGACTATTCATTCACAAAAAAAAAAAGTGTGGAATGTAGTAGAAATATTTATAGAGTAACAAATGTGTGTATTTATCTTGTTTTCCTTCCATTCAATCTCATTGAATGAACGGTCAACCAGCCTTCAAAGTGCACATGCTAATTCAACTCAACTGTCAATCTAACAGCTGAGTTCTCTCCCCCATCTACTTCACTCTGTCAGCAAATCTGTGCCGTGTGTAACTATTTGTATGTTGTCTTTATCTTTAGTACAGGTCCTTATAAGAACATGTTTAGAATAGCATCTCTGTCAGAATGGACTATAAGAACTGTATGATAATGGAACAGGGGAGGTCTTCTGCCCGACAGGGCAAAGCTCTGGCCAGCAGGCCAGAGCTCTCTGATGCTGATAATGCTGTTTCTCTGATGCTGAATCTTCTTCAATAAATGGTTGACTTCACCCTGACTGGATATTAATATTTTTCTATCATACGTGACATCATCATCATACCCGGAAGTTAAGTGGGAACACCTTGACAGCCCATACATCCAAACAGAAAAGTCCTATGTGATTGCATTAAACAATGCTAAATGATGTTAAACTCACTCACTCAATTTGCCATTCTCTTTACGCTTGCGCATACCCTCTATAACAGGAACCATTAGGTTCCCCATTGGGATAATATCAGTCACTATTGTGTGTTTGCATTTAATCTATCATGGGAGTTGGTAGATAAATAAGTTACAATGGTTTATTAATAATGGGGTCTGATGAAATCAAATATCTAAATATGATATAAATATCCAGCTTAACTGACTGGAGTGCACACAAAAAGCCAGAGGATCAATTACCGTAAATCACCAATTAGTAGCCCGGGCGTTTATTTTGCAAAATGGGGTCGGACCCCGGGCGCTTAAAAGGGACCAGGCGGCTATTGGTAACAGGCTTTTATTTATTTTGGCACTGGCCAGCACTGGGCCATTATTTGGTAATTTATTCTTTCTCAAACTATATAAGGGTAATAATAATCAAAATGTTATAATAAATGTTATAATTATTATTATTAATTTAATTGTTATGAACACCCAGAAAATAGCACATTGCGATCTATTAGACCAAACCTCATTTAAAAAATATCAAGAGTGTATGAAAGCCTTTTAAAAATATATATATACTATATTTATACTAAGGGAATCTTTCTCCAAAATAATCTATTACCGCCTGCCAGCAAAGACGCATCTAGGTCAAGTTCAACGAGTCAACGACCCAATTAGCGCAGACGTCCTGCAGCTGGTGCTGGACTGTACTCGCTGACATGACCACTGAACAGCTCCATGCTGACATTAAACCATTATCGTATTGCATTATGATTAAGCCTTCTGCATTCCCCCTGAACCTCAAAATAATGGATTACTTCTTCAAAATGCGGACTGGATAACAAGAGGCAGCAACAGTAGGTAATGAGTCATTCTGATCCAGCTGGTCTTTATATTGGCCACAATGATGGCCAGTCTTTCTCCATCACAACGTTTTGCCATTAAAGTAGCCTACTCACGCAAACTTTGCATTGTAGCAACGTTTTAGACAGTAATGAATGATGGTCAGTGCGCAGAGATCAGCAGACTCCTTTTCTTTTTTCCTCTCTCTTTTTTTGGTGTCCTTTGGCAATCTGTTCCCCGACGCACAGTGCGTCCTGCGCGTCATGGTAGCGCAGCACTGGGCTGGGCACCATATAGCCTACATTTGGCTTAGAAGTGTCTGTCCACAGGGCTGTGAGCTTGTAGATTTGCTGTTTTCGGCGCACTCCACCGTGACCGTCATGCAACATATGACCCGACCGTAGCAACGCACAGCGAGTGCGGTGCGTTGCAACGTGCTATCACAGCACTGCTGTGAGCTTGTAGATTTGCTGTTTTCAGCGCACCACTGCCATGCATCATAAATGACCAGTTAAGTTAAATAAATAGCAAATAATACCAAACAACCAAACAAATAATAGCCCGGGCTCTTACATAAAACCTAATAAGGATAATATTAATTGCAAATAACGGCCCAGGCGCTTATACGAACCTTGCGCTTATTTGAAACAGGCGTTTATTGCGCAAAATGGGGTCAGACCCCGGGCGGATATATGGGACCCGGCGGCAGTTTGCCACCGGGCGATTAATTGGTGATTTACGGTATATGAAGTTAGTTTGAAAAGTGTTTAAGTCGTCCTTTACTGTAAGTGGACAATGATTTGTCTAGGAGTGGTACGTTTTGACTTTTGGGGCTTTTTGGACTTATTATACAATTATTTTCTGACATGATGCTAACCTCTTCAGCTGCATTCAGAGGCTGATGGGTTGCCTCTCTATCGCCCTCCTCTGGGACATCGTAGAAGCAGGGACACCACTTGCGTCTCTTTTCTGAAATGACACATGCAGTAGGGTTGGTGATTCATTAGTGTGGTCCTGGGGAAACTTTATTTTCTCCACTAGATACTTTTTTTTGTGAATCAGATGCAATTGGAAATTGAAGGAAAAACATTTGAGGAGTGGTGCTAGCTGGAGTATTGGTTGAGCTTCACATGACAGGTAACACATTAAGTGCTAAATGTAGCCTAAGACGTCTACAGGAGTCTTAAAAGGTAAGGTGGGAAGCTCGCCAACTCACCTGGAAGATGTCTGGGGACGTTTTACCTGGTTACCAGGTAAGCAGAACCTACTGTAGCGGCTGGTGAACAAAAACACTACATATCCCATCATGCAACTCGGCCGCCCGCATCACGCAGCCTCCGTTATCCATTGACTCCTATTCTATGCTGTTACATAAAAACGGCTTTATCTCTAAATAAGGTGCAAATAACGCAGAGGAGGCCGAGATCCGCTTGTTTTCACGGCCGTGATGGTCGGCCGTGGTAAGGATTTACGTTTCGCGACCGTTTGTTAACAAATAAAACTCCTTCCTGAAATCGTCAGAGTACAGTCACGTGCACATGATGAAGCTGCTAGGGCTCGTCAGAATAAAGCGTAAGTCAATGGTGGCACTGTATATCCTAACCACCACCACTAGATGGCGTCATATGTGTTAACTTGCTGCAGAATATAGTCACGGCAACCACACTTGCAATTTCCAATTGCATCTTTCCAGTTATACCACATTATGATTCACAATATTCATGGCTGAGAATTGTTTGTAGAACAATAATTGATCTAAAAAAATAATAAATAGGGACAATACATTATGCAGCACTGTGGTCTGGTATAATAACATCAGCTTCTTCATTCTCTTGAAGAAATAAAAGCTTATGAACGAGTGCAATTAACAGTTTCTGGCATATTTGAATACTTGCTGTCACCTTGTGTCTCTCTTTTTTTAGTCAGTTAACAGTGAGTCACAGTGGTGTGGTTTGTGTGTTTGTTTATTTTATTTCACATTATTTCATGTAATCAACCTTTTGATTCCCAAGCGGCTACGTTCTGCTGCTCAGATGCCTAAAATATGACAAACAAAAATGATTTATTTTATTTGTATTTATTTATTTTTTATTCCAAAGACTATATGACTATAACTAATTTGAGATTTTCTGTCAAAATCAACACTGGCTCACACAAACACCTTGAAGTGACCCAGAATGCCATTCCTGGTGATGCAAGTGGTGAGTAGCCTGACACTCAGCCTGAATTGACATTTCGTTTCACTCCATTATTCAGTCTGAACTCACTTCCACCGAAGGCGATTGCAGGGATGGGCGTTGCCAAAAAAAAGGCAGTCTTCAGCGATTGGTTCAGTGTGGCTGGCTAGTGCTACTTGCTAACCAAAGAAACAGTCAGAATAGGAGCACTACGAACTAGTAATCAAACACAACATAACATGCCTGCTACTGGTGTTTCATAGCGAGATCGATACGATCGCATTTTACCGCAATTTACCGCATTTTATCGCGACGCGATGTGCGGTACGGTACGGCGGCGGCGCTGGTGTACTTGGAAACACACATGAGTTCTGGGAAACCCCCACCCACGCTGATCACAAGACGCTGATTCACGACGCTGATTCGCCGATCGGATTTTCAACCGAGGCAGACCTCTTCATTGAGAGCGATGCTAGACCTGAATCGCCAAAACAAAAAATTTAAAGGGGTGTGGCTAGCAATTCAGGGTCTGGAACTAGGCTAAGTGGTGAGCGCACTTCATGGCACAAATTGGCACCTCAACAGAGTGCAGTCTAGTTCTAGTTGTCTCTGTGTTGTAAATGTTTCACCTTTGGTCTTGTCCTCCTTCTCGTTGTGGTCTTTGTCTGAGTCTTTCTCCAGCAGATACGTCACCAGAATCGTCTCCAACAGACTCAGCAGCATCATGGCAAAGCTCCCCATGCAGTACATTGCTGTGAACAGGACACACTTGGAGTAATGTAACCATGACATCTAAATACCTCATTATAGTGTGTATATGAGTGATAATCCAACAGATACAAATCTCATGTAGTGCTGGCCCCAATTAAGGTCCAAAGGTCAGAGTGTTCGTTGTGTTGATGATGAGGGCAAACTTTCCAAGTTAAATATCTTATTCAGGGACATCTCGTGTAATATTTCTTTCTATATTATAGTATCATGGGCATATAGGACCTTTGTAGAAGGTATGGATTTGGGCCCTGAAAGCGACGTTCTGACTGTTGACAACATAGATATAAAAACCTAGACAACTCATTCACCATAGATATAAAAGCCTATAGACACCTCATTCACCATAGATATAAAAGCCTATAGACACCTCATTCTTCACTGCAGTTCATTGGCCTGTGAAAAGACGCTAGGTGGAAGTGTGGAACGCACATTGCCACTGAAAGTGACTACTCACAGTGTGTCATTTCCGGGACTTAAATTCAATTCAAAGGAGCTTTATTGGCACGTGGAAACAAGTGTTTACATTGCCAAAACAATTAGTGCCACTGGGAAGGAAGGATATCGGCCTACCGAACACCGCCTTCTGTGACGCACACAGAAGCGTGCTTCAGAGTTCTTGAAGCTTGCTTTCCATGTTGCCTTCCCTTTTTTTAACAGACGCCCCACAGCCGGAGGAGGCGTCTACCATTTTATGTCTATGGTTGTGGGCAGAGTCCAAATCCCAAGAGTGTTCTACCTATGATGGGCATCCTGTTGGAGGTGGCAGGCAGGATGTCGTTGAGAATGAGTTGTAAAACTGTGACGGCCAGCAACACGGTGACCTTGAAGCCCAGCTTCTCTCCTTGGCCGTCCGAGATCAGGAAAGACGCCATGTCCAGACCCAGGAAGCACAAGACGGGCAACAGGAAGTTGACAATGTAGAGGACGGCCTTCCTCTTCATGGTGACCTAGGAGGAGATCAGTCAGAAGGTCAGCCGAGCGGTTCAGATTTGACAGAATGCAACTTGTAGCAGTTTGCATTAATAGGCCTATGTAGAAAACAGCCTAGCCCAGGGGTCCCAAACATAGACTTTAAAAATATGGACGGTGGGAAGCCATTGGTTTCTATGCTGCGAAAATGACGTTTTTTTTTTTGGCCCTTTTACGGGTGCCGCCATCATTGTAGAAATCTAAACGTTCATTGGTAGAAATGGTACCATCTCGAATGCTATAGAGCATCGCAGTGGAAGTTGATTCCTAGCTGGTGCTACTTAATATTCCCCATTCATTTTCGCCATAGACTTTTACAAACATATTTATAAAAATGATGTTAAGCCTCGAACTGAGCCATCCAGGATGGAGGTGAATCATGACCATACAACCTTTGATCCTATGTGAAAACATATTTTAATATTACATTGATTCAACTCCATCCTGAATGGCTTGGTTCGAGGCTTAACAAAATTGTTATAAATATTTTTGTAAAAGTCTATGGCGAAAATGAATGGGGAATATTAAGTAGCACCAGGAATCCACTTCCGCTGCGATGCTCTATTGGCTGCCAACGGTCATGTGCAACCGCAGGGATACTTGGGAAAATGTGGTGTTGAGCTTGCCGAAAATAAAGCACACAAAGAAGAATCATCACAAGCCTATATCTGATCACAAGCCCCTCAATTATATTATATATTTATAACAATAATAAATTGGACCATATCATGGTGATTGAAACGAGGCTTTAAAGGACCTACACCATGAATTTTCACTTTTTCTATTTTAAAACCTTTTTTTGGGGTCCCACTGGCACCTTCTATCCTCACAAAGTCCTATTTCTGACCGTTGTGTCTTTCTCTGGTTTTGGGCAGACAGAGATGAAAAGCTTTCCACGGGTTCTCAGAACAGTGCTGTTCTGAGAGTTGACGAGAGTGACGTCACTCTCGGATTCCCGTTTTTTTTTCAGTCAAAAAAAAAAAATCAAAACATTTTTTTTTTTTCAAAACTTTTTTTTCAAAACTTTAAAAAAAAAAAAAATGCAATGCAGAGTAAAAAAAAATTTTTTTCAATTTTTTTTTTCAAAACTTCAAAAAAAAAATTTTTTTTTCAAAAAATTCTTTTTTTTTCAAAAAACTTTTTTTTTTTCAAAAAACTTTTTTTTTAAAAACTTTTTTTTTTCAAAAAACTTTTTCTTTTTCAAAAAACTTCTTTTTTTTCTGGAAAAACCCCACTAGATGCGCCCCTGAGCAAACAGAGGCCGTTTTGGTATTGCAGCTGGAGAGCCTCATTATAGTAGAGCTAGAACAAACAAAAAGAATGGTCAGAGTGTTTTTTGAGGGTTAAAACCTGTCTAAGACTCAATTTTGAGCATATATTTATACAAAAAAAAAAAATATATATAGTTTTAAAAGCATGGTGTAGGCCCTTTAAACTAGTGACAGGAACCATTTGCCCTTTCATGACTTTTCCTAAACATACACAAGCCAAGTCTTGTTTTTTTTTTCCTACCATCTGAGATGTTTTGTAAATATGAAATAATTATTTTGGAGAGTTTCCTGAGCAATCTAATTCCATTTCTAAATCTGAAAAAGATGTTCAGAGATGCGTGTGTTTAACATGAATCCACCATACTCTGATGATTGTGCGGTCCAACAGGTCATTAGCCATGTTTCCATAAGACCCGTTTCCATTCACAAATGCGCATTTCGTTTATTCGATTATTCGAATTTTGAAGTGTTTCCATAAAAATATTTAAGCGCAAAAGGCTTAATGGAAACGCCACTATTGAAATCTATCAAAAGGTTTAATCTGCAACGCACTTTCATAGAATAAATCTAGTGGGAGGGCTCCCTGGTTCATCCATAAACTGTACAACTACAAAATATGGACGGTGGAAACCCAATGGTTTCTATGCTGTGAAAATGAAGCTTTTTGGCCCTTGTATGGGTGTCGCCATCATCATACCCATTTTTACTCAAGGCTGCCAACGGTCACGTGCAACCGCAGGGATATACTGTACATGGGACATTGTCTTGAGCTTGCCGAAAATAAAGCACCCAAAGAAGAATCATCACAAGCCTATGATCACAAGTCCCTCCTACAGCATACCCTGTTTTAACATCAATTATAACATAAATTGGACCATATTTTCACAAAATGCATAAAATGAGGCTTTAAACTAGCGACAGGAACCATAAAGTATTCATTCAATGTTTAGGTAAGAAAATCAAATGTAAAAGTTGGGGGGAAATGAATGGAGTTCTATGGAGAACATGTTGCTTCTGGTACCAGAACAGCGCAACTAGCAGCCAATCAAGGAACTTTTTGTTCCGTGTTTGCTTCATTTTAAATCCGGACAATTGGCCCCCTGGGTTCATCTGTCTCTGAGCTATGGGGTCCTTCGGCTGAAAAAAAAGGGGAAAAAAAGAAACTTTGAACAACACCTACGGTGTAGACGATGCGGTGTTCTCTGAAGGCAGATTCATTGTGTACTGTGTAGGAGAAGTTGTCGAACATCCAATCGAACTCGTCTCTGAGCCACATGGTGGTGAAGAACCTGGTGGTGTCCAAGTCTAAGGCTGCTTCCAGCCGCAGCTCGTTCGCTGGGGACATGGAGAACGGGAGAGAAAACGCTGAGGTCATTCAGACGTCACCACAGGCAGTCAAATGAAACAGATGAGAATTAACATCAACCCCATTGATGTTTTCACATTCTAAGTACAAATAGGCCGTTAAAATAACTAGGAATAACATAAAAGTAACGTTGGTGTAAACCAACGAGAGGTGTAAAAACTGAGTATCTATATTATCGATATTCAAAATCGATACTTTTCGATAAATTGATATTTTGACAACACTAGAACAGACTTGCGTTCAGGCCTAGATGGCTTAATTAACACGGTTGGGTCACTCACAAAAGTAGATCCCAGAGGCGAAGGTGAGGTTGCAGGACTGAGTGTCGAAGGGGAACTTGTAGACGTTCATCCTACAGCTGCTGACGACCACCTCTTTGTTGACAGACCAGACTGTCCCGTCATAGGCAAGCTGGATGTAGGGGTTTAGAACTACCTTATCCATCTCTAACCTGAAAGACACACACACAGGCGCGCACAAAGAGCATCATGCACGCACGCTCGCTCAGCTAACATCTTTTGCATTTGCGTTCACATTTAAAGGTCAAATGACATTCTGTTTTTACCAATCATAAAAGTCTTTGCCCTGGTCCTAAAAACATGTTTTAAAATGTTTAAACTTGAAAATCCACTCCATGGGGCCGTGCTCTCTTTCTCTTATGAGCCCTGTTTAGGTGTCATGAAAAAAGGGCTGTCACCTGAAATACTCTATATTCACCACCAGGGGAGCCTCTCTCTCCCACTCATTCTAAAGCATAGTGCAGTAAGTACATGTACTTAAGTACAATTTAGAATATTTGTACTTTACTTGAGTATTTCCAATGTTCAATTCTTATACTTCTACTCCACTACATCTCAGGGGCAAATGCACTTTATCTCTCCACTACAATCATTTGGATTTTGATTATTAATACAAATCAATCAGTTCTCAAACTATGGTAATGGTACCCAAAGTGGCCACTGGCCACACACACGCACACGCACGCACGCACGCTCGCTCTCACACTCACACACACGCACACGCACACACACACACACACACACACACACACACACACACACACACACACACACACACGCACGCACGCACGCACGCACACACACACGCACGCACGCACACGCACACACACAGGTCTGCCCCGGCTCCAACACAATGACAGAGAGATGCATGCTCGCAGACTGCTTTGCTAAGACACACTGTGACACACACACTGCACACACACACAGAGGCTGAGCTGAGCCCTGACGAGGCACACACAAACAGCATCGAGAGTCGCAAGTGTTTTTTCTTACCCCGGGACCGAGGTTACTGGATCTCTGTGGTACATCTGTACCCCCGCGGAGTTCAATTTAGACTGTCCGCGGTAACGTTTCAATAGCTCCGCTCCGCGCTGCAGAAAAACTTCACGGTCCTTCTGTAGTTATTATAGTAACATATTTTGTCTAAATGCCTCCGTTTAGAGAACCACCTATTGCTTGTGTTATAGCGTTTTACTGTCTGCTCGCCGTGCCCGTGTGTGTGGGGAGGAGGACAGGGCAGCGTGGAGTTTCATAGTCGGCTGCCAACAAGAAACGAGAGAGACAAGAAACACAGTGTCGGTAAAGGGAGGGAGGCTCCACGGAGCTCTACCCGGGAAGCAGTGCGCTGTCCTCGGACACAGCAGACACAGTGTCGGTAATGAGGAGGGAGGCGTTGTCCACGGACCCAGCCAGGGCGGAAAATACATAGCGATACATAGCGATTTTCATTATTTCACAAAAGCACAAACTGACTACTTGATATGAAGGATATTGATGTAAATAAGATATCCGAATGGGTAAATATATTTTATAGGCCCGTATTTGTTATTAAAGGACAATTTATGTAGAGGTTCCTCATATAATCTTGGGCTGCGGTGAGAGGGTGGAGGAGAGAGACAGCGAGACTGTACATGACGTAACAGCCCGAGGGCAGTTGACTCACGCGTCAGAGCCTAATTATGCGGAAAATACAAGACCACACAGGAACGACTGCATGTTGAAATCTCCGTTTTTGTTGGTGTAATTGAGGCCAGATAAGATTAAAAAAAAAACAATAAAAAATAGAAAAAATATTTTTTCATGTCATGTTCACTTTAACAAGCACATCTGCAGCATGTGTGTATAATGATAATGAATTCATTTACAGTATAGCACATTTTCCAGACAAAGTCACAAAGTGCTTTGCAATAAAATAACCACATGATAAGCAATAAAAGAAGAAGTTAAGAAAAGGTTATAACATAGAGGTGGGTTTTTAAAAGGGATTTAAAAGATCACACTGAATTCGCACATCTTCGGTCAACAGGTAAGGCACTCCACAGCTTGGGGGCCCGGACTGCGAAAGCCCGGCCACCCTTTGAGACTAGCTGTAATGTGGGAGACTCAAGGAGGCCCTTATCTGCGGATCCGAGGCTGCGCCCAGGCTTGTAGGGCTCTAACATGTCCCAAATATAGGCCTACTTAGGAGCCACTCCATTCACAGCTTTTATTGAATGCTTTAACTATAGACAAATAGCAGATATACAAGCTCACAGCGCGGCACCGAGTGCAGCGCTGCGAGCTTGTAGATCTGCTATTTTTGAAAAAGTCGTGAAAATGTGTGCAAATCTTTGACTTTAAAGTGAACATTTGTAACTCAAATTTTGCTTCTGGGCGGTCCCTGGAACTAAATATTTTGTGATGGGGGGTCCGTGGCGAAATACATAATTTTGGGGGTCCTTCACATGAAAAAGTTTGAGAACCACTGACTAAGAGACTAACTGAGCTCCAGTTAAGTGAAAAGGACCTTTTCTTTGACGATGGCCGGCCAGATTGCTGACATAGAAACATAGGATTTTTCCAAAAACCTTAGAAGGATTCAAAAGACACTTATAGAATCAGGTCAAAATCAAAATCTTCATGATTTTTCAAAAATAGCAGATCTACAAGCTTGCAGTGCCGCGCTGTGAGCTTGTATATCTGCTGTTTTTCAATAGTTAATATATAAAATAAAATACTAATAAAATAAAATAATAAGGGTAAAATAATAAGGGTAATAATAAGCGACCGTAGGTGGCTTATCTCCACAAATAGGGCAAAAATGTGTTTTTCCCAAATCTTCCTGATCCATGTTGATGACATGAGTGTAGACATGCTGTGTAGTGATATTCGTGATTTTAGGGCAAAAACTGTAGGAGCAGTGTCCAAAAATGTGTTTTAAAAATCGGCCTGAAGGTGGCGCTAGAATAGGGCCATGTGAGAAATGAGGGGTGGGGTCTCCGCGTTGCCTTGGCGGACGAATAGGTACCGGCCCCGGCTCTCCCGGACGCTCCTAGCTCGAGTTACGGCATTTTATGTGCGCTGCAGTGGCAGGGGGTCCTCCACTGGGGGCGCCACCACTTTTGCATCCGTTCTGGAGCACCAGGAGTCGGTGGTCCCCGGGAATTCCCCGTGAGCAGCCCCGTTGGGGTGGTCATTTGGTCATTTTTGCACATTTGGTCATTTTTTACATCTGGGGGTCCCCCAGGGACCTGGGGGTCCCTGGGGCTCCGGGGGTCCTTGGAGGTTGTAGTTTGGCAGGCAAGGAGTGTGTGTGTAAAATCTGGCATGGATCGGGTCAAATGTGTACCCGTTCTAAATGGGTTAAAATACATAAGTACATTTTTAAATCAATTCTGGTGCTAACGGGTAGCCAGTGGAGAGCAGTTACCCATTTAGTGCTCCAGACATGAACGGGTTAAATGTCCAGCGTGCCTCCCGCAGGCTCCATAAGCGGCCGTTATCTTGAAGGCCAGAAGTCGATTGCGACCGGAAGCGATCGTCATCAACATGCCGTTGTGTAATGGCGGATCGATGCCTTTCAACATGTGTTTTATTAGCGAGAATCTAATGCCATCCTTGGCTTTAAAAGTGTTGTTTGGAGATAATGGACATTAAAGATGAGATCGGCCGTTGGCCTCCATGTTATGGGATTACTATTTTGTGCACGTGGATCCGTGATGATGAATCGGCGAGTCCAATCGTGCCCAGACCTTCCGCCGGGCTACAGGGTAGGAGAACCGGCGTTACTCCATATAGAGTACTTTTCGCGAGTATACTCGGGATCGGCACTCTAAATACTCGAGTATTTTTCATGAGTATTCTCGGGATCGGCTAGAAATGAGTTAGGATGGGGGTTGATGTGATCGTGTTTCCTGGAGTTTGTAAGCAGTCTGCACTGCAGTCTATGTATATTCAGTCTATGCATATTCATACCAGGGGCATAGTTCCGCCGATTTAAAATGATTCCAATACGGAACTAAAACTTCCTATGGTTGGCCGCTAGTTGCACTGTTTTCCCCCCCGGCCGGTCGCAAAAAGAATTGTTCTCCATTGGACCCCATTCATTTTCCCCTTTCGTTTTCTAACCTTAATTAACATTTTCATAAATACTTTATGGTTCCTATCGCTAGTTAAAAATGGCCTTTCAATCACCATGATATGCGTTTTGTGAAAATACGGTCCCATTTATGTTAAAATTGATGATAAAGTTGCGGGGGGCATGGCCAACTAAGCTGATACCAGCCGGCTGTGTTCTTCTTCGTGTGCTGTATTTCGGGAGGCTCCGACCACATTCTTCCATGTATCCCTGCGGTTGCACGTGACCGTTGGCAGCCAATAGCCTCCTCTGATCGCATTTCAATCTATGATGGCGACACCCATGCCAAGGACCCAAAATACTTCATTTGCGCTGCATAGAAACCAATGGCTTCGCACTGTCAGTGTCCATATATTTTACGGTCTATGATTCATACCTCTCTTCGATGATGACGTCAGGCTTCCACAGCCAGTCGTGGGGTACAGTAATTTCCTCAATCCCACAGAATTTTGAGGGGTCCCAGGATATGTGCTCGTTTTTCCAGCTCTGCAGTGGAAGGAAAATTCAGGAGTCATCGCCATGTTGGTTTGTGGACATTTATAAATAAAAATTAGTGCACAATAATATTACCAGAAACACATGAGATAGCCCTGAACGACCATATGCCAGGTCTGTAACTCTGAGAGTGTACAAATGGAACCAAATGGACCCGTTGGTTCCATTTGTACACTGAATACACTGAATACAAAACACTGATGCTGACCTTCAAAGCAGCCAAAGGTATGGCTCCTCCATACCTCCAAAACCTGATCAACCCTTACACCCCCACCCGTTCACTTAGATCAGCCAACACAGGGATGCTGACAGAACCCTCGCTAAAAACCCCTGGCCCCAAAGCTGTGGAACAAACTCCCTGTTGCACTTAGAACAACAGACTCACTCGCTAGCTTTCGCCATGGACCGAAGACTCACCTTTTCAGACTCCACCTAAACCCTTAGCACTACTGAAACACTCAATGACCATACATGAAGCTAGTTGTGGGCTCGCCTGTAAGGCGAGCACACTTTAGATATTGTCAATATTTATTTGTTTATCTAGTAGGTCATGCAGACAGTTCTCCTCAATACTTTGGCACCTTTCTACTCCTACATACTTAGTGAGAAAATGAAAATAAAAACATCCATGTGTTCAGCTTACAGTGCGACGTGTGCTATTACTTTTTACAGCAATCGGCCAAATGGTGGCGCTGTAGGAAGCCTTCGAAAGTGCAAACTTTGAACAGGTATAGCTCATGCTGTGTTTGAGGTACAGCCATTAAACCCATATACACGTATGCGTCTCCTCATGCCGAACAACTTTTACGCTCTGACTTTTGACCTCTGACCTTTAGATCTCCCACAATTTGGAATTATATGAAAAACAGTAAAAATCTATCTCCTCCTGGGATTTAGAGGGTTAGTCAAAGTATCACTGAAACCAATTTTATTCCAATCGGCCAAGGGGGGGCGGTATACAAAGCGTTTGAAAATTCAAACTTTAAACGGGCATAAGTCATGCCTCATTTCGTTTGAAGACATGCAACTTGCTTACAGGCGTGCTTTGACTCAAGCGGAAGACATCGGTGTCTTTGTTAAGTAAGCTCCGCCCTTAGATTTTCCGCCATTTTGAGCAGTTTGTAAAATGCTTAAACCCGCTTTTATTCTGGAATTTTCGCGTCACGTCCACAAAACTTTTTTTACATGAACTTTGGACCAATATCTAAAGATCTGTCAGATCGGATTAAAAAAAACGAAACATGCTTTTTTAATAATTCAATGAATATTGCAGTTTTATGCAAATTATTCTTCTGCCTCTAAATCATACATGCAAAGTAACATGTTCATGGCATTTGGCAAAGATGTAGAGTGTTAGTCCAAATATCACTAAAACCAATCTTACTCCAATTGGCCAAAGGGGGGCGCTATATCATTTTGAGCAGTTTGTGAAACGCTTAAACCTGTTAGGATTTTTTTTGCAATTTGCATGAAACATTCTACACACAATCTAAGGACCTTTATCTAATATGCCTAAGAAGTGCACACACAAAACAATTATAATAATAATAACAAATATAGCTGCAAGCAGCGATAAAGTGGCCAAAGCCAAAAACACCTCAAATCATGAACACAGCCTGTAATGTGCGTGAAATCTTGCAAGCACATTCCCAATAGGTCAAGGAACAGATACCACCCTTCTTACATTGGCCTGTTATAGCGCCACCAGCGGGTCAACTTTTGCACAACACATTTTTGGAACAAAATGGACCAGTCTTTGACGTCAGTAACGTCAAAGAGAGCACTGCCTTGATCTTGACATTTTGTACTTTTATAGCCATTGTTTTCTGGCTTGAAGCGAGCCCACAATTGTTTCGAAGGAACAATATTTTCTAGTTAGCATTTGTTTTTATGTTTTTTAGAACCTTTTTCTAGACTGATTATTTTGTTTTCTAGATAGATATTCATTTGCATTTGTTATATTGCTGTTGATGTACTGACATATTATCTTGTTTATTATTGTGATGTTTTATCTGCTTATTGTAAGTCGCTTTGGATTAAAAGCGTCTGCTAAATGCCTAAACTGTAAACTCTCGGATTCCATTCCATTGATTGGCTGATTTCATTGGTTTCAATTGTATAATTGCCTGCGAGCCAATCATACGACATTAACAGGACATTTGTATGCCAGCTTCTGGAAACCCACAGAGCCTATCGTGCACATTTGGGCTTGGTACAGATATTATTTCCCCTGTCCACGTTATACCTCCTGTATGTGTTTCATGAATATGTGTAACGGAGGTGATCTGAATCTCCCCACCCGGCTTCGAACCCGGGTCTCCCGCGTGAAAGTCCAATATCTTAACCATCACTCCAAAGGGACATCCCTATGGAACGGGAGCCGATACTAGACTTTTGACGCTTCAGGCTGGGGCTGCGACTCATCGCTGGGGCTGCATAGCTCAGGGGTAGAGAAACCGTTATTAGAGCACGAAGGGTTCCCAGTTCGAATCCAGGCTCTCCCTGAGTTAATGTCGAAGGGTCCTTGGGCAAAACTCTGAACCCCTAATTGCTCCCGTTGAGTAGGTTGGTGCCTTGCATGGTTTCCTCCGCCACCGGTGTATTCTTGTGTGCGTGAATGGGTGAATGTAATGCTCAATCTCTGTAAAGCGCTTTGGATAAAAAGCGCTATATATATGCACCATTTACCATTTATCACACTGTGTGGCGGTCTACGACCCACCACACTCACCCCCCCTTTAACCTCCTCCTACGGGGAAGTCGGATCCGGGTCACATCACCAAAGTAACAAAGCTGATCCTAACCTCCCCACCCGGCTTCGAACCCAGGTCTCCCATGTGAAAGTCCAATATCTTAACCATCACTCCAAAGGGATATCCCTATGGAACGAGAGCAGATACTAGACTTTTGCGGCTTCAGGCTGGGGCTACGTCTCATCACACTGTGCGGCGGTCTACAACCCACCACATATGGTATTTTGAGTGAGTAATACTCATATGGTATGACTGATCTCTCAAGTATAGATATACCTCCTTGTCTTTTACCATAAATAAGGTAACTCGTTACTCGAGTGAATAATATTCTGGATTTAGTAATAACTTTGTAGCCCATAGCATACCCCCTTATGTACAGTTGTATGGACAATCAGAACTCACCATTCCAATAAACATGTGTGAAACGAATTTCAGGTCTTTCTCAACCTAGGAGAAAACACACAGTACACAGGTGAGAATTTCCCTCACATCAACTCATTATCTGAAGATAACCACACATTTAGTTTGTAAACAAGCAGCTGTTCAGTTGCCTTGATCTGATGTTGTCATGTATATCAGTGGTTCTCAACCTGTGGGTCGGGACCCCCAGGAGGGTCCCCAAATTATTTTGATTAACTTAATGTGCTACATTGTTTTCTCACTCAACAGTAAACAAGCCAACATAACGTAAAGAGGGTGTCTGCACATTTCTAAAGTGACAATTTGAGGACTTTTTAATACCTCTATAACGCTCCTCTACAACTAGGGTTGGGACCCGTTTGGTTTGAACCGATTCCGAATCTTTTTCGGTTCCCCCCAATCGGTTCCGGGTAGAACCGGTTCCTATAACGGTTCCGGAAGTTCTCATATACTGTGTGTGTGTGTGTGTGTGTATCTAGATAGATAGATAGATAGATAGATAGATATTTTTCTTTATTATAATAAAGGGATTCGCTGATTACTACAGCAACTTGTATAACTACTATTTCAACTTAACCACAATAACAATGGAATGCATGCAGGGTGGACTTTAAAATAGTGGAGAATACATGGTTATTTAACGGCACGATTAATAGCCGATCTACAAGCTCACAACGCGTCGCACGCGACGTGCTGTGAGCTTGTAGATCGGCTAACTTTCGTTGTCATCATCATCCCAGCTGCTACCAGCGTGAAAGCTGAAAGGAGCTGACTGTTGCTAGTTCTAGTTATTCACAAAACCTCAGACAAACGTTGCGTCCGTCATATGCAACACCATGAATGAACTGCAGTACAAGCCGAGTGAATTGGACATTGCGCTACGTGGTTAGCAGCTAGCTGCTAGGCTACTGAAGAAAGTGAAACGGCAGGCGGCAGCCGGCAGCTGCAGTCACTGGTACAGATTTTAGGAGACTGCACATATGCACGAAAGGATTGCAATGCATTTTGTTCACTTTGCATTCTTTTTTTTCCCTCTCTTGTAAAGTGCAACCACAATCGTGAGTAGTTTTGCTGCTGCGCTAACGTTAGCTCCGTGAGCCTCCGTCTGTCTCGAAGGACGCTAGTATTCTGATCCTCGTTCTGCGGTCGTAGACTCTGGGTTGAGTGGGCGTATCCACTTCACTCACACATATAGCGAGACGTCACCACAGTCGCTTGCAATGAATGCACACAGCTGGGCCAAATGAACGCTCATGAGAAATTCCAGGAACCGTTAAAGGACCCGGTCATAAAAATATGACGGAACCGGCTCCGGTTCTTCAATTTCGGAACCGGGTACCCTAAAGAACCGGTTACGGGTCCCAACCCTATCTACAACGCTCACAACGCCTCGGCGTTGTAAACATGTAGATCCATTGTAAGCTTTGTAAGCATGTATATCCTTCATTATTTTATACTTACAGGAACTAACTAACTATTGAAAAGTAGAACACCTAATGTCATGTCATTAAGTGTCCCACGAAGCTTGTCCAATGTGACCCTGGGCGTACAACAAACTTTGAGCAAACAGTGTGACATAGCATTTATTCTCATTGCCATCAAACAGTGCATAGCATTTATTCTCATTGCCATCAAACAGTGCATAGCATTTATTCTCATTGCCATCAAACAGTGCATAGCATTTATTCTCATTGCCATCGCTTGCAGTGCGGTCTTCATTGTCCATTGTCAAGAGCCTTGAGAACAATGTTTACTCACCACTAGGGGTGTAACGATACATTTGAACAACGAACAACGTTACATGGTTGACTATACGAGACATGGACGATATTGGTTCATTCATTGCGATACGATATGATTCGATTCAATGATTTAAAATTGATGTGGTAACTATTTAGCAAAGACATTAAATCTGTGTGAAACTTGTCAATAGAGCAGGTTTTTTATGGGTAAAATCTATTATTATGGATATAAATAAGTTAACACTGTGATTCTTTAGCAAATACATGGACATTATATTACAACACATGGACAAACCCGCACCTTGACATGAACACAGAGATAACACACATTTATCGATAGACCAAGAGTAGCTAGGCTATATGGAATGGAAAAGCAATTAGACCCCTCTGTTTCATTTTCCCTCTTAAAATTGCTAAATACAA
Organism: Nannobrachium achirus; assembly: GCF_963921795.1. NCBI lineage: Eukaryota > Metazoa > Chordata > Actinopteri > Myctophiformes > Myctophidae > Nannobrachium > Nannobrachium achirus. Next base: position 12,297,125 of record NC_137825.1, on the reverse strand, counting down.
GGCACAAATACTTAGTATCCATACAATCGATTATTTGCATTTTGCAAAACGATTCGATATGGATATTTTTTGCATTGTAAAACAATACGATATACAGAGCCAAACGGTTTGCTTTAGCAAATTGCGAATTAAAAAAGATTTTTCGATTCAGTTACTATGGTTACACCCAGGGACATGCTGGGCCCCTGATTCAGCCCGGGAAAAAGAGTTGGAGAGGCCCTCATTGCGCTCTATAGAGAGAGATCTCTCTCTATAGCGCTGCTGCTAATCAAAGATTTGCCATTTCAGATCATGACAAGTGACAAGCCAGTGGGCCAATTACATGAGTTATATTTCGTTGTTGTCGGGTGGAAACCTTGTATGTCCAAAACCGTTTGTTTTGTATTTATCATTTTAAAAATGATTTAAACTAGTGAAAACAGCCGATCTACAAGCACACAACGCCTCGCACCGCGAGGCGTTGTGTGCTTTTAGATCTGCTGTTTTCACTACTTTTGTGCCACAGCCTTGTATGATGAAGCAGGGCTTTGCTTTGCGAAAAAATGTACACATTTGAAACTTGGAGATACAAGGTTTCTACCCGACAGTGACGATTTACTTTGTTGGTCGCCCAGCCCCCAAAATGTAACGAAGGCCGACATTTAATTTTTTTTTTCCTAATGGCCGGCCTGGACCGGCCGGGAATGAACCGGCCGTTCGGGAGTTGTCCCGCTTTTCCCAATGGCCAGCAGGTCCCTCGTTACACCCCTACTCACCACGTCTAAGATAGCGATGAGGTACACGGCCATGGTGACCACGGTGGCCTTGGTGTGGTTCAGAACGGGTCGTGTTGCCGTGTACTTCCCGGTGTCTTCTCTCAGGTCCAGGTGAACGACCACGTCATGGAAACTGCACACCTGTTCACCTGAAACTAAAGTAGAAGTAAGCCATTTACCATGAGAGGGAGTGGGTTGTTGGCTGATTTACCACTGTTTCAGGGTTGTGCCACGAGCCGCCAGGCGAGTGACAAACAACCCTGAAACAGTGGTAAATCAGCCAACAACCCACGACCTTGAATGGTAAATTGCTTTTCTACCACTTTTTCCATATACATGAAAGAAAACACAGTTGTAACTTGCAAGGATCTTTAGTTACAATCATTAATTGTTTCAGAATACACATAAACCTCCGCCACCACAGCAAATAGTCCCATAAACACAACAATGCCCACCACCAGATGGCGCCAACTCCTGCTGAGGTGCATGACTTCTGGTCAGGTGACACATGGACCAGAGCTAACAGCTAGGCTAACACTAGTTAGAAGCACAGCTTCGGCCGCTAATAGAGGCTGGTCACTTCCAGAAAAGCATAGGTTCAGAGAAAAGGGGCTTTGAAGTTGCCGGATTGCATTGGATCCAATGGAATAAATCGGCGACGATAGTACGTTCGCTAGTAAACATAGGACGCCCGCGACTATGGACCTACGTCATTGTTGGTTGGGGAAAGGTGTTCCGACCGTTCCGACTCTGAAAGTACCCGAATGCGTTGTGAGGCGCATTGATCTCGGAAATGTGCCTCATTAACATAACAACGCATCCGGGGACTTAGAGCAAGTCACTGGAGTTGGCTGATTTACCACTGTTTTAAACCAATCAGAATCCAGTATTTGATCATGTGACTAGAAAAAGTGGTAGAACAACACATTGATTTGAACATTCAAAACAAAAACCACTCGTCCTAGACAATTTGCCCTCCTGGCCCCCAAACTGTGCAATAAACTCCCTGTCGCACTTAGAACAACAGACTCACTCCCTAGCTTCCGCCGTGGACTGAAGACTCACCTCTTCAGACTCCACCTACACCCATAGCACTACTGTAAAACTCCCCCTTCCCTCAATGACCATACATGAAGCTAGATAGCATTTTTTAGGTTTTAGATTTTATTACTGATGAGGTGCGTGGTCTACCTATTGTTTTTCTAGATTGATATTCCTATGCATTTGTTATATTGTTGTTAATGTACTGACATATTATCTTGCTTATTTAAGTGATGTGTATTACCTGCTTATTGTAAATCGCTTTGGATTATAGCGTCTGCTAAATGCCTAAACTGTAAACTGTAATTTGTGCAAGCCAAATTATGTCATGATGACGTTATGATAACATCCCCCCGTGACTCCGGTGATGTTCAGAAATAGGCCAGATCACAGCCCATATGGGGATGATCTTGATGTCATTACCAGGACATCATATGGACTTATTGTTTGACAGGATTATTGTTATTGTTTGTAATGTTAGTTGAAATATGAGCATATACGGTTATATTCTGGGACATATCGGACTAGTTATGATATTTATCTGGCCTCGATTGGACCCTCTCTGATTAATCCAGGATGTCCGTTTTCGTGGGCAGGATTTATGTTGATTGAAATCAGGTGATATTCTAGGGCAGATATGACTAGTCATGGGCTGTGTCCGAAATGCGGAACACGTTCCCTACTCCCTAACCCTAAATGAGGGACCCAGATGTAGTGTACTACAGTAGTGAACAAATCAGCGCATTTTGGACACTACTCCGTCGCCATCTGGTTGCGTCATCGCTGTCGCACAGTTAAAACATTCAGAGCGCTGGCTTTTGGAGCAATAAATAATAGCCGATCTACAAGCTCTCAACAGGGGGCGAAGCGAAGCGTTGTGAGCTTGTACATCAACTCCCCAATGCTTGTGGATTGTTAATAACATACCAACATGTTGCGGTGTTATCTAAATGCGAGAAGTCTCTGCGTGTCTGTCTGTCTATAATCCGCGTATCTCGAGAACCGTTCGTCCCACCGGCTTCAGATTCGGCACGCGCGTTCCCCGCCGCGGCGCGGAGTGCAGTGCCGGGCCTCGACCCGACCCGACGCGCGGTTTTCCCGAACCGGCGCAAAACGTTCGGAATCTCCTTATGCGGGGCTGATTGTTGACATCAGGCTGTTCCGGAGGAAATCGGCGCAAGCGCTGACGCATTGTGACATCACATCATAAAAGGCTCTGAGATCACGTACGCCACATGAGTCAACAAAAAATGCCATGGTTACGTATTCTGATGTTCCTATATGGGCATAAAAGGACACAGGCAAACATATGGTCAAAACGGCTCTTATGACAACAGGTATAATGGGGTTTGCATTAAAGCGTGGGGCATTCATTCCCTATTTCAAATTCGGCACGAGCGTTCCCCGCCGCAGCAGGTAGTGCAGTGCCCGGCCTCGACCCGATCCGATACACGATTTTCTGGAACCAGCACGACAGGTTCGGATTCTGATGTCTGACATCAGGGTTTTCCGGAACCGGCACTGTGTCTGCATAGATCTCCATTTATGGGCATAAAATGGATGCAGACAGACAGATACAGATATCTCCATATATGAGCATAAATGGACACAGGCAAACAGATGGTCAAAACGGGTCCTATGACAACAGGTATAATGGGGTTTGCATTAAAGGGGGAACCAGCACTGTGTCTGCAACACAGTCGGAGGCACATACAGATACAGAGATCTCCATAATGGGCATAGAGGGACACAGACAAACAGATACAGAGATCTCCATATATGGGCATGAAATGGATGCAGATAGACAGATACAGATATCTCCATATATGAGCATAAATGCACACAGGCAAACAGATGGTCAATACAGGTCCTACAGAGATCTCCATTTATGGGCATAAAATGGACGCAGACAGACAGATAACTCCATATATGGGCATAAATGGACACAGGCAAACAGATGGTCAAAACGGGTCCTACAGAGATCTCCATATATGGACATAAAATGGACGTAGACAGATAGATATCCCCATATATGGGCATAAATGGACACACACAAACAGATGGTCAAAACAGATCCTATGACAACAGGTATAATGGGGTTAGCATTAAAGGGCGGGCCATTCATCCCCTATTTACATTGTTCCCGAGTTGGACAGGGCGCCAACTAGACGCTCGAGCTTCTAGTTATGAGAAATAGGCCAAATATGATTATGTTTTTATTCATCACAATGTTTGTGATAAATAATAGGTTATTCTTGCTAATTTAAATAACATAATTTATCATGATTATTATCAACTGTGGAAGGTTGGGAAGAAAAGATCGATAAACAAAAGCCTCCAGCGTCTATTCTCGTATATTCTCTTCATAAACAACTTTGGAGCTGTTTTCATCATTTGTTCTCTGGTGACAAGGCTGTGGACATTTGTACGAGTTTTTTCTTTAGCCTGTGGTTCTGCTACGAGCGGCTCTGTTGCGTTTGCGAAGCAACAGGTGGCTACTGCTAGCTGAGTTCGTTTCGTTGCCTCCTGCCAAGAGACGAGCCTGCAGTGTGCGTGGGCGCGTGCACACTGCATGTGCGTGCTCAAAGCGCGAGACAGCGGCCGCAGTGCATTGTGGGGCGGTAGGGCTTGAATAGTGACCATCGAATGCACACTACAAATCCAAATGCATTGTGGGATACTTCAGTACACTATATTAGGGTACAAAAATGCTCACTATACATTCGGACACTAGTTCAAAATGGCGGAGCCCCCTTGACCCTTTTAGTACACTACATTAGAGAATAGGGTGGATTTCGGACGCAGCCATGGTTTGACTTGATCTGGCCCCAAATGAGACTTCACTGATTGGTCTAGGTCCTGACCGTGCTTGCTGGGTGACTAGCATTCCTATTCATGCAAACGCACCTGTGTCACCTCAAAACCTCAGGAGGGGCCCAGCCAATAGCTCCCCAGGGGAGCTTCTGGTTGGTTATTCACGTTATTCCTGGCCCCGTCCCCGGCTTCCTGTTCATATCCTGAAAGAGGCGGAGGCTGAAAAAGCTGTCCTGAAAAACATAATTTGGTTTCCTGTTGTCCTTGCATTAAAGTGTCAGTAGTATATAATAAATAGTTTAGTTGCTTAATGGGCTTACTTTCTAATATTTTTTTAAACCAGTGGTTCCTATATCTATTCATATCAAGGACCCCAGATTAACATATTTGTCTACAGTCGCAGACCCCCATCTGAAAATATGTGGTGCCAGGGACCTCCACACAGATTTATGTTGTTAAAATGTTTCAAAAATATTCAAAATATTTTACCCCCCTCAATATCAAATATACAAGCTCACAATGTGTCGCGACTCGCGATGTGACACATTGTGAGGTTGCTGATCTGCTATTTTCAAACATAAATGTAAAGTATATAGCCTAGTTGCTTTTGCTGGGCTTATTTCTTTGGCAAAATCTGAATTCTCAATTCTCTCATTCCCTGTCACTTCCTTACTTGGGAGGAGGTGAAAATATGTTTTTGAAGCAGCACACAGAGAAAAAGTCTCTAGTGCCCTCTGTAAAAGAAAATGGCAGCCTCCATAGAGAAGGCCATGAATAACGTGAAAGCAGGAGAGAGGAGTTTAGCCTTGGCCAGGAGCATTGAGGTGGTAGCATAGGAGAGATAACAGGCCAACGTTGACCATAATAACAATTCTTCTACATTCTCTAATTGTGTAGACTTCTTGTAAATTAAGCAATGCAGACGTTTAACAATAATGTAATTGTTGAGAGCATAATATGAAACCAAATGTACCTGTAAGGGTCAATTTGGTCAACTCTCAAGAGTAAAATATCTATAGGGGTCCATTTGGTTACCAACTCTCCATCATTTAGCGATGTGTCTCACGCTGTTGTCTGAGCAAACTGTGACAGCCAAGGCATCTGGAATGAAAGCCAATATGCATTTACCTTCTCCTTCAGTTTGATTCAGGTCATCGGGTGGGCTCTGGGTTGGCATCAGGTCATCGGGTGGGCTTTGGGTTGGCATCAGGTCATCGGGTGGGCTCTGGGTTGGCATCAGGTCATCGGGTGGGCTCTGGGTTGGCATCGCGGTTGGCATGGCTGCCGTAGTTACTGAATCTGCTGAGCCTGCAGGCACCAGGAACATGTAGTTTAGTATGGATATTACTGGCTACAATTTAGCCTGCATGGATTGAATACATTTTGACATAAAGAGACAAACATGAATGCTCAGAAAGTGAAGTTTATAGTATCTTGGATTGAGTACTAGATGTGAGATATTTCATAGTTTCCTCTATAGCTGCTTAATGTTCAAATCAATGTGGTTTAACCCATTTAGAACGGGTACACATTTAGTTTATCATTATTTTATGCTTTAACTATTGAAAAATAGCAGATATACAAGCTCACGAGCTGCGAGCTTGTAGATCTGCTATTTTTGAAAAATAGTGAAAATTTGAATTTGACCCGATTCTATAAGTGTCTTTTGAATCCTTCTAAGGTTTTTTGAAAAACCTATGTTTCTGTATGTCAGCAATCTGGCCAGCCATTGTCAAAGAAAAGGTCCTTTTCACTTAACTGGAGCTCAGTTAGTCTGTTCTTGAGAGACTACTATGTCAGTGGTTCTCAAACCTTTTCATGTGAAGGACCCCCAAAATGATATGTATTTGTCCCTCCCATTTCTGGCTGGCCGGAGGTGTCAAAATGTTTCTTGTATTCAAATGGCTTTTTAACAGCTTTTGGTTTTATGGTGCAACAAGTTTCAAATGTCCATATCTTCTTCAAATTTGTTCCAATTTCAACATGATACATCATATGAAAGCTTAGATTCTGTATTTGGATAATCTGTACAAAAAAGAAAAATGACCAATGCAGACTTAAGGCACAAAGTAACAGACTCGGTCACATATGTGCACCTCAAACTTTATAAAGCACATTTACAATGGGCAGGGGTCAAAGAAAGTGCTGTACGAGGTCAGATTAAAAACAAGCATATAGAAAACAATCAGACAGAGTTAAAAGCCAGGGAGAAGAAATTTGTTTTACGTGAAGACTTGAAGGCCGATAAGGAATACAAGAACTCTTGCCTCAAAACACGCTCACCCCGGGGCCAACCTCTAACTATGCTTAAACTTATTCCTAAACTTAACCTAACTGTGACTAAACCTAACCTTATTCCTCAACGTAACCTCAGTAAATCTATGCCTATACCTAATAGTGTGGGGCCTTAACAACTTGGGAGCCAAACTCGTTCAGTAACGAGATACGGCCACTGGAGGTCGCTGTGCCAAAAATGAGTCATCTCGTTGAGAGACGAGACAAAGGGTTAACTTTGTTAACCCGATGGTCAGCCCCGGTTTGGATTTTAGTTTCGCGAGCGTTTGTAAACAAATGGATCTTCTTCCTCAATCGTCAGTGGACACTCACGTGCACACGCACGAAGCTTCCGAGGCACTTCAGAATTAAAGCGTAAGTGAACGGCGGCAGCAGCAACAGCTAGAAATGTTAGAAACCTTGGCTTCCCATGTGTTAAGGGGAGCAAATGGTAATTTTGTGCAAATTTGTCTTAAAGCGCCAAATTTTGCACAGATGTAGCCCAGGGCATGCTCTAATGATTTAGCTAGGGCGCCCGAGTTTGCGACCTTCGGGGTCGCCACAGCAGCCAAATCAAGTTGGGCTACCATCGACTTTCTATACAGGAGGAAAATACTCAGAAAAACATTTTTTTTTCTGGGTATTTAAGTAATTTGCACGAAATTAGAATTTGCTCCCCTTAAGGCCCCACACTTAAACGTTATTCCTAAACCTAACCTCAGTAAAACTATATGCCTACACCTAACCTTATTCCTAAACCTAACCTTATTCCTAAACTTAAGCTCAGTAAAACGGTGCCAAAACCTAACCTTATTTCCTAAAAGTAACCTCAGTAATAACAGAATACAAGAAACGATGGGGTGAGCGGTCCACAAAAAATAATGGGGGCGAGCGTGTTTTGGGTCCAGCGTTCTGGTTACAGTACTGTATGTAGGAGCAAAGTGTTCCAGGGTCTGGGGCCGGCCGCTGTGAAGGCTCGGCCGCCTTTGGACTTTTAAACTAGTCTGGAGCACAATGAGGAGAGACTGCATGGTCACAAGAGCTGTTTGCGAAACTTGTCCTGACTTGACCACAGTTCTCATTTGATAGCCTATTCATTTTACTGAATAATGATGTTTATCTGAGCGAGACATGAAACTAGGCAGTGTGTCTGTTTGCCAAGAATTTGTGTATGACCAAAACTCATGATTATACACTAGCAACCCCTTTGTGTATTTATTTGCATGAACTTGTAACCTATGAAATGCTGCTGTAAACTCTGAGATTCAACAGAATAATAAGACCTCATGTACTCCAGTGCACTGGCTTTAGCCTACTGCTAATCTGGACTAGCATTATATGCCATGTCCAGGACCTGGGTAACACTTTTGGTTCTGTACTGACGAATAAACTCCTTGCATTGTCTTACATAATCATACGGTTTCTGTCGGGTGGAAACCTCATACGTGCAAAACTGTTACTTTTCAGGATTCAAATATATATATTTTTGACAAAAGTAGCAGATCTACATGCTCAAAACACACGTGTTTTGAACTTGTAGATCTGCTACCTTTGAGGTTTTGCGTGATGCTGTAGTTCTGATCATAGCCCCTGAATCACTAGCCACACATTCTGGAAAATCTGACTGAAAAGGGGGGAGAAAAAAGTAAATCTGGCCGAGAGCGACGATATCAATAGGCAACATCCTGAATTTACAAGACCTCTGAACAAAGCAGACCACCATAAACTGGAGGTGTTTTTGTTATAAATCCGATAAACACATTAACAACTAGAAAAGGGTGCGCTTAGTTCGTGGAGCACAGGTCTCCGCCAGGCCGGGGTGCCTACCCCAGGGCCTGCAAGCTTTGGAAGTCATGTCACATAAGGCTATAGCCAATCTCACTGGAACAAACAGTAACACATCTGACTGATACATCTTGATCACATACAGTAACTGCAGAGATAATGTGTACGGATGTCTGTGAGTTTAGGACAAGATTTGTAGGAGTGGTAGCTTGTGTTTTGAATGTGAAAAGGCAGATCTACAAGCTCACAATGCGTAGCAGTACAATATGTATGTGTGATGCAACAAACATGTTCTCTGTCTTCACTGACTTATAATCTAGATTCTAGAAAATAGATTGTTATAGAATATAAATGCTAAAATGATTGAATTTGACAAAGGTACAGTAGACATCACCACGTCCAGTGGTGTAGTAACTAAGTACATTTAGTCTAGTACTGTACTTAAGTACAATGTTGAGGTGTTGTTACTTCTCATCCGATACATCTCAGAGGCAAATTATGTTGTAGTTTTAGTCGACTGCAATTATTTGAAAACTTTAGTTACTAGTTACTTTATAGCTAAATAGAAATAGAAAATGTCACCGTGCATGCATACAATATTTACATAAACAAACTGTATGTCTTACCTGTGAAGATGAGCAGGAAAATTAAACTAACAAACATTGCAGCTTGTGTGAGTACGAGTGAGTATGTAGAGTGATGAGTGTGCGTGTGTGTGTCTCCTCTGAGTCTGAGCCACATGTAGCTGTGTGTTTATAAATCCACATCCAAAGTCCCAGCCCTGATTCCTAATAGAGGAGGGCAGGGCCAGATGGAACAAACATGATTCTGACAGCACATTTTTATTTAGTTTTAGTTTCATAGCCTTTTTAGTTTTTGTCTAGTTTTAGCTAATCCGAGTTCCCAGAAGATTTTTTTTATTTTTATTTTTATGTTTTGCCACTAGGGGGGCGAGAACCTCTGGGCCAAAACTATGATATTCCTGGCCAGGAAGTTGTCCCAGGCTCAGAGCTGGGACCATACCGTATATAGCCCTGGCCTGTGCAAACATTCAGAATAGAAACAAAACAAGAACACTAAAAACAATGTGCAGCCCATGTTTTGAGGTCAATCCTACCAGACTAAGTTTTAGCTGACTAAATATAATGAGATTTTGGTTGACTAAATGTACAGTTGATTTTGTCGACTAAAATGTATGTTGGCAGGACTTGATGGCATGGTAATGACTGATTTTACCCTTGGTTGCATGCTGAAAATAGCCGTGAGCTTGTAGATCTGCTACTATCAGAGCGTAACCAAACATAAAATGACTTTAGTTCTACTGGATCTCTTCTCCACTAGCCTCTCCCTAACATTGGTGTGTAGTTTTCTTTTTTGTTGTTGACAACATTGTCAATATATCTGGTCACCATAGCTTAGTTTTTATTTTAGTTTTCATCAGTGTAAAAGCTTAGTCGGCGAACATCTTTCATCGTAGTTTTAATCGACAAAATTAACACTGCATGGAAACAGAGGAGACTTCCCTTAGAGCAGGGGTAGAGGGCTACTATATTACCACACTGACTCCAGAGGGCCACAATGCATATAGTCAAAAATAGAAAAAAATAGCAGATTTACAAGCTCAAACACATCACACTAGATCTGCTATTTTTGAACAGTCGCCCAAGTATGCCTTATTGCGACCGTCAGGTCGCATTTACTATCAATACCTCCACCGGCTGTCCGTCCGTCAGTCCGTCAGTCACACGTCAAACGTCACACTTTTGCCCTGCTTATATCTCCGCAACCGTTGCCCCGATCCATGCCAAATTTTGCACACACACTCCTTGCCTGCCAAACCACAACCTCCACCCATCAATTCACACATGACCCTCTTCTAGCGCCACCATGAGGCCGATTCTTGCAAAACACTTTTTTGGACACTGCTCCTACACATTTTGTCCTAAAATCACGCAAACCGGTACACAGTATGTCTACACTCATGTCATCAACATGGATCTGTCCTATTTAGCGCCACCTTCAGGCCGGTTTCTTAAAACACATTTTTTGACACTACTCCTACACATTTTGCCCTAAAATCACGCTGCGACCTGACGGTCGCTTAACTCCCGATTAGGGAGTCTTACTGGTAGTCCATGGGCCATACGAGATGTCGCTCTCAGAAAGGTGGCAAAGGTTACATTTTTGAGAAGCTGAATGGCTGTTTTAACCCATTTAGTCCTGAACGCAAATCTGTGTCACCTTAGATTTGAACCACTTTAGCTATTATTTTATGCTTTAACCATTTCAAAAAAAGGGCAAAAAAAGGCACGCTGCGAGCTTGTAGATCTGCAATTTTCTTTTTTTTTTTTTACCGTGAACATTTGTGCAAGAGTCTTTGAATATTTTTTACCCGATTCTATGAATGTCTTCTAAATCCTTCTTCTAAATCAGTGGTTCTCAAACTTTTTCATGTCAAGGATCCCAAAAATTACATGTATTTTAATTTGGCCATGGACCCGCCATCTCAACGTTGTTCCAGGGACCACTCAGAAGAAAATATTTGAGTTACAAATGTTTGCTTAAATATATATATATATATATATATATTTTTTTTTTCTTTTTTTTTTTTTTTTCTTTTTACAAAAATAGCAGATCTGCAGGGTTCTTTTAAAATGATGTTAAAGCGAAAGTGAAGTCTCCTCCCCACTTGCATTATTAAGATCACACATTATCCTAATATAAATAAAAATCATCAATCATCATATTTAGCTTGCTGCTATCAGAAATGACATTTTAAAATATATTTTCATGAACGGAAATGCCAGCTGCTCCATTACTCGCCGTTCAGGAGTGGTAGTTCCAGACTCTATATAACATTCAGAGATGGTGGAATAGTTTTCTGGCTACGCGAGACTATTCAACAGACAACATTCAACAGGGAAGAAATCAACAGTATTGCAGTATGTTGTCTAGTTTCAGTATTCAGGACTCCATTCATTAAAGATGACGGCCAGAAACACGACGACAGTTGTCACATAGAACATGAAGAAAGCTTTGTTGATTCTTGTGGCCATTGTGGCCCAGTAACCAGGCCTGCCTCCATCTTCCTTGTTGCTCTTAAAGAACACGCCCAGGTTCTTCTCCAGATCTCTCAACTCGTCCAGGATCACCTGGAATCCATTAGATTCCCCTTTGAGATCACCGTCCTGAAATTAGATTAGATAAGGTACTGTAAATACTAGCTTACAACATCCGTAGGCTGAGCATGTCTCAACCAATAACAGGAAACATTAGGTTCCCCATTATGATAATATCAGTCAGTATGGGAGTTGGTAGATAAATAAGTTACAATGGTTTGATGATAAGCTTAACTGACTGGGGTGCACACAAAAAGCCAGAGGACCAATTATATGAATTTAGTTTGAAAAGTGGTGAAGTCGTCCTTTACTGTAAGTGGACAATGATTTGTCTAGGAGTGCTATGTTTTGACGTTTGCTTTTTGGGCTTATTATACAATTATTTTCCAAAGGTTACACAGATGCTGACATGATGCTAACCTCTTCAGCTGCATTCAGAGGCTGATGGGTTGCCTCTCTATCGCCCTCCTCTGGGACATCGTAGAAGCAGGGACACCACTTGCGTCTCTTCTCTGAAATGACACATGCAGTAGGGTTGGTGATTCATTAGTGTGGTTGCCCGAAAGGGCAACACACTGTAGTTCTTCTGGGGAAACTTTATTTTCTCCACTAGATAAACTTTTTGTGAATCAGATGCCATTGGAAATTTAAGGAAAAACATTTGAGGAGTGGTGCTAGCTGGGGTATTGGTTGAGCTTCACTTGACAGTTAACTTGCTGTAGAATAGAGTCACAGCAACCACACTTGCAATTTCCAATTGCATACCACGTTATGATTATGATTCACAATATTCATGGCTGAGAATTGTTTGTAGAACAAAAATCACACCCAATGTTAATTGAGCGGTGGTCGTGCTTGCATAACGTCTTCAGACTAGGACAGGGGTGTCCAAAGTGCGGCCCGGGGGCCAAATGCGGCCCCATGACACATTTTATACGGCCCGCGGCTTCATTCCTAAATTGTACTATACCCGGCCCGAAAGCAACGTCAAACAAGAATATTTTATAGTATAATATGCAGTGTTGGGCAAATTACTTAAAAAAAGTAATTAGTTATAGTTACTAGTTACTTCTCCAAAAAAGTAACTGAGTTAGTAACTGAATTACTCTATTGTAAAAGTAATTAGTTACTAGGAAAAGTAACTATTTGCGTTACAAAGTAAAAAAAAAAAAAAAATCCAAAGATTTCAGTTTATTTAACTAAAAATATTTCTATTATATAAGTAAGTAAATATAAGTATTTTTTTAAAGTAAATTAGAGTAAAAAAATCGATTCAGACAGATTACAGTATTTTCTGCCTTTCATTATTTTCAAGGAAAAAAATACCTTATATCGCTTTTTGATGCCTTCCATTATTATTCTCAAGGGGGAAAAAATACCTCATGTCATTTTGCTTCACGTGTGGACACAGAGAGGAGGGGACATACTAAACTAAAGAAAACTAAACTAAACAAAGGTTTAGGCAGTTATACATCGACATTTAATCTCTGCATAAGGATTTAAGGATGCTATGCTTATAATGATTGCAAGAAGAGCTGTTATCAACAATCACGGAGTATTTTGTTGGGACTGGAAATTACTTAATGAGCTCCTGGTGTAGCCTAGTTCCAGACCCTGAATCGCTAGCCACACCCCTTTAGTTTACATTTTTTGTTTTGGCGATTCAGGGGTCTAGAAGTGCTCTCATTGAAGAGGCCTCCCTCGGTTGAAAATCCGTACGGCGAATCAGCGTCGTGAATCAGCGTCATGTGATCAGCGTGGGTGGGGGTTTCCCAGAACGCTAAAATGCGGTAAATTGCGGTAAAATGCGATCGTATCGATCTCGCTATGAAACACCAGTAGCAGGCATGTTATGTTGTGTTTGATTACTAGTTCGTAGTGCTCCTATTCTGACTGTTTCTTTGGTTAGCAAGTAGCACTAGCAAGCAACAGGCTAGCTAGCCACTAGCCAGCCACACATAACCATGATAACAACACTATGTCATGTGTTGGTCGGTGAACCAATCGCTGAAGACTGCCTCTTTTTGGCAACGCCCATCCCTGCAATCGCCCCCAAGGGAAGAACTTTCAGACTGAATAATAAAGTGAAACAAAATGTCAATTCAGGCTGAGTGTCAGGCTACTCCTGGTGTGGATTCTTTCAACTCCGTGAGTCATTATTTATTTATTTTTGCAAGACCGACACACGGGGGCTTTCTCTCTCTCTCTCTCTCTCTCTCTCTCTCTCTTTCTCTGCACCCTTTCTCTCTCTCTCTCTCTCTCTCTCTCTTTCTCTGCACCCTCTCTCTCTCTCTCTCTCTTTCTCTACACCCTTTCTCTCTTTCTCTTTCTCTGCACCCTTTCTCTCTCTCTCTCTCTCTCTCTCTCTCTCTCTCTCTCTCTCTCTCTCTCTCTCTCTCTCTCTCTCTCTCTCTCTCTCTCTCTCTCTCTCTCTCACACACACACACACAACCATCGTGACTGCTGGGGACGCTTGTAACGGAGCACATTTCATTGTCAGTAACGGTAGTGGCGTTGTAATGTTGGAAATTGTAATTAATTAGATTACCCGTTACTGAAAAAAATAGGGGGGTCAAAGAAAGGCAATTATGTTGTATTATTTTACCTTGCACAACTGGTTACATTTGATAATGTGAGTTATTTTGTTTTGTTCAGAGCACACACCTGACAAAAACCATTGATATTAAATATTGATGATGATGACGATGTATATCTATGTGACTTTGTTATGGTCTACAATTTTCAGGAGATATAGTTGGCCCTTGGATGATTTAATAGTATCTAACGTGGCCCCCTTTGAAAAAAGTTTGGACACCCCTGGACTAGGATATAGGTCTAGGATGTAATTGGTGATGTATTACAGGCTACACACACACACACATTGCTATGGTAAAACGCTGAGGAAAAAGTGGCTACAGATAGGTCTAGGATGTAATTGGTGATGTAATACAGGCCACACACACACACACATACACACACACACACACACACACACACACACACACACACACACACACACACACACACACACACACACACACACACACACACACACACACATTGCTATGGCAAAACGCTGAGGAAAACACATTGCTATGGCAAAACGCTGAGGAAAAGTGGCTACAGATAGGTCTAGGATGTAATTGGTGATGTAATACAGGCTACACACACACACATTGCTATGGCAAAACGCTGAGGAAAACACATTGTTATGGCAAAACGCTGAGGAAAAGTGGCTACAGACACACGCACAGCCACTCTATGGACCGCTCAATAATTGATCTAAAAGATTAATAAAATAGGGACAATACATTATGCAGCACTGTGGTCTGGTATAATAACATCAGCTTCTTCATTCTCTTGAAGAAATAAAAGCTTATGAACGAGTGCAATTAACAGTTTCTGGCATAATATTTGAAGACTTGCTGTCATCTGTGTTTAGACAATGAGTGACAGTAGTGTGGTTTGTGTTTGTTTATTTTATTTCATGTAATCAACCTTTTGATTCCCAAGCGGCTACTTCCCAAACTGCTGCTCAGATGCCTAAAATATGACAAACAAAAATGTTTTTTTTTATTCCAAAGACTATATGACTATAACTAAATTGATATTTGCTGTCAAAATCAACACTGGCTCACACAAACACCTTGAAGTGACCCAGAATGCCACGGCGCAACCACTCTTCAACCTCCCAGAAATGTCCACGTCTTCCCCTTTTACATTCCCTTCACCTAATACTCCTTACCACATGCTTATGTAATGATTCTTTTACATTCCCTTCACCTAATATACTCCTTACCACATGCTAATGTAATGATTATTTTACATTCCCTTCACCTAATATACTCCTTACCACATGCTTATGTAATGATTCTTTTACATTCCCTTCACCTAATACTCCTTACCACATGCTAATGTAATGATTCTTTTACATTCCCTTCACCTAATACTCCTTACCACATGCTTATGTAATGATTCTTTTACATTCCCTTCACCTAATACTCCTTACCACATGCTAATGTAATGATTCTTTTACATTCCCTTCACCTAATATACTCCTTACCACATGCTTATGTAATGATTCTTTTACATTCCCTTCACCTAATACTCCTTACCACATGCTAATGTAATGATTCTTTTACATTCCCTTCACCTAATATACTCCTTACCACATGCTTATGTAATGATTCTTTTACATTCCCTTCACCTAATATACTCCTTACCACATGCTAATGTAATGATTATTTTACATTCCCTTCACCTAATATACTCCTTACCACATGCTTATGTAATGATTCTTTTACATTCCCTTCACCTAATACTCCTTACCACATGCTAATGTAATGATTCTTTTACATTCCCTTCACCTAATACTCCTTACCACATGCTTATGTAATGATTCTTTTACATTCCCTTCACCTAATACTCCTTACCACATGCTAATGTAATGATTCTTTTACATTCCCTTCACCTAATATACTCCTTACCACATGCTTATGTAATGATTCTTTTACATTCCCTTCACCTAATACTCCTTACCACATGCTAATGTAATGATTCTTTTACATTCCCTTCACCTAATACTCCTTACCACATGCTAATGTAATGATTCTTTTACATTCCCTTCACCTAATACCCCTTACCACATGCTAATGTAATGATTCTTTTACATTCCCTTCACCTAATATACTCCTTACCACATGCTTATGTAATGATTCTTTTACATTCCCTTCACCTAATATACTCCTGACCACATGCTAATGTAATGATTCTTTTACATTCCCTTCACCTAATACTCCTTACCACATGCTAATGTAATGATTCTTTTACATTCCCTTCACCTAATACTCCTTACCACATGCTAATGTAATGATTCTTTTACATTCCCTTCACCTAACTCCTTACCACATGCTTATGTAATGATTCTTTTACATTCCCTTCACCTAATATACTCCTTACCACATGCTAATGTAATGATTCTTTTACATTCCCTTCACCTAATACTCCTTACCACATGCTAATGTAATGATTCTTTTACATTCCCTTCACCTAATACTCCTTACCACATGCTAATGTAATGATTCTTTTACATTCCCTTCACCTAATACTCCTTACCACATGCTTATGTAATGATTCTTTTACATTCCCTTCACCTAATATACTCCTTACCACATGCTAATGTAATGATTCTTTTACATTCCCTTCACCTAATACCCCTGACCACATGCTTATGTAATGATTGACTGTGTATGTATGTCGGTGTCCTTCTTTGTTAAAGCCTGTAGCCCAACCAGCATTTCTGGCAACATCATCATCATTAACAGCCAACGAGGGACCAGCAGGGTCCCCCCCTTGCATCACCAGGGTCCTGGTGATGCAAGTGGTGAGCGCACCTCATGGGGCGCTCTGCTGGCATACAAGTAGGCCATACATAGCCTACTGTGCACAAGGCCCAAGTTGGCACCTCGACAGAGTGCAGTTCTAGTTGTCTCTGTGTCTCACCTTTGGTCTTGTCCTCCTTCTCGTTGTGGTCGTTGTCCGTGTCTGTCTTCTGGGGGACAGAAGAGTCTTTCTCCAGCAGATACGTCACCAGAATCGTCTCCAACAGACTCAGCAGCATCAGGGAAAAGCTCCCCATGCAGTACATCGCTGTGAACAGGACACACTTGGAGTAATGTAACCATGACTATTGTATGCAGTCTTAGTGATCATTACATGATCTACTGTACCCGGAAAATACACAAACCTAAGGCCAGTGGCCATAAAACAGTCGTAACCATAAGACCTACTCCAGTGAGGCCTTTAATCACAAACTGACGAGTTTAGATTGGTCCCCGGAACTTCAGAGTTCACAGGTCGAAGAAGTATGGTCTGGTTTTAAAACCAAATATAAGCTACTTTAGACGACGTGTCTCCCTTGAAAACGACCAGGGTTAAAGCCTGCCAAGTGGCCATGGTTTAACTCAGATATTCAGGAATCATTAAAACTCAGAAACAAAAAATATGAAGAAAAACGAAAGTGCAGCGCTAAACTCAAAAAGCGATTCAACCCCGACCTCAAAGTCCACCTCAAGCATCTTACTGCTCAGGCAAAGAGACTTAGAAACCAGACAACCGCTCTAGTTAGATCCGCCCAAAAAAACTACATCGACGACAAAATCGACGAATACAAAAACAAACCACGTGACCTATGGAAGTTGCTTAACAACCAATTAGGCTTAAAACTTAAAACCATATGCCATAACATAAACATCAAAACGGCCACCACTTTCATTGACAAATGTGACAAATGTGAAGTGGCTACCGATCTTAACAAAACCTTTACCACCACAGCCCATTCACTGGTCCAAAGACTGGTCGCCCCATCTGGGCAGTATGGTGTAGAATTTGTTAAAAAAAAAACACTACAAAAAACTGGGGGTTAGCAAAGATAGTTTTAAACTTACCACGGTGACAACTGATGAAGTGTTTAAAAAATTGAGCGCCGTACCTCAACACAAGGACACTGGCCTTGATAAAATTCCCGCTAGATTTCTCAGAGACTCAGCCACCTCCATTGCTCCAATCATTACCCACTTAATTAACCTATCAATCGAACAGGGTCATGTCCCCCAGGACTTCAAACTACTGTAGCTAAAGTAACACCCCTGCATAAAAAAGGTAGCAAACTAGACCCTGGCAACTACCGCCCCATTTCCATTCTTAGCTCCATATCCAAAGTCATGGAAAAAAATGTCTACGAACAGATTGCAAGATATCTTGATGAGAATAATCTGATTTACGAGTTCCAATCTGGATTCAGAAAATCCCATTCCACTGACACATGCCTTCTCTATTTGACTCACCAAATCAAACGCGAAGCGGATGACGGCAAATATAGCGACATGGTCATGATGGACCTCCAGAAGGCATTTGACACCGTAAATCACTCTATTCTTATTGAGAAACTAAAAGCTATCGGTCTCGACAGCGCAGCAGTGAGTTGATGCAATGTTACCTGGTGGGGAGGGAAAAGGTGGTGGAGATGAACGGTACCCTGCCCCGATATTTGCTGGCAATGTATGGTGGGAATACGTTTACCTATTTGGACAGGGCTTTGCTTTGCGAAAAGAATTACAAATTTGAAACTTGGAGATACAAGGTTTCTGCCCGACAGTGACGATTTACTTTGTTGGCCGCCCAGCCCCCCAAATTTTTTTTTTTTCCTAATGGCCGTGTGGTCAATAAATTCCCACACGGACGGCACCGAACGGTGCACAAGCATGTGAACGCGTGCATTGTGAACGCGTGCATACCCCCCCGCGAGAGCCGCGACAACCCCCCACCCCGCGAATCCGCGATAACTACAAGCCTCACTGTTACCCCTGTCAAATGCTCTGATCACTGCTTCATAACCTTCTCTCTCTCCCTCTCTTCCCTCAGATCTGTGCCTACCCACCCGTTGACCGTCACCACACGACGCAACCTGAAAACCCTGGATCCCTCCACTCTCTCCTCCTCCATTCTCTCCTCCCTCCCAAACCCGGATGTCCTTCCCACTCTCCCTTCTGACGCTCTAACATCTTCCTTTCTCTCCTCTGTCTCCTCAGCGTTTGATCGTCTCTGCCCTCTCTCGACCAGGCCAGCACGTGCAAATCCACCTCCCCCATGGCTATCTGAAACTCTCAGATCTGAGCGAACACCTCTCAGGGCGGCAGAGAGGAAGTGGCACAAGACGAAGCAACCAGAGGACCTATCTCATTTTCACACACTCCTGTCAGGTTTCTCACTCTCACTTTCCACTGCAAAATCATCATTCTACCACACAAAGATTCAATCATGTACCTCAAACCCTAGGAAACTGTTTAGCACGTTCTCAACCCTCCTCAAACCCCCCCCTCCCCCCCCTCCTTCATCCCTCTCAGCGGATGATTTTGTCGCCTACTTTGAAAAGAAGGTTGACGATATCAGTAGTTCATTCTCCCATCTCCCCCAGAATACAGTGTCTAACACACGGAATTGTATCCCCAACTTAACATGTCTGTCCTCCTTCTCCCCTCTCTCTACAGATGACGTCATAAAACTAGTGACTTCCTCTAGACCTACCACCTGTGCCCTGGATCCAATCCCTTCTCCACTCTTCCAGACGATCGCGCCTGACCTACTCCCCTTCATAACCGCCATCATCAACAGTTCTGTAACCTCAGGCTGTGTCCCAGCTGCCTTCAAGGCAGCCAGAGTATCACCACTCCTCAAAAAACCAACTCTTGACCCCTCGGACGTCAAGAACTACAGACCGGTATCCCTCCTCTCATTTCTTTCAAAAACCCTTGAACGTGTGGTCTCTAACCAGCTTTCTCTCCATCTCTCACAGAACAACCTGCTGGATCCCAACCAGTCAGGTTTTAAACCAGCCCATTCTACAGAAACTGCACTCCTAGCAGTCACGGAAGCACTCCATGTTGCCCAGGCTGCCTCCCACTCTGCAGTCCTGATTCTTCTGGATCTATCAGCGGCATTCGACACAGTGAATCACCAGCTGCTCCTGGACACCCTTGCTGACCTAGGCATCACCGGGACGGCACTAAAGTGGTTCTCCTCCTACCTGTCGGACCGGACCTATCAGGTCTCATGGAAAGGTTTGCTTTCATCCCCCCGAACCCTCCAAACGGGAGTCCCCCAGGGATCCGTACTTGGCCCTCTGCTTTTCTCCCTGTACACCAAATCCCTTGGTGCTGTTATCTCTGCTC
Source organism: Nannobrachium achirus (assembly GCF_963921795.1). Taxonomy (NCBI): domain Eukaryota; kingdom Metazoa; phylum Chordata; class Actinopteri; order Myctophiformes; family Myctophidae; genus Nannobrachium; species Nannobrachium achirus. The sequence goes on along the minus strand of NC_137825.1, from coordinate 12,276,608 downwards.
ACAATCTATCCTATCACTGCTATGCTGATGACACTCAACTGTTTTTGTCCTTCCCCCCTTCTGCCACCCAGGTGGAAGAACGCATTGCTGCATGTCTGGCCGACATCTCACAGTGGATGTCAGCCCACCACCTTAAGCTGAACCCGGACAAGACGGAGCTACTCTTCTTCCCAGCTAAGTCTTGCCCCATGCAAGATCTCACTATTTCCATAGATAATGCATTTGTGACTTCAGTTCCTACTGCTAGAAACCTTGGTGTGGTCCTGGACAGCCAGCTATCATTCAAGGCACACATTGCATCAGTCACCCGGTCATGTAGGTTCACACTCTATAACATCCGTAAAATCAGACCCTTCCTCACCCAGGAGGCAGCCCAGCTCCTCATTCAGACATCTGTCATATCAAAGCTTGACTATTGTAACTCTCTCCTCACTGGTCTCCCGGCATGTGCACTTAAACCTCTCCAACTGATCCAAAATGCCGCGGCACGACTGGTCTTCAACCAGCCTAAGTTCTCACATGTCTCTCCCCTTCTCCGCAGCCTCCACTGGCTCCCGGTTGCGGCCCGCACTGAATACAAAACACTGATGCTGACCTTCAAAGCAGCCAAAGGTATGGCTCCTCCATACCTCCAGAAGCTGATCAACCCCTACACCCCCACCCGGTCACTTAGATCAGCCAACACAGGGATGCTGACAGAACCCTCGCTCAAAACTCCAGGGCAAAAATCCACTCGTCCGAGACAGTTTGCCCTCCTGGCCCCCAAGTTGTGGAATAAACTCCCTGTCGCACTTAGAACAACGGACTCACTCGCTAGCTTTCGCCGTGGACTGAAGACTCACCTTTTCAGACTCCACCTAAACCCTTAGCACTACAGAAAAAGAATCAATGAATACATGAAGCTAGTTAGCATTTGTTTTTGTTTTTTAGGTTTTTTCAGAACTTTGATTATATTGTGTTTTTTCTAGATAGATATCCATTTGCATTTGTTATATTGTTGATGATGTACTGACATATTATCTTGTTTATTATTGTGATGTTATCTGCTTATTGTAAGTCGCTTTGGATTAAAAGCGTCTGCTAAATGCCTAAACTGTAAACTGTAAACTGTAAACTGTAAGCTGTACTTTAATCAGTGGCTACTACTTTGCATAACAGGTTTCTAGTGGTGAATGTGTGAGTGTCCTCAAGGCCAAGTCCCCCCCATTCATATGGATATATAGCCTACTTTAACACCTAGGTTTCCAGCTGTGACTGCATGTGCATGTGTCGATGTGTGTGTGTCCTCATAGCCTACAGTCATGGCTCCATTACTGTGGTATTTAGTGTTTGAGATTTGTTCAAGGCAAACTTTGTTTCTCTAGCCTACTGCAGCGCTGTATTTTCTAAATTAATTAAAATAAAGTAGAACATAAAATCTTAAGTAGGCCTAACAATGCAAATGTAATTAAGACTAGAAAACTATTGTTTTCCCACCATTAGATCTGCTGATACCTTTCTACAATAGCCTCTACAGGCGCGCGCACGCGCGTGCACGTGACGTCAATAAATGACCGTCCGGCGTCCGCCCTGAAAAGAAAATCCCAAAGTACCACTGCGTTCTACCTATGATGGGCAACCTGTTGGACGTGGCAGGCAGGATTTCATTGAGAATGAGTTGTAAAACTGTGACGGCCAGCAACACGGTGACCTTGAAGCCCAGCTTCTCTCCTTCGCTGTCCGAGATCAGGAAAGACGCCATGTCCAGACCCAGGAAGCACAAGACGGGCAACAGGAAGTTGACAATGTAGAGGACGGCCTTCCTCTTCATAGTGATCTAGGAGGAGATCAGTCAGAAGGTCAGCCTAGCCGTTCAGGTTTGACAGAACTTGTAGCAGTTTTCCTTAGTAGAAAACAGCCTAGCCCAGGGGTCCCAAATAGACTGTAAAAAATATGGACGGTGGGAAGCCATTGGTTTCTAAGTTTCTTTTTTTCAATGACATGCTTGTGCCAGGAGCACTCTCAGCCTTATTACACAAAGACATGGTCACAGTGACCGACAAGAGTGTGGACCCACATAGTGCAGGCCACACAAGACAAGTCCCAACAACAATACCATACAGTGTAACAGTGTACAGATTAAGTTAGTTTTTTGGCCCTTGTTCGGGTGCCGCCATCATTGTAGAAATCAAAACGTTGGTAGAAATGGTACCATCTCGAATGCTATTGGCTGCCAACGGTCACGTGCAACCACAGGGATACTTGGGAGAATGTGGTGTTGAGCTTGCCGAAAATAAAGCACACAAAGAAGAATCGTCACAAGCCTATCTGATCACAAGCCCCTCAATTATAACATAATAATAAATTGGACCATACTTTCACAAAATGCATATCATGGTGATTGAAACAAGGCTTTAAACACAGGAACAATTTGCCCTTTCATGACTTTTCGTAAACATACACAAGCCAAGTCTTGTTTTGTTTTTTCTACCATCTGAGATGTTTTGTAAATATGAAAAAAGCAATCTAATTCCATTTCTAAATCTGAAAAAGATGTTCAGAGATGCGTGTGTTTAACTCATACCCTGCCAAAAAATATGTTTCTATGATAAAAACGTCTTTAAAACGTCTTTTTCACTATGGACCTCCCTGCCAGACGTCTTCTGAACGTCTTTTTTTTTTAAATAATAAAAAAAAAAAAAAAATTGAAAAAAAATGTTTTGAAAAAAAAAAAATTTGACCTCCAACAGTGTACTAGGCATGATCGCGATCGCGAAATTGCATGTTTAACCCCCATACCAACCCCATCTTTCAAACATGACAGCCATGTTTGTTTACATTTGAAGAAAACATAAGGGCTCCTTTCTCCTGAATGCCTGAACGGATTTCCAAGCGGATTTTTTTGTTTGAAAGCTGTGAAAAGCATGCACATGCATAGTGCATGATCTGTGCACGAATGTGTGCACCAGCGTGCACACTATTTTTTTAACCCTTTGTTGGCGAACCGGCAATATAAGAGGTCATCCCACTTTAAATATGGCCCCCGACTGAGTTAACATGAATCCAACATACTCTGATGATAGTGCGGTCCAACAGGTCATTAGCCATGTTTCCATAAGTTTATTCGAAAATAGGAAGCGAATTATCAGAAATTCGCATTAAGACAAAGCAAATTTAGCCTGTTTCCATTTGCGGGTGTCATTCGAATTAGCGACGGTCGCATGAGTTGATCGGGCTGATTTTTTCAGACCGAACCGAGACGTGAGCACTGCATGTCTGACTGCTGTGACTCGATCGCTGCACAGCGCGCACTCATCCTGCAAGTTTCAGCATCCTCTGGAAGGTGGCCGATCTGCAAGCTCACAACGCGGCGTGGAGACGCGGATGCGAGCTGCTGTGAGCTTGTAGATCGGCCACTTTTGGCACGCAACACTGTGTGATGAGGAAGGGTTAGCCACGGATGGCTTGACTCCGGGAGGTGAAAACGGGCGAAATTTACACACGGTTCGTGTCACTCCGTGTGTAGCAAACAACCGCTTTGTTTTGTGGGCTAACGCTATACAATGGACGTTAAGCGGCAGGGGAAAGTGTTAAGTTGGAGGACGATATGGACCCAGAACGTCATAATGTATTCACATTTATTGTCTGACCCCTTTCCACTCACAAATGCGCATTTAGTTTATTCGATAAAGCCTCAAAATCCACCTCCTCCAAGCGGATAAAAGTTTTTGCGGATAATGAAAGTTCATTCGAATTTTGAAGTGTTTCCATAAAAATATTTCAGCGCAAAAGGCTTAATGCGCATTAAGGGGCTTTATAAAAAACGCCACTATTGAAATCTACCAGTAAGACTCCCTAATCGGGAGATAAGCGACCGTCAGGTCGCAGCGTGATTTTAGGCCAAAATGTGTAGGAGCAGTGTCCAAAAATGTGTTTGAAAAAATCTGCCTGATGGTGGCGCTATATGGGACAGATCCATGTTGATGACATGAGTATAGACATACTGTGTAGCGATTTGCGTGATTTTAGGGCAAAATCTGTAGGAACAGTGTCCAAAAATGTGTTTGAAAAAATGGGCCTGATGGTGGCGCTATATGGGACAGATTCATATTGACGGCTCTCTTTGTGCCGCCGAGGCGGACGCGTCTTGAGCTTGCCGAAAATAAAGCACCCAAAGAATAAAAGCCTATGATCACAAGTCCCTCCTACAGCATACTCTGTTTTAACATCAATTATAACATAAATTGGACCATATTTTCACAAAACGCATATCATGGTGATTGAAATTAGGCTTTAAACTAGCGACAGGAACCATAAAGTATTCATGACAATGTTTAGGTAAGAAAATCAAATGTAAAAGTTGGGGGGAAATGAATGGAGTTCTATGTAGAACATGTTGCTTCTGGTACCAGAACAGCGCAACTAGCAGCCAATCAAGGAACCTTTTGTTCCGTGTTTGCTTCATTTTAAATCCGGACAACTGGCCCCCTGGGTTCATCTGTCTCTCAGCTAAGGGGTCCTTGGGCTGAAAAAAAAAAGAAAAAAAAAGAAACCTTGAACAACACCTACGGTGTAGACGATGCGATGGTCTCTGAAGGCAGATTCGTTGTATACTGTGTAGGAGAAGTTGTCGAACATCCAATCGAACTCGTCTCTGAGCGACAAGAAGGTCCAGAGCCTGGTGAAGTCCGAGTCCATGAATGCTTCCAGCCGCAGCTCGTTCGCTGGGGACATATGGAGAACGGGAGAGAAAACGGGAAGCGCCGAGGTCATTTCAGACGTCGCCGCGGGCAGTCAAATGAAACAGATGAGAATTAACATCAACCCCATTTAGACCTGGGATTTTATACTTTAGTTAATGAAAAATAGCACATATACATGCTCGTAGTGTGGCACTCGGCTTGTAGATCTGCTATTTTAGAAAAATCTTGTCTTCAAAAGTCTTTGAATACATTCTTTTTAAAAGTGAACATTGAGAGGTCCGAGGCCAAATGCATGTGAATGTTAGGGTCCTTTTTTTTGAGGGTCCTTAAATCAGTGGTTGAGAACCACTTCTTTTTTTATTATGAACATTATAGTGAGGACCTATTATATGAAGATAGGTTGAAAAGTGGGGAAGTAATCCTTTAACATGGCTGGGTCACTCACGATCCCAGTAGATCCCAGAGGCGAAGGTGAGGTTGCAGGACTGTGTGTCGAAGGGGAACTTGTAGACGTTCATCCTACAGCTGCTGACGACCACCTCTTTGTTGACAGACCAGACTGTCCCGTTACTGGACAGACTGACGTAAGGGTTTAGAACTACCTTATCCATCTCTAACCTGAAAGACACACACACAGGCGCGCACAAGAACAGGCACGCACGCTCGCACAGCTAACATATTTTGCATTTGTGTTCACATTTAACAAGCACATCTGCAGCATGTGTGTATAATGATAAATGAATTAATTTACAGTATAGCACATTTTCACAAAGTGCTTTGCAATAAAAATAACCACATGATAAGCAATAAAAATAACACAGTAGGCACAACATTTAAAATAAACACATGCAAATACAATCAATAGAACTGGCAAGAAGAATTTAAGAAAAGGTTAATAACATAGAGGTGGGTTTTTAAAAGGGATTTAAAAGATCACACTGAATTTGCACATCTTAGGTCAACAGGTAAGGCATTCCACAGCTTGGGGGCCCGGACTGCGAAAGCCCGGCCACCCTTTGAGACTAGCTGTAATGTGGGAGACTCAAGGAGGCCCTATCTGCGGATCCGAGGCTGCGCCCAGGCTTGTAGGGCTCTAACATGTCCCAAATATACTTAGGAGCCACTCCATTCACAGCTTTAAAAGACATAAGTACATTTTTAAATCAATTCTGGCGCTAACGGGTAGCCAGTGGAGAGCAGTTAACTTTCTCAGCCACGTGGAGCAACTTAATATTAAAACCGGATTACACCGTACTTCATCTGTACTCAAATTAGCCGACCGGAATGTATGATAATTATAAAAGAAAAAAAAAAAAAAAAAAAAGATCGGCTGCTGTCCTCCGTCTCTTCTTCTGCTGATCTAAAAGGATCATTTTCTAAACCCTTTGAACCGGAAGTGCTTCTGGTAGCTTTTCGTTCTCTATAGCCAAAATCCCGTTCACTTTCATTGTAGGAGGAGGCGTTAGCATAGCATCTCTCTGTGATGTTTTTGATCAGATAAAAGTTGACATGGGCCCTTCATACGGAGTGGATTACATTCGCTTACCTCGATGTGCACGGATCGTGCACGCGAAGCGCACGGAGGGGTGAAGACGACTCGGCCAAAATCCCCACTATATGCCAATGCGGATCGAGACAATTGTGGTGAGTTTACGACGGGGGACCGAAAGAAGAAAAAAAAATCACACCCGTGTGAACTGAGCGGTGGTCGGTGTGTGTGTGTGTGTGTGTGTGTGTGTGTGTGTGTGTGTGTGTCTGTCTGTGTGTGTGTGTGTGTGTGTGTCTCTGGCCTGAACAACAGCGCCCCTCCCTTAACATGTGTGGTCAGAAAAGGTACTGCAGGCTCTGCAGGCTACATACAGACACGGACACACGCACACACACACACACACACACACACGCATACACACACGGCCACGTATAGGAGACGGTGTAACCACCGCTCAAAAAAAAGAACGGTGCCATCCTAGAAGGACGGGGGGCGCGCTGATGCTTATAATCATAATATTATGTCTCAGATCATAATACAATAATAGAAATTTCCGGCTAGTCCACAGACAACCATTCTGGCCAGGCTGGGAACGTGTTAAGATGGGGGTGATGTGATCATGTTTCCTGGAGTTTGTAAGCAGTCTGCACTGCAGTCTATGTATATTCAGTCTATGTATATTCAGTCTATGTATATTCAGTCCATGCATATTCATACCTCTCTTCGATGATGATGTCAGGCTCCCACATCCAGTGGTGGGGTACAGTAATTTCCTCAATCCCACAGAATTTTGAGGGGTCCCAGGATATGTGCTCGTTTTTCCAGCTCTGCAGTGGAAGGAAAATGCAGGAGTCATCGCCATGTTGGTTTGTGGTGGACATTTATAAATAGAAATGAGTGCACAATAATATTACCAGAAACACATGAGATAGCCCTGAACGACCATTATGCCAGGTCTGTAACTCTGAGAGTGTACAAATGGAACCAAATGGACCCGTTGGTTCCATTTGTACACTCTCAGATTCCATTCCATTGATTGTCTGATTTCATTGGTTTTAATTAGCCAGTAGCTACGCCCCTCCCAAAAAGCTTTTGTCCAATGCTAGCTTAGAATTACTTCCTGCTTGCCAATTTTTGCCTTGGCAACAGCCTTGGCAAGCTGCCGGTTGCTAAGCTAGCATTGGACAAAAGCTTTTAGGGGAGGGGCATAGCTATTGGCTAATTGCCTGCGAGCCAATCATACGACATTAATGGGTATGCCAGCTTCTGGAAACCCACAGAGCCAATCATGCACATTTGGGCTTGGTGCAGATATTATCTCTCCTGTCCACGTTATACCTCCTGTATGTGTTTCATGAATATGGTATTTTGAGTGAATTATACTGTACTGTATGACTGTATTTATATCTATCTAGTATAGATATACCTCCTTGTCTTTTACCATAAATAAGGTAACTCGAGTGAATAATATTCTGGATTTAGTAATAACCCTGTAGCCCATAGCGCACCCCCTTATGTACAGTTGTATGGACAATCAGAACTCACCATTCCAATATACATGTGTGAAACGAATTTCAGGTCTTTCTCAACCTAGAAGAAAACACACAGTACACAGGTGAGAATTTCCCTCACATCAACTCATTATCTGAAGATAACAACACATTTAGTTTGTAAACAAGCAGCTGTTCAGTTGCCTTGATCTGATGTTGTCATGTATATCAGTGGTTCTCAACCTGTGGGTCGGGACCCCCAGGAGGGTCCCCAAATTATTTTGGGGGGGGGGGGGGTCCCCGGACGATTAACTTAATGTGCAACATTGTTTTCTCACTCAACAGTAAACAAGCCAACATAACGTTTAAGCGTATAGAGGGTATCTGCACATTTCTAAAGTGACAATTTGAGGACTTTTTAATACCTCTAAAATGACAAATGAAACATTGGTCAAATTGTCAAAGATTAGAGGCAGAAATTGTGAAAATAGCCTATCTACATGCGTTGCGAGGGGTTGTAAGCATGTAGATCGGCTATTATACATGGACTATACATGGACGATTTTGGTTCATTCATTGCGATACAATATGATTCAATTGAGTGATTTAAAATCGATGTAGTAACTATTTAGCAAAGACATTAAAACTGTGTGAAACGTGTCAATAGAGCAGGTTTTTTAAGGGTAAAATCTATTATTATGGATATAAATAAGTTAACACTGTGATTATTTAGCAACTACATGGACATTATATTACAACACATGGACAAACCCGCACCTTGACATGAACACAGAGATAACACACATTTATCGATAGACCAAGAGTAGCTATATGGAATGGAAAAGCAATTAGACCCCTCTGTTTCATTTTACCTCTTAAAATTGCAAAATACAAGGCACAAATACTTAGTTTCCATGCAATCGATTATTTGCATTGCAAAACGATTCGATACGGATTATTTTCCATTGTAAAACGATACGATACGATATATAGAGCCAAATGGTAGGATATTTGCTTTAGCATTAAAAACAATTTTTCGATTCAGTTACGATATGGTTACACCCCTACTCACCAGGTCTAAGATAGCGATGAGGTACACGTCCATGGTCACCACGGTGGTCTTGGTGTGGTTCAGAACGGGTCGGGTTGCCGTGTAATTCCTGTTGTCTTCTCTCAGGTCCAGGTGAACGACCACATCAAGGAAACTGCACACCTGTTCACCTGAAACTGAGTAGAACAACACATTGATTTGAACAATGAAAACAAAAACCACCACGTCCTAGACAATTTGCCCTCCTGGCCCCCAAACGGTGGAATAAACTCCCTGTCGCACTTAGAACAACAGACTCACTCCCTAGCTTCCGCCGTGGACTGAAGATTCACCTCTTCAAACTCCACCTACACCCATAGCACTACTGTAACACTCATTGACCATACATGAAGCATGTGGAATAAACTCCCTGTCGCAACAGACTCACTCCCTAGCTTCTGCCCGTGGACTGAAGACTCTTCAGACTCCACCTACACCCATAGCACTACTGTAAAACTCCCCCTTCCCTCAATGACCATACATGAAGCTAGATAGCATTTTTAGGTTTTAGATTTTATTACTGATGAGGTGCGTGGTCTACCTATGTTATTGTTTTTCTAAATTGATATTCCTATGCATTTGTTATATTGTTGTTAATGTACTGACATATTATCTTGCTTATTATAGTGATGTGTATTACCTGCTTATTGTAAATCGCTTTGGATTATAGCGTCTGCTAAATGCCTAAACTGTAAACTGTAAACTGAATTTGTGCACTACCCTGCAAGCCAAATGATGTCATGATGACGTTATGATAACATCCCCCGTGACTGCGGTGATGTTCAGAACTAGGCCAGATCACAGCCCATATGGGGATGATCTTGATGTCAATACCAGGACATCATATGGACTTATTGTTTGACAGGATTATTGTTATTGTTTGTAATGTTAGTTGAAATATGAGCATATACGGTTATATTCTGGGACATATCGGACTTATGATATTTATCTGGCCTCGATCGGACCCTCTCTGATTAATCCAGGATGTCCGTTTTCGTGGGCAGGATTTATGTTGATTGAAATCAGGTGATATTCTAGGGCAGATATGACTAGTCATGGTTTGACTTGATCTGGCCCCAAATGAGACGTCACTGATTGGTCTAGGTCCTGACCGTGCTTGCTGGGTGACTAGCAGACCTATTCATGCAAACGCACCTGTGTCACCTCAAAACCTCAGGAGGGGCCCAGCCAATAGCTCCCCAGAAGAGGTGCCCAGCCAATACCTCCCCAGGGGAGCCTCTGGTTGGTTATTCACGTTGTCCTTGCATTAAAGTGTCAGTAGTTGGCGTTCTCGGCTCTGGGCTCTGAATGTACCTGGTTTGCCATGTCTGCTTATAATAAGCAATTTTTGTCTTTTAAAAAAATAGTATAGTTGCTTAATCGGCTTACTTTCTAATATTTTTTAAACCAGTGGTTCCCATATCTATTCATATCAAGGACCCCAGATTAACATATTTGTCTACAGTCGCAGACCCCCATCTGAAAATATGTGGTGCCAGGGACCTCCACACAGATTTATGTTGTTAAAATGTTTCAAAAATATTCAAAATATTTTACCCCCCTCAATATCAAATATGCAAGCTCACAATGTGTCGCGATGTGACACATTGTGAGCTTGCTGATCTGCTATTTTCAAACATAAATGTAAAGTATATAGCCTAGTTGCTTTTGCTTTTCTTTGGCAAAATCTGACAATTCTCAATTCTCACTTCCTTACTTGGGAGGAAGTGAAAATATGTTTTTTGAAGCAGCACACAGAGAAAAAGTCTCTAGTGCCCTCTGTAAAAGAAAAATGCAGACTCCATAGAGAAGGCCAGGAATAACGTGAATAGAGCAGGAGAGAGGAGTTTAGCCTTGGCCAGGAGCATTGAGGTGGTAGCATAGGAGAGATAACAGGCCAACGTTGACCATAATAACAATTCTTCTACTTTCTCTAATTGTGTAGACTTCTTGTAAATTAAGCAATGCAGACGTTTAACAATAATGTAATTGTTGAGAGCATAATATGAAACCAAATGTACCTGTAAGGGTCAATTTGTTCAACTCTCAAGAGTAAAATATCTATAGGGGTCCATTTGGTTACCAACTCTCCATCATTTAGCGATGTGTCTCAAGCTGTTGTCTGAGCAAACTGTGACAGCCAAAGCATCTGGAATGAAAGCCAATATGCATTTACCTTCTCCTTCAGTTTGATTCAGGTCATCGGGTGGGCTCTGGGTTGGCATCAGGTCATCGGGTGGGCTCTGGGTTGGCATCAGGTCATCGGGTGGGCTCTGGGTTGGCATCAGGTCATCCGGTGGGCTCTGGGTTGGCATCAGGTCATCGGGTGGGCTTTGGGTTGGCATCCCGGTTGGCATGGCTGCCGTAGTTACTGAATCTGCTGAGCCTGCAGGCACCAGGAACATGTGGTTTAGTATGGATATTACTGGCTACAATTTAACCTGCATGCATTGAATACATTTTGACAAAAAGAGACAAACACGAATGCTCAGAAAGTGAAGTTTATAGTATCTTGGATTGAGTACTAGATACCACTCCTACAAATCTTGTCCTAAACTCACAGACATCGTACACATTATCTCTGCAGTTACTGTATGTGATCAAGATGTATCAGTCAGATGCGTTACTGTTTGTTACAGTGAGATTGGCTATACTGGTATTTGTGACATGACTTCCAAAGCTTGCAGGCCCTGGGGTAGGCCCTGGGGTAGGCACCCCGGTACTAGATATTTCATAGTTTCCTCTATAGCTGCTTAATGTTCAAATCAATGTGGTTTAACCCATTTAACGGGTACACATTTTGTGTATCATTATTTTATGCTTTAACTGTTGAAAAATAGCAGATATACAAGCTCACAGCGCGGCACTGAGTGCCACGCTGCGAGCTTGTAGATCTGCTATTTTTGAAAAATCGTGAAAATTTGAATTTTGACCCGATTCTATAAGTGTCTTTTGAATCCTTCTAAGGTTTTTTGAAAAACCTATGTTTCTATATGTCAGCAATCTGGCCAGCCATCGTCAAAGAAAAGGTCCTTTTCACTTAACTGGAGCTCAGTTAGTCTGTTCTTGAGAGACTACTATGTCAGTGGTTCTCAAACCTTTTCATGTGAAGGACCCCCAAAATGATATGTATTTGTCCCTCCCATTTCTGGCTGGCCGGAGGTGTCAAAATGTTTCTTGTATTCAAATGGCTTTTTAACAGCTTTTGGTTTTATGGTGCAACAAGTTTCAAATGTCCATATCTTCTTCAAATTTTTTCCAATTTCAACATGATCATATGAAAGCTTATATTCTGTATTTGGATAATCTGTACAACAAAGAAATATTACCAATGCAGACTTAAGGCACAAAGTAACAGACTCGGTCACCTATGTGCCCTCAAACTTTATAAAGCACATTTACAATGGGCAGGGGTCAAAGAAAGTGCTGTACGAGGTCAGATTAAAAACAAGCATATAGAAAACAGGAAGACAGATTAAATAGGCAAACAAACAATACAATTCCTAAACCTACCTTATTCCTAAACTTAAGCTCAGTAAAACGGTGCCAAAACCTAACCTTATTTCCTAAAAGTAACCTCAGTAAAACTATGCCTAAACCTAAACTTAGTTCTGAACTTATCCTCAGTAAAACAAATACAGAATACAAGAAACGATGGGGTGAGCGGTCCACAAAAAATAATGGGGGCGAGCGTGTTTTGGGTCCAGCGTTCTGGTTACAGTACTGTATGTAGGAGCAAAGTGTTCCAGGGTCTGGGGCCGGCCGCTGTGAAGGCTCGGCCGCCTTTGGACTTTTAAACTAGTCTGGAGCACAATGAGGAGAGACTGCATGGTCACAAGAGCTGTTGTGAAACTTGTCCCGACTTGACCACAGTTCTCATTTGATAGCCTATTCATTTTACTGAATAATGATGTTTATCTGAGCGAGACATGAAACTAGGCAGTGTGTCTGTTTGCCAAGAATTTGTGTATGACCAAAACTCATGATTATACTCTAGCAACCCCTTTGTGTATTATTTGCATGAACTTGTAACCTATGAAATGCTGCTGTAAACTCTGAGATTCAACAGAATAATAAGACCTCATGTACTCCAGTGCACTGGCTTTAGCCTACTGCTAATCTGGACTAGCATTATCTGCCATGTCCAGGACCTGGGTAACACTTTTGGTTCTGTACTGACGAATAAACTCCTTGCATTGTCTTACATAATCATACGGTTTCTGTCGGGTGGAAACCTCATACGTGCAAAACTGTTACTTTTCAGGATTCAAATATATATATTTTTGACAAAAGTAGCAGATCTACATGCTCAAAACACACGTGTTTTGAACTTGTAGATCTGCTACCTTTGAGGTTTTGCGTGATGCTGTAGTTCTGATCATAGCCCCTGAATCACTGACTAGCCACACATTCTGGAAAATCTGACTGAAAAAGGGGGGTGAAAAAAGTAAATCTGTCCGAGAGCGACGATATCAATAGGCAACATCCTGAATTTACAAGACCTCTGAACAAAGCAGACCACCATAAACTGGAGGTGTTTTTGTTATAAATCCGATAAACACATTAACAACTAGAAAAGGGTGCGCTTAGTTCGTGGAGCACAGGTCTCCGCCAGGCCGGGGCGCCTACCCCAGGGCCTGCAAGCTTTGGAAGTCATGTCACATATAGGCTATAGCCAATCTCACTGGAACAAACAGTAACACATCTGACTGATACATCTTGATCACATACAGTAACTGCAGAGATAATGTGTACGGATGTCTGTGAGTTTAGGACAAGATTTGTAGGAGTGGTAGCTTGTGTTTTGAATGTGAAAAGGCAGATCTACAAGCTCACAATGCGTAGCAGTACAGTATGTATGTGTGATGCAACAAACAGGTTCTCTGTCTTCACTGACTTATAATCTAGATTCTAGAAAATAGATTGTTATAGAATATAAATGCTAAGATGATTGAATTTGACAAAGGTACAGTAGACATCACCACGTCCAGTGGTGTAGTAACTAAGTACATTTAGTCTAGTACTGTACTTAAGTACAATGTTGAGGTGTTGTTACTTCTCATCCGATACATCTCAGAGGCAAATTATGTTGTAGTTTTAGTCGACTGCAATTATTTGAAAACTTTAGTTACTAGTTACTTTATAGCTAAATAGAAATAGAAAATGTCACCGTGCATGCATACAATATTTACATAAACAAACTGTATGTCTTACCTGTGAAGATGAGCAGGAAAATTAAACTAACAAACATTGCAGCTTGTGTGAGTACGAGTGTGTAGAGTGATGAGTGTGTGTCTCCTCTGAGTCTGAGCCACATGTAGCTGTGTGTTTATAAATCAACATCCAAAGTCCCAGCCCTGATTCCTAATAGAGGAGGGCAGGGCCAGATGGAACAAACATGATTCTGACAGCACATTTTTATTTAGTTTTAGTCATAGCCTTTTTAGTTTTTGTCTAGTTTTAGCTAATCCGAGTTCCCAGAAGATTTTTTTTATTTTTATTTTTATGTTTTGCCACTAGGGGGGTGAGAACCTCTGGGCCAAAACTATGATATTCCTGGCCAGGAAGTTGTCCCAGGCTCAGAGCTGGGACCATACCGGATGTAGAGCCCTGGCCTGTGCAAACATTCAGAATAGAAACAAAACAAGAACACTAAAAACAATGTGCAGCCCATGGTTTGAGGTCAATCCTACCAGACTAAGTTTTAGCTGACTAAATATCATGAGATTTTCGTCGACTAAATGTACAGTTGACGACTAAAATGTATGTTGGCAGGATTTGATGCAATCGTAATGACTGATTTTACACTTGGTTGCATGCTGAAAATAGCCGTGAGCTTGTAGATCTGCTACTATCAGAGCGTAACCAAACATAAAATGACTTTAGCTCTACTGGATCTCTTCTCCACTAGCCTCTCCCTAACATTGGTGTGTAGTTTTCTTTTTTGTTGTTGACAACATTGTCAATATATCTGGTCACCATAGCTTAGTTTTTATTTTAGTTTTCATCAGTGTAAAAGCTTAGTCGGCGAACATCTTTCATCGTAGTTTTGGTCGACGAAATTAACACTGCATGTAAACAGAGGAGACTTCCCTTAGAGCAGGGGTAGAGGGCTACTATATTACCACACTGACTCCAGAGGGCCACAATGCATATAGTCAAAAATAGAAAAAAATAGCAGATTTACAAGCTCAAACACGTCACACTAGATCTGCTATTTTTGAACAACAGTCGCCCAAGTATGCCTTATTGCGACCGTCAGGTCGCATTTACTATCAAAACCTCCACCGGCTGTCCGTCCGTCAGTCCGTCAGTCACACGTCAAACGTCACACTTTTGCCCTGCTTATATCTCCGCAACCGTTGCCCCGATCCATGCCAAATTTTTCACACACACTCCTTGCCTGCCAAACCACAACCTCCACCCATCAATTCACACATGACCGTCTTCTAGCGCCACCATGAGGCCGATTCTTGCAAAACACTTTTTTGGACACTGCTCCTACACATTTTGTCCTAAAATCACGCAAACCGGTACACAGTATGTCTACACTCATGTCATCAACATGGATCTGTCCCATTTAGCGCCACCTTCAGGCCGGTTTCTTAAAACACTTTTTTTGACACTACTCCTACACATTTTGCCCTAAAATCACGCTGCGACCTGACGGTCACTTAACTCCCGATTAGGGAGTCTTACTGGTAGTCCATGGGCCATACGAGATGTCGCTCTCAGAAAGGTGGCAAAGGTTACATTTTTGAGAAGCTGAATGGCTGTTTAGATCTGCAATTTTCTTTTTTTTTTTAAACCGTGAACATTTGTGCAAGAGTCTTTGAATATTTTTTACCCGATTCTATGAATGTCTTCTAAATCCTTCTTCTAAATCAGTGGTTCTCAAACTTTTTCATGTCAAGGATCCCAAAAATTACATGTATTTTAATTTGGCCATGGACCCGCCATCTCAACGTTGTTCCAGGGACCACTCAGAAGAAAATATTTGAGTTACAAATGTTTGCTTAAATATATATATATATATATATATATATATATATATATATATATATATATTATTATTATTATTTTTTACAAAAATAGCAGATCTGCAGGGTTCTTTTAAAATGATGTTAAAGCGAAAGTGAAGCCTCCTCCCCACTTGCATTATTAAAATCACACACATTATCCTAATATAAATAAAAATCATCAATCATCATATTTAGCTTGCTGCTATCAGAAATGACATTTTAAAATATATTTTCATGAACTGAAATGCCAGCTGCTCCATTACTCGCCGTTCAGGAGTGGTAGTTCCAGACTCTATATAACATTCAGAGATGTTGGAATAGTTGTCTGGCTACGCAAGACTATTCAACAGACAACATTCAACAGGGAAGAAATCAACAGTTTGCAGTATGTTGTCTAGTTTCAGTATTCAGGACTCCATTCATTAAAGATGACGGCCAGAAACACGACGACAGTTGTCACATAGAACATGAAGAAAGCTTTGTTGATTCTTGTGGCCATTGTAGTCCAGTAACCAGGCCTGCCTCCATCTTCCTTGTTGCTCTTAAAGAACACGCCCAGGTTCTTCTCCAGATCTCTCAACTCGTCCAGGATCACCTGGAATCCATGAGATTCCCCTTTGAGATCACCGTCCTGAAATTAGATTAGATAAGGTACCTTAAATACTAGCTTACAACATCCGTAGGCTGAGCATGTCTCAACCAATAACAGGAAACATTAGGTTCCCCATTATGATAATATCAGTCAGTATGGGAGTTGGTAGATAAATAAGTTACAATGGTTTGATGATAAGCTTAACTGACTGGGGTGCACACAAAAAGCCAGAGGACCAATTATATGAATTTAGTTTGAAAAGTGGTGAAGTCGTCCTTTACTGTAAGTGGACAATGATTTGTCTAGGAGTGCTATGTTTTGACGTTTGCTTTTTGGGCTTATTATACAATTATTTTCCAAAGGTTACACAGATCCTGACATGATGCTAACCTCTTCAGCTGCATTCAGAGGCTGATGGGTTGCCTCTCTATCGCCCTCCTCTGGGACATCGTAGAAGCAGGGACACCACTTTAATCTCTTCTCTGAAATGACACATGCAGTAGGGTTGGTGATTCATTAGTGTGGTTGCCCGAAAGGGCAACACACTGTAGTTCTTCTGGGAAAACTTTATTTTCTCCACTAGATAAACTTTTTGTGAATCAGATGCCATTGGAAATTTAAGGAAAAACATTTGAGGAGTGGTGCTAGCTGGGGTATTGGTTGAGCTTCACTTGACAGTTAACTTGCTGTAGAATAGAGTCACAGCAACCACACTTGCAATTTCCAATTGCATACCACGTTATGATTCACAATATTCATGGCTGAGAATTGTTTGTAGAACAAAAATCACACCCAATGTTAATTGAGCGGTGGTCGTGCTTGCATAACGTCTTCAGACTAGGATATAGGTCTAGGATGTAATTGGTGATGTAATACAGGCCCCCCCCCCCCCCCCCCCCACACACACACACACACACACACACACACACACACACACACACACACACACACACACACACACACACACACACACACACACACAGCTATGGCAAAACGCTGAGGAAAACACATTGCTATGGCAAAACGCTGAGGAAAAGTGGCTACAGATAGGTCTAGGATGTAATTGGTGATGTAATACAGGCTACACACACACACATTGCTATGGCAAAACGCTGAGGAAAACACATTGTTATGGCAAAACGCTGAGGAAAAGTGGCTACAGACACACGCACAGCCACTCTATGGAGCGGTTTACTACCGCTCAATAATTGATCTAAAAGATTAATAAAATAGGGACAATACATTATGCAGCACTGTGGTCTGGTATAATAACATCAGCTTCTTCATTCTCTTGAAGAAATAAAAGCTTATGAACGAGTGCAATTAACAGTTTCTGGCATAATATTTGAAGACTTGCTGTCATCTGTGTTTAGACAGTTAACAATGAGTGACAGTAGTGTGGTTTGTGTTTGTTTATTTTATTTCACATTATTTCATGTAATCAACCTTTTGATTCCCAAGCGGCTACTTCCCAAACTGCTGCTCAGATGCCTAAAATATGACAAACAAAAATGTTTTTTTTATTCCAAAGACTATATGACTATAACTAAATTGATATTTGCTGTCAAAATCAACACTGGCTCACACAAACACCTTGAAGTGACCCAGAATGCCACGGCGCAACCACTCTTCAACCTCCCAGAAATGTCCACGTCTTCCCCTTTTACATTCCCTTCACCTAATACTCCTTACCACATGCTAATGTAATGATTCTTTTACATTCCCTTCACCTAATACTCCTTACCACATGCTAATGTAATGATTCTTTTACATTCCCTTCACCTAATACTCCTTACCACATGCTAATGTAATGATTCTTTTACATTCCCTTCACCTAATATACTCCTTACCACATGCTAATGTAATGATTCTTTTACATTCCCTTCACCTAATATACTCCTTACCACATGCTAATGTAATGATTCTTTTACATTCCCTTCACCTAATATACTCCTTACCACATGCTAATGTAATGATTCTTTTACATTCCCTTCACCTAATACTCTCTACCACATGCTTATGTAATAATTCTTTTACATTCCCTTCACCTAATATACTCCTTACCACATGCTAATGTAATGATTCTTTTACATTCCCTTCACCTAACTCCTTACCACATGCTAATGTAATGATTCTTTTACATTCCCTTCACCTAACTCCTTACCACATGCTAATGTAATGATTCTTTTACATTCCCTTCACCTAATACTCTCTACCACATGCTTATGTAATGATTCTTTTACATTCCCTTCACCTAATATACTCCTTACCACATGCTAATGTAATGATTCTTTTACATTCCCTTCACCTAACTCCTTACCACATGCTAATGTAATGATTCTTTTACATTCCCTTCACCTAATACTCCTTACCACATGCTTATGTAATGAGTCTTTTACATTCCCTTCACCTAATATACTCCTTACCACATGCTAATGTAATGATTCTTTTACATTCCCTTCACCTAATACCCCTGACCACATGCTTATGTAATGATTGACTGTGTATGTATGTCGGTGTCCTTCTTTGTTAAAGCCTGTAGCCCAACCAGCATTTCTGGCAACATCATCATCATTAACAGCCAATGAGGGACCAGCAGGGTCCCCCCCTTGCAAGTGGTGAGCGCACCTCATGGGGCGCTCTGCTGGCATACAAGTAGGCCATACATAGCCTACTGTGCACAAGGCTCAAGTTGGCACCTCGACAGAGTGCAGTTCTAGTTGTCTCTGTGTCTCACCTTTGGTCTTGTCCTCCTTCTCGTAGTGGTCGTTGTCCGCGTCTGTCTTCTGGGAGACAGAAGAGTCTTTCTCCAGCATATACGTCACCAGAATCGTCTCCAACAGACTCAGCAGCATCAGGGAAAAGCTCCCCATGCAGTACATCGCTGTGAACAGGACACACTTGGAGTAATGTAACCATGACTATTGTATGCAGTCTTAGTGATCATTACATGATCTACTGTACCCGGAAAATACACAAACCTAAGGCCAGTGGCCATAAAACAGTCGTAACCGTAAGACCTACTCCAGTGAGGCCTTTAATCACAAACTGGCGAGTTTAGATTGGTCCCCGGAACTTCAGAGTTCACAGGTCGAAGAAGTATGGTCTGGTTTTAAAACCAAATATAAGCTACTTTAGACGACGTGTCTCCCTTGAAAACCACCAGGGTTAAAGCCTGCCAAGAGCCATGGTTTAACTCAGATATTCAGGAATCATTAAAACTCAGAAACAAAAAATATGAAGAAAAAAGAAAGTGCAGCGCTTAACTCAAAAAGCGATTCAACCCCGACCTCAAAGTCCACCTCAAGCATCTTACTGCTCAGGCAAAGAGACTTAGAAACCAGACAACCGCTCTAGTTAGATCCGCCCAAAAAAACTACATCGACGACAAAATCGACGAATACAAAAACAAACCACATGACCTATGGAAGTTGCTTAACAACCAATTAGGCTTAAAACTTAAAACCATATGCCATAACATAAACATCAAAACGGCCACCACTTTCATTGACAAATGTGACAAATGTGAAGTGGCTACCGATCTTAACAAAACCTTTACCACCACAGCCCATTCACTGGTCCAAAGACTGGTCGCCCCATCTGGGCAGTATGGTGTAGAATGTTTAAAAAAAAACACTACAAAAAACTGGGGGTTAGCAAAGATAGTTTTAAACTTACCACGGTGACAACTGATGAAGTGTTTAAAAAATTGAGCGCCGTACCTCAACACAAGGACACTGGCCTTGATAAAATTCCCGCTAGATTTCTCAGAGACTCAGCCACCTCCATTGCTCCAATCATTACCCACAATTAACCTATCAATCGAACAGGGTCATGTCCCCCAGGACTTCAAACTACTGTAGCTAAAGTAACACCCCTGCATAAAAAAGGTAGCAAACTAGACCCTGGCAACTACCGCCCCATTTCCATTCTTAGCTCCATATCCAAAGTCATGGAAAAAATTGTCTACGAACAGATTGCAAGATATCTTGATGAGAATAATCTGATTTACGAGTTCCAATCTGGATTCAGAAAATCCCATTCCACTGACACATGCCTTCTCTATTTGACTCACCAAATCAAACGGTGACGGCAAATATAGCGGCATGGTCATGATGGACCTCCAGAAGTCATTTGACACCGTAAATCACTCTATTCTTATTGAGAAACTAAAAGCTATCGGTCTCGACAGCGCAGCAGTGAGTTGGATGCAATGTTACCTGGTGGGGAGGGAACAGGTGGTGGAGGTGAACGGTACCCTGCCCTGAAGGCCGACATTTTATTTTAATTTTTTTCCTAATGGCCGGCCTGGACCGGCCAGGAATGAACCGGCCGTTCGGGAGTTGTCCCGCTTTTCCCAATGGCCAGCATGGCTCCGAGGCCAGTCCTAATCCCATGAGCGTTCTACCAGTAGCGCTTTCGAGGCCGGACGCGACCGGACGCCGTGTGGTCAATACATTCCGCACGGACGGCACCGAACGGTGCACAAGCGTGTAAACGCGTGCATACCCCCCCGCGAGAGCCGCGACAACCCCCCACCCCGCGAATCCGTGATAACTACAAGCTGTACTTTAATCAGTGGCTACTACTTTGCATAACAGGTTTCTAGTGGTGAATGTGTGAGTGTCCTCAAGCCCAAGTCCCCCCCATTCATATGGATATATAGCCTACTTTAACACCTAGGTTTCCAGCTGTGACTGCATGTGCATGTGTCGATGTGTGTGTGTCCTCATAGCCTACAGTCATGGCTCCATTACTGTGGTATTTAGTGTTTGAGATTTGTTCAAGGCAAACTTTGTTTCTCTAGCCTACTGCAGCGCTGTATTTTCTAAATTAATTAAAATAAAGTAGAACATAAAATCTTAAGTAGGCCTAACAATGCAAATGTAATTAAGACTAGAAAACTATTGTTTTCCCACCATTAGATCTGCTGACATCCTTTCTACAATAGCCTCTACAGGCGCGCGCGCGCGCGTGCACGTGACGTCAATAAATGACCGTCCGCCCAGAAAAGAAAATCCCAAAGCACCACTGCGTTCTACCTATGATGGGCAGCCTGTTGGAGGTGGCAGGCAGGATTTCATTGAGAATGAGTTGTAAAACTGTGACGGCCAGCAACACGGTGACCTTGAAGCCCAGCTTCTCTCCTTCGCTGTCCGAGATCAGGAAAGACGCCATGTCTAGACCCAGGAAGCACAAGACGGGCAACAGGAAGTTGACAATGTAGAGGACGGCCTTCCTCTTCATAGTGACCTAGGAGGAGATCAGTCAGAAGGTCAGCCTAGCCGCTACCCGTTGTATGGGTGCCGCCGCCATCACCCATTACTACCCAAGGAATCCTATTGGCTGCGAACGGGTCACGTGCAACCGCAGGGATATACTGTACATGGGACATTGTCTTGAGCTTGACGAAAATAAAGCACCCAAAGAAGAATCATCACAAGCCTATGATCACAAGTCCCTCCCACAGCATACCCTGTTTTAACATAAAGAGAACATGTTGCTTCTGTTACAGAACAGCGCAACTAGCAGCCAATCAAGGAACTTTTTGTTCTGTGTTTGCTTCATTTTAAATCCGGACAACTGGCCCCCTGGGTTCATCTGTCTCTGAGCTAAGGGGTCCTTGGGCAAAAAAAACAAACAAACAGAAACCTTGAACAACACCTACGGTGTAGACGATGCGATGGTCTCTGAAGGCAGATTCGTTGTGTACTGTGTAGGAGAAGTTGTCGAACATCCAATCGAACTCGTCTCTGAGCAACATGGTGGTGAACCACCTGGTGATGTCCACGTCTTCGGCTGCTTCCAGCCGCAGCTCGTTCACTGGGGACATGGAGAACGGGAGAGAAAACGCTGAGGTCATTCAGACGTCGCCACAGGCAGTCAAATGAAACAGATGAGAATTAACATCAACCCCATTTAGACCTGGGATTATTTTATAATTGTATATAGCAGATATACAAGCTCGTAGCGTGGCACTCGGCTTGTAGATCTGCTATTTTAGAAAAAAAAATCTTGATTTTGTTTTTGCAAGTCTTTGAATACTATAAAAGCGAACATTTGTAACTCAAATATTTGCTTCTGGGGCGGTCCCTCCCTGCAACAACATATTTTGAGATCAGGGGTCCGAGGCCAAATGCATGTAAATTTGAGGGTCCTCAACATGAAAAAGTTTGAGAACCACACTGATTTAGAAGACATTTGTAGAATCGGGTCAAAAATATTCAAAGACTTGCACAAATGTTCACGATTTAAATGGAAATAGCAGATAGCAATAGCAGCTCGCAGTGACCTGCTATTTTTTTAAATGTTAAAAAAATAGCAGATAGCAAAAATAGCAGCTCGCTGTGAGCTTGTATATCTGCTATTTTTTAATAGTTAAAGCATAATGGCTAAAATGGTGAAAATCGAAAATGACACAGATACTGGATTTCTAACTTCGATACGATATTTTGAAACATTTCGATACTCAATACCATTTTCGATATCATGCAACCACAGCGATTTTAGTGCAAAAATTGATATTTTTATTTAAAGAAAAATACAGAACTTCTTCAGGTAGATGGTAGTGCACTTTTTAAAGGCTTGCCTTTGATGTTTTCACATTCTAAGTACAAATAGGCCGTTAAAATAACTAGGAATAATAAAAGTAACGTTGGTGTAAACCAACGAGAGGTGTAATATTATCGATACATTGGAAAAGTCATATTGAACATTGATAATATATTCAAAACACTAGAACAGACTTGCGTTCAGGCCTAGATGGCTTAATTACGGTTGGGTCACTCACGAAAGTAGATCCCAGAGGCGAAGGTGAGGTTGCAGGACTGAGTGTCGAAGGGGAACTTGTAGACGTTCATCCTACAGCTGCTGACGACCACCTCTTTGTTGAAAGCCAAGACTTTCCCGTTACTGGTCAGTATGACGTAAGGGTTTAGAACTACCTTATCCATCTCTAATCTGAAAGACACACACACACACACACACACAGGCGCGCACAAGAGCAGGCACGCACGCTCGCTCAGCTAACATCTTTTGCATTAGCGTTCACATTTAACAAGCACATCTGCAGCATGTGTGTATAATGATAATGAATTCATTTACAGTATAGCACATTTTCCAGACAAAGTCACAAAGTGCTTTGCGATAAAATGACCACATGATAAGCAATACAAATAATCTACAACAAAAGAATCAGTGAAAATAACACAGTAGGCACAACAATTAAAATAAACACATGCAAATATAAACAATAGAACTGGCAAGAAGAATTTAAGAAAAGGTTATAACATAGAGGTGGGTTTTTAAAAGGGATTTAAAAGATCACACTGAATTCGCACAGCTTCGGTCAACAGGTAAGGCATTCCACAGCTTGGGGGCCCGGACTGCGAAAGCCCGGCCACCCTTTGAGACTAGCTGTAATGTGGGAGACTCAAGGAGGCCCTTATCTGCGGATCCGAGGCTGCGCCCAGGCTTGTAGGGCTCTAACATGTCCCAAATATACTTAGGAGCCACTCCATTTACAGCTTTTATTGAACGCTTTAACTATAGAAAAAGAGCAGATATACAAGCTCACAGCGTGGCACCGAGTGCCGCGCTGCGAGCTTGTAGATTTTGAAAAAGTCGTGAAAATGTGTGCAAATCTGTGACTTTAAAGTGAACATTTGTAACTCAATTTTGCTTCTGGGCGGTCCCTGGAACTAAATATTTTGTGATGGGGGGTCCGTGGCGAAATACATATAATTTTGGGGGTCCTTCACATGAACAAGTTTGAGAACCACTGCCATAGTAGTCTCTCAAGAACAGACTAACTGAGCTCCAGTTAAGTGAAAAGGACCTTTTCTTTGACGATGGCCGGCCAGATTGCTGACATAGAAACATAGGGTTTTTCCAAAAACCTTAGAAGGATTCAAAAGACACTTATAGAATCAGGTCAAAATCAAAATTTTCATGATTTAAAAAAAATAGCAGATCTACAAGCTCGCAGCGCGGCACCGAGTGCCGCGCTGTGAAGCTTGTATATCTGCTATTTTTCAATAGTTAAAGCATAAAATAATAATACACTATAATGTGTACCCGTTCTAAATGGGTTAAAAGACATAAGTACATTTTTAAATCAATTCTGGCGCTAACGGACAGCCAGTGGAGAGCAGTTAAGATGGGGCTGATGTGATCATGTTTCCTGGAGTTTGTAAGCAGTCTGCACTGCAGTCTATGTATATTCAGTCCATGCATATTCATACCTCTCTTCGATGATGATGTCAGGCTTCCACAGCCAGTCGTGGGGTACAGTAATTTCCTCAATCCCACAGAATTCTGAGGGGTCCCAGGATATGTGCTCGTTTTTCCAGGTCTGCAGTGGAAGGAAAATTCAGGAGTCATCGCCATGTTAGTTTGTGGTGAACATTTATAAATAAAAATGAGTGCACACTAATATTACCAGAAACACATGAGATAGTCCTGACTCTCGGGTTTCCATTCCATTGATTGGCTGATTTCATTGGTTTCAATTGTATAATTGCCTGCGAGCCAATCATACGACATTAATGGGTATGCCAGCTTCTGGAAACCCACAGAGCCAATCATGCACATTTGGGCTTGGTGCAGATATTATCGCTCCTGTCCACGTTATACCTCCTAGTGTTTCACGAATATGGTATTTTGAGTGAATTATACTCTGGTATGACTGATCTATCTAGTATAGATATACCTCCTTGTCTTTTACCATACATAAGGTAACTTGAGTGAATAATATTCTGGATTTAGTAATAACCCTGTAGCCCATAGCATAGTATACCCCCTTATGTACAGTTGTCAGAACTCACCATTCCAATAAACATGTGTGAAACGAATTTCAGGTCTTTCTCAACCTAGGAGAAAACACACAGTACACAGGTGAGAATTTCCCTCACATCAACTCATTATCTGAAGATAACCACACATTTAGTTTGTAAACAAGCAGCTGTTCAGTTGCCTTGATCTGATGTTGTCATGTATATCAGTGGTTCTCAACCTGTGGGTCGGGACCCCCAGGAGGGTCCCCAAATTATTTTGGGGGGTCCCCGGACGATGTGCTACATTGTTTTCTCACTCAACAGTAAACAAGCCAACATAACGTCTAAGCGTATAGATAGAAGGTATCTGCACATATCTAAAGTGACAATTTGAGGACTTTTTAATGCCTCTAAAATGACAAATTAAACATTGGTCAAATTGCCAAATATTAGAGACAGAAATTTTTAAAATAGTTGTGAGCCGTTGTAAGCATGCAGATCCTTTGTAAGCGTTGTAAGCATGTATATCCTTCATTATTTTATACTTACAGGAACTAACTAACTATTGAAAAGTAGAACACCTAATGTCATGTCATTAAGTGTCCCACGAAGCTTGGCCAATGTGACCCTGGGCGTACAACAAACTTTGAGCAAACAGTGTGACATAGCATTTATTCTCATTGCCATCAAACAGTGTGACATAGCATTTATTCTCATTGCCATCAAACAGTGCATAGCATTTATTCTCATTGCCATCGAGTGCATAGCATTTATTCTCATTGCCATCGAGTGCATAGCATTTATTCTCATTGCCATCAAACAGTGCATAGCATTTATTCTCATTGCCATCGAGTGCATAGCATTTATTCTCATTGCCATCAAACAGTGCATGGCATTTATTCTCATTGCCATCGCTTGCAGTGCGGTCTTCATTGTCCATTGTCAAGAGCCTTGAGAACAATGTTTACTCACCACTAGGGGTGTAAGATACATTTGAACAACGATTCGATACGCATTACGATACATGGACGATATTGGTTCATTCTTTGCGATACAATATGAGTCGATTCAATGATTTAAAATTGATGTGGTAACTATTTAGCAAAGACATGAAATCTGTGTGAAACTTGTCAATAGAGCAGGTTCTTTATGGGTAAAATCTATTATTATGGATATAAATAAGTTAACACTGTGATTCTTTAGCAAATACATGGACATTATATTACAACACATGGACAAACCCGCACCTTGACATGAACACAGAGATAACACACATTTATCGATAGACCAAGAGTAGCTATATGGTATGGAAAAGCAATTAGACCCCTCCGTTTCATTTCCCTCTTAAAATTGCTAAATACAAGGCACAAATACTTAGTTTCCATGCAATCGATTATTTGCATTGTAAAACGATACGATATACAGAGCCAAACGGTTTGCTTTAGCAAATTGCAAATTAAACAAGAATCGACACAGTCAATTTAAAATCTGGTGGATTGGTGTGTTGAAGTTAGTGTTGGTGTTCTTTCTCATGTATATTTCATAATATTCTAACTTACTGTAGGCTATATGTCTAGGGATGGCCAAATGGAGATTTTTTCTTAACCGATAACCGTCAGGCCTTATCAGTTAATTAACCGTTAAGGAAATGTGTTCAAAAATGCGCTATTTTAGCGATTTAAAAAAGGAAAATAGGCCTACACACGTTTTTCCCCATAATAAAGTGCTATATTTACACATTAAAAACCATAACACTGGGAGAAACAAGAATACAAATGTTTTCTAAAAGAAATGTGTTTTTGCAAAGAAACGGATTGAAATGATAAGTCTGTAATGTGATGCGCTGGTCGCCAGGCACGTGCGCACATACAGCAAAAGGGGCTTGAGCCCTTAACTTTTATCCGTATGAAAAGGCCCTTTTAGAAATGTCAGCCCATGCCTCTCTAAAATTCTGTGCACTCCCTGGACCCTGGCTGTTGCCTGACAAAACAGCAGCAACAGCGAGACGCATGTAGCCGCATGTAGCAATAACTTCCAATCGTATGACTTTTGGAATCGTTGAATCGGCTAAACGTGATGTCCATTTCATTCATTTACTTCTCTCACGCCCGTGTTTTGTGTGTGCTGATGCAGCGATCATTGAATTTGCGACTCTGAGCTTTGTTATTTTCGCATAGCCTACTATGTAACCAAGACGACTTTAGCGTTCCTCACGTCATCAATGTAACATTAGAAAGTTGTGTTTTAAGCTCTTCTTAAACAGGATTCAATGTGACGACGCGGGTCTGTTTTCTAAAATCCAATCGACGAGGGAGCATGTTTCCTGATGAACAAGTCAGCGTGTACAGCCAAATCAAGCACGCAGCGGCAGACTCGCAGTTGTATGAATGCATTGATGTTACACAGGCATTGGTGTCCAGAAATGTGTGACCACAGGGCCTGGCCTGTGAAGTGTGAAGGAATGGTGCTCCCTGCTGGACAAAATATTTCATTACACCAGTCCAGGATTCCATAGTCTGGAGGAGAGGTAAAGTCCCCTGCTATTGGCCCTAATGCAGTACTGTCCACCCATCGTCTGGAGGGCCGCTCCCAATCATGAAACTAGCTCGGTTACCATGTGACATGGACAGCCAATCGGCAAATAGGTCGCCTGAAAGTCTCGCCACAAACTCATCTCTTTAAAGATCTGGTTTCCACCAGATAAAAAAGATTTTTCGATTCAGTCACTCTATCGTTACACCCCTACTCACCAGGTCTAAGATAGCGATGAGGTACACGTCCCTGGTTACACCTCTACTCACCACGTCTAAGATAGCGATGAGGTACATGTCCCTGGTTACACCCCTACTCACCAGGTCTAAGATAGCGATGAGGTACACGTCCATGGTTACACCTCTACTCACCAGGTCTAAGATAGCGATGAGGTACACGTCCATGGAGACCACGGTGGCCTTGGTGTGGTTCAGAACGGGTCGGGTTGCCGTGTACTTCCTGTTGTCTTCTCTCAGGTCCAGGTGAACGACCACGTCATGGAAACTGCACACCTGTTCACCTGAAACTGAGCAGAACAACACAGTGATTTGAACAATCAAAACAAAAACCATTCGTCCTGGACAATTTGCCCTCCTGGCCCCCAAACTGTGGAATAAACTCCCTGTCGCAACAGACTCACTCCCTAGCTTCTGCCCGTGGACTGAAGTGAAGACTCACCTCTTCAGACTCCACCTACACCCATAGCACTACTTTAACACTCCCCCTTCCCTCAATGACCATACATGAAGCTAGATAGCATTTTTAGGTTTTAGATTTTTCTTTACTGATGAGGTGCGTGGTCTACCTATGTTATTGTTTTTTCTAGATTGATATTCCTATGCAATTGTTATATTGTTATTGATGTACTGACATATTATCTTGCTTATTATAGTGATGTTTATTACCTGCTTATTGTAAGTCACTTTGGATTATAGTGTCTGCTAAATGCCTAAACTGTAAGCTGTAAACTGTAATGTGTGCACTGCCCTGCAAGTCAAATGATGTCATGATGACGTTATGATAACATCCCCCGGTGACTTCCAGCCAAACTACAATTTGGCCGGAAAGATCAAACCGGATTCAGTTTTAACCCCAAATAATTCTCCATATTTTTAGGGCCTACCTAATAAACCCCTTGATGCGGCGTAGTTTTGCTTTTGGAAAATTAGTTTGGTATATGCATCTTTTAGTCCAACAACTCTTAGCGACCGGCAAGACTACACTAGGCTACTCGAGCATTTTAATAGGGATTGGGGAAACAAACGGGGGGAACCAAAACAACACGACGCCGCTTCTTCTGCTTGTGGTTTCCGCCTAGACCGGATCAAACGGCCCGTTGTAAATGAATGACGCGAGGTTACTTATTTGGCATTTGAGCCACGGACCATCAATTGATGAGATTTAGCCTCTCAGACCCAAGACGTATAATATCTTGTTGTCGTTGTTTTGTCCACAATTCCAAGCTGCATTGATGTGGTACCATAGGAGAGATAACAGGCAAACCTTGACCATAATAACAATTCTTCTACATTCTAATTGTGTAGACTTCTTGTAAATTAAGCAATGCAGACATTTAACAATAATGTAATTGTTGAGAGCATAATATGAAACCAAATGGACCTGTAAGGGTCAATTGTTTCACACTCTCAAGAATGATAGTGACAGATGCCTGAAGGTGGTCTTTGACCGAAACGTTGCATTAAATAAAAATAGTTTTTTTTTGGCAAGTTGAAGATGGTGTGCGGGTCCTATGTACTTCTTGTGCATGTTTGAAATGATGTTGACCTCTGCCTACGCACCCATCACTAAGCTTTGATTGGGTGTGCATAAGACTCATTCAATAAAATATCTATAGGGGTCCATTTGGTTACCAACTCTCCATCATTTAGCGATGTGTCCCACGCTGTTGTCTGAGCAAACTGTGACAGCCAAAGCATCTGGAATGAAAGCCAATATGCATTTACCTTCTCCTTCAGTTTGATTCAGGTCATCGGGTGGGCTCTGGGTTGGCATCAGGTCATCGGGTGGGCTCTGGGTTGGCATCAGGTCATCGGGTGGGCTCTGGGTTGGCATCAGGTCATTGGGTGGGCTTTGGGTTGGCATCCCGGTTGGCATGGCTGCCGTAGTTACTGAATCTGCTGAGCCTGCAGGCACCAGGAACATGTGGTTTAGTATGGATATTACTGGCTACAATTTAGCCTGCATGCATCTTTATATTACAAAAGAGTAAGTGATCTACTTCCGGGTCATGTATCGCTAACTTAAATACCAAACCACTTGGCCAAGATGTACTACATATGTACTAAATATAGCTTAAAAATTCAAACACCCATGTCACCTTTGCAAGATGTCGTTTCCAAACCTCTGTATACAGTTGTATTCGTTATTACCCTCATATTTTGCCTCTGTATAAAATAGTCCGCCGGTCAAATATGTCCGACCGGAAACGTGCGCTGTGGCACAATAGTTCCGCCACCCCCCCAGTTTTTTTTTTCCTTTTTTTTAAACGTTTTTTTTTTTTTTTTTTTTTTTACTTTTTTTTTACTTTTTTTATTTATTTATTTTATTTATTATTATTATTATTTTTAACTAGATGTGAGCGGCCCGAAGGGCCGCGACCCTCTAGTTGAATACATTTTGACAAAGAGAGACAAACATGAATGCTCAGAAAGTGAAGTATAGTATCTTGGATTGATTACTAGATGTGAGATATTTCATAGGGTGCGTTCGGAAATGCGCACTCAACTCACTGGTGTGCCATGTTGTCGTTCGTTTATTCGGTGCACTTGGTGCGTTGTCGTTCGGAAATCCAGTGCGCAGCGCACCGGTGTGCTGAGTGCACGCACTGAGCGACCCTACTCAGAAGATGGGGTTTGACGGTGTGGCGTGTCAGTGCGGTGTTTTGATTGATTGGTTTTCATGGCCATGTCTCGAGCGCTTCTCAGTGTTGAACAATGGAGGAAATGACCGCAAAATGCAGCATTTGCAGTTTCGTTGGTCGTTTGGGCTTGATAGTTTCACACACACATCAACATGTAAACTAACAGCAGGTATGCCAATGTTATGAATTACATCTCCTTTCAATATCAACGTTACGTTAGCAACTGCTGCTTTTCAGAAAGTTTACCTTCAGAGTTCAGAGTGAAAAAGCGGACAGCTGCCTCTAAACTGAGAAGCTCCTTACAGGGATTATGAGGGATACTTGTCTAAACTGGTCGTTCGTAAATTAGCCACACTGAACGCACTCTCCAACGTCACGCCCATTGCACTCACTACACAGAGCACACACCCGGTGCGGGTTTCCGAACGCACCCATAGTTTCCTCTATAGCTGCTTAATGTTCAAATCAATGTGGTTTAAACACTTAAACCGTGTTATGGTTGACCGCAGTCCCTCAGGGATCTACACTATGTGCCCTAAAACTTTATAAAGCACATTTACAATGGGCAGGGGTCAAACAAAGTGCTGTACAGATTAAAAGGTCTGATTAAAAACAAGCATATAGAAAACAGGAAGACAAGCCTTCTTTTCTTCTTGTCTTGTTATTGTTTGTGTTGTTTGTCTGTAATTTGTATTTTTCTTTTGATTAATGTTTTACGTTTTCTTATTCTATTCATATGTATGTCTATAATCTTGATCCACTCATGTTATGGAAAAAAAGAATGATAAAAAAAAAAGAAAACAGGAAGACAGATTAAATAGGCGAAAACAAACAATACAATTATACAACAAAAATAAGGAAAAGAATGAAGAGAGAGCATTAAACAATTAAACCAAAAAAATAAAGGCCAGGGAGGAGAAGAAATTAGTTT
Organism: Nannobrachium achirus; assembly: GCF_963921795.1. Taxonomy (NCBI): domain Eukaryota; kingdom Metazoa; phylum Chordata; class Actinopteri; order Myctophiformes; family Myctophidae; genus Nannobrachium; species Nannobrachium achirus. The sequence goes on along the minus strand of NC_137825.1, from coordinate 12,245,125 downwards.
TACGTGAAGACTTGAAGACCTAATGCAGGAATACAAGAACTCTTGCTTCAAAACACGCTCACACCGGGGCCAACCACAAACTGTGACTAAACCTAACCTTATTCCTCAACGTAACCTCAGTAAATCTATGCCTATACCTAACGTTATTCCTAAACCTATACCTCAGTAAAACCATATGCCTAAAACCTAACCTTATTCCTAAACCTAACCTTATTCCTAAACGTAACCTCAGTAAAACTATGCCTAAACCTAAACTTATTTCTGAACTTATCCTCAGTAAAACAAATACAGAATAAAAAATAAATAAATAATAATGGGGGCGAGCATGTTTTGGGTCCAGCGTTCTGGTTACAGTACTGTATGTAGGAGCAAAGTGTTCCAGGGTCTGGGGCCGGCCGCTGTGAAGGCTCGGCCGCATCTGGACTTTTAAACTAGTCTGGAGCACAATGAGGAGAGACTGCATGGTCACAAGAGCTGTTGTGAAACTTGTCCTGACTTGACCACAGTTCTCATTTGATAGCCTATTCATTTTACTAAATAATGACGTTTATCTGAGCGAGACATGAAACTAGGCAGTGTGTCTGTTTGCCAAGAATTTGTGTATGACCAAAACTCATGATTATACTCTAGCAACCCCTTTGTGTATTATTTGCATGAACTTGTAACCTATGAAATGCTGCTGTGAACTCTGAGATTCAACAGAATGTTAAGACCTCATGTCCAGGACCTGGGTAACACATTTTGTTCTGTACTTGTACCGAATGACAAATGAACTCCTTGCATTGTCTTACATAATCCTACAGTTTCTGTTGGGTGGAAACCTCATATGTGCAGAATTTTTACTTTTCAGGATTCAAATATGTACTGTATATAGTCTATGTTTGGCAAAAGCAGCAGATCCACATGCTCAAAACACACCGCATTTGGAGCTTGTAGATCTGCTACTTTTGAGGCTTTTGCGTGACGCTGTAGTTCTGATCATAGCCCCTGAATCACTAGCCATGCATTCTGGGGTCTGGTGACGCTGTGGGAGGGAAATCTGACCGGCCAAATGGGGATGGGGATGATCCTGACCTGTATGAACGAATCGCCAGAGAATCCAATCCCACTTTGGCTAACGCCGCCCCCCCCCAAAGGCCCCCATCTCAGAAAACGGCTGCACTGAGATGAGAGGGCTTTCATAGGCTGAATAAAGGAATGAAACGTGTGCCAGGCTAGTACGATCAAGCAGGGCATTCCTTTACAAAAAAAGAAAAGAACAAAAAAAGTAAATCTGTCCGAGAGCGACGATATCAATATAGGCAACATCCTGAATTTACAAGACCTCTGAACAAAGCAGACGAATGAACTGGAAGGGTTTTTGTTATAAATCCGATAAACACATTAACAACACATACAGTAACTGCAGAGATAATGTGTACGGATGTCTGTGAGTTTCTGTGATGCAAAAAGGCAGATCTACAAGCTCACAATGTACAGTATGTATGTGTGATGCAACTGCAGTGTGAGCTTTGTAGATCGGTTATTTTCAGCAAACAGATTTGGTGTAGAGGTGAAAAAAGAGAGGACCAAGTACAGAGCAGACCCCAGTCAGCTTACAGTATAGATGGTGTAATTATAACACTTAAAAAACACTTAAAAAATATACTAAAAAAAAACTCTTAACAATAGAGGTTCTCTGTCTTCACTGATTCACCACGTCCAGTGGTGTAGTAACCAAGTACATTTACTCTAGTACTGTACTTAACTTACACTTTTGAGGTGTTACTTCTCATCTGAACATCTCATCTGAGGCAAATGTTGTAGTTTTAGTCGACTGCAATTATTTGAAAACTTTACTAGTTACTTTATATTTAAATAGAAATAGAAAATGTCACTGTGCATGCATACATTATTTACATAAATAAACTGTATGTCTTACCTGTGAAGATGAGCAGGAAAATTAAACTAACAAACATTGCAGCTTGTGTGAGTACGAGTGAGTGTGTAGATTGATGAGGGTGCGTGTGTGTGTGTCTCCTCTGAGCCACATGTAGCTGTGTGTTTATAAATCAACATCCAAAGTCCCAGCCCTAATTCCCAATAGAGGAGGGCAGGGCCAGATGGAACAAACATGATTCTGACATCACATTTTTATTTAGTTTTAGTCATAGCCTTTTTAGTTTTTGTCTAGTTTTAGCTAATCTGAGTTCCCAGAAGTTTGTTTGTTTTGCCACTAGGGGGGGACGAGAAGAACCACTGGGCCAAAACTATGATATTCCTGGCCAGAAAGTTGTCCCAGGCTCAGAATCTGAGCTGGGACCATACCGGATGTAGAGCCCTGTGCAAACCTTCAAAACATTCAGGATAGAAACCAAACAACAACACTAAAAACAATCTGCAGCGCATGTTTTGAGGTTTTAGCTGACTAAATATCATGAGATATATCGACCATAAATGTACAGTTGATATAAAAACAATACTTCCTGGTTAATATGAACATCGAAACATTCAATCCATTCAACATTCCAACATTCCATAGGGCATTGGTCCCCCCCCCCCCCCCCCCCCCCCCCAGAGGTTCTTGAGGGAGTTCGAGGGAGTTTTAGGGGTCCCCAGCTAAATGTAGATGGGAACCAAATGAACCCTTATGTTTTACAGGCCAGAATCTCATGTTGACGTTGGCAGGACTTGAAGCCATCGTAAATTAATGACTGATTTTATACACTTGTTTGCATGCTGAAAATAGCATTGTAGATCTGCTACTTTCAGAGCGCATCCAAACATAAAATGACTTTAGTTCTACCGGATCTCTTCTCCACCATGTACAATGTTGTTGTTGTTGACCACATTGTCAATATATTTGGTCATCATAGCTTAGTTTTTATTTTAGTCTTCGTCTGTGAAAAAGGGTATCGGCGAACATCTTTCATCATAGTTTTGGTCAACTCGAAATTATCACTGCGTGAAAACAGAGGAGACTTCCCTTAGAGCAGAGGTTTTTAAACTTGTATGAGGTAGAGGGCCACTATATATTCACAATGCATTTACAGTCAAAAATAGCAAAGATAGCAGATCTACAAGCTCAGATGTGTCGCACAAGATCTGCTATTTTTGAATTGGAATCCTGAAAAGTAAAATTTGTATTTAATTTCAAATGCATTTATATGTTCTTAACTTCTTATGTTAACTTTCTGAGCTTAAATACAAAAATATTGGACATAATTTCATAAGGGTGACTACTAGTACATTTGCTACTAATATAGAAGTAAGTAAAGCAGTTCATGTTTGCATGTTTGGAATTGTAACAGCTGAAATCAATAATATATCAGTATTCTGATATGAACCTGCGGGCTGCATTACGTTGAAGGTGGGGGCCACCAGTTTCCCATGTATGCCATAGAGGTAATGGACAAGGCAATGTCTCGTAAGTTATATCGATTGACAGTCGTGTTCTCGTCAAAACACTGGATGTAAAATGAAAGTGTCAACATGCTGCTGGTGAGCTGAGAACTCAAAGGCAGCCGGCAGGACAGCCAGGCATGGCTGCTGGTGTCCAGAAGACACAAATGGCTGTTTTCATACAGGAGACTGGGGGGAACAAAGAACAAGACCAACTAAAACATGTGACAGGATACAACGAGTCAACGAGGACTGACTGTAGGGAACCACACTGATACACTGAACTGTTTTATTGTATTTGTGATACTTGCTTTGGCAATGTAAACTTATGTTTTCTCATGCCAATAAAGCTCCTTTGATACACTGTACACTTAGGGCTGATTACTTCAGAAACAGCTGGACCAAACGGAAACATAAGAACCAACAATACACCAGGGAACAACATAGGCTTACATAGTAATACTGTACAAGACCTAGTGGTCCGGGCACCTATATACAGTAGGCTCCAATGTAGCCTGACAGCACAGCGAGGGTTCGAGTCCCGATCACGACGGCCTTTGCTGCATGTCTCTCCTCATCTCTCTCCCTGTTTGCTCTCTACTGTAAACTATGAATAAAGCCCAAAAAGCCCCCACAAATATGTTTAAAAAGAAGAAGCAATACTAGACCTAGACACTACAGTCAATCACATGAACCCCCCCCCCCACACAGACACACACACACACACACACACACACACACACACACACACACACACACACACACACACACACACACACACACACACACACACACACACACACACACACACACACACACACACACACACACACACACACACACACACACACACACACACAGTACCACCACCCCCCCCCCCCCATCTCTCTCTCTCTCTCTCTCTCTCCCTCTCTCTGCTGTGATGACAACATAACAGCCCTCGGCCAGAGGCCTCACAGTAGTAAAGATATGGATGCAAAATAAATGTCTCAAACTCAACTGCAGTAAATTGGAAATCACCATCATCATCATCATCATCAGTTCAAGAGGTGAACTCAGTCCCAGCAGGAACAATGCCTCCCTTTACTGCATCTCCCTCCAAAGATAGGAGACTTTGATGTGTTGTCCTTTGTCCATGTATATTTTAGATGTCTACATTTGTGTCTAACCTCTGTGATTATCACATTTGAATGGGGACAACATTGTGTGAAGTTCTCATGAATGTGCTCCAAGCCTAGCTGTTTTGTTACCGCCGTGGCACCCTAGGGTGCTGTGACTCAAGCCCATTGAGCCTTTGATCATATTTGTAAATCATCAATATCACTTCAGTTTAACAATTTATGCTTTAAAGGGATCCCTGGCTAATATGACAAATATGCCTTAATACATTATAATTGTCCTCTATAACTACAATGTAAAATTAAAAACGCCTTAAATATTTTATTTCTCCTAGAAATAGCTAATCTTTCACTCAATAGGAGAAATGCCTGTTGCAAGTTGATGATGTCATAAATGTAATTTGTGGCATGCATGTGCAAATAAAAACAAAAGTAATACTTCCTATGGTTAATATGAGCATCAAATCAATATTTAAAATGTGTGTGTGTTGTTTTCTTTTTGCACATGCATGCCATAAAAATGACACATGACATTTATGACATCATCAACTTGCGACAGGCATTTCCCCTATTGAGTGAAAGATTAGCTATTTCTAGGAGAAATAAAATATTTAAGGTGTTTTTAATTTTACATTGTAGTTATAGAGGACAATTATAATGTATTAAGGCATATTTGTCATATTAGCCAGGGATCCTTTTAATAGTAAAACGGACCTGAGTTGCACTGTACTGTATTTGGTGCTATCTTTTTCAGCCTACAGTACACAAAGTCTCATCAAAAATAGCAGATCTACAAGCTCACAACGCATCACACTGAATAGGGATGCTGGGGTTTAATTGGTAAGTATAAAAGTTATTTTCGATCTGTCCTATAATGGAAACAGATATTCTCTCATGTTTGACATGACCCACATGGACCCTAAATGGTCTATGCCTGCCCCCCCTAAGGGAATTCATCAAAAGGAAGCCTGATAGAGGACGTAACACTAGGGCAATCGCTAGAGGAGACTGCTAAGTGCCATACCAGGCAACCACTTTTGGAAATAACACCCTCTCAGTCCAGGGCTGTTCAATTTGGAATGACCTACCCCTAACAATATGAGATTGTTTTTCATTTCCATCGTTCAAGTATAACCTAAAGAAATGGTTACTTGACAATCAAACGTGTGACCATGTATAGTCTTAATAGTCCTATAGTATAGTTTTTAATTATCCTTTTACTAATATAGGGTTCTTACTGGTGGAATAGTATAGTACTTGTATGTAGGTGTTCTAAATGCCTTCCCTTGATGTAAGGTTACTGTTGTTGGTATGTGTTGTGATGTTTTGTTTTTGTCTTCATGTGGGGACTACGGATGTAATTTAGCATTTCTTGCTAAATCCGGTGTATTTACATTGCATTCATGTAATGTGTTCATTGCGACCGTCAGGTCGCATTTACTATCAAAACCTCCACCGGCTGTCTGTCCGTCAGTCCGTCCGTCTGTCTGTCACGTCACACTTTTGCCCGACTCAAATCTCCGCCATCGTTGCCCCTATCCCTGTCACGTCACACTTTTGCCCGACTCATATCTCCGCCATCGTTGCCCCTATCCATGTGAAATTTTCTACACACACTCCTTGCCTGCCAAACCACAACCTTCAGGACCCCTGGACCTCCACGGACCCCCAGGGACCCCCTGCCACCGCCGCCAAATAGTGCACAAATGACCAAATCAACACCCCAACTGGGCTGCTCACGGGGAATTCCCGGGGACCACCGACTCCTGCTGCTCCAACAGTCCTTCACCTTCATTGGTTTAACTTTGCCCCGCCCCCTCCCCTCATTGGCCAAAACTTTATTTGGCTTTACTCATCAACCGTTTGTCGTACAAACCTGTCGGTGCTGTCAATTGACTTGATTACGAGTCCTTAACCTTAATTGGTTTAACTTTGCCCCGCCCCCTCCTCTGATTGGCTGAAACTTTATTTGGCTTTACTCGTCAACCCTTTGTCCAACAAACTTTTGGCTGGTGTCAATTGACTTGATTAACAGTCCTTCACCTTAATTGGTTTAACTTTGCCCCACCCCCTCCTCTGATTGGCCGAAACTTTATTAAGCTTTACTCATCAACCGTTTCTCGTACAAACTTGTGGGTGGAACCAATGCCACTTACAGGCCTCTTTGTGTATACTGTGACCTGACAGTCGCTTATCTCCCGATTAGGGAGTCTTAATGGTTAATATGCATTGTCCCGTCTAAATAAATAAATACATAAATAAATCACTCTCTGATCACCTCAAACCAGGGAAAAGTATACTCTCATGATGCCAATATAGGCCTAAAGACCCCCAGGGTCCTAACACTCAATATGGGGGAACGCCCTTCACAAGTTAATTATGACATTTGTGGACAAATCTTCTCTTATAGAGGCCCCTGGCTTATCTTTTCACATGGGGGTCCGTGGGCTGGTGAGTGTCAATTTGGGGTGTCCTTGACATGAAAAGGTTTAACGTTTGAGAACCACGCTACCACGGATTAGAGAGCGCTCCCCTCTCTCTGCTCCACTAAGACATGGTAGAAATACCCGCTTAATCTCTGCCATCCCACCAACAACAACACTGCCGCTAATCACTCATTGATTAAGATACGATAAGGCCTTAATGAACGCTAAACCAGTGGTTCTCAATTGGGCTAGAGGTTACTAGCCCGCGGACCCCCATTTGAAAAGATAAGCCAGGGGCCTCCATAAGAGAAGATCTTTACGGCTCTAGCAGTGATTCTCTACCATTTCAATTTCAAGGACCCCCAGTTTGCCATGCATTAGGCTACGGACCACCATTTAATGGCATTTCTATCCCTGAGTTAATTTAACTTTGAGAGTGTACAAATGGACCCAAATAAATGGACCCCATGGCATAAGGGTCCATTTGGTTCCCATCTACATTTAGCTGGGGACCCCTAGAACTGAATGGATTGAATGTTTCGATGTTCATATTAACCAGGAAGTATTGTTTTTATAATTGGCACAGTAGTAATAAAACAAAATATTAAATATTAAACAATATTTTTAAGGTGTTTTTAATTTAAATAATTACTTACAGTATACAGGGCAATTATGATGTATAATGTAAACTAGTAGTTCAGCCCAATTACTTGTGTGATCCTTTTAAGTACTGGAGGGGTGATGCAATGCCTTATGGTAGAGCAGGACACAGTCAGGAACACACTGGTGACCTCTAGTGGATCCTGGGGAAAACATAGGGAAAGACTGTACAGGACTGGGAGAGGATCAACTATTTATAGACAATGACACTGGTTCTTACATTTGTGTCAACATGCTTCTTGACAACAATGAAAAAAAGCGTATATGTCTGTGCATTTACATTGACAGCGTTCCAACCAGGGCAGGAATTTCATGGAGGCCATGAAGGCCATGGCCGCCGTTGCCCCTCAGTTTGGCCTTGTGCCCCTCAAACCAATGGCATGACCTGAGGCCACAGTGGCCTTAATGCCCCAGCTGTATCACTTAATCCTCTCTCTCGTTCTTGTCAATATGTAGACTGTAGACACCAGTGTCCTTTGTTGAGATTCTGAAATCTTAACTCCAGTCCCCATCTTTAAACCAATCCAGTGACTTGATTGGTGCAGGGCTGAGCATGGATCAGATTGTAAATACCATAATTTATCTATTTCACTGCAGATTAGGTTATCATCCCTAACAATTGACTAAAATAGTGTTTTATTTGATGGCCTCCCTGCCCTGGCATTTGGCCTTTGTGCCCTCAAAAAATGGACAACACCAAAGGTCTAAAATGACGAAATTCCAGGCCTGGTTCCAACAGTTGCCGAGTCAGTTAACACATGTTTTAACACAGTTTAGTGTTCACCGTTCAACAAGAGACGCAATAAACAACATCTGCAGCTTGTGTTTTTAGTATTCAGGGCTCCATTCATTAAAGATGACGGCCAGAAACACGATGACAGTTGTCACATAGAAAACGATGAAAACGTTGTTGATCCTTGTGGCCATTGTGGTCCAGTAACCAGGCCTGCCTCCATCTTCCTTGGTGCTCTTAAAGAACACGCCCAGGTTCTTCTCCAGATCTCTCAACTCGTCCAGGATCACCTGGAATCCATGAGATTCCCCTTTGAGATCACCGTCCTGAAACACACACACATCTACTTTTTCTTTTGGGCTCCCTAGCATCCCTTCTAACCCAATGTGTGTGTGTCTAAATTACTTTCTGTTTTGTTCTTCTACATTCATGTACACTACACCAGGGGTTTTCAAAGTGGGTGACAGGGAACCTTGGGGTGCCCTGATGCCAGTCCAGGGGTGCCGTGAGATAATTTGATAATATTTGAAATTCATCAATATCACATCATCAATATCAGTTCACCAGTAAAACAGACCTGATTTGCGAGTTTGAGAGTTCATTTTCCATCTATGAAAACTCTCTTCACCAAAAATAGCAGATCTACAAGCTTGTAGATCGGCTATTTCTGGTGAACCTTCCCCCAGAATAGTTATGTTGGTGGTTAAACGTCAAGTTAAACATCAAGGTCAAGTATAACGTTATTTTCTGTCAGTTCTGATGGAAACGGATATTTTACCAATAGGATGTAAGTTTCTTAAAATTAACAGTGTAATTAATTCAGGGGTGCCGTGGATGAAAAGGTTATTTACAGGGGTGCCCGAGTCAAAAAAGTTTGAAAACCCCTGCACTACACATGGTGACATGCACATACTGTACATAATGGTGACGTGCTAACCTCTTTAGCTGCACTCCAAGGCTGATGCGTTGTGTCTTTGTCATCATTATCACCATCATTATCATCAGGGACATTGTAAAAGCATGGAGGACACCACTTGCACCTCTTCTCTGAAATCACACCCAAAGTATATTTGATTATACCACATTGTGAGTCATATGATTCACAATGTTCATGGCCAAGAATTTAGAACACGATTGGAGATTAAGAAATCAAATAAAATGGACAAGAAGACATTATGCTTCAAAACTAAATGAGCCTACTATGGCAGTGTTTCTCAAACGTTTAAATTTCAAGGTCTCCCCTTAACTCTGACAGTGTACAAATGGAACCAAATGAACCCATTAGGGTTCATTTGGTTCCATTTGTACGCTGTGGAGAGTTACAGACTTGTATGGGTCAATTTAGACACCCTTAGAGGAACCCACAGAGTCCGTGTGGACCCTGGAATATTCAGCGATCACACCGCAGCATTGAGTGCCGCGCTGTGAGCTTGTAAATCTGCTATTTTTGAAAAGTCGTGAACATTTGTACAACTCTTTCAATATATGTATTTTTAAAGCTAACATTTGTAACTGAAATTTTGCTTCTGGGGGTCCCTGGAACTAAATATTTTGAGATGGGGTTCCGTGGCCAAATACATATCATTTTGGGGGTCCTTGCATGAAAACGTTTGAGCAACACCACATTTATGGAATCGTGTCAATATATTTAAAGACGCTTTTCCCAAAATAGCAGATCTACAAGCTTGCAGCATGGCACTCGGTGCCGCTCTGTGAGCTTGCATATCTGCTATTTTCTAATAGTTAAAGTAAAATGATGGTTAAAGTAATAATGCGTTCCCGGTCTTAATGGGTTAAGAAGTACTTTTTGGAATACGTCTCACCTCTGTCACTGCTGTAGCCTTTGGTCTTGTCCTCCTTCTCGTTGTGGTCTTTGTCTGTCTCTGTCTTCTGGGGGACAGAAGAGTCTTTCTCCAGCAGATACATCACCAGAAACGTCTCCAACAGACTCAGAAACATCAGAGAAAAGCTTCCCATGCAGTACATGGCTGTTGAGCGGGACAAGCTGATTAATGTGATGTGACGTCTAAATGCTGGACATTATTATCTACTGATAGTGTGTATCTAACTAACATCATATAGTATATACAATCCCTTGTATGACATACATGGAGATCCCTGTCTGTAGAACCAGACTGAAGACAAAAAGTCAAGATATTTTTTTAACTGTATCTTACCATCCACTTGAATGGAGAAAGATATTTGATTTGATTTTTTTTATCTGTTTATCTGGCCCACTGGGAATGGGCCTTAACATTCTGGATGCACTGTAAATCTTGGAGACGAATCTTTGGCAAATTCAATTGAAGGAGCAGTGCTCACAGCTATTATAGAGGCTATGCGCGTGACATCATCATCATACCCGGAAGTTATGCGGGAAAGCCTACTGAGTGGCAAAAAACTACTTTCTGGCCTTGACAGCCATACATCCAAACAGAAAAGTCCTATCTGATTGCATTAAACAACATTAAACTCACTTTGCCAGCCACATTTTCCACTTGATTTGCCATTCACTTTATGCATACCCTCTATAAGAAGTGGTAAACATGGACAAACAAGGATTAGGCTTTGCCGATGTCACTGTACGGTCAACTATTTACATCATGACGGAATATTGACTGTCACAGACCTGATATGTCAAAAATATATATATGTTTGAACTTTTGTCAAAACAAGAAAGAAAGAAAGAAAGAAAGAAAGAAAGAAAGAAAGAAAGAAAGAAAGAAAGAAAGAAAGAAAGAAAAGAAATTAAATGCATCCCCAATCTCCAATAAATATCTTTGTGGGCCAGCCCTAATCCCATGAGTGTTCTACCTATGATGGGCATCCTGTTGGAGGTGGCAGGCAGGATGTCGTTGAGAATGAGTTGTAAAACTGTGACGGCCAGCAACACGGTGACCTTGAAGCCCAGCTTCTCTCCTTCGCCGTCCGAGATCAGGAAAGACGCCATGTCCAGACCCAGGAAGCACAAGACGGGCAACAGGAAGTTGACAATGTAGAGGACGGCCTTCCTCTTCATGGTGATCTAGGAGGAGATGTTAGAACGTATGACAAATGCAACTGTAGCTGTAGTTTAACATTGAAATATAATTAACACCTATATATCGTCGTTGTCGGATGAAAACCTTGTATGTCCAACACCGTTCGTTTTGCATTTACTGACCCTTTTTTTCTCTTCTTTTTTTTACTGACTACTGACTCAGTAGGGGTTCGCACATACTGTAACTTCCGGATACGATAATTTCACGTGCATATAGTACCCTCTATGCCATGGGTTTTCAAAAGTGGGTGACGGGGCACCCTGGGGTGCCGTGATGGCAGTCCAGGGGTGCCGCGAGATAATTTGATAATATTTGGAATTTAATTGACACTTGAAAAAAAGATTTAGTATCATTGTAAACTTGAAGTACAACGTTATTTCCAGTCAGTTCTAACCAAATTGGCTTTTATCTCAACGTTTTCCTTGCAACATAATCACTAAAATATCGTCACTGGCAGAAACCTTGTATCTCCAGGTTTTAAATGTGTACGTCTTTTGGTAAAGCAAAGCCCTGCTTCATTAACGCTGTCACAGCGTTGTGTGCTTGTAGATCGGCTGTTATCGCTACTTTTGTGCGATGACCTTGTATGATGAAGCAGGGCTTTACTTTGCGAAAGAACGTACAAATTTGAAACTTGGAGATACGAGGTTTCCACCCGACAACGACGATGGATCACCTACAGTGTAGACGATCCTATGCTGGTCCTTGTACTCGGTCTTGTTGAGTTTGATGTATGCAAAGTTGTCGAACTCCCACTCGTACTCGGCCCACATCACACTCTGGGTTAAGAATCTGGTGAAGCTTTTGTTAAAGGCTGCTTCGAGCTGCAGTTCCTTGGCTGAGAGAGGGAACGGGAGAAAACACAGAGAGGTAATCCAGATTCCCTGCAGTCATAGGAGTCGCACGCATGCACGCACTCACGCACACACACACACACACACTATTTAAGCTAGAAAAATGATTATAATACATTTAGCCCCATTGTTTCCGGATGAAGACACAAATGTGTCTCCATCAGGAATCAATGGGGCGAAATGTATTGTAATGAAATTATTGTCTAAACAATGCGACAAAACAAATAAAATGTCTTATTGAGCTCAAGTCTCCATGGGCTGAGTAATCGATAGGGAAAAGAAAAAGTCATTTTGGTGGTGAACTACTCCTTTAAACAGGAGTCACTCACCGGGGTAAATGACGGAGGCAAAGGTGAGGTTGCAGGACTGAGAGTCGAAGGGGAACTTGTAGACGTTCATCTTACAGCTGCTGACGACCACTTCATCGTTCTTCACGTAGACCGTCCCGTCATGTTTAATGTGGACATAGGGGCTGACGGCAGACCCACCCTTCTCTAATCTGAAAGACAGGGAGGAATATGTCAGTCCGAGGTCTCATTACTCTGACTAAAGCCCCTATCAGAGTCTGCGGTGAAGAGCCTATCACTGCAAAGTTTAGGTGACAAATGAATCTATCCACCTAAAGTGAGAAAACAAGTGGAGGCCATCATAGTCAGTCACAGTGAAGTCCTAACACTGTGACTGACAGGTCTAGATCGACCAATCAGTGAACGGGGTGATGGGCCGATCTGTCTGATAGTAAAAACAAAGAGATGTGTCGGGGTTCGCGGTGGATAGCTCTTCACCGCGAGTAATGTCGCAATGTTGTAGTTTTATGACTTAAAAAGACTACACCGCGGTGGATAGCTTATCACAGCGGTGCCTATAGTGATAGGGGCTTAAGTGGCTACGCGTGCGGTTAGTGATAGGTTTAGGTTAAGTGAAACACACATGCACCGGACGCGGAGGCGGCGCGTGAAAACATACAGCCCTATTATTTTTAATGAACCAACCCACACCGGCAGCGTTAGACGCGTGCAGGCGCCTCGCCTGGCGCACCGACATGACGCTGTTCTATTTTTCCGGCAGCGCAGCATTCGGCTAGGTCCAGACTACAACTAAACATGATGAACATAATTCAGAGGTTTCGCGGGCCGGGAAGGATCAGAACTTTTTTGTGTTGTAACTTTTTTTCAGTGCCTCAGTGACGTTGGAACACATAAAAAGGTAGACACCTCCTCCGGCTCTTGGACGTCCACATCGCGGGCGCCATTTTGATTGAGGGTAAGCATCCGTGTGACTGTGTGTCATAGAAGGGGACATTTGGTAGGGCCCAACGGGTCTTTTCGTAACCTAGGGTGGTTATAAATAGTAGTTTTGGGAGAGACACAGGAGGTCTTTCTAGTGGTTCTAGGTGTGACAGAGGTGTCGTTTTTGACTCTATACATGACGTCATCTTTTGTGCGTGCGTGCGTGCGTGCAGCATGTCTACAACATCAGGGGTCATCGCCATGCTGGCTTTGTGGTGGCCATCATGTTTGCCATGGACATACAGAATAAGTGCCAAGTGAACAATAACATTTCCAGAAACACCTAAAGAGCTATAGCCTTAAATGACAATTACAGGTCTGTAACTCTGTTTAAAAAAACAAAACGTTTTGTAAAAAACTAAACAATCTAAGATCTGACATGGACACATACATTATTTTTGTCTGTGTAGTGATACGCAGAAGCGGGGATTGAACCCGGGACTCCCACTCGCCAGTCCAACGCACAACCAGTCGTGCTAATAGGGCTGAGCCCGGTTAGCAGGGCTGTTGTCGCTGGTTCATGGCTGGTACTAACTCTGGGGGCTACAATCACCCCCCTGATCTTTGGAGCGCGCCCTCGCGCTTCACACTTCACGCCGTGGACCGCCGCACACGACGTGGACCTGTCCCTCACGCGAGGATACCACGCTCCTCATCCTGCCGACAACGCCAGATTGTAGTGATACGCAGAAGCGGGGATTGAACCCGGGACTCCCACTCGCCAGTCCAACGCACAACCAGTCGTGCTAATAGGGCTGAGCCCGGTTAGCAGGGCTGTTGTCGCTGGTTCATGGCTGGTACTAACTCTGGGGGCTACATCTGCATGTGTGTGTATTCCCACCTCTCATCGATGGTGATGTCAGGTCTCCACAGGTAGTCACTGGGTACAGAAATGTACTCGATTCCACAGAACGAGCAGGGATCCCAGGATATGAACTCATCTGTCCATTTCTGCAGGAAAATGTGTTATATTTAACCTAACAACAGTGGACCCATTTGGAACCCTGTTTTTCTTTTTTCTTTTTTTTCTTTTTTTTTTCTTTTTCACTGAAAAGACATTCACTGCCTGGTATTAATTCATTAATGAATCCTCCTTTGCTAGGGTTTTTCTTCCTCTATTTGAGTAAGTGTTTGCAGCTCTGGATATATCTAATCAGAGAACTCACCATTTCAATCCAGAGGTATGAAATGAATTTCAGGTCTTTCTCAACCTATGAATAAACATACAAGTAACACAGATGAGAACTTCCCAGACAACAATCATAACTCACAAGTGAAAATATCATACACAGATACAGAATGAGCAGATTCAAACAAAAACTCCTGCTACAGGCAACACATAATTCATGTACAAACAAATAAATAGATAATGTCATGGCCTTGGTTACCCGGGCCGGTTGACCACTTTAAAGACTTAATGGCTTTATTGCTATAAGTTTCTCAGAAACAGGGATGTGTTTTTGTTTAACCAATCACAGTGTCAGCCAACGGTCCTGCCCCCTCCGGGCTATGGGATCGATAGAGCTGTCACAATTACAAAATTAAATTGACAATTAATTGTCACACAAATAATTGCGATTGACGATTTAATTGTGTTTCTGGCATTGAAGACTTGGACATGAACATGAATACAAACTTAATTTCTGATGACCATTTAGGCTTCATAATCAAAAACTGCACAGGGCAGATTACTGACATTTAATCATTGTAGGCCTATACTTAAAATGGAAAATAAAATGCGGAAATAGGCTATTTTTCCAAATTTTTCAACATGGAAACAATCATGGAGATTATGCAAAATAGTTGCGATTATCTCAGATAATTGCGATTTGACGATTATGTAATAATTGTGACATGCCAGGTATTTGATGGAACTCTAAGCACTCTTCCACAGATATTAAAAAAAAAACCTCAGGGCTTAATACCCATGCCGGGCTCAATTTAAACCTTTGGCTCTCTCTGCCTCTTTCTTCTGTCTTAAAAACAAAAAGAAAAACAAAACAAAAAATAGAAGAACTGCCTTGAAAACACGCCATTCACTCACCGGGTGTCGCTCTCCATTCCGACATGTCGCCACTCCGAAATTGACTTCTTATTGTCGGAGTGGCGACACTTCCATAGAGGATAGGTTTAGGGTTAGGGATAGGGTTAGTGTCGGAATGGAGACATGTCGGAAAGGAGACATGTCGGAGTGGCGGGGTGTAACCTCACTCGCCAGGTCTAAGATGGCGTTGAGCGCCACATCCAACCACACCACGGTGGGTGTGGTGTGGTCCAGAACGGGCCGGGTTGCTGTGTACAGCTCGTTGTCTTTCTTCATTCCCAGGTGTTGTAGAACATCACGGTAATTACAGGTGTTACGAGCCTGGCCTATAGGGGGTACCAGAGAACATAATAAGCATAATAAGCATTATCAGCATACTGTATACTAATGCCATCATGGATCTCCATGCACACGTATGGGTATAACAGTGACATGGACTACCAGTTACAGATACCGGTATCTCCATAATGGGCATAAAAGGCATAAGGACTGTCCAGGTGCGGGAGACGGCAGTTTAATATAAAACTATACTGTTCCTACGAAACAGTGTGGGCTCGCATGGAACACCATGTATGGGCATAAAGATCTACCCAACAGGCACTCCAACATGGAACACCATATATGGGCATAAAGATCTGCCCGACGGGCACTCCAACATTACCAAGAGTGCTCATCGTAATCGCAGATCCCCTCCTGGCCAAATTGCCATAGCAAATCTCGGAAGGCAGTCATAATAATAATAGCCAATTTGAATGGAATCTGCTAAATCTGACTGATACATCTTGAGCACATGCATGTGACTCCAGAATTTCACCCACTTGTAAAATCTGTGATGTGACAATAAAGCTAATTCTGTTATTCAACACTACTCACCTTCTGGGGGGGCTTGTCTGCGTGGGGATGGTTTGGGTTCTGCTTCTGCAGTCAATGAACACATGAACAACAAATTAAGAGCATTGTAACCACATGCACAATTAGGGAACTTAACATAAGTCCGACATCTCATTACTCCGACATTTGCAGTGCTCAGAACGTGAAGGCACAAGGTTTTTTAAAGTGTACCGTTGGCTGCCTGTGCTTCCTTGCGGAGCTGCTGCTGCACAGCAGCTAAAGCAGAATCACTCTCTTCAATAGTTTGCATCAATGGATTTACACGCTTTTCTTTCTTGCACATGTGATTTATAGGGGAGCATTTAGCAACACGGAGCACAATGGATAAAAACAAAACAAAAACAAAAAAACACATTATGCTCACCTGTCTTATGCCTGTCGATATATGCCAGCAGTGCTGGATGTATACGACATGAGGCCCCTGGGCAAGGGGAAATAAAGAGGAGACTGCACTAAGCTTTCAGAGCAGCTACTTACCATAATAAAACAAAATGTACAGTAACTAAACACAAAATATCACTTTATTTGGATTGAAAATGTCATCATTTATTATTATTATGTATTTATTATTTCTGAGAATGTTGACCTGATTCTATAAGTGTCTTTTGAATCCTTCTAAGGTTTTTGGACAAAACCTATGTTTCTGTGTCAGCAATCTGGCCATGCAGCCATTGTCAAAGAAAAGGTCCTTTTCACATAACTGGAGCTCAGTTAGTCTGTCCTTGAGCGACTACTATGTCAGTGGTTCTCAAACATTTTCATGTGAAGACCCCCAAAATGATATGTGTTTGGCCACGGACCCCCATTTCAAAATATTTAGTTCCAGGGACCCCCCATAAGCAACATTTCTTACATTTGAGTTACAAACGTTCGCTTTAAATATACATAACATTCAAAGGTTTGCACACATTTTCACAACTTAAAAAAAAAATAGCAGATCTACAAGCTCGCAGCGCGGCACTTGGATTTACTCGCTTTTCTTCCTTGCACATGTGATTTATAGGGGAGCATTTAGCAACACAGAGCACAATGGATAAAAAAAACACACACACATTATGCTCACCTGTCTTATGCCTGTCGATATATGCCATTGCGTGGACTTTCCCTGTCTCATTTCTTAGTTTGGGTTCTGCAGTTAATGAACACACAATCAACAAATGAAGAGTGTTGTAACTATGTGCAAAATTAACCAACTGAACCCTAGCGCGTAGCGCGCCTCTTCCGATGAGTATAGTATACATTTGAATAAAATAGCCAATCTGAATTAAGCTTGCACATTGGTTAATTTTCGGCAAAAACATTTCACCCAAAAGATTCGCCCACTTATTTACACCAGTAAACCTGTGATGGGATAATAGTTAATGAACACACGTTAACAACAAATTAAGGGCTGTTGTCTGTTGGTTGGTGCACTGGTAAGATCAGTATGTACTATATGTATGTATGTATGTATGTATGTATGTATGTATGTATGTATGTGTGTGTGTGTGTGTGTGTGTGTGTGTGTGTGTGTGTGTGTGTGTGTGTGTGTAAACATGTAAGTGTAATTATAAGAAGAATAGCATTCATAATTCGAAAGTACCAATATAAAAAAAAAAATCTCCAGAAATGGTAAAGCTCACAACGTGCCACAACGCGACTCCTTTTGGAGATTGTAGATCCTCCAACTTTTGAGCGGTCACACCGTCTCCATAGTATGGCCGTGTGTGTGTGTATGCGCGTGTATCCGTGTATGTGTGTCTGTATGTAGCCTGAGTACCGCCGGGTGACCAGAGAGGTGCTGTTGAGCAGCCTTGAAATGTACAGGCATGCATGCAAGCACGCACGCACGCACGCGCAGTGCATGGTGGCTAATTTTAATTAATGTACTTTTTCTATTCCAGAAATGTAGAGCATTCAAAATAGTAATAATAATAATGTCACATGATGACTCCCGAATTTCAGTTTCACCCACTTACAGCTGTAAACCTGAGATATGGCTGATTCAAAGCTGATGTGCTTATTGAGCGTCTGCTCAATGCCTAAATTGTATGAACTGTTCAACAATTGTACTTACCTTCTACTGGACTGGGTAGTGTCTGGGCCTGGGCTTGCATCCCAGTTGCTTTGGGTTCTGCAGTTAATGAACACACATGAACACCACATGGAGAGTTTAATGCAAAATGAACAACCTGAAGAACCTATGACCCACACACACACACACACACACACACACACACACACACACACACACACACACACACACACACACACACACACACACACACACACACACACACACACACACACACACACACACACACACACACACACACACACACACACACACACACACACACACACACACACTTTAACTCTTTATTTGAATCTACAAATTACAATTCATTAAGAGGGAAACAAATTTAACAGGGTTGATTCATACACACTTAAGGATACACACAATATCTTCTCCTCCACACAGACAAGTTGCCCATAACTGCTGAAACAGAGCTATGTTTAGCCAGTTGTTTGGCCTTGCTCTTTGACATGCCAGCGATTGTTAGGCCACTCGTGGTCAGTTTATGTACATGGCCCAGGCTTCCAAATATGAGTATTGAGAATCTACATCTGTACCCAACAGGGGAAATCTCGCTCTTTCGAACGACCGTCATTTCGACAAAGGAGCGTCGGGAGGGTTAGCGACTCACCCCACGGAGGTTAGGTTTAGGGTAAGGGTTAGAGTTGGGTGTCGAACAGATGACACGTAGTAACAGTGAAGCGCTCCCGTACCCAACAAGGTCTGTAATGATTCTAAGTAATGGTTGGTACTTAGAATGTTTATCTTGGAAAGCCTGGTCCATGTATAGATCAACAACTCAGCCCACCTCCAGAATCAGAACCTCCCGGTGACTGATGTCAACAAAAACATCCAGACAGTGTATTTGGGATGCCAGCAAAGACATCACAACCAAGCCAATCCGGTAACACTCTTGAATGTTTATACATTGCTGCACTAGATGGCATACATTTTCTAACTGCATCGGCCACTACTGTATGTCGACAATGCGGTCGTGGCGAGCAATGTATAAGACACACACGCACGCACGCACAGTCGCACACAAGACAGTTCAAAACAATCCAAACATTTACCTTAACCCATGAAAACAAACACCTCTCCTCCACAGTACTTGGCACCTTCTCAATTAATAGAATTGCCAGCATGTGTGTGTGTGTGTGTGTGTGTGTGTGTGTGTGTGTGTGTGTGTGTGTGTGTGTGTGCGCGCGCGCACGCGCGCGATCTAAAAGCTCACGACATGTCACATTGTGACGCGTAGTGAACTTGTAGATCGGCTATTTTCGTTGAACCTTCCCCCCCAGAATAGGGATGAACTGGGGTTCAAGTGCACGGTTAAACGTCAAGTATAAAAGTTAATTCCAGTCAGTTCTGATGGAAACGGGTATTTCTCTGTGACATAGCCTACCTTATCTCAGGTGGAAAGATGTGCATGTTTACATCGCGTAATATGATGTAAAATTCAAAAAATGTACAGTGTAATTCAGGGGTGCCGTGGATGAAAATGTTTTTTTACAGGGGTGTCAAAAACATAGTTTGAAATCCCCTGATCTATGCTAGAGTTAGCTGAATGGGAGACACGGCCCAGGGCAGGGACGTGCTGGCCATTGGGAAAAGCGGGACAACTCCCGAACGGCCGGTTCATTCCCGGCCGGTCCAGGCCGGCCATTAGGAAAATAAAATAAAATAAAATGCCAGCCTTCGTTCCATTTTGGAGGCTGGGTGGCCAACAAAGTAAATCGTCACTGTCGGGCAGAAACCTCGTATCTCCAAGTTTCAAATGTATAATTTTTTTCACAAAGCAAAGCCCTGCTTCATCATACAAGGCCGTTGCACAAAAGTAGTGAAAACAGCCGATCTACAAGCACACAACGCCTCGCACAGCGAGGCGTTGTGTGCTTGTAGATCGTCTGTTTTCACTAGTTTAAATCATTTTTTAAATGATAAATACAAAAACAAACGGTTTACAAGGTTTCCACCCGACAACGACAAAATATAACTCATGTAATTGGCCCAATGGCTTGTCACTTTTCATGATCTGAAATGGCAAATCTTTGAGTAGCAGCAACGTTTTAGAGAGATCTCTCTCATATAGCACGCAATGAGGGCCTCTCCAACTCTTTTTCCCGGGCTGAATCAGGGGCCCAGCACGTCCCTGGACACGGCCCAGCCCAGGGCTCCTCCTTCTGTATGTTCAGCCTCCTCCTGACAATGTCCTGGCAACCAACACTATCATTAATGGTGACCTTTTCTTTTCCACTGCTGACAGTTCAACATAACACCAGGCTCAATGGTTACAAACAACTATGGCAATCTCCTGCCAACAGTCCCACTTTCCCTCCATGTACGGTTATCCTCTTTGTTTAAAAAAAGAAAAAGGGGAAAAAAAAGAAGGTAAAGACGGACCCACAAAACTTGTGATGGCCTAGAAAATGTCTTTTTAGCTTTTAGTTTCTTGTGCAAAACAAATGTGTGCAATGGATTCTGAATCATGAAAAACGGGAGGCTCTCTCCATTCCGACATGTCGCCACTCCGAAATTGACTTCTTATTGTCGGAGTGGCGACACTCCCATAGGGGTTAGGTTTAGGGTTAGGGTTAGAGATAGGGTTAGTGTCGGAAAGGAGACATGTCGGAGTGGAGAGATGCACCCATGAAAAACAGCTAGTTTGACCCCAGACATGCTACTTAAAGATTACTTTTTTTTCCTTTTCCTTTTTTTTCATGCATTTGGGTCCTTATCCGGAATCAATGGGAGTAAATTCATTCATCATCAAATTATTGTCTTAGGAATATGCGACAGAAAAACCTGTTATTGAAATCAAGTCTCCTTGGCGTGAGTATTGAATAGAGAAAAAAAAAGTAATTTTGTAACTGCATTTCAATCTTTGTGAGCAGGGCCGGACTTACCATTGGGCTAGGGTGGGCACGCGCCCGGGGGCCTCAGGGGAGGGGGGCCTCAAAAAAAAAAAAAAAAAAAAAAAACTTTTTTTTTTTTCAAAAAAAAAAAAACTTTTTAGGACCCCAAAAAATGTAGTAGGCATGATCGCAATCGCGAAATTCCATGTTTAACCCCCATACCAACCCCATCTTTCAAACATGGCAGCCATGTTTGTTTACATTTCAAGAAAACATAATGGCTAGTAGCTCATGAATGCCTGAACGGATTTCCATTCAGATTTTTTTGTTTGAAAGCTGTGAACAGTGTGCACACACGTGGTGCATGATCTAGGCATGGGCGTGCATGATCCGTGCACTATGAATTACATGGAAGTCTATGGAGAGGGAGGCGGTGTGGAACTTGGAAGCCATTTTGAAAAGACCCTGAATGAGTTAATTTAATGATGATATTTTAAAGTATTGCAATCCAAATAAAGTGATATTTGTGTTTAGTTACAGTACATTTTGTTTTATTATTGAGAGCTTCTGCTCTGCTGGCCGCACTGCATATAGCTGCTCTGAAAACTTAGTGCAGTCTAAAGCCCGCCCACTCTATGTATCCGGTACTTTCCACACACATAGGCTACACACATGCACGCAAACTCCAATTCTGTGTGTGTGTGTGTGTGTGTGTGTGTGTGTGTGTGTGTGTGTGTGTGTGTGTGTGTGTGTGTGTGTGTGTGTGTGTGTGTGTGTGTGTGTGTGTGTGTGTGTTTCGCTGCATGCTAAATAAATAGTAACAGCTATCTGCAGCTCCTTGTTAGACTGTTGTGTGGGGAATAAACACCCGAAATTGATATAAAAAGCACCCTAAAACGGGTAAAACCCCCAAAAAATCGCACCCGCCCTATGGGCGGGTGGACACACTTAATTCCTTGCAACACCCTAGATATTGGTCAAATTATGCCTCTGCACACAGTCACATTATGCACGGGCCGGTCCGGAGGTGAGGTCACAGTGTGGTCAGGTGGACCGGAGGTGGAATTTTTGCGCGCACACGAGGGCCTCTTTATTTCCCCTTGCCCAGGGGCCTCATGTCATATAAATCCGGGCCTGTTTGTGAGATGTGATTCTAGACAACTTTACAAACACATTGGTGTCGGTGAAGAAATGTATTAGTAAGGAATGTATACCCAGATGTATTATATATCCCCATGTTGTTTGGACCTTGCTTGCAGCAGCCAGCAGACACATTCTTTCCTACAGTGGTCATGTTCGCATCAGAATCACTGTTCACTTCAGGCATATCAGAATCTCTTATAAGAACACATGTCATCGTTGTCAGGTGGAAACCTCGTATCTCCAAGTTTCATATTTCTATGTTCTTTCGCACAGTAAAGCCCTGCTTCATTGTACAAGGCCGTCGCACAAAAGTAGTGAAAACAGCCGATCTACAAGCAGTGTGCTTAGCAGATCTACAAGCTCACAATGCTTGTAGATTGGCTATTTTCAAACGGCCGAATGTATATTGGCTAGGGCTGAAGTGCGTAATTGCGACCGTCAGGTCGCAGTTACTATCAAAACCTCGACTAGCTGTCCGTCAGTCAGTCCGTCAGTCCGTCAGTCACACGTCACACTTTTCCCCTGCTCATATCTCCGCAACCGTTGCCCTGATCCAAGCCAAATTTTGCACGCACACTCCTTGCCTGCCAAACCACAACCTCACCCATCAATTCTCACATGACCCTCTTCTAGCGCCACCATGAGGCCGGTTCTTGCAAAACACAGCTCCTACAATTTTTGCCCAAAAATCACACAAATCGGTACACAGTATGTCTACACTCATGTCATCAACATGGATCTGTCCCATTTAGCTCCACCTTCAGGCCGATTTTTTAAAACACATTTTTGGACACTGCTCCTACAGATTTTGCCCTAAAATCACGCAAATCGATACACAGTATGTCTACACTCATGTCATCAACATGGATCTGTCCCATTTAGCGCCCCCTTCAGGCCGATTTTTTAAAACACATTTTTGGACACTGCTCCTACCCATTTTGCCCTAAAATCACGCTGCGGCCTGACGGTCGCTTATCTCCCGATTAGGGAGTCTTACTGGTATATGTTTTGTAATAGGGCGGTTTGCACCAAGACCGATTAAATAAAGCTTAGTTTAGGGTTAATCATGGATTTGTTGATCTATAGAGTGATGCAAGTGATGAAAATGCTCTGAAGTCTGTGAAATCAAGATCCAAATAAAGGATTTGGGGTAAACTTGGATATTTTCTAGGTGTTGATTTTAACCAGATTGATAAGGACCTCTAACGTAAACAAGACCGTAAAGGGCTTATTTGGGCTGTTCCTTTTAGGCAGGGTGCCCCAGACGAGATGCGATTTTGCTTGAGATCAGAACTCGGAGCCGGGGGTTTATCGGTGTTCATTTCAAACGACAGCGATCCTCAGTCTTGAATTCGGGCCCGGTATATCCCGCTGTGCCAAGCGAAATATCTGAGACCATTACAAATGAGCCAGATATCCTGGATGACCACCCCTAGCGATCTCGGGCCAGAGTTGATTGGGGAAAAAGTTTTATTTTATTTTTTCTGGCAGTTGATTGAATAAAGAAACAAGGCTCCAGCCTCGGTTCTCAAACTATGTGTCCCGACCCAACGTGGGGTCGCGGAAGGTGCCATGGGCTCGCACATTGACGACCATACTACTGTGTATAACGTCTATTTGCCCTTCAACTATATATATATTGTTTTTTATGAGACACGCATTGTATATGCTCCCAAATCCATTTTATTACCTTCTGTTTGCATATGCAATGAGTCCTGCAGTGCTGCCAATCTGTTGAAGGTGAAAATCATGGAGGTTTTTTAGCGAGGTGAAACGCCATCAAAAGCCACCTCGAAGATGCAGGTTGGAACTCACTTATATGGAGCTCAAATTAATCATTACATCATTGCGCGAAACTAGGCCAGATAAATAATTAGCGCATCAGTTCCAGGTGGTGGTCCGCTCTCAAAGGTGTCCGCTCTCAAAGGGTGTGCATGTTCAATATAGGAAATTGCCCATTACATCAAAGTGAGCCTTTCTCCGCACAAAAAAAGAAAGAGAGGTTTAAACTTGAACTCAGTCTGTGACTGTCCCACCTTAAGCGCCTTCAACCAACACTGTCAGAGTAGCACTTGTATAGGTCGATTTATAGAACCCTTTTAATTTATTAATATATTAGGCTGAGTCGTGAACCTTTTTCATGTAGACTAATATCCATCTTCGCGTTCGTTGATAGCCAAAAAAGCAGATACAAGCTCACAATGCACTGCGTGCCATGGCTGCGTATACAGAGAACAGATCTGTTATTTTGGGAACATAACTATGCTGCGCATTTTGATGACCAAATAATCCTGTGTGCACTGTAATATTACGTGGGAATGATATACCTTTTTGAACAATAGCCTAAATTGCGTGGTGTTAATGAGTTGTGGTCATAGGCTACAACACCAAACAAAACAAGAAAAAAGACCGCACGTAGTAAAAAAGAAAAAAAGAATCCCAAGGAATGTATGTCTCTCTGACTTTGAGTATGATGACATTATATGAATAATAATGTGGCATATAGCATCAACCAGCATTTTAACGGCAACCAGCCAGACATTAAACAGACATGAGCTTAATCAGCTAATAGCAATTATGAATGTCCAAACCTGCGTGCAGTCGCAGAAAAAAAAAAGTTTAACCTCTCGCTTTTTTTTACTGTCCCACCACCTCATCCAAGCATATAGAATAGGGACAGGCCTAGGTTCCTCAATATCATTTAGCTGGGGACCCCCTGGAACTCCCCAAGGACTGGCGGTCCTCTTTGAGGACCAATGAACAAACTGACAGCACGAGAGGCGCAATGATGTGCCCGCAGCCCGCGCGTAAAAGTAAAAAAAAAAAAAGGAATGCAATGGAATGTCTCTGACTTTGAGTATTACATTATATGAATAATGTGGCATAGTAGCATCAACCACCATGATGATAGCCCAATATATTATCTTTTATAAATATAAAAAATATATATTATATATCCCCATGTGTGAAAGGCTTTCGTGAGTTGATAGAATAGGCCTACACTGCATGCCTTGTCGCCAAATGACTGCGCAGAAGAAAAAAAGGGAAAAAAAAGAACGCTATAGGCTATAACGTTTTTGAACAAGTGATTACAACATTTTAGGGAGAAAGTAGGCTAAAGTAAAAAGTAAGTAGGCTAATAATAATAATAAAAGTGTAGGCTATTCTATTGTGAGGTGACAGAATAGCCTACACTCTGCGCAGCATATAATCGCGCTTCATATAATCTGAAGCAATCCCGTGTGCTCATTCAGATGACAATAATTGTAAAGGATTCCTACCCGATGACCCGAGAATATCAAGCTTTTTTGATATTCTCGGGAGAGCTTCCGACGAGTCCCGAGGCCATAAAAATCCCATTAACATAATCCGATCGTGTCGGGGTACCGTACAAACCCAAGACCGAGTCCGGGGCCGACCGAACGATTTTCCCGGGGGATCATCCCGACAATCGGCCCCGGGGAATCGGCCCTGGGCTCGGCCCAGTGTAAAGGGGCCTTAACTGTACTTGTAATGTAGGCCTACTACGTTTTTTTGTTTTGACTATACTTGTACTACTGTTTTTTTTTTTTTTATGAAAATATTCAATCAGTCAATGACATGCAGGATTGTAAGCCCATAGCCCTAGGTCGACACCTTGTGAACAAAAACTAAACTATAGGCCTACTGGTGGTGCTGTCAGAAAATACACAGAGGCAGTCGGTAGCCTCATCTGTTTAACCGTTTGTACGAGACCTGATTTAGGTTTTGCTGTAAGCAAACTGTCACAGTAGTTTACAGAGCCACCTGATGAGCAATGGGTCACAGTTAAGCATGTTCTGAGGTATCTTAAAGGTACACACACAAAGAGCTGCTGCATACATTATGTATATAACTAAATATATTGTATGACTTACCTGTGAAGATGACCAGGAAAATTAAACCAACAAGCATCATAACTGGTGTGACTCAAGACGTGTGTGTGGGGACTGGGTGGGGATGATGAGTAATCAACAGCATCAAGTCCCAGCCCTGCTTCCTCAGAGGAGGGCAGGGCCAAATAGAATAAACATGATTTTATGGATTAATGTTGTATTTCACGGATGATTTATTTTTGACGGCACCTTTTTATTTAGTTTTAGTCATAATCTTTTATTAGTTTTGTTTTAGTTCACCTAATGATTTTATAACCCATTTTTCACCCAGTGCCAATTGCTAAGATGTAATCCTAGGCTCTGCTCTCCCTCTGCCAACCTGGGGAGAACTGAGCTCATGCTTCCTTCCATGCATGAGGAGTGAGCTGGCCGCTTCTAATCACCTGACAGGAGGGAGCTTCCCTGGTTCCTTTCCCCTCCATCAGGCGCCCCGGCTGGCCAGGGGGAGGCATTATAGAGACCAGGATTATTAGGCTGAGTTAAAACAGAGACACCAGTATTACAACATAACAGCCCTCGGCCAGAGGCCTCACAGAATTAAAGATATGGATGCCAAACACATTTCTCAAACTCAACTGCAGTACATTGGAAATCATCATCATCATCATCATCAGTTCAAGAGTTTAACTCAGTCAGACCCCAGAAACAAAAGCCTCCCAGTGCTGCATCTCTCTCCCTCCAAAGATAAGAGATTTTGAAGCTGTCCATCTATATTTTATGTCTACATTTGTTTAACTTATCCGATTATCACATTGAATCAGGGCAACATTGAGTCAAGTCCAACTAAATGTAATAACTGCAATTCCAAGTGCTTGTCAGGGTGGGGGTCCCCAGTTCAAATATGATTCTTTTCAGGGGTCACAGCCTGAAAAGTTTGGTACCATTGAACTAATGAACACTGCTCAGGTGAACTAATTAATGCACAATGCTCAGAGAGACTAATGAACATGCTGAACATTAGTAGCATGTTATACCATTCAATGCTTTATAAACCAACAGTAGTATTTAAACTATGCGATGCTTTATAAACCAACAGAAGTATTTTAAACCACACAAGGTTGAAAGTGCTTAAAGAAAAACTTTGTTTTTTTTTTATGTTGCAATGCAACTTGTAGTTCTGCCATTTTCACTACTTCTTAAACTTTTTTTTATCTATTTATGGAACATTGTTGTAATTGTTTTTAATCAAAAGTGTTTAGGAAACGGAAAAAGGAGATATTTACTCATGACCCAATGTTTGAGAATCAGTGGAAAGGGGTTTTCTGTGTCTTAACATGAAGTGACAAGACAACAATAACGGTTGGATGAGTCATTGCTAAATGCAACAGTTGTGGATGGATGCTACTCAAGAGATTATTCAATCTTTTGTGGCTTCTTTGCTACTCTATAGAGTATGTAACATACTTATACATGTAACAAAACAGCTTACAATCATGTTTTAACGTGGGATGAACAACCATTTGAATGCAATCCATTTGAATGCATTTATTTTTAAATGAGCGTTTGTTAAGAGATTAGGCCTACAGTATACATGCACTCTTGGCATTGGTGCCACACACTCCAGTATGCACTCTTGGCATTGGTGCCACACACTCCTATTGCATCTAGTAGGTGACCTGACTATTTAAATTGTATGATCTTTAAATAAAACTTTAATATTCGTTCTGTTGTAAGACTGAACATGCTGTTTTGGAATGATGAGTCTGAACATATAAAATATACAATTTGGCTAAGAAAGTAAAAGAAACACAGTAAGACACTAATGTTAGTTATACATAGTGGAGACATAAATGCTATTCTGACTGACACATGCATACTGCGTGTGGACCTCAACAGTCAAAAAAGTCTGGAAAAGCCACTTCACAGCACAACTATAGAATCTGATTCGAAGCAGGGTCACAAACGGCAAAAACTCCACACATTACTGTTAGCTTTGGTTATCATTTGAGCGAGTTAGCTTTTTGTTTAGAATACACATCCATGGAAAGGGTTAATTAGGCTCTAAAGGGTGGGTCTAAAGGTCAGCTTAGTGCTGAATTTAAAAGTTGATTGAACAGACGTGCATTTCCTCCTCTCTCCACCTGGGGGCAGCAACGACTAGGCTGCAGCTCTGAAAACACAAGCTTATGGTTAGAATGACAGAGAAAACATTTAGAATCAAGATGTGTAGGTTTAACAGTCTAATAAATGTGTGTATTAGTTTTAACACTCTTATAAATGTGTATTAGTTTTAACAGTCTTATAAATGTGTGTAATATATAGTTATGGTTGAAACATACTAATTCTACCTCTCATAGAACATGACAGACAAGCAGGACGACCAATGAATGAGCCAGGACTGATTGATTGACATTTACAGACTGATGGACAGCAGGACAGGCTACACTAAAGGACTTTGAATGACAGATTGACAGGCAGGAATTATTAGATCAAATGAACATTCAATCTCATCTCATACTGAGGATTTTACATCTCCTTTGCTGAATAGAAATAATGATCTTTTTACACACTTCTCATGTTAGTAAATAAATAACTGCTTCACAACAACAGTGCTGCTGTAACTAAGGCAACGGCTTACGTCCAGTAGATTAACAAGAAATTCCACATTCCATTGATACTTTCATATTTCCTGCTATAGGTTAGGACTTGACTGGCTTGAGTTTTCTGCTGTCTGGAATACTTTCTAGTTCAAGAGGCTGACTTGGACAACAATGCAGTTCATTGTAAAAGTCTTCAAATAGTGAATTTGAATAAGCAGCCGTTTTATAAACATAATAACATGTGTTTGTGGAAGTGTGTGAAGAGTGTAAACATCGTCACCTTAGTTGGTGGTGGTCGGCACCAGGATACGACCTGATAGAAGAAAAACTATATTAAAGGCATATAAAGAGGTGACAGACAGACAGACAGACAGACAGACAGACAGACAGACAGACAGACAGACAGACAGACAGACTTTCAATCAAGTATTAAAGGGACAGTTCATGTCCAAAATGACTTTTTTTTCCTATCGATTACCCACCCCATTTCTTTTTTCTTTTTCTTTTTTTCGCATTCCAAAGCTAATAATATCAGGAGACTCTTTGTGTCTCCATAGGGAACCACTTCTGGTCATCAAATCATTGTCTTTGGATATTCAAGTCTGTATAGAGCGTACGCGTGAAATCATCGTACCCGGAAATTATGCAGGAATGAGTTCTGCGGGAACGTCTACTGAGTGGCAAAAAAAGTTATCAGGAGTCATGAGGAGTCAGTAGGAGTTTCCCAACGAGTGCTTGAGTGACGCTGAGTGGCATATGATGCAAATAATCGATAGATAGAAAAAAGAGTGTGTTTTGGGTGAACTATCCCTTTAACTCTGATCCAGAGGTAGTTCAGTGCTGTGGGTTTTCAGCTTCATCTAATGACCTCAGTCTAATTAAACTCAACCTAGCATTACATCAAGATATAACCTTGTTTATTCCACTGGTAGCCATCAAGTAGGCCTAATTAAAGGTGTGAATTAAACATGTAAATCACCTCTTTTCTTCCACTGGAAGTAGATGAATCCAGTCAGGAACAAGACCAGACCCAAAACCAGACCTGATGCTCCGATGGCCAACTTGTTCTTCACCTGCTCTGGCATGGAGTCATCTGATAATATAATAAAATATGATTACAATGCACATAAACAGCACAGCACAGCACAGCACAGCACAGCACAGCACAGCACAGCACAGCAGCCCACAGATGGGCCTTGTATATTTTGTGATGACCATTGCACACCTATGGTACTGTAATTTCCGATGCATGCAGGGGAAAATATTATACCCTAAGAATATATATCTAGTTTTAACCACATTCAACCTGTCATCCCTTAATTTAAGCATATCATTATACTAGGCAATTGTCTTTTTAAATGTAATTATCTCCAAGCATTTAACAGTGAAAACAGCTGATCTATAAGATCACAACACATCACATTAGATTAAGTAGATTAACTGACCCCAGTGGGCAAATATGGGCGCGGTCAGGCTGGGGTGTTCCACCATGCATGAGATCTGCTCTCCTGATCTGTGACACACACACACACACACACACACACACACACACACACACACACACACACACACACACACACACACACACACACACACACACACACACACACACACACACACACACACACACACACACACACACACACACGACCAGTGTGCTTTTAAAGACATTTGATTATTTCAGCTGTGAGAAGTAATGAGCCTTGTTATTATGTTTAATGAACATGATCAACAGCATTTATCCTGAACGCGTGCGCTTGTACTGTAGCTTCGCCAACTTGTGGCTTATAGCTAAAAACAGCTTGTTTTTGTAATGTGAATAGTTCCAGAGTTGTTTATGTAATCTGATTAGTTCCAGAGTTGTTTATGTAATCTGAATAGTTTATGTAATCTGAATAGTTCCAGGGTTTGGTGCATGGCAGTGGTAGAAAGTAACTAATTACATTTACTCCTACTATAATTTTGAGGTAGGCCTATTTTTTCTTTACTGGAGTATTTTCAGTATGTATATTTAATGCTTTTACTTACTCCACTACATCTCAAAGGCAAATATTGCACTTTTACTCCTATACAATTATTTTACTTATACTTACTAGATTTGTATTATTACAAAACACACTAACCACTTCAGCCAGGCAGTGAATGCTGGACTCTGAAGCCAACCCTGCAGAAGTCTCTAGACGGGTGCTACACCAGAATGTTGCGTGCAGTACTTAACATCAGCAAGAATGCACATGTTACCAACAAGAGCCTGTATATGGCAATACCAAGGGTTAGCGAGAAAATTGCTGCCAGAAGAATGAGACTAGCAGGACACTGCCAAAGACATCAGGAGCTTCCTGCCAGCAAACTGGTGCTGTGGGAACCACATGGGCACCAGTCACGAGGACGTCCCACAATAACATTCGTGGATGTACTCAAGAAAGACGTAGGAGCACAAAGCACCAACGAGCTGGCCAGATGTATGGAGAACCGGGATGACTGGAAGCGACGATGGAAGGCTCGTCTGAGGACGACCTATATATATATATATATATATATATATATATATGGGTGGGTGACGTGACGTAGCGTTTTCGCTGTCCTCGGTGTCAAACATGTATAAATAAAAAATATATTTGTCAAAAACCTTCTGAATATTGTGCAGGACATTAAGCTTTATGTGAACTTACTCAAGATTAAAACATTTCATTCCTCATTTCTTCAGAATCTTCAACCAAACATGGTAAATGTCATCTGGTGTGACTGTCCCGACCTTGTTTCTCAAAGTGGGAACTTGAATAAAACTAAGAAAAAGAATTGCTAAAATTCATTTAAAAATGAATTTAGGCAAAAAAAAATGTCTATTTGTGAGCCTATATCTTTTCAAAGTCCAAGCATAATGTTTTCAGTCATTTCTGATCAAAAAGATTTTGTCCCCCAAACCAAAATCATCTGGTGTGACACTAGTTTGGAAAAATTAAACAGGCAATAATTTGGACACCTACTGGGCTAGAGAGGTCCTTCTTCTGTAAGGCTATTCAGCACTCCCAGCACAACTGCAAGACAGGTGTCTGAGGTGAGGTATGATTTTAACATTTTCATGAAATGCCATCTTGTTGAAACTTTGACAAGTGTGGCACTTCTGGATGTCATCTGGTGTGACACCTTTTTCATTAATAAAGCAAAAGTTATTTGAAACTTTGGTCATAATTACATGTAAATCTAGGTTGTTTTGTTATAGCTAGCATGTTGTTAGCATGCTAATGTGTACCTGGTAGCCTCAAGGTAGTCCTAAATGCAGAAAACGTCATCTGGTGTGACACTTCGTCATCTGGTGTGACATATCTGCTTGTCACGCCAGATGACTTGATTGTCACACCAGATGATATATACTGTATTTTCCTACAGACATAACAATAAATAACAAGTCCCATGTTTCTTTTGTCCATTTAAAACATTTTAACATGTTTAAAACAACGTTTTAAACATTTTTACATAATTTAAAGCCATACTGTGTAAGATGCCCAACTAGTGGTCATTAGCCCTATAGCAAACCGCGGTCGCGTCCGCGTCTTTCGGACGTTTTTCGTACCTTCAGACCCCCGCGTCTGCCTCCACCTCGCTGAGATCTATCTTTTAAGGGGTCCCTTGTTCCTGTGCGTTCAGTAATTCCAGAGATACGGACTCCTTCACCCTGCCTGGTAGGCGAAATTACCTAGAGAAGGGATGGTACAAACGGGCGACAACAAATATGGCTGCCATAGCGACCCCACTTCAAGATGCGCTGTGATTGGCCGGCAGTTGTATAACCCTCGCTGTGATTGGCCGGTAGTGTGATGACGCAATTTTGGCGCGAGATCCGGTCCACGGCAAGGATCTCAGTTTACATACAGAGAAGGCTTTACAGGCTGAAATTCACGGCGCGGATCTTCTAAAACTTTTGTGATTTAATAGTTAGGAGAATTTTAAGATTTGTTTTATAAAAAAAGTTACATAGTACAACTTTAATTTAGCTTCATTCGGTGATACAGCAAATTCATCAGACAGAGCAGAAACCCCTTCACAGAAACCTAAACCTTATATTGTGGTAACACTTTATAATAACTATCCGTTATAAGCAGTTAATATAAGACACTTGACAACAGAAAATGGGTGGTACAGAAAATGTGATTTTATTATTTCCAAAATACACAAACATACTGTATAGTGATGAATGAATGGATATGGAGGAAGGGCGAATTAATCAATGAGAACTATGCATGTAAACTAAACACAGAGATTCAGGCGTTTCATTTTGGTGGCAATAGGCAGCAGGCAACAGTGCATACCGGAGTTGCCTACTCAGTCAGTGGCTCCCAGTGCTATGCCACCATTTCACAGTCCTTACGCCATGATGAGCGTGCTGTGTGGGCACACATCAAGCCAGTTATTGATGATTTCCGAGGAAAACAAGACAATGCAATTGACACCCTGCATGTCCTCAGTGATGGGCCAGCAACCCAGTACCGGAATCGCACAAACTGCTTCCTCATGAGCAGCATTCCTTATACATGGGGATTCAAGAGGGTCACCTGGAACTTTTCAGAGCGTTCCCATGGAAAGGGCGCACCTGATGGTGTGGGAGGGGTGCTGAAGCGTAAGGCAGACATGTATGTCCTCGGAGGCAGTGACCTACAAACACCGAGGGATCTGTGTGAGTATTTACAGAAGTCCTCTGAAAAAGTCACTGTCATGTGGATCGAAGAAGAGAAGATATCCAACATGGATGAAATGGTCCCTCCATCAGTGCGTCCAGTGACTGGCATCAGCACTACGCACCAGGTTCTTTCTATCTTCCCGGGAAAGATAGTTTACAGAGACCTGAGTTGTTTCTGCCAGTTTCCTCAGATCTGCACCTGTCACAACCCACGTAAATTACAGTTCGACCAAGTCTCCAGGGCTGAGGAGGTGCCAGGTGACAAGACAAGTGATGAGTAAGTATAACTAAATCATTCTCTTTGCCAATTTTATGATACCTGTAATTGTACCTGTTTAATGACAATAAAGTAACTTATGTCATCCATTCATTCCTTTTCTTCCTTAACTAAGTGGTGGCCCATCTGCGGAACTGCCCCCTTCCCAGGTCAGCTGCAGGCCCAAAACAGCTTCCGGAGCTCAGTGAGTATAACATACTTGGCAAACTTGAGGACTTGCTAGTAATTACATTTTACTACTAAAAACAATCTACCTGACAAATAAATTACATTTAAATGTCTCCTCCTGAAGGTCTTCTACTCAGGTGCTGGACACAAGTGCATCTATTGGAGAGGCCCAAGCTGAGGATTCAGACACCTCCTCAGATGAATACACACAAGGACAGTTTGTCATAATCAAATATGAGGGAAAGCCATATGTGGGGCAGATTGTTACCATTAATAAGGAGGGGCTAGAGATAAACTGCATGAATCAACTTGGAAAAATGAAAAATGGTTTTGTCTGGCCAAAGGGGCGAGACTGCATTTTCTACAAAGAGCAGGAAGTTGTCTGTGGCATAGCAGAACCGCAACAGGGCAAACGGTTTGCTACCCTCACCAAATGTGACTGGCTGATGTACAATACAGTCTAAATGTCTATACCCTCACCAAATGTGACTGGCTGATGTACAATGCAGTCTAAATGTCTATTCTAATCTAATCTAATACTTTTGTACTTTCACTCACTGGACTGGACAATGAGGTAAGGTAGGACCCGAGACAAACATAGCGAAAATAGCTGATCTACAAGCTCTCAACGCATTGTGCTGCGAGAGCTTGTAGATCAGCTATTTTCGGAGTTGCACAACCCAGCACTCTTTAGCTAGTGGAGATGTGGTGTAACGACATGATTCGTAAATAAATGTGTTCAACTCAAAATGCTGTGTTCAAGTTCAGGAGACTTCGGAAAAAAGTAATACACCTGAATGCTGAGTTGTTTCCAATAATTGGTGTTAATAAAATGTTGCCTTGGCTCCCAGTGTGGCTATGCACCTTATTGTCTCTTTAAGATCCTTCTGCCGTGGGCCGGCAGAAGACTTAGGTGTGCGTAGCATTCCTGTGCACATCCTCATCATCCATCTACTACTACAATTCTTTGTTATCCTATGTTAAGGCCCAACAATACTATCCTGTTCAGAAATATTAAGGCCATGTTATTTAATGTTAAAGCAATTTTACTGTTGCTGTTTTTCCTGGGTAATTGTTTAATCAATCAGTAAAGTTCAGTACTCACTAATAGGTAGGTTAAAACACAGTTTGCTTTGACACATGAAGATATGGTCATCTGGTGTGACACTAAGTCATCTGGTGTGACATTCCAAATAGTGAGAAATCATACCTTTATTAATGATGAAACCGAAACAATGTGTATGGTTTACATAGAAAATAGTATCAGGAAGAGTCACAAATATTTGTGTAATTTTAAAGAAAGTTTTTGTCAGAATAAAATTAAAATATGTTGAAAGATCGACAACATGGGCCTCACA
This sequence comes from Nannobrachium achirus, assembly GCF_963921795.1. Lineage (NCBI taxonomy): Eukaryota > Metazoa > Chordata > Actinopteri > Myctophiformes > Myctophidae > Nannobrachium > Nannobrachium achirus. The sequence continues at coordinate 12,209,699 of NC_137825.1, read as the reverse complement.
CAGAGTGATGATTATGAAAAAAATATACAGATTCAATTAATTTTCACAAAACTATAGTGGATCACAGGTTAGTTATGATAAAGGACTTTGATAAAGTGAGTAACTTAAGAAAGGTGTACTCCATTTTCATTTTATGAACAATTATTGTCATGTCACACCAGATGACGGTTTTAGGCACAAGTACAACAAACTGCTCAATAAAGTCTGATTCCAATAAAATATCTAAAAACAAAATGTGTTTCCATAAAGTTGAGAGTGAGTAGAACAAAAGTAAATAATTTTTATGCCTGCTATTTAAAGTTTTTTTAAAAACATGTTTTTTGGGGCGTCACGTCACTGACCCATATATATATATATATATATATATATATATACAGTGTTGGGTATCGTTACATTTTGAAGTAACTTGTTAAGTTACTTTAGTCGTTACTGACTTGAAAAACAAATCCGTTAAGTTACTCCGCTACCCAATGACAATTGTAACTTAACGAGCTACCGTTACCGCTACCGACCATTAAAACCCACCTGCGTGGAAGTTTGGTAAACATAAAGACAAAATTGCAGCCTCCTTTTAGCTCATGCGTCCTCTTCAAAAGACCAACGCTCCCCAGCGTTAAACTGTACAGTACCTCTGTGCCGTGGCGTTGTTATGGAGGCTCTATACCGGAGTTAAATGGCCGGGTCCGAATCAATGTGAAACATTGTGAGCTTGTAGATCGGCTCCTTTTTTCTACAATATTTTCTTTTACTTTTGGTAATAAGTATATTTTGATATTTTGAACCAAAGGCCTTTCCCAGATGCCCTAAGGCAGTGGTTCTCAAAGTGGGGACCGGACCCTCCAGGGGTCCTTGTGGGAGTTCCAGGGGGTCCCCAGCTAAATGTTAGTTAGGACGCAAATGTAAAAAGTCATTCGATGCTTTTAACAAAAATAATGATCGATTAAAAGGCAACAATTGAATTGATTAATGTATTAGGTGTTTACCTGGGTGTGCACTCCAGGTAGGAGTGGTACTGGTAGTACCAGTAGAGGTGTGTATTTCTATGTATAGGTGTCTATTATGTGTGTACCTGGGTGTGTACTCCAGGTAGGAGTGGTACTGGTAGTACCAGTAGAGGTGTGTATTTCTATGTATAGGTGTCTATTAGGTGTGTACCTGGGTGTGTACTCCAGGTAGGAGTGGTACTGATAGTACCAGTCTCCATCAGGCAGCAAATCAGTATCGGACACACCAGAGGTGATTTCTTCTTCTCCTCTCAGCCAGGTCACCAGGATGGCCTTCGGGTAGAACTCATAGCTGCTGCATTTCAACATGTGAGTGTGTTTACCACCACCAGGGGGTGTCTCTGAGGCCAGTGTCACGTCAGGCTCCACTGCAGGAACAAGATTATTATTATTATTAGTAGTAGTAGTAGTAGTAGTAGTAGTAGTAGTAGTAGTAGTAGTAGTAGTAGTAGTAGTAGTAGTAGTAGTAGTAGTACTGTAGTAGTAGTAGTATTTGAGAAAGTTTCAAGTATTCAACACAGACCTTATAGTTTTTTGTTTGGTTGTTTGTCCATGTAGTGTGGGGATTAAGGGGAGCAAATGCTAATTTCGTGCAATTTTGACTTAAAGCGCAAAATTTTGCACAGATGTAGCCCAGGGCTTGCTCTAATGATTTAGCTAGGGCGCCCGAGTCTGCGACCTTCGGGGTCACCACAGCGGCCAAATCAAGTTGGGCTCCCATTGACTTTCTATACAGGAGGAAAATACCCAGAAAAAGATTTTTTTTCTGGGTATTTAAGGAGGATCTGAGGGGTCTAACTAGGGGTTTGTCATGATGCTGAATCCATTGCAGGCATTTGTTTTGCACAAAAAACATTCTGTGGGCTAGAAATGGCTTCAGAAAACAATACACGTATGGGTGAGTATTCATGTTAGTCGGAGGCCTTAGGGTTTTTTTTCTCGTGCTAATCAGTCTAAAAGTGCAAAATTTTGCACAGATGCAGGGCATGCTCTAATGATTTAGCTAGGGCGCCCGAGTCGGCGACCTTCGGGGTCACCACAGCACCCACAGAACTCTGAAAAGTGATGACTCATCACTTTTCATCACTAAAGTCGATGGGAGCCCAACTTGATTTGGCCGCTGTGGCGACCCCGAATGTCGCAGACTCGGGCGCCCTAGCTAAATCATTAGAGCATGCCCTGAGCTACATCTGTGCAAAATTTTGCACTTTTAGGCTGATTAGCACGAGAAAAAAAAACCCTAAGGTGTCCGACTAACATGAATACTCACCCATACGTGTATTGTTTTCTGAGGCCATTTCTAGCCCACTGAATGTTTTTTGTGCAAAACAAATGCCTGAAATGGATTCAGCATCATGACAAACCCCTAGTTAGACCCCTCAGATCCTCCTTAAATACCCAGAAAAAAAATATTCTGGGTATTTTCCTCCTGTATCGAAAGTCAATGGGAGCCCAACTTGATTTGGCCGCTGTGGCGACCCCGAAGATCGCAGACTCGGGCACCCTAGCTAAATCATTAGAGCAAGCCCTGGGCTACATCTGTGCAAAACTTTGCGCTTTAAGTCAAAATTGCACGAAATTAGCATTTGCTCTCCTTAAATCCCCACACTAAAGGTTTTGTAAAGTGTCCTTGGGTTCATGAAAGGCGCTATATAAATTCAAGCTATTATCATTTTATCATCATCATCATCATCATCATCATCCTCACACCAACACTATCAAAAGTACATTTCAGTACAAGAGGCTCAATTTAAAGTTCACTTTAAAATGATTATTACGTTTTTTTTTATCCATTAGAAGATCAATGCATTATTTTAAATTTTTTGGTGATGATGAGTGTTGAGTGCTGTCCTGAGATCAGCTCACCAGTCTTCTCCAAAGCTCTAGGGTAGTCGCTCTCAGCGTTGTGTTTGCAGTATCTTGCTGCCTCTGCTCTCATTGCAGGCAGGTATCCAGGTAGTTTATTAAAGGAGGCTGCTACCTTCATACCATACTCAGTGTAGCCGACAAACTGCCCCACCCTGCTGTCAAACCTGGTGATCTCTTGTTTATTGTAATACTGTGATTTGATGTACTGTATGTCCTTCACGTCAGTGGAGTTGAACACACACTCATTGACCTGTAAGTTGAGGAATCCATCTGGAAATAGAAAAGTAGAAATATCACAAATCTGTCAACACAGACATATTGGATCTCATTCACTAATTGTACACACAGATTTTAAACAAATATGCACAACTGAGTCTGATTAATTAAATTGTATTTGTCCATGTTTTTTGGCGACAAGTACTCTGAAACTCACGTCTGCTTTGGGGTAGCCTGCGTATATCTGTTATTTGAATGCCTTATTCTTTGTGCAACATGAATTATAATAGTGTTAAACCTCAAATAAAATGTTGTCATAACATATACAAGAAATGCATAATATGTCTGTGATAATACCCAACAGCCAGTTGTGGGTCAGGCACCAAAATGGTTTGTGGCGGCCCTGGTTCAGTTCTACTCCTGTAAAGTCTGACGTGAATCACATGTCAGACTTTACTTTAACAAGCATACACTAAAATCAACAAAATGTGAGACATTTACAAAAACAATAAAGTTTACCTGCTCCATGGAAAGAGATGAAACACAGTGAAACACAGAGCCAGAGATTAGTAGAAGTCATGATGAGTTGTGATGTTTCAGAGTTTAGTTGAAGTGTTGATGAGTTGAGATGTTTCAGAGTTTAGTTGAAGTGTTGATGAGTTGAGATGTTTCAGAGTTTAGTTGAAGTGTTGATGAGTTGAGATGTTTCAGAGGTTAGAAGAAGTGTTGATGAGTTCAGGTGTTTCAGAGTTTAGTTGAAGTTGTGTCGATGAGTTCTGATGTGGAACTGAACACTGACTCACTTCTCTAACATCAATGGTCTACAAAAACCAATGAAAAAACACCATTCACTCTCATCACTTGTTACCAGGTAGACGTCAAACCAAAACTACACCAGATTGTGACTTGTAATGGAAAGAAGTCTTGTAAATGACTATGTTGAACTCTAACCCAAAGACTAAGGCTGGGGAACAATAATTAAAGGACAAGAGATCATTAATCAACTATACCATCTTAGCTGGGGCCAAACTGGTCAAAAAACATAAATTTGGTGCAGTTGGTGAAGAGTTTCTGATTTTTGGTATGGTGTTAGGTATGGCTTTCTGGGAGAGGGGACAACAGTACCCTTTGCCTTTTCAAAAAATTCAAAAATATTGTTTTAAAAAAATCTGTCAAACGATGATGTCACCGGTGGAAGGATTTGACAGCTCTCCTATGAGACCCAGACTGAGTAGAAAAGAATTGTGCTATTTTATTATGAACATTAGTGAGGACCTATTATATGAAGACAGGTTGAAAAGTGGTGAAGTCCTCCTTTAAGTACAATTTTAGGTATTTGTACTTTACTTGAGTATTTACAATTTCCAATACCTTTTCTACTTCACTACATCTCGGTTCCAAATATTGTACTTTTACTCCACTACAATTATTTTAAAACTTTAGTTACTTTGCAGATCATAAATCATTATCTACAGACAGAGAGAGAGAGAGAGAGAGAGAGAGAGAGAGAGAGAGAGAGAGAGAGAGAGAGCGTGTCATGTGGTCGTTAATGCGTGCGTGTTTGAGTAAAATAAGCCTAAACAAAAACAAAATCAGGCATATACCTGCACACGGAGGGGGGAAACAGGTGTTTCTGGTTCATGTTACGCTGCGGATATTACATGAAGTTGAATAAGTGGGTTGGGGCATGGTGGTGCAGTCGGTAGCCCTGTCGCCTCACAGCTAGAAGGTCCCAGGTTCCATTCCATACCCTATGGGGTTGGCAAAAGGGCCTTTCTGTGTGGAGTTTGCATGTTCTCCCCATTGCCCCTATGTAATAGGTACCTTCACAAAAAACATGCAGTAAGCTGGTCTCACTGCCTCCCACAGGATTACATTAGACAATTGACACTGGGTGAAGAAAAACTTACAGAAATGGTACGATAAAAATGTTTGAGTAAAAATAAATAAATGCAAATGTTGCCCACCATGCCCACATGCCCACTGTCTTTTACGGTGCCTATTTGGTCACCAAAATGCGTACTTTGTAGCCTCTATTGCGGCTTCGTGCCTCATTGTTTATGTGCCCAAAAGAACAGATCTGAAAGCTGTCGACACGCCATGACAAGGTGCATTGATAGTTTGTATGTTAGTTTTTTTGGGGGGTATAGACGACGCAATGTTACATGTCGTAACATGTAGTTGGGTTACAGTATTGTAACCATTAGCTGTTATCTTATTTCATTTAGAGACTTCAGAATTAACCATTTACCATTTATTGCAATTATATTGCATCGAGTTTGGTGGTGGTGTGACTTATTATTATTATTACCCCTAGAAGCTCGGGCGGCCGAGCGTCTATAGTCTGCGACCTGCCAACTCGGGAACGATGTAAATAGGGAATGAATGCCCCAACCTTTAATGCAAACCACATTATACCCGTTGTCATACGACCTGTTTTGACCATCTGTTTGCCTGTGTCCATTTATGCCCATATATGGAGATATCTGTTTGTCTGCGTCCATGTAATGCCCTTATATGGAGATCCCTTCAATGCAAACCTCATTTATCTATTTGTCTGTGTCCATTTATACCCATATATGGAGATATATTTCTGTCTGCATCCATTTTATGCCCATATATATATCTCTGTATCTGTCTGTCTTCATCTTGAGCAGTATACGCAGCCTGCTTGCTTTGCCACCCGTGGGGAATGATGCCCCTCCTGTTGTTAGGCAATATCCTTCATACCCGTTGTTCGGTTACGTCATACTGATGACATTCAATACGTAACCATGGCATTTTTTGTTGACTCATGTGGCGTACGTGATGTCAGAGTGATGTCACAATGAGTCAGCGCTTGTGCCGGTTTCCTCCGAAACAGCCTGATGTCAACAATCAGCTCTGCATATGGTGATTGCGAACGTTTTGCGCCGGTTCGGGAAAACCGCGCGTTGTCGGGTCGAGGCCGGGCACGGCACTCCGCGCCGCGTGCGTGCCGAATCTGAAGCCGGTGGGACAAACGGTTCTCTAGATACGCGGATTACATCAACGCATACATGCACGCAGAGATTTGTCGCATTTATTGTAAGATTATTATTATTATTATTATTATTATTATTAGTTTACACAGATATTTCTCCTCCCCCTGCAGCAGTGTTGTCTTCAGTTTCTTTCTGTTCATTCACACTCCAGCAGGTACTAAGTAGCACGAATGCTCTGTACACCTATAAGAGACACATAAAAGTAATATGTCCCAAAGAAGGAAGTGAAATTAAAACCTATAAAAAGTAAAAATGTGTTAAAATAGACGGTAGTACTGGCCGCTGGTATACAACGCTGATGCATGTCGACGCATGCACACAAATAAATAATGTTATAGTGCCACCAGCTGGTCAACTTTTGCATAACACATTTTTGGAACAAATGCCTCAAATCACACATGCAGCGTCCGATTGCCGTGAAAGGCCGAAGAACACATGGCACCCTTTTCACATTAGCCTAATATAGCACCACCAGGAGGCCAAAAAACCTACCTGACCTGCCGGAGACCTGTTCTCGGAAGAACACTGCTTCTAGTTTTTCATTTGATTTATTTTCCCACTTTTCTTGCTTTTTTCTGCTGCTTTTTTCCGTTCCTACTTTTTCCTGGCTTGGCCACTTTATCGCTGCTTGCAGCTATATTTCTATTTTGATTTAATTGTCCATACCGTTAAGTTCATGTAATAACACTGCTTGTCTGCATTGTAGTTTGATTGCCATTTTACTGCCTGCGAGCTTGACATTTTGTACTATTATAGCCATTGTTTTTTGGCCTGAAGCGAGCCCACACTTGTTTCGAAGGAACAATATTTGAATATTTTCTAGTTAGAATTATTTTTATTGCATTTTGTTACAAATGCATGTTTGATAACATCTCTGAGATGCATGTAAAAATAATCATCCTAGCCTTGAAATTCCTGCAGGAGAGAGCCCAGGTGTCAGGAGTGATTTCCTTGTGTCAGATTTCCTCTGTGTCACATGACTTGGAAAGCATGGTGTGTGCACCTTGGATATTATTGGCCATCAAACACCTCAACCAAATGGTAGAGATGGCTGAATGAGGTCGAGTCAATTTCAGCATTGTTTTCAATGAGAAATAGTGACTTAAAATGTGCTCTACCATTTTGGTTGAGTTAGTCACATAATTATTGAGCCATAGGTAAAAGAATATATTATTATCGAGCGATGCTAGCGATAATATTGTGCATCACTAAAATGAACACCTTATTAGCAACTTGAGTATTTGTGAGTTTTAGTTGCATTGGTTTCCTTTGATGAGGAAGAAGGTTCCGATGGCAACCCCCAGCATCCCCAGGGTCAGCCCCACCCCACAGAACACATCTGGACCCATGCTGGGTGGAGCTGGAAGGTCATGGTCCACATCTGGAGAGAGAGAGAAACACACACACACACACACACACACACACACACACACACACACACACACACACACACACACACACACACACACACACACACACACACACACACACACACACACACACACACACACATTTAAATACACATAAAGACACATACACACACACACATATATATATATACATATACATACATTTATACAGTATATATATATATATATATATATATATATATATATATATATATATATATATACACAGTATATATATGTTACAGTTAGTTTGGGTAACTCAGTTAGATTGGGGTAGGAGCGCTTGTTTTTGTTCACCTGGATGTGAAAGAAGCTCATTTCCCAGTGGTAGAGCATTTGACTGCATTAGTCCCACGCTGGTGAATGCTAACCTGGTGAATGCTACTATGCCTAAACCTAACCCTTACCCTAAACCTAACCCTAAACCTAAACCTAAACCTAACCCTTACCCTTACCCTTACCCTAAACCTAACCCCAAACCTAAACCTAAACCTAACCCTAACCCCAAACCTAACCCTAACCTCAGTAAAAGTATGCCTAAACCTAACCCTAATCCTAACCCTAACCTCAGTCAAATTATTCCTAGTTCCCCGAAGGAGGCGCTGCCTGCTCCACCTTGTGCAAAAAAACGAGCGCTCCTGTTCTCAATCTAACTGAATCTCAAACTAACTGTGACATATGTATATAATAGTCTATATACACACACACATATATATATATATATATATATATATATATATATATATATATATATATATATATATATATATATATATATATATATATATATATATAGTACTAAAACATACAGAAAGACAGACAGACAGACAGACGGCAGGAGGTTGAGATGGTTCGGACATGTGCAGAAGAGAGATGAGGGAGAAGACACTGGGAGAAGGAAGCTGAAGATGGAGCTGCCAAGCAAGAGCAGAAAAGAGGACATGCAGGTGACAGAGAGGACATGGAGTAAGAAATAACAGCCCTGCTAATCCCATTAGGGATTATATTTTATTTATGGACATGGTTTATTTATAACATTTGTTTTATTACATGTATACCAGGACAGTGTTTATTTATAGAAAGTGTTTTATTAAACATATCAGGACACAGTGTTCTTACCCCACATCCTGGTCTCAGGTGCAGGCAGTGACTGGTGGTTGACTGTACAGCTGTAGATGTCTCCCTGCTCTGGTGTGAACTTCACACTGGAGAACTGGTAGAAGGTTCCATCATCTTTGAGGTATGGGACGGTGGTGGTGATGTCAGAGGTCAGGTTGAGGTTGTTCCTGGTCCATGTGATGGTCACTGGTGCAGGATAGAAACCAGTCACATGACAGATGAGAACGTTGGCCACTCCCTGTTGAACCTTGCGTTTGGTGTAGATCATGGTGTCCGGAGCATCTGAAGACACATTAAATATAAAGACACAGACATTATGTACCTCATCGAGCAGACCCAGGGGTCAGCAGCCCCACGCCTGATCGGGGCCCCTCTTTATTTCATGAATCTGTTATTAGTTGTCATTAAAAAAAACATCCATGCCTTGGTCATCCCATAAATCATGTTTTCTTTTTGTTTTAAGTGAAATATCTCTTTAATACTATCTCATCTGAGATGCAATACTTGATATGTTGATGACATCATCAAACCTCTCTCTCTCTCTCGATATGTTGATGACATCATCAAACCTCTCTCTCTCTCTCTCTCATACATATTTAAATGTTCATTGATGTCGACAGTTAGTATTTCTGTACCTTGTTCCACAGGTGGGTTCTTCAAACCGGTGCGAGTGTGGTCCAGGTTGTATTTGCAGGTCTCCTGTTCACCCAAAACTATTTGATACATGTCTGATGGGTAGGTGATTGGATCTACAAACGTAGGCTGAGGCTCCACCCCTTTCTTCTGGTTGAAGTCAGCGTACCACACCACTTCACCATCCAGTCCATACATGAACTCTTTATCTATGTTTTTATCGGAGTCTGAACAGCCGTTGACATTAATTTCCTTGTGTAAGACTGGAAGGAAAACAAAGATGACATTAAATTAAACTTCTTCAAAGTGACAGACACATGACATGGTCCAGCCAACAAATATTATACACTCAATAAAAATACAAAGTTTATATAATATAAATCTTTTTATCTAGCAGAAACGCATACAAATGTAACTATTCTGAAACAAATAATTACAAATATATATATATATATATATATATATATATATATATATATATATATATATAATTGTGGGCTCACCTGAAAGGCGAGCACACTTTAGATATTGTCATTATTAATCTATCAAGCATACTATATCAAGTTCTCCTCAAAACTTGGGCACCTTTCTACTCCTATACTTAGACAGAAAATGAAAATAAAAACATCAATGTGTTCAGCTTACTGTGGCGACGTGTGCTATTATTTTATGGTGGCGCTGTAGGAAGCCTTCGAAAGTGCGAACTTTGAACAGGTAGAGCTCATGCTCTGTTTGAGGTACAGCCATGAAACCTGTATACACGTATGCGTCTCCTCATGCCGAACAACTTTTACGTTACTTTTTGCGTTACGCGCACAAAACTTTTTTCACATGAACTTTGGACCAATACGGTCAAACTGTCTAGTCGGATTTCTTTTAAAGGTATATTCAGTGATTGTATTTCATTCAAATAAAAATATAATTGGTACATTTTCCATTCATTCTCCTCACTAGAATGTGTGCTGACCATATAAGAACTTCCACCATGGCCCGTGTTGCGAGCATAGCTAGATTCCGTTTTCAGAGGTCGCCAGCCAGTCCTCGACCAATCAGGGTAGAGTATGGCCATAGTTATGTTATGATGTTTAGTTATGTTGGTCAAAATAAAGGTTTTGAGAACCACAGTCGCTCTGAATTAAGAACGTCTGCTAAATGCCTAGATTGTAAACTACTGCACGCATAAAATGCCACAGTCTCGTAGTAAATCAGTATCATACATATCCTGAAGCTGGAGACGTAGGCCTAAAAAAATAAAGTGCTTAAGTGCTTAATATTCAGTGATTGGGTCTAATGATCAAAACGAGAACATTATAATGGTGTAGAAAATCTATAAAAAACTAAACATTTCCACACTGTGACAAGATGACCCCCGGCCACTTTCATTATCACTGAATACACCTTTAAAGTGAAACATTATTTTTTAATAATTCAATGAATATTGCGGTTGTATGCAAATTATTCTTCTGCCTCTAAATCATACATGCAAAGTTACACGTTCATGGCATTGGCAAAGATGTAGAGGGTTAGTCAAAGTATCACTGAAACCAATTTCATTCCAATCGGCCAAAGGGGGGGCGCTATACAAAGCGTTTGAAAATTCAAACTTCAAACGGGCATAAGTCATGACTAGTTTCGTTTGAAGACATGCAACTTGCTTACACGCGTGCTTTGACTCAAGCGGAAGACATCTGTGTCTTTGTTAAGTAAGCTCCGCCCTTAGATTTTCCGCCATTTTGAGCAGTTTGTAAAACGCTTAAACCCGCTTTTATTCTGGAATTTTCACGTCACGTGCACACAACTTTTGTGACATAAACTTTGGACCGATATCTAAAGATCTGTCAGATCGGATTTGTTTTAAATTGAAACATGCTTTTTTAATAATTCAATGAATATTGCGGTTTCATGCAAATTATTCTTCTGCCTCTAAAACATACATGCAAAGTCAAATTTTCATGATGAAATACTGTAGAGGGTTAGTCCAAATATCATTAAAACCAATCTTACCCCAATTGGCCAAAGGGGGGCGCTATATCATTTTGAGCAGTTTGTGAAATGCATAAAACCGTTTTTATTCTGGGATCTTTTTGCAATTTGCATGAAACATTCTACACACAATCTAAGGACCTTTATCTAACATGTCGATGAAGTGCACACAAAAAAATTATATAATAATAATATTAAATATAGCTGCAAGCAGCGATAAAGTGGCCAAAAACACCTCAAATCATGAACACAGCCTGCGATGTGCGTGAAATCTTGGAAGGACATTCCCACTAAGTCAAGGAACAGATGCCACCCTTCTCACATTGACCTGTTATAGCGCCACCAGCGGGTCAACTTTTGCATAACACATTTTTGGAACAAAATGCCTCAAATCATGCATGCAGCGTCCAATTGCGTCAGTAACATCAAAGAGAGCACTGGCTGCGATCTTGACATTTTGTACCTTTATAGCCATTGTTTTTTGGCTTGAAGCGAGCCCACAATTGTTTCGAAGGAACAATATTTTCTAGTTTACAGTTATTTCCGTGGACTTAAGGGGAAGACCACCCATTTTCAATATTGAACTGTGTCACCAAGATGACATCACACCAGTGTGATTTACAATACAAACCCACGTCAGGTCGCGAGTTACTATGAAAAGCTCCACCGGCTGTCTGTCCGTCCGTCACACTTTTTCCTCTACTCTATCTCTGGCACCGTTGGCCCTATCGATCCCAAACTTTGCAAACACACACTCCTTGGATGGCAAGTCACAACCTCCTGCCCTGATTTCTCACATGCCCCTCTTCTAGCGCCACCATCAGGATGATTTTTGCAAAACACACCTTTGGACACTGCTTGTACAGATTAGTAACAAAGCGGTACACAGTATCTCTAAAGTCATGTCATCAACATGGATCTGTCCCATTTCCCATATATCCCTCCTGATTGGCTACAATTGCCTTCTTAAGTTTGTGTATGCGACGTGACGGTCGCTTATCTTCTGATTGGGGAGTCTAAAGGCCACTTTTAACCGCACAGATGCGTCCACGATTCGGCGGCGGAAGGCGGCGGATAGCGTCTGTTGCCGAACGGGAGCTCATCGTCAGGTTTTCGGCAGCGGGTCGGGAACGTTATCGACCGAAAACTGGAAAACTGGACTTGCTCAGTTTTGTTCAGTCGCCCCTGGCCATCGGTAAGATTGAGGGAGTTGTACAATAGTTTGCTACTGCTCCAAAACCAAGCCAAAACAAGCCAGAGGTATTTTCCCGTCGCATATTTTTACTAAATACCATATTCTCAATCTCAACTCTCAATTCCTATTCCAATCGGATCCAAAGCAAAGCTAGTAGTAGGCTAGTAATAGTCCATCAAGTGCCCGTGCTGTTGTTTTCTTTTTTTCCTCCTCTGCACGGAGAACACAGAGTGACTCCGGCCGGGTTAGGGTTGCCAGATTCTGTGAGTGAAATAAGCGACCAGGTCTATGAAAATAAGCCCAAAAGCAGCGACCAGTTTCACCTCTGATTACTCTATTACATTAGTTATTTTATAAAATAATGTTGAAAGCAAGGCCAAATAGGCAACTACACTTCAGAAACAAGCCCAAACAAAAGCAACCCACAACTAGCAACATTATAGGAAAACAGGATCAACGTTGCTTATAAGGAGCAGACCTGGCACCACTGCCATACAGTAACTACAGTCGGCGTCGTCTGAAAAAAATAAAATAAAAAATAAGTGCTTAGTTTTTTGCAGTTCTTTGCAGTCTGTGTACAGTCAGAAGGAGTCTCCTGTAGGCTGTTTGGTGTGGAGACACCTTAAAAGGAACTACGGATAAGGACGGCCAGGCTAGCAAAGTGTTAATGACATAGTTCAATATTGAAAATGGGTGGTCTTCCCCGTTAAAATCATGGTTTTATTTGATGGTCTTACTGCCCTGGCATGTGGCCTTGTGCCCACACATTCTATACCAGAAAGGCCAAGTGACCTTAAAATGTCATTAATGCAACGCCTGGGTCAATGCCTGATGGCCCCCTTGGGCCCTATCTGTGGCATGTGCCTGGTAGATATATCATAACAATACAATTATAAACGTATAATTGCGACCGTAGGTCGCATTTACTATCAAAAGCTCCAGGGGCTGTCTGTCAGTCCGTCAGTCCGTCAGTCAGTCAGTCACACTTTTGCCCTGCTCATATCTCCACAACCGTTGCCCCGATCCATGCCAAAATTTCCACACAAACTCCTTGCCTGCCAAACTACAACCTCCAAGGATCCCCGGAGTTCCAGGGACCCCCAGGTCCCTGGGGGACCCCCAGGTGTAAAAACATTACCACATACACGTCACACTTTCCCCCTACTCATATCTCGGCCACCGTTGCCCCGATCCATGCCAAAATTTCCACACAAACTCCTTGCCTGCCAAACTACAACCTCCAAGGACCCCCGGAGTTCCAGGGACCCCCAGGTCCCTGGGGGACCCCCAGGTGTAAAAAAATACCAAATGTGCAAAAATGACCAAATGACCACCCCCACGGGGCTGCTCACGGGGAATTCCCGGGGACCACCCACTCCTGGTACTCCAGAACGGATGCAAAAGTGGTGGCGCCCCCAGTGGAGGACCCCCTCCACTGCAGCTCACATAAAATGCCCTAACTCGGCCTAGGAGCGTCCGGGAGAGCCGGGGCCGGTACCTATTCGTCCGCCAAGGCAACGCGGAGACCCCACCCCTCATTTCTCACATGGCCCTCTTCTAGCGAGACCTACGATCGCTTATCTCCCGATTAGGGAGTCTTACTGGTATAGTTCTATAATAACATAACTTTGATGTACTCACCACCTGGGATGGCTTTGACATGAAGCACACAGGAGAGGATGAGGAGGGTGGCTGTAATCTTCATCATCACTGATACAAACAAAGCTGAACTGAACTGATCACAATAAACAGTGTTTACTTCAACAGAACTTCTGGTGACTGAGGAAAGGAGGACGGAAGACTTGTTCTGATTTAGAGCCAATCAGATTACAGATACAGTGTTGTGTCATCTGTCTCCATGTAGACGACATTCTGAATTGTTGCAACTAAGTATACAGTTAATAGATACCACATATTGTATCAAATTAAACTCTTTCATTGATTTCATAGATAGCTTCATAGACTTGTGTAGCATTGCGTTGGATTCATGTTAATGTGTATTCTCAGTTAACCAGTTGACCAGTTAGTATACTTAGAAAACTTGTACTTGGCCTGCTCTTTTTTCCCACTACACCAAACCTCTTTGCCAAAAATAGCAGATCTACAAGCTAGCTCACAACACAGCATGATGCACTGTGAGCTTCAGAGCTATTGTTCCCCTCAGAAAAGGTTGCTAAAAAGGCAGTTCCTATCACACAAACATTTTCCGGCCCCCCTGTAGTAACTCTGAGGACCCCCTAGGGGTCCCAGACCCCTTGTTGAAGACCCCCGCTCTGAAGGTAAGGTTTCAATTTGCGTTGTCATAATAATGTTCTCATTTTACACACACACACACACACACACACACACACACACACACACACACACACACACACACACACACACACACACACACACACACACACACACACACACACACACACGCTAATGTTACAGACAGACAGACAGACAGACAGACAGACAGACAGACAGACAGACAGACATTACCCAACCCATAGAGCAGGGTCTCTAAAGCAATTTCAAAGTGGAAATAAACTACATCTTAAAATAAAATCATACATTATTGGCCTTAGATATGAACATTTAGCAGAAAATTAAGTTTAAGCAGTGAATTTTGCTGATTATGTTATCAATGAAAATGAATGATATAATTGCGACCGCTAGGTCACAGTTACTTGTTGCGACCGCTAGGTCACAGTTACTTACACTTATTGCGACCGTTAGGTCACAGTTGAGCCCTTTGCACACAGGACAGTTGCGTTTTTTTCCTAATTCAAATCCCCCTTTCCATCGATGTTCTTCTTTGTTTATTATTTAGCCTTTTCTAGCCTTTTTACTAGTTATCTAGTAATTATCTCCATAAAGATGATGTAGTATTTGTTCTATTGTGTAAAGCGACTTTTAGTGACATGAAAAGCACTAGATAAATTGGATGTAATATTTTCTCCACTAGGCCGAAAAGCATGGAAGAGACAGTTTTGCACCCTGTCCGTCCGTCCGTCCGTCCGTCCGTCCGTCCGTCCGTCCGTCTGTGTGTCCACCCGCCTGTTACCAGCTAATCTCCGGCACCGTTGGCCCAGGCACGGCCAAACTGTGCCACAGACTCCTTGGATGCCAATTCAGAACCTCTGCCCCACATTTTTCACATGGGCCTGTTCTAGCACCACCATGAGGCAGATTTGAGTAAAACACATTTTTTTGGCAGTACTAATCACGCAAATCGGTAGATAGTATATACCTATAACTCGATCAATGTAAGTATGCAAACTTCCTACCTGCATTTTTCACATCTGCCTTTTATAGTGCCACCAGGAGTCCAACTTAGGTAAAACACATTTTTGGATATTAGCCTACTCCTTCAGATCCAAATGTCACACAAATCATTACACAGTATCTAGTCATGTGATCAAAACGGATCTGTCCGATATCTCATATTCCATCCTGATTGGCTTCCAAAGTAAAATGTTATTGTGAAAATCAGAGAGCACTGTTTCTGCACAAACGTCGTCACCTCACAGTAGCAGCTGGACGCACACATCACACAACCACAACCATAAACAAAGTAACACAGAGTCACGGATGCTCTTCACTGCTGCGTGAATTGCCTTAGCCCATGTTCTCTTAGCAATCCAGGGTGGTTTAAAAGGCTATCTAAAAGAAGTAAGAGTGGCAGCCAACCTAGTGCTTTTATAGGCCAATAATAATTGTATGGCGCATATATAGGCCTACTGTGTTATATGCATACACTGAGGACGGCGTGCTGGGCGTTGCCATTTGGAAGCACACACACATAATTACTTTACTGCATGTGATGGGCAGGGCGGGTCTGGTTTGGATTTTCAAATAATCACAGGTTGCGGGTCGGACTGCGGTTCTGATTGGGGAATTTGAGGAGCCCGTTTCTACTACCGCGACGTGAGGCGGGACTACGGCTGCTATGACGTAATCGCCGTAGTGGTCTTAACCTGAAGCAAAATTACATTATAACTATACTGCATTTCGTTTGGAGAAAGAGGTTGAAGAGATGAAGATATGACAGAAGACATTGACAGAGACCTGGCTATACATGATGTACTGTAACTGTCTAACTACATCATTTATGCAGGCCTTGATGCAGTGTAGGATGAAGGTAGACGTCAACACAAAAATATGGCTTACTGTCATTTAAATGAAATAACAATACATACAGTATATCCTGCCATCTGACCCATGGCTGAGACAAACAAGGAAGCAGAAAAGAGGTAGCTGTTGAAATGTGACAATACGGTTAGTGAGCAGAGAGCCTGAGGATAAGCTGCAACCTCTGCTTTGCATTTACCTACTGGAAGGTTTTACACCACTGATAGAGAAATGATACTTCACTGTTCTTTCAAAGCATTCATCTTCATCTTCCTCTTGTTGTCATTATACCATACCTGACCAAGGGTCAGATCGGGGAGGTATTCAACAATGTTATCAAATATTGCATGCTTTCCTAATATTGTGCAGCCTTACTGGAAACTCAACACCCCCCCCCCCCCCCCCCCCCTTTTTTTTGTTTTCAAGATTTTTTTAAAAAAGGAAAAAAAAAAATAGCAGATGTACAAAAAATGTGCAGATGCACAATAATGCACAATCTCTGTAAAGCGCCTTGGATAAAAGCACTGTATAAATGCACCATTTACTCTCTCTGTGTGGCCCCTGTCTGAGAGACTGCTTCCACCTGTTAATAATGACACCGTCAGTCGTGTCAGAGTATTTCACATGTGCTGTGCTAAATTGTGCTCAGTTAAACTGAGTGAAGCTGCTGGATTAGTGGCATCTGTTCATTTGCTGCCATTTGCTCTGTTCTTGCTCGGGTTTCTGTTTTTTGACTTTTGCCCTTTGTTTTCCTCAGTAAAGTTTTCACTCAGTCAACTGACATTCAGAAAGTTAATGTAGCAGACGACACTGCAGGTAATCATGGCATGCAGCTGCAATTATTTGGAAGGTCATACATTTAAGTATCATTTCGGCTGTTTTGATCTTGTGTAGGCTATACGGTGTGTGTGTGTGTGTGTGTGTGTGTGTGTGTGTGTGTGTGTGTGTGTGTGTGTGTGTGTGTGTGTGTGTGTGTGTGTGTGTGTGTGTGTGTGTGTGTGTTTGCTATCCCCAACATGCCTGGCACTTTGGCTGACTGGTCTGCGCACATGCCTGAGATATCGGGGTCCCGGGTTTGCCTCCCGGTCGAGACGCTACATTGGTGGCAGCGGTACAAATAGGTACTGGCTGAGTTTTACGTCAGTTCCTCTGCGTTGTAGACGCTATGCCTGGTAGTCGACGACTGTCCCCCCATGAGTCGCGCTCGGACCCCCCGGTTTCAAAGTCGAGCTTAGCTCCTGGTCGGCGCACATGGTCGCGCTTCCAGGTAGAGGGGACGACTGTAGGCTATACAGTGTGTGCGTTGGCTCTCGCCACCGTGCCTGGCACTTTGGCTGACTGGTCAGCGCACATGCCTGAGATATCGGGGTCCCGGGTTCGCCTCCCGGTCGTGACGCTACACTAGCACCAAAAAGATGACTCAAATTAATGAGCACTGCGTTATCAAGCCATCAAGTTGCTTACCAGGAAGCGTTGTAGTCTCATGTTAGGCCATGACCCTGCTTCACAAGCATCATTTAATCCTCATGCTGAGACTCAGGTGTCAGAGCCATAGACTGTAGAAAAATATGGACGAAGCGAAGCCATTGGTTTCTATGCAGCGCAAATGGCCCTTTTCCACCCCTTGAAATGGGTGTCGCCATCATAGAAATAAATAGAATTGTAATGCCACCAGAGATGCTATTGGCTGCCAACGGTCACGTGCAACGCAAGGATACTCGGGAGAATGTGTTGAGGTCTGCCGAAAATATAGCAGACGAAGAAGAAAATGTGGACCGCCCACAAGCCAGCCAGCGAAAAACAAATCCAGTATGGCTGACACAGACGGACCGCAGTGACAGTAAATGTCCGAAAAACTTTTTGATTTTACCACGGAGATTTGTGCACTGAACGTTTGGACTGCAGCCGCTGCTAACCTGACCGGACCGTCTAGGACTCTGTACCCCGCATTGGAAGCCTTGTTGAGGACTCTACTTTTGAAAGTGCCTGTGCAGTTCCGCAGGGTCTTATAATAATCCAGTTGTCCACTAGACTTTTCACAAAGCAAAGAGGTATTCGTCCAGAGAAATATGCATGGGTATTCATATTTATTAACAGGGATTTGTGATGTTTATAGGACTGAAGTTGCACTAATAGTTACTTTTCATTCACACCTCTTAACAAAAGCTGTCGACAATGTCAATGTGACACCTATGTTAACAATGCGATTAATGTAGGAATGGATGCAATATGCATATGAATTGTCCATTGTGACTACAGTCTATGATTGTGACATGCTAAGTAGGCTACAGTAGCGAGAAGCTGGATTAATGAATTGATTCGTGAACTAATTATTGAGCTGACATTATGCAGTATCGTGGGTTAATTATTCCTACATATTAAAGAGGTTATTTCAATCAGCGATCGTTAACGTAAATGCTCTTGATTCATGTCATTTTTTGTTTGATTGAGGTATTTACAGTAGTAGCCTACATCATTCAGCCTATCCTCCTATTTGATTCAGTCAATTTCATTCTGGTTTATATTTTGGAAATAAAATGTGAGATCAACCAATGCCTATTTGTGTGCGTTCCTATGCTAATTTGTGTGAAATTTGTATGTGTGAATGTAAGTGCTAACTTTGTTTGTTCTATTAACAATTATACTGTAGCCTCAGTGTCGTTTTCAAATGTTTTAATTAATACCATTTGGCGAGGCGCTAAATGTTGAGTGTTTCTTTTGTTTAGTTTTGTATTCTATTATAGGCTATACCACTTTATATACGAGTGGTTACTTGGGGGAAATACATTATTATACTAGCCGTTTTAAACCTACAAAAAGCCAGATAATTGCCATAACATCACGTCGCCGAAGCCTGCTATGACCAACTTCAAATTCCAAAAGAGCTCCCGACCAAGATCTCCCATAGGCCTACTCAGCTGGCTCCAACAACAGGATGAGGTATGCCAAGGGATACAGGATAGCAGGACATGCAATTTATGTAAAAAGTGCTGTTTTCAGTTTCCAAAATGTTACATGAAATATTTGATAAATGGTCTGAAGTAGGCCTAATGTAAAGTAAGTCTGTGGTAGGCATACATGACAAATTATCAAGAATGCCATATGCCAATGTTAAAGACGAGTTCATAAAATAATATAGGCTTCGATTGGCCTAGAACATAGGCTATTTTGGCTGAGTGGCGGCAGTGGCCACTGATAATAATCTGTAGGCTCATGTCGATCACGGATTGATGTGGCATGCCATACTTGCACAAATCATGACGAGAAAAAAATAAAGACGCATTGTTTTGGTGGCATTATATATAGGCTCTCATAAGTTGTTACACAATCGGGCAGGTATAGCCTTCATAATAAATAAATACCAAGTCGTATGGCTGATATGCCTATTAACAAAAACTATGTTTTAACATTTATAGCCTATAATTATACAGAATAGCCTACAGTATATGTGTGTTTATTTATGTCCTCGCTCATTTTAATAGCTCTGGATTAAGAGCGTCTGCCTATATTGTACAGTGTAACCTGGGTTTGTATAATAGTTTTATATTGTAAAAATGTTTATACGCCGTTGTACAAAGAAACCCGACCTACAAGCTAACAGTGCGTCGCATTACGACCGACGCTGATGAGCTGATGTGGGCAAAGGCTGATCTGGGATCAGCCGCGCCCCTGCAACTTTATCATCTATTTTAAAATAAATTGACCAAATTTCGACAAAACGCATAAGATGGTGATTGAAAGGCAATTTTTAACTAGCGATAGAAACCATAAAGTATTCATGAAAATGTTAATTAAGGCTAGAACACGAAAGGGGAAAATGAATGGGATCCAATGGTGAACAATTCTTTTTGCAATCGGCCGGGGGGGAAAACAGCGCAACTAGCGGCCAATCATAGGAAGTTTTACTTCCGTATTGGAGTCATTTTAAATCGGCAGAACTATGCCCCTGGTCAGAGCAGAATCAGCAGTAATAAGACTAAGGTCACCAAGGCTACAATATAATTTAGACATCATGTTATGTAGACACTAGGATGCCAGGTCATCATTGACCTGACATCCTATAGTGTGTCTGGTTTAGTGCACTGTTTCCCAAAAAGTGGGTCGGGAGTCGGGACCCATTTGTGGGTCACGGACCAATTTTTATGGGTCACGACTCGAGTAAAAATCCTATTTTCTTTTCCAACAAAAAATCTAATATATATTTCAAGAGATGGAAAAGATTACAAAAAAATTAATAAATCAATATGTAACTAAAGACCTACATTAACTATGAGGGAGAGGATGCAACCCAAGTTATTAATAACCATGGTTTATCTTTTTCATTGTTATTATTATTACTTAAGAGAAATACATTAGTAAAGTGAGCAATTACTCCTTCCACCACTGCTGCTGGCTACTGTCAGTCACCCAAGTCCTTACTTTGGTCAAATGGCACCCTCTGCTGGTTGAAATGTTTTAGGCGCTCATTCCAATCCAGCACACATGAATTCACTATGAATGTTTTAGCAGGGATGTGTGACACCACACACACACACACACACACACACACACACACACACACACACACACACACACACACACACACACACACACACACACATTCTCCCAAAACGTAACTTATGGGCCCATGGTTCAGGAAGGTCACCCACGGGGACCACCCTTTCCAGTGCCCGTACAACTCCAAAAAAAATCAGCAACAGTCAGCAACATTCAGATATTACAAAAATCGATTTAAATTAGCAAAATTCCACAATTTTTTTCCTGAGTAGTCTGGGTTGTCACTC
Source organism: Nannobrachium achirus (assembly GCF_963921795.1). Classification (NCBI taxonomy): domain Eukaryota; kingdom Metazoa; phylum Chordata; class Actinopteri; order Myctophiformes; family Myctophidae; genus Nannobrachium; species Nannobrachium achirus. The sequence goes on along the minus strand of NC_137825.1, from coordinate 12,188,345 downwards.
TCGGGTACCATCTCCTCAATAGTCACTTTTTAGACCCAATGTTACACACCTCTCTTACATTGTCACTCATGAGTTCCAGTTAACACACCTCTCTTACGTTGTCACTCATGAGTTCCAGTTAACACACCTCTCTTACGTTGTCACTCATGAGTTCCAGTTAACACACCTCTCTTACGTTGTCACTCATGAGTTCCTGTAATGTTCATTGAGTGAAAAGAGATGGCAAAAGGCAAGACAGGCAAAATCATAACCTCAGCTCAACCTGGGTCACCTGAGTGAGGGGTATGATGTTCGACAGATCCGAAACCCTGATGACCTTGGGATACATCACTGAGGATACGTCCCAGTTGCATGCATGAAATGTATTTTTAGTTATGAATATTATGTGTGCATTAAAATAAAATCAAATAAGCATGATAACAGTAAACAGTTTTATTTTTTTTAGACAGGTCACAATGGGCCAGCAGGGCAGTGCATGAGATCCGAACTGATCTCTTTTTAAACCAGTGGTTTACAACTTTTATACCGTACATCTAGATCAGGGTTCCCCAATAGGCGGCCCACGGGCCATTTGCGGCCCGCGGGGAGCAGCAACAACACTAGTATATCGTAGTTGTCAGTTGGAAACCTCGTATCTCCAAATGTGTACGTTCTTTCGCAAAGTAAAGCCCTGCTTCATCATTCAAGGCTGTCTCACAAAAGTAGTGAAAACAGCAGATCTTCAAGCACACAACGCCTCGCGGTGCGAGGTGTTGTGTGCTTGTAGATTGGCTGTTTTCACTAGTTTAAATCATTTTTAAAATGATAAATGCAAAACGAACGGTTTTGGACATACAATATTTTCACCTGACAATGACGATATCTGAACTGTCAGTGGAGTAGCGGGAACGCCACCGTCGTCCCCTGCAATGCTGTGGCCCTCGGCTTGGTACCCTAGACATGATTTCGACCCTTGGGGAAAACTAATTGGGGAACCCTGATCTAGATCCATGTTGCATCATTTGTGCAATCTGACGAGCTTTAGCCTCTCAGATCCAGAACATAGAAGTTAACAGTTAAAGGGATATTCTACTTTCAACAGGGAAACAGCTTATGGGCTCCACATACATTTTAACTTCAAACTCCATTTTAACCATGATAGATTCAATAAAAACACCCATTATTGTTTCTGGTGACTCATATTACCCTCCTAATATGTGAGGAGGGTAATATGTTCCATAACTTGTTTCACTTATTTTTTATAATTATTTGGGAAAATGGAAAATAATTAAATACAAAAAATAATTATTAAAAATAAATGAAAAAAGTTATTGAAAAAACATGGCCTGCTCACATATTAGGAGGGTAGTATGAGTCACCAGAAAAACATAATGGGTGTTTTTAATGAATCTATCATGGTTAAAATTAAGTTTGAAGTTACAATGGGTGTGTTGAATCAAGCAAATTAAAAACTGTTCCGGGTGTTCATAAAAGCCTGATTAGACAATAAAATGACCAAAGGTTTTTTGAAAGTGGAATATCCCTTTAAATGTTATCAAATCAGTTTAGGGGGATGCCACTCATTTTCAACATTTTACTAGGCCTGTGTCATTAATATATGTTGTGTGGGAATAAAAAAAAAAAAAAAAAGTCTTCCCATTCTGTGTTGCCTAGAACAAACATTATGTACATCTCAGTGACATCACAGATATGTAGTTCTAGGCAGCACAGAATGGGTGGACTTTTATTATTTCCACAACAAGTATAATGTATATTAATGACACATGACACAGTAAAATGTTGAACATGTGTAGTATTCCTCCTTTAAGAGTAAACACAAAAACTTTTTTTTTAAATGTGTGAACACACAAACAAAAACAGTCTGCGACTCTGCCATAGACAATATGAAATTTGGGGTGGGGGGGGGGGGGGGGGGGGGTTGAGCATTGTAGGGAGGATTTGGATGGACATCTGAGGGTGGGTGGGAATGGGGGGGGGGATACTACAGCAGCCCTAGCTTATTGAAAAGCATTCCTTTTGATTGCTGCGATTTTGTTCTTAACAAAATACTTAACAGCCTTCCAGTCACGCCCTTTCAGTGTCTCTGGATTTGCATTGATGCAGGCCATGCAATGATGTTTCTGTGGAACTTCCATTTTCTTTAGGAACAGACCCAGGTTCCTCTCCACAGCAGAAGCTTCTTCTTTTGTCCATGGCCTCTTTACAACAATTTTGCGGCGCCGGCGGCCTAGGTGAAAAAGAGAAACATTTTAAGGCTTATTTATAATGGCGATGCAACGTCTGAATAATGGGCTGTCGTAATAACGCTGCAGACCATAAATATATTAAACCTCAAGTCGAATGCAACCATTCAAATTTCATTTAAAAATCATGGTTAAATTCCAAATTTATTTTCTAATTGAGTAAAAGACCGTTGCCACATTTCAAATGACAAAACTAATCACTTTTGTGGCGCTTTGAAGGTTAGTTGGGGTCACTTCAAAGCTGCCAAACAGTGATTAATTCCTGCAGAAGCCAGTAGGTGTTAGGATGCATGATGACCGCAAGTTCAGCAATATGTTATGTACCTCCTACAGTGCCTCAAAGTAATCATAGTGTTACAGGTACGCTCATTTAGGCATATACAAAGGGACAAGTAGAGTACAGATGGTGTGTCTGTCTGTCTGTCTGTCTGTCTGTCTGTCTGTCTGTCTGTCTGTCTGTCTGTCTGTCTGTCTCTGTCTGTCTGCCAGTAAAGTACAATGTCCCAAAAGACTATACAATGGTTTCAAGGCTCAAGAAAGAAACAGTGTTATATTTGATTTCTCCACATTGTGAACAGCTACAATGTCAAAAAGTTGGATCATGCAGAACACCGCTGCCAACCAGGAGCATGTTCAAATCATAAATATTAGATTATGAACCCATTTAGGACAGGAACCCCTTTTGGGTTTCTTGTTGCCATGTACAGCATAGTAGCCTACATAGCAATTTTTTCTCAACCTTTAAATTTCATGGTATGCCCTTAACTCTGACAATGTAAAAATGGACCTGTCATTGTTCATTATGTTCCATTTGCACACTGTCACAGTTACAGAGTTGTATGGGTCAATTTAGACCCCCCTGAAAACTTAGTTCAGGAATTAGATGTCATTTTTAGAATCAGCCTCAGTCCTAAATGGTTTAAAACAGGCTGTAAAACTGTAACCTAATTTGATCAAGACTGTCATTTGCTCACCTTGTTTGGAAGAAGATGGAGCACTTGTTGACACCTCCTCATCGCTCGATCTGGTTCCTAAAAAAAACAGTTATAAGAACACAATCACTGCCAGTGGTCATTGTGGTGGTTCCAGGCAGTCCCCATTGATCAAGACTGTCATTTGCTCACCTTGTTTGGAAGAAGATGGAGCACTTGTTGACACCTCCGCATCACTCGATCTGGTCCCTAAAAACAGTTATAAGAACACAATAACTGCCAGTGGTCATTGCAGTGGTTCTAGGTGGTACCCAGCTAAATGGATAGTTGGTTAACAAATTGACACTTATAGATCTGTAAATCTGAGTGAAATATGAAATCATATTACACTCCAATATGATCTTGTTATGTCAGTGTTTGTCATCTACTGACCTTTTTTGGAAGAAGTAGATGCCTCCTCCACATCACATGGTCTGGTCACATCATGTGGTCTGGTCTCTGAAAACTCAACATTGCATTGTCCGTTCCCTAAACAGTAATAAGAAAACAATACATTTACCTCCAGCCACAGTAAAGGTTAATGCTGAGATCAAATCTAACTGTATGCAGTTTTTATGTTTAATACTGTATATTACAACCTGTATTATGTACAATATACTGTAGGTGTAACTTTTAAGATTTCATTAATTGCCCAAAATAACCATTGACGGTGTGAAACCCTACCAGACGCTATACAAAGATTTGTATTTGGCACTTCTGCGTTTTAGTATCAAGTGAAGAATGGCAGGAAAGAGGGAGAGAGAGAAGAGGAGAGACATGCAGCAAAGGTAGTCATGAGTGGGACTGGAACACGCAACATGCTGTCAGGCCAAAGCCTATATGTGGCATTTGCCTGGACTACTTGGCCAGCAGGCCAGACTCTATGTTGAGAAACACCACTTCAAATGGGGAGAATAAACCTCGACTTTGTGCTCTTCATGTTGCTCATTGTGGTATGATTGTGTTCCTTTACCGGAATACCGGTTACAGAACCATTTCAAGCCTACACATGTTGCCTGTGAATACTGAAAATGTTACTGCAATGTACTTACCCAACATATCCTCACTCTCTTCGTCTTCGTCGTCACTGTTATCCATCATTGGTACAGTGTCTGTAGAATTCACACAAAAGAATGTTAGAGAAACATTAGCCACATCTATAAGCACACAATGTGTGGCACACATAGTGAGCTTGTAGATCGGCTATTTTCACTACCTCTCAAACATTTTCTAATGGAAAATCTTGGATTTATGCTTTTTGGGGAATGATTTAACCATTAAATTGATTAAAGTAGAAAAAGTTGTAAGCAGTAAAATCATCATTCATGAATCAATATACAATCAGGTCATGTGGTACCTGTAGGAGAGATCTGCATTTGTTGCAAGTCCATCCCAGCAAAGTCCCCTATCCGCCCCTGCTCGAAAGCCATAAGAATCTTGCTGACCTTGGCGATTTGGAGGGTGTCCATGTCCAGCCTATAGAAATCCCTATGTATATCTATTTTATGGCCCATGTATCTTGACAACTGCTCAAGGTCATTCTCTTTGAGGTTGAGTACATTAGAAAGAGTTGCACATTGTTTACGCAGAGATGTTGAACAGACGATATCGGGATTTTCAGCACCACACTCATTGGCAAATCTTCTAAGACAGTCGCATCCTCTTAGCGCGGTTAAGGCCCCTGGCAGCGCAAACAAGTGAACATTGCCTTCCCTCACATCACATTCCTTTCTCTTCTTGCACATTAACTCAAGTGCTTCTTCATTAGCTGGATTAAGTAGGACAGGAACATTCCTGTCTCTCTTTCCTGGAAGTTCAACTCTGGTGAAATGAGAGAACAACATCATCTCTCGGTCTGATAGGCAATGTTTAAGCTCTTCAAGGGGCACCGACTTCTTTCTTGCTTGGAAGTAAGACATTTTCATATTTGAAACTTCACCCTCCCTTCGACGGTTGAACATGATGACACTTGCCAAAGTAACCTCAGCGAGCTCTCTCCAGTTACCGGGTGAGGCCTCTGCTTTCAAGTTAATAAAGTGTTGGTTTTGCAACTTATTTAAATGTGCATGAAGAGCTTTGACATCCCTTGTTAATGGCAGGAGCTTCGGAGCATTGAATCTGGCCTCCTTAAGGTCCCTCAAGGCAGGACCTGACACATATTCATGCCATCTTGATAAAGACACATCTACAAAACTCTGGAACTGCTGTGCTGCCTCAGTATCCTGTCTAATGAGAGCTTCTGATTTTAAGAACAGAGCAAGTTTATTCAATGTTTGGCCAAGTTTAAGCGAAAGACTTGGTGTTTCCGTCTTACTCGTTGTGATGTTGAAACCGGTTACTTTTCGTACAGCTTCGATGGTCACCATGAAATTTGCAGGATTCACCAGATCTAGGACTGTCTCCAGAGCCGTCTCATTTCTTGCTGTCTTTATCAGTCTCGCGAAATCCCTCAGCCTCTGTCTGACATGTTTGGTTGTTTCTGACATTTTCGTCATTGACTTATTTATCAAATGGTTAGCAAAATCTCTGATTACTGGCTCACGTTTGATGATTTCTGTGATATCATCAGGACGCATGATAGAAACCATTTTCTTGAATTTCTCTGAACTGCCTGTAATAGTTGGGTCTGCAAACGAGCTGGCGGACAGCACTCTGTTTTTGCCACATCTGGTCTTGTTTGCCTTTTCTTCTGGTGTCTGGAAACTGCACTTTAGAGCGTGTTTCCACAGCAGTTTTCTTTTTATCAGCGCCAAGCAGTTCTTGCAATGAACAAACGCTTTCCCCGTGACATCTTTAATGGGTCTCTTCCTAGCAATGAGGCACCCTTCTCCACTCTTAAGCACAGATGCATTGTGTAGGAAGTTGCCAGTGTTTCTTAAGAGTTCCAATTGTCTTTTTCTTTCCTTTGAATTCTTAGGAAAGCTTAAGGCCTTGGCAACAGCCACCTCCTTACTGTGACGACGTTCCAGATGTCTTGCATATTTAAGAACACAAGTTTCACAGAAGTGGCAGTACTGCTTTTTGTTGTATATTCTTTTTCCATCAAGGTTTTTGGAGACTGCCAAAACAGACACTGTTGGTACATCATCTGGTGGAACGTCATCTTCTGTACCAGGTGGACTCTCTGATGCCAAAACAGACACTGTAGGTACATCATCTGGTGGAACGTCATCTTCTGTACCAGGTGGACTCTCTGATGGTAAAACAGACACTGGTGTAGCGCCATCTTCCGTACCAGGTGAACGTTTTGATGTTGACGTGCATCGCAGTACACTGTCTTTTCTAATGCTCTTACCCAAACTTTTCAGAGTTGTGGTGCTCTTTCCTCGAGCATTCGGCTCTGGAATCCGATCTGTCAGGTCATCTGAGCCACTTTCTCTTTCACTGCCATCATCGGAGCTCTCAACATAATGAGCTGGTGGGCGGTATACTTCCCCGCTACCTGTGCTGCTCTCATCATCGGAGCTCTCAACATCACTTTGAGGTGGTAGGTGGAATTCTTTCACGCTATGTGCGGAGTCATCATCGGAGCTCTCAACATCACTTTGAGGTGGTAGGTGGAATTCTTTCACGCTATGTGCGGAGTCATCATTGGAGCTCTCAACATCACTTTGAGGTGGTAGGTGGAATTCTTTCACGCTATGTGCGGAGTCATCATCGGAGCTCTCAACATCACTTTGAGGTGGTAGGTGGAATTCTTTCACGCTATGTGCGGAGTCATCATGGGAGCTCTCAACATCACTTTGAGGTGGTAGGTGGAATTCTTTCATGCTATGTGCGGAGTCATCATGGGAGGTCTCGTCATCAAGTTGAGGTGGTGGGTGGAATTCTTCTCTGCTATATTCTTCATCCGACAAGACCGACATCCCTACAGACGGTGCAGCGGAGCTTTCGGCAGGAGCCTGAGGATCCAGGAACACATCCAACGAGTCACTATCCTGAATAGAATATAGAAAATATAATTGGTCTGGTGGACAGTAACTAAATACATTTACTTGAGTAGTGTACTTAAGTCGATTTTGAGTATCTGTAATTTTCTTGAGTGTCTTTAAAAGCATCTACTTTTGAACACCTTTTTTTTTACAGTAAGTACTTCAGTACTTTACCAGTTAAAAGTTTCCCAGCGAGGTGGCTCCAATTAGCCCTTCGCTAAATCCCACCCCAAACAGCGATTGTCCAATGCCAATCCAAATAGTTTATCAGCTCTTGCTATGCAGGTTGGGGAGGAACTTAGCAAAGCCCCCCCCCCCCCTTGTAAAAAAGCAGATCTACAAGCTCATAGTGTGGCACTTGATGCCGCGCTATGAGCTTGTAGATCTGCTATATCTCAACAGCTAAAGTGTGACATAATGCTTAAAACCCCAAAAGCGGTTCCTGTTCTGAAAGGCTTAAGCGTACCTTGATGCTGGACTTTGCACGTGTAGAGTTTCTGGGAGGTGGCCGTGCAGGGTATATGGGAGGTGGGTGTACATCTACTGGCACCTGCAAAAGGTCACAATAGAAAAACAAAATGTGTTCAACTCAGTGTTCACCTCGTTCTACTAGCAAGTGTAGACAGAAACAACTGGATTTTAAATACCTTGAGGTCGGTGTCTTCTGGCACGGTGATTGTTCCAGGTTTAGGCACAGCTGTTCTAGCTGGTTTTGGCTCCAAACGTTGTCTCTTTGTTGGAGGTAACACCTGTGCATTTGTACGACACTGGAAAAGAAAAGTAAATCATGTTTTAGCTGGAAATTCCATCTTTAGACCTGTAGGGTCATTTTAGCCGCACTAAGAGCTTGTAAATCTGCTATATCTCAAAAGCCAAAGTGTAAGCGGTTCCTGTTCTGAAAGGCTTAAGCGTACCTTGATGCTGGACTTTGCACGTGCAGAGTTTCTGGGAGGTGGCCGTGCAGGGTTTATGGGAGGTGGGTGTACATCTACTGGCACCTGCAGAAGGTCACAATAGAAAAACAAAATGTGTTCAACTCAGTGTTCACCTCGTTCTACTAACAAGTGTAGACAGAAACAACTGGATTCTAAATACCTTGAGGTCGGAGTCTTCTGGCACGGTGATAGTTCCAGGTTTAGGCACAGCTGTTCTAGCTGGTTTTGGCTCCAAACGTTGGCTCTTTGTTGGAGGTAACACCTGTGCATTTGTACGACACTGGAAAAGAAAAGAAAATCATGTTTTAGCTGGAAATTCCATCTTTAGACCTGTAGGGTCATTTTAGCCGCACTAAGAGCTTGTAGATCTGCTATATCTCAAAAGCCAAAGTGTAAGCGGTTCCTGTTCTGAAAGGCTTAAGCGTACCTTGATGCTGGACTTTGCACGTGCAGAGTTTCTGGGAGGTGGCCGTGCAGGGTATATGGGAGGTGGGTGTACATCTACTTGCACCTGCAGAAGGTCACAATAGAAAAACAAAATGTGTTCAACTCAGTGTTCACCTCGTGCTACTAACAAGTGTAGACAGAAACAACTGGATTCCAAATACCTTGAGGTCGGTGTCTTCTGGCAAGGTGATTGTTCCAGGTTTAGGCATAGCTGTTCTAGCTGGTTTTGGCTCCAAACGTTGGCTCTTTGTTGGAGGTAACGCCTGTGCATTTGTACGACACTGGAAAAGAAAAGTAAATCATGTTTTAGCTGGAAATTCCATCTTTAGACCTGTAGGGTCATTTTAGCCGCACTAAGAGCTTGTAAATCTGCTATATCTCAAAAGCCAAAGTGTAAGCGGTTCCTGTTCTGAAAGGCTTAAGCGTACCTTGATGCTGGACTTTGCACGTGCAGAGTTTCTGGGAGGTGGCCGTGCAGGGTTTATGGGAGGTGGGTGTACATCTACTTGCACCTGCAAAAGGTCACAATAGAAAAACAAAATGTGTTCAACTCAGTGTTCACCTCGTTCTACTAGCAAGTGTAGACAGAAACAACTGGATTTTAAATACCTTGAGGTCGGTGTCTTCTGGCACGGTGATTGTTCCAGGTTTAGGCACAGCTGTTCTAGCTGGTTTTGGCTCCAAACGTTGTCTCTTTGTTGGAGGTAACACCTGTGCATTTGTACGACACTGGAAAAGAAAAGTAAATCATGTTTTAGCTGGAAATTCCATCTTTAGACCTGTAGGGTCATTTTAGCCGCACTAAGAGCTTGTAGATCTGCTATATCTCAAAAGCCAAAGTGTAAGTGGTTCCTGTTCTGAAAGGCTTAAGCGTACCTTGATGCTGGACTTTGCACGTGCAGAGTTTCTGGGAGGTGGGTGTACATCTACTGGCACCTGCAGAAGGTCACAATAGAAAATGTGTTCAACTCAGTGTTCACCTCATTCTACTAACAAGTGTAGACAGAAACAACTGGATTCCAAATACCTTGAGGTCGGTGTCTTCTGGCACAGTGATTGTTCCAGGTTTAGGCACAGCTGTTCTAGCTGGTTTTGGCTCCAAACGGTGTCTCTTTGGTAGAGGTAATGCCTGTGCATTTGGACGACACTGGAAAAGAAAAAGTAAATCATGTTTTAGCTGGATATTCCATCTTTAGACCCGTAGGGTCATTTAGATACTCTCAAGAGGTAAAATCAGTGTGAGGATTTTAAAATTACCTTGAGGGCAGACTCTGCTGGTGCTTTGCTTCCATAAAATAATTGTCCTTCCATCTGCAGATTGTCAGAATAGAAAAAAAATGATCAACTAATGCCACCACCAAATGTAGGCTTACACAATACACATTGTACACTGGCAGTACATTGCAATTTAAATTAAGATTAGCCATGGTACACAGCATCTGGGAAACTCTCCAACAGTCACATGGAGCATTGGAAAAAATGTTCCAAACCAAGGACATGCAGAGAGTGTTAGAGAGGCAGCGGCTGACATCCCATTAAGAGGGCACCTTTTGGACAAAAGACGAGCTGTACGGCTGAGAGATTTGGTATATAGTCTTTTTATTGGCCTAAAATATTGTCTACTGTATACATACCTTCATGAATCCACTTGTCGACTGGCTGTGGGGATTGGCAATTTTTTTATAGGGGTTTCTTGTGACCCTCCCATTATAATCCTATGACAGGCAAAAATGTCAATCTTTCCTTTTGCTTTAAGTAGCATGTAATGTAACATGTCAAACATGTCTGTTTTTAGCCCAAGGAGTGTTTTTTGTTCAAAACTAATGCTTGGAATGGATACACAATCATGAAAACTCCCTAGTTTGACATGTCACATGCTACTTAAAGCAAAGGAAAGTTTGACATTTTTGCCTGCCTTAAGGATTATAATGGGGGGGTCACAAGAAACCCCTATAAAAAAATGCCCAATACCCACAGCAAGTGGATTCACGAAGGTATGTATATAGACAATATTTTAGGCCAATAGAAAAGACTATATACTCAATTTCCCACTTTAAATAAAAGAGGCCTGTCGGCCTAAATAGAGAAAATAGCAGATCTAAAAGCTCTCATGGTGCTGCGACACGTTGAGAGCTTCTAGATCTGCTCTTTAAGGGGGGCAACCCAGCACTCGTCATCTACTAGAGATGTGGTGTAACAACATGGATTTCTAAACACATTTGTTCAACACAAAATGCTGCATTCGAGTTCAGGGATGCTGAATGCTGCATTTTTTCCCTTTATTTCATCCTTCATCAAATTCTAATGCAGAATTTTAAAACTTCTTTTGTAGCCTTGAATTAGAAAAGGCTTTATCAAGTATTCCAGTACTACTCAAACCTCCCTAGAATAATAGTTATGGTGAAAACAACTAGGCCTTCCAATTAATTATTATTATTAATATTATTATTACCCCAATACATCTATAACATTTTTTGTAGTGACAATAACCTAAGTAAGTAAGTTGAGAGGTTTTAAGACGGTCAATAAACTGTTTCTTAACAGCTCTATATCAAATTATTCAACATAAACCTGTTTTTTACTCAAAACCAGAAACATTGTGACTGATAGGGACTAACTATCAAACACTATCAATCATCATACCCTTGACACCCGACTCCATTTAGTCAACCCCAAATTCATTCTAATCCTTACAAAGCTTGCTGGACAAGTCAAATGGCAAAACAGACAGAAAACATCCTCACCTCTCAGCCCAGCACTAGTGTGTCAGTGAGTGATCTGCTGCTCAGTGCCCATCCCCCACCTGTGCCTCAAGCTAATCAACTAAAGGACCTTCAGCTGTGGCAACCCCCCCCCCCCCCCCCCTCCTCCCCTCTCCCTCTCCCTTCGTTCACAACTCAACAAACAAATCTGTTTCTAACTCCACTCCAAGCCTTACCCAAATCAAACACGGATCAATGTTATTTCATACAATGTTTTCACTTGCAAATGAGTGATACAGGGCTGTATCATTGATATATTAATGTGAATAAACTACTTTCTGGGAGGGAGTTCCAGGGGGTCCACATGCAGCTTATTTGAAACCAAATTATGGGTTTGCAACCTTTGTACATTCTCAGAGTTAAATTAACATTGATTTATATAAATAGGGTGCTCAGAGACAGAAATGCCATTAAATGGGACTCCATAGACTAATGCATGTCAAACTGGGGGGTCCTTGAAAGTAAAGAATCACTGCTAGAGCTGTAAAAAGCTTATTTTATGGGGGTCCCTGGCAGATCTTTTCAAATGGGGCTAATTATTGTCAATTTGGGGGTCCTTGACATGAAAAAGTTTGGGATCACTGGATTAGACAATTTATTTCATACATAAAAAAATCTAGAAGAGTGAAACTAAAGCTTCAAAAACATTCTATTGGCTCAATGAACTCATTTTATGACAAAGATAAGCATTCTTACCTTACTTTATGAAGAAATGTGTCTGAAAGTCCAAATACATTGTCTGGAAGAAGAAAACATTAAACTGTCCCAGTCTGTCTGGCTTGTTTTTCCTTTCAGTTTTGATTCCAGCTCATCAACGAATTGACAAGCTAGAGCTAACACGTGATTGGTTCAAAGCTCTGTTTGAGGCGGGCCTGTGTGTGTGAGTGTGTGTAACTGTACTAGCATTGTCCGGTCTCCGGGGGGCAGGCACGAGCACAAACTCATACACTCGCCACACACTCTGGTGGCACCATTGGCCACTTTTGAAACCCTACCTAAAAATTTCACCAGAGCATTGTGGGAGTGTCTAGACTGGATTTCAATGAAAAAAACATGTGGGGTCCGATTTTCGGACCCCATGAGTCAAACGGGGCCCACATTATGACTGGGCTAACTCCTTTTGGGCCCCATGAGTTACGTTTTGGGAGAACACACACACACACACACACACACACACACACACACACACACACACACACACACACACACACACACACACACACACACACACACACACACACACACACACACACACACACACACACACACACACACACACACACACACACACACGCGTCCTTGAAATACAATTCAAGCATTTAGCAGACACTCTTAACTGGTTAACCCAGAGTAGCTAAGCAGATTAATGGGTGATTTCAAAAGAATCGTTCACTTTGTGATGCAAGCATGAAACTTGGTACATATACACTTCGAATCCCACTCTTTTCAAAAATAGCGGTAGCCAAGCAAAATTTCAAGATGGCGGCCCCCGAAATCCAAGATGTCTGTCCAAAAATGTTGTTTTTCCTTTATAACTCAAATTGCATTGATTTTAAGACCCATAAATGTATTGATGTTGAATATAAAGATGGGCATTGCGAATGTTTTGGTACCAAGTACATGTCTGTATCTATTACTGATCTTGAGATACAGCATATAGTCGGAGTAGATTAATAGCTAATTTCATAAGAATCGTTCACTTTGTGATGCAAGCATGACATTTGCCACAAATGCTCTCTAAGGGACCCTCTTATGGAAAAGGGCGCTGGCCACTCAAAATTCCAAGATGGCGACCGTTTTCTTCAAGATGGCCGCCACCTTAGCGGAGCAGATAGTGATATGATCTATCAGGACGTCATACAAGCATGAAAAGTGCCATGAACCGTATCCATACCTCACTCAGACACATGAAATGTGAAGATGTTCCCAAGATGTTCCCAAGATGTGTGTTTTACCAAATAGTTTTAATCGCATTTGCAACTGCACAGTGCTGTGCAGACAAAACCCAATTTGAAACATTTGCACCTTCCGCTGCAGCCTGATTTGCAGCCACATTTGGTGAGTTCTTGGCAACTCTCTGCAAGTGGTGAATTGGCTGTCCAGAAGATCAGCCATTCTTCACCAAACCTCTTCCATCCCCTGTCAGCTGAACTCTCTGATTCTGGCTGACGCTGGGTGGACTGACCCCATATGCAGCTTGCCTGATACGCAGCACGTTTAGTGTGTTGAAGCAGAGCTGCTCTTGTTGGAGGTTCGGGCAAACATGTCCAGTCTAGCTTCATTCACACTAACAGCTGTGCTTGATCGACCATACATAAGGACCACAAACCGCTCCAGTGTCTTCAGGTCAACTTCATTAAGTTCAATGGGATATTGGCTGAGTTTGGTGAAGATGGGAGAAACCTCTGAGCAAATATCCCATGTTTGCCAGGCAGACTTTTTGCCTTTATTGCGTATCGAAACCAGTAAAGGCATGAAAGAACAGTATGCCTTTTGTCTTTTCTGGTCCAATACAGCGGTACAGTTCATGTACACCAATCCACCTTAGACTCTGACCATGACCAAATGCAACCCACAGCTGCTGGAGACCAAGGACCTGAAGTGAGGGAAAGATTCTTAATCCTATGACGAGAATGTCAGTATCATTTGATCAGGATGGCTTTGCTACCCTCCTCTGTGGCATGCCTGGCATGTACAAAGATCTGTGTATCAGCTACTTCATGGAAACATTTGTTTAGACTAACCAGACTGGTTTCAGAGGTGCTCAAGACATCTGGTCCCTTGGTTACAACAACCATGTTTGGCACAGTCATTTGTGCAATCTTGTCAGCCAGAAAGTGGAAGAGGTCTGTCTTGTTATCATTATGTCTGAGAAGATTGTGCCAATTTGAAGGAACTTTATTTTTGTTTGTCACTTGGTGTCGACCTCCCTGGCCTCGTTTGGATCTTGTTTCCATTTTGAGGCTTGATGGACTGTACACATCAAAGACAATGTGTGTACTCTTATATTTCATGGCATAAGCATGTATTGTGGGTAGAACACCAAGCTCGGCATCAGCCAGAATCACAGAGTCCAGCTGACTGGGGATGGAAGAGGTTTGGTGAAGAATGGCTGATCTTCTGGGCAGCCAATTCACCAGTTGCAGAGAGTTGCCAAGAACTCAACAAATGTGGCTGCAAATCTGGGTGCAGCGGAAGGTGCAAATGTTTCAAATTGGGTTTTGTCTGCACAGCACTGTGCAGTTGCAAATGCGATTAAAACTATTTGGCAAAACACACATCTTGGGAACATCTTGGAAACATCTTCACATTTCATGTGTCTGAGTGAGGTATGGATACGGTTCATGGCACTTTTCATGCTTGTATGACGTCCTGATAGATCATATCACTATCTGCTCCGCTAAGGTGGCGGCCAATGCCGGCCATCTTGAAGAAAACGGTCGCCATCTTGGAATTTTGAGTGGCCAGCGCCCTTTTCCATAAGAGGGTCCCTTAGAGAGCATGTGTGGCAAATGTCATGCTTGCATCACAAAGTGAACGATTCTTATTAAATTAGCTATTAATCTACTCCAACTATATGCTGTATCTCAATATCCGTAATAGATACAGACATGTATTTGGTACCGAAACATCCGCAATGCCCATCTTTATATTCAACTTCAATACATTTATGGGTCTTAAAATCAATGCAGTTTGAGTTATAAAGGAAAAACAACATTTTTGGACGGACATCTTGGATTTCGGGGGCCGCCATCTTGAAATTTTGCTTGGCTACCGCTATTTTTGGAAAGAGTGGGATTCGAAGTGTATATGTACCAAGTTTCATGCTTGCATCACAAAGTGAACGATTCCCTCATTAATCTGCTTAGCTAGAGTGACAATAAGCAAGGACAGCTCAAGGTAATTCTTCACATCCAGAGCAATAGTAAGCTAGGACAGGGTTTCCCAAAGTGGGTACCGTGGCACCCTAGGGTGCTGTGATGCCATTCCAGGGGTGCCTCAGAATACGTTTATAACAGCCCCTGAACTGTAGTGCAGAATAAGGCCACGCAGCATACTGAAATCACGTAGAGTTGTTTTATTTGCCCCACGGGACCACGTGAAAACTGTAAATGTAATCACATAACAAACACACATATTCTTAAACATGAAATTATAAACATGAAATATTTTTAACATCGATGTCCTTGTCTTTTTAAATGTCCGTTTTTAGTGTTCTTTTTAATGTCCGTCAACCATGAAATGAATGAATGGAATGTCCAGATCACCATGAACTTCAAGGTCACATAAACATACAAATGAAATTAAACCAGGACAGACAAACAAGCAGGTGGGTAACATACCGTGTTCGCCTTCTGCCAGAACACATTCAGGAGTGTTAGTTCTTCTTTTATTATTTTAAATTATTATAGAGAGACCCCCTCGCGGGACAGACTCCCTTCCTCTTCTGCAAACAGAGCAGTTCTGACAAACCCAGAGGCCGACAGGTGAAATAAGTAAGCATTGATTGAGTAAGCAGTGATTAGAGCACCTGGCCTGCACCCCACAGACCAGTGCACCTACAGATGGCACTATTTCACAGACAGTTACCCATAAAATAAACAACAATGAATAACACATCAGAACCTTATTCAAAAGTTAAATAAAAATACCAAAACTCAACAGCCTTACAGCGACCGTTACAACGTTGATAACATTTGGAATTCATCAATATCACTACATCAATATCACTTCACTGTGCTTAGTAAAACAGACCTGATTTGCACTGTATGCCTACTTGAATTATGTTTCCATCTACGGCCAACTCTCGTCACCATCCAAAAATAATAATTGTCTCAGTTATCAAAATAAACGGACCAAAAACCAAAACAATGCTCATAAACAACAAAAGCACAAATCCCATAACCATGGGGGACCAGACCATGGAAGAGGTTGACACATTTACATCAGTAACTGGGAAGTGTTTTAGCTGTGGACGGTGGGACAGAGGAGGATGTGAAGGCAAGAATATGGAAAGCAAGAATCACATTCAACATATTAAATAAGATGTGGAAAACCAAAAACATCTCACTCAATACCAAACTCAACTTCTTCAACTCCAATGTCAAATTCATACTGCTGTAAGGATGTGAAACCTGGAGGACCACCAATAACATCACCAATAAACTGCAGACATTCATCAACCACTGCCTAAGATTCATCCTAAGGATCTTCTAGCCCAGTATTTCTCAAATGGTGGTATGTATACCCCTAGGGGCACGCAGGGGTACTGCAGGGAGTGAGGAAAAACTCAAAATGGGAATGTTTTTTACTGTTATGACAGTTTGTGTGAACCTGCTCATCTGAACATTTCTAAACCAAATTACATCAATTACTTGACTAGTAGTAACTGTTATTAAATAGAAAGCAATGCTTATTTTACATTATGCTGTTTTATTTTGAACATATTGGCATTGGAAATGGACTTTTGGTGTCAATTCTACTGTAGTCAGGGGCTTGGCTTCGGAAATCAGTGTAAGGGGGTACTGCAGCCCAAAAAGATTGAGAACCACAGTTTTAGCCAAACTGCATTAACATCATCAACCTGAGGGAATGCACCAAACAAGAACCAACAGAGGTACAGCTGTTGAGGAGAAAGTGGAGCTGGGATTGGTCACACACTGAGGAAAAGCTCGTAAATAACCAAACAGGCTCTAAGGTGGAACCCACAAGGCAAGCGGAGCAGAGGGTGAGACAAAAACACCTGGAGAAGAAGCACAGAGTAAGAAGTGAAAGAGAAAATGGCTCAAGACAGACCAGGGTGGAAAGCATTCATCAATGCTCTACTACGTTCTGAACGGAATATAAAGGCCCAAGAAAAACAAAAACATTTCAGATGACTAAAATGTGACTAAAACTAAATATAATTATATTCAAAAGACTATGACTAAAGCTAAATAAAATAAAAAATACTGTCAAAATGAACACTGCACCACAGTAGCCTATAAAAAAAATGGGTGAAATAAAAGAGCTGAAGTTTTCTGTGACTTTGCTCCAGATGTGGAGCATAACATAAACACATTCATGTTGCTTCTCCATGAATAGTTCAATGCTTTATAAACCAACAGTCTATGTTAAACCTTGCAATGCCTTATATGAACCTATAAGGCTGTCAAATTAATATTTGAATATCGAATATTCCCACGAATATGGAAGAAAAAACTCCGGCCACACTCTGTTGTAGCCTACTACTGAAACATAACTCTGGCCAGTGGCCACACACGGTTGTACTCTTATAGCTACTGGAATTCTATAACTCTCTCACCCTGCTCTCTCCTCACACACACTGTGATGCTGTTAGCTTGATAGCTTCACCCTCTGAGTCTGTGAGTAACAAACAAACTGTTGCAGAAAAGATATCTGTCTGCTAATTTGCCAACTTTCTCTTGCTATGAAGGAAGGAACTCACCATCATATCGTTGTCTCCACGGCATTTCCAGGCTAAGAAAATGTTAATCCATGTCAGGGAAAGTAAACATGCAGACTTTAATGAATGTAGCGTTATATTGAAAAATGTGACTTATAGAATATTGTTACCTCAGGAGGAGCTGTTATAGGCTACACAATGTACACATGGTCACATATGTCTGCATGACACACTACTCTTGACATGCATCTTCTATCTACACCTCTTTCTGCTGAATGAGTACAGAGTGACAGCATGCGCGCTGCTTAGATCCAATAAAAATATATATTTTGTATATTTTTATAAGTTGATAATATTTTTGTAGTATTCTCCCTGTAAAATAATAATAATAATAAGGGTAATAAGGGTAATAATAATAATAATCGAATATATTCGTAGCCAATTTCTAAGACCAATATTCAAATTTAATTTCGGAGGAATGTTGACAGCTCTATAAACCTATGTTAAACCACGCAATGCTTTATAAACCAACAGTTGTATGTTAAATCACGCCGGTCCAAACTAGGGATGCCCGGTTGACAGTGGTCAAATGATATATATAATATTTTGTAATTCCAGTACAGAACACATTGGTTTCAAATATGACCATTAGATGAGAACACATTGGGTTATTGATTTATTGAGTAAATAATCCATGGAAGATGTACCATCATGGTAAAACCAAATTGCAAATTGCAACACTAGATTTTATTTTTTACTTTTTTAACCCAGCGTAGACATATATGAGCTACTTTCTATCAAGAAATTCAGTTCAGGTGATAATTTCTTTTCACTCGTGGGAAGTCACTCAACGGTCCTGTGTACCACCTGGTTCCAAATGTCACATAGCCTAATGCAGGAGGCAGCGGCAACTGGTGTTATAGAAGACGAGCGCTTCCGAAGTTCAACACTTAGAAAAAAAAAACATTTATTTATTTATTAACAGATACAACTCATAAATGTCTACGCTGGGTTTTTCTGAAACAAACACTTTGCAGATAGAAAGAGGAGTCTTTCCATACAGCCCCAATTTTGGTGAGTTTGACGTCGTCTAATACAATCTGATAGCATAAAACAGTTTTGATGCATTGGCTGCCTATGGGAGGCATTGCAACCCTAGATTCAACCGATTTAAAAACAATCTTGCAATTTGCAGCTAGGTAAAACCATATTACCGGAATGTATTTCATTACATTACATTTTCTTTCCTCCATTAGTTTCATTACAGTCACAAAAATCAGTTAAACCAAGTAATTCAAACACAAATCTAATCTAAAGCTAAACTTAAAATCACTTTTGATTAAATATAGTTGCTGTCAGGTTGAAACCTCATATCTTCATGTTTCAACTGTTTATCTTTTATGATTTTCTTTTCATAAATGATTCTTCTCTTTGTCTTACAAAATAATTGCAACAAAACAAGCCAAAATTGATATAAGCTCATGACGTGTCACAATGCATAGTGTTTTGAGCTTGTAGATTGGCTAATAGCCTGTGACTACTAAATAATATCATTGGATCCATTGGAACACATGGTTCTTTTTTTTTTCTTTTTTTTTTTTTACATCTCCTGAAAAGTAACAGTTTTGGACATATGAGGTTTCCACTGGACAGAGACAAAATATGTGAACCAATGTAGCAAATAAATGGTCTTTGGAAAGGTTTGGACTTTAAATGTGTTGTTTGTTTCATAGAAGTTGATGATAGGGACGTGCAGAACATGTTAGAGAGGCAGGGTCTGAAAGTTTTAAAAGGGCATTTTGGTGAAAATATAAAAAAATAGCAGACCTCCAAACTCACAACACGTTGCAGCACGATAAGTTGTGAGCTTGGAGGTCTAACCCAATACTTGTGGTACTGTACAGTAGCCTACTGTACTTCTGAAAACTGAAATTCAGGGAAAACATTTATTCAACAAATAAATAATGGAGGATTTTTGCGATCTAAATATAATTTAAATTATGCATTTATGAAACAATATGAATACACAATAATTTAAATGTGTGCTCTGGTTTGAGGTATTTATGTTTTTATTCCAGTTCAAATTAAAATATCCTCAATAATTCTACCAGGTTCCTTCCAGGAACACGTTTAAACACCGTTTACACCAACAGCTACTTTCACTGTTGTTTTACACTTATTAATCAATAAGGTAGGTGAGGCTAGACAAGCCTAGTGTTTCTCTCTAAGCCCTGTTAGGACACCTGGACAATGCTGCTGTAGCAGCATGTAAAAAGACTGTAAATGTATGTTTTCCCCTCCGTCCGTCCGTGCGTCCGTGCGTCCGTCTGTGCGTGCGTCCTCGCAGTTTGTGAACAGCTAATCTCAGTCACCGTTGGCCCGATCGCTGCCAAACTGAGCACACACACTCCCTGGATGCCAATCTAGAACCTCTGCCCCACATTTTTCAAATCGGCCTCATGGTGGCGCTATAACAGGCCGATTTGTGTGGCCTGGTTGTTACCAGCTAATCTCCGGCGCCGTTGGCCCGATCGCTGCCAAACTGAGCACACACACTCCCTGGATGCTAATTCAGAACCTCTGCCCCACATTTTTTAAATCAGCCTCATGGTGGCGCTATAACAGGCCGATTTGTGTGGCCTGGTGGAGACCTGTGTTTATGTAATGTGTCCGATATCTGAAATGAAACCAAAATTAACTGAGGATTCTATTGTGATCAGTTATTATCTCTGGCCAGAGTTCAGTGCATTTAACCCTAACTTTAATCTCTGCTAAATAATAGATCATTCAATCTAAATTGATATTAATGCATTACTTTGTTTACGCAACTGTTTCAGTTCTCACTCACTTTTAGGTGAATGAATATTTGAATATTCAGAATCTGTGTTGAATTGATGTTTTTCTGTGTGATGACCATTTAGTTGCTGTGCTGGCTCACATATTGTACATTAAATAATAAAATGATTGCATGTTATAATGATTGCAACTCATAAACTCTCACACATGATAAATGATTACATATAAATGATTTATGGTCAATTAAAAGATAAGACCCTTTCACAGACATGGCTGACTATGGCAGAGTACTTCCACTAAAATTTAGATGTTTTTACTGTTAATGATTGTGTCTAGACCAGCCCTGGAATGAGGTGCCAACCGCTGATACCAAGTCTGCTTATTTACTGACTTTTGGCTTCTTTTGTTTTTGTTACGGGTAAAAATTGAGAACCGTGGCTTGCTTTAAAAAAGCAATGGCTTCTTTGGCAAATCTAACCAGACAACATTTCTATCATGTATACGGTAGGCTATAATATAATTCTAACCAGCCAACATTTCTATCATGTATACGGTAGGCTATAATATACAGTAATTCCCCGTAGGTTTGTGGAGGAGTGAGAATCACATTGAGAGACAACATCTGGTCTGGTGTCTCTACTTATTTAACCCTGGCACAAGCATGTGTGTAATGTTATAATAAAATAACCAAAACATAAATTATTATACATAGTAATTTTACTGATTTACGCATCCAATCTTTTTTGTTTGTTTGTTACTTTAGAAATAAGCCATATCGTTGGGCTTGTTTTGGCTTATTTTTTTAGGGAAAATTTGGCTTATTTCTCTCGCAAGATTTGGCTTTGTTTTTGGCTAGAATTTGGAGGTGGTGGTTTGGCTTATTTCTCTCACGAGAGATGGCAACACAGGTGCTACCTCATACCAATACAAGAATGCTCACCGCAAAACACACTCGCCTTAACCTCAGTAAAACTATGTCTAAACCTAAACCTATTCCTCAACGGTTTAACCTAACCTTATTCTTAACCTCACCAAAACAGTGCCAAAACCTAACCCTATTCCTAACCTTAACCTCAGTAAAACTATGTCTAAACCTCAACATATTTCTAACCTTCTCAGTAAAACAAATACAATAATACAAGAACCGCGGCCGCCACACCAAGCGTTTTTTGTTTGTTTTTGTTTTGTTTTTTTTAGCTCTACGAGACCCAAACTAGTGATAATAGTAGATCTACAAGCACACAACACGTAGCCACTGCAAAGCACAACTATAGAATTTGATTCAATGAAGGGTCAAGTTGCAATGCAACATTTAGGTCTTTTAATGTAGGAAACGGAAAAAAAATAGATATTTACTTGTGGCCCATGAAAATGTAAGGGTTCCAAGTTCCGACCCCTGGTTTAGGAACCAGCAGAAAAGGGTTTTCTGTGTCTTAACATGAAGTGACAAGACAACAATGACGGTTGGATGATCATTGCTAAATGTAACGGTTGTGGATGGATTCTACTCTAGAGATTATTCAACATACTTCTACGGTTGTTGCTTCTTTGCTACACTATAGAGTATGTAACATACTTCTACATGTAACAAAACAGCTTATAATCATGTTTTAACGTGGGATGAACGTCCATTTGAATATATTTCTATATATATATATATATATATATATTTTTTTTTTTTGTATATATATTTTTTTTAAATTAGCGTTTGTTATTAAATTAGGCCTACAGTATATATGCACTCTTGGCATTGATGCCACACACTCCTATTATAACTAGTACGTAACCTGCCTCTCTAAATTGCATGATCTTTAAATTAAACTTTAACATCTGTTCTGTCTTCAGACTGAACATGCTGTTTTGGAATGTTCTATGTTCAGACAAATCTGAACATAGAAAATAGAACTATTTGGCTAATAAAATAAAATAAACACAGTAAGACACTGTAATGTTAGTTGTATATAGTGGAGACATAAATGCTATTCTGACTGACACATGCATACTGCGTGTGGGGGCGCACGCCCCAATAGGACCTCAACAGTCAACAAAGTCTGGAGAAGCCACATCACAGCACAACTATAGAATCTGATTCCATGAAAGGTCATAAACGGCAAAACCTCCACATTTGTTAGATTTGGTTATCATTTGAGAGAGTTACCTTTTTGTTTAGAATACATATCTGTGGAAAGGGATAATTAGGGTCTTAATCAGGGTCTAAAAGGTCATCTTTGTGCTGAATTTAAAAGTTGATTGAACAGAAGTGCATGTCCTCCCTTCTTCACCTGGGGGCAGCAACGACTAGGCTGCATCTCTGAAAACACAAGCTTATGGTTAGAATGACATTGAAAACATTTAGAATCAATATGTGTAGGTTTAACAGTCTTATAAATGTGTGTAACAGTCTTATAAATGTGTATTAGTTTTAAAAGTCTTATAAATGTGTGTACTTTATATGGGTGAAACATACTAATTCTACCTCTCATAGAACATGACAGACAAGCAGGACGACCAATGAATGAGCCAGGACTGATTGATTGACATTTAGACTGACAGACAGGCTACAGTACACTAAAGGACTTTGAATGACAGATTGACAGGCAGGAATTATCAGATCAAATGAACATTCAATCTAATCTCATACTGAGGATTTTACATCTCCTTTGCTGAATAGAAATAATTATCTTTTTTACACACTTCTCATATTAGTAAATAAATAACTGCTTCACAACAACAGTGCTGCTGCAACTAAGCGGCAACGGCTGCTAAAGTTATAATAGCTTCATGGATTACATGCAGTAGATTAACAAGAAATTCCACATTCCATTGATACTTTCATATTTCCTGCTATCGGTTAGGACTTGACTGGCTTGAGTTTTCTGCTGTCTGGAATACTTTCTAGTTCAAGAGGCTGACTTAATACAGTGTATTGTAAAAGTCTTCAAATAGTGATATTGAATAAGCATCCGTTTAATAAACATAATAACATGTTTGTGGAAGTGTGTGAAGAGTGTAAACATTGTCACCTTCAGTTGGTGGTGGTCGGCACCAGGATACGACCTGATAGAAGAAAAACTATATTAAAAGGGATATAAAGAGGTGACAGACAGACTGACTTTCAATCAAGTATTAAAGGAACAGTTCACGCCCCAAATTACTTTTTTTCCTATCGATTACTCACCCCATGGAGACTTTTTCTTTTTTGCATTCAAAGCTAATAATTTCAGGAGACTCTTTGTGTCTCCATAGGGAACCACTTCTGGTCATCAAATTATTGGCTTTGGATATTCAAGTCTGTATAGAGGGTATATGCGTGAAATCATCGTACCCGGAAATTATGCGGGAACAAGTTATGCGGGAACGTCTACTGAGTGGCAAGCAGGAGTCAGTAGGAGTCATGAGGAGTCAGTAGGAGTTTACCACACTGCTTGAGTGGTGCTGAGTGGCATATGATGCAAAAAATCGATAGATAGGAAGAAAAAAAAAGTGTTTTGGGTGAACTATCCCTTTAACTCTGATCCAGAGATAGTTAAGTGCTGTGGGTTTTCAGCTTCATCTAATGACCTCAGTCTAATTAAACTCAATCTAGCATTACATCAAGATCTAACCTGGTTTATTCCACTGGTAGCCATTAAGTAATTAAATGTGTCAATTAAACATGTAAATCACCTCTTTTCTTCCACTGGAAGTAGATGAATCCAGTCAGGAACAAGACCAGACCCAGAACCAGACCTGATGCTCCGATGGCCAGCTTGTTCTTCACCTGCTCTGGCATGGAGTCATCTGACAATACAATAAAATATGATTACAATGCAATGTAATGCAATGCAATTCAGCACAGCGCAGCGCAGCACAGCAGCCTACAGATGGGCCTTGGCTATTTTGTGATGACCATTGCACACCTACTGTATGGTACTGTAATTTCCGATACATGCAGGGGGAAATATTATACCCTAAAAATATATCTAGTTTTAACCACATTCAACCTGTCATCCCTTAATTTAAGCATATCATTATACTAAGAAATTAGCCAGTAGCTATGCCCCTCCCCTAAAAGCTTTTGTCCAATGCTATCTTAGCCGGCAGCTAGCCAAGGCTGTTGCCAAGGCAAACCTTGGCAAGCAGGAAGTTATTCTAAGCTAGCATTGGACAAAAGCTTTTTGGGAGGGGCATAGCTACTGGCTAATTGTCTTTTTAAATTTCCTCCATGCATTTGAATGAAAGTGAAAACAGCTGATCTATAAGATCACAACACATCACATTAGAGTAAGTAGATTAACTGACCCCAGTGGGCAAATATGGGCGCGGTCAGGCTGGGGTGTTCCACCATGCATGAGATCTGCTCTCCAGATCTGTGACACACACACACACACACACGCACACACACACACACACACACACACACACACACACACACACACACACACACACTCACACACACACTTGCACGCACGCACGCACGTACACAGAGTTTATTACATGTATTATTAGGTAGGTCATTATCATGATCTGTCCCTCTGACTGTGAATTACAACTAAATAATGATAATAAAATAATATAGAATGTTAATTACTTTACGGATTAAAAGCAAATTTCCTCTTCTACCACAGATTTGAACCCAGTTTCCTGCGCAAGTTCTGACATTTTTACCATTGAGCTAATAGAGCCTGCCTGCTTGCTCAGGGGATAAATTGGATCTCGACCATCAGGTCAGGTCCTGTGTCTGTAAGTGTGACATGATCTTTGATACAATCTAAATGTCCATAGAATAGACCCTGATTGTATAAATTATATTGTATTAACATAATCTACCATACAGATTGTATAAATTATATTGTATTAACATACTCTACCATACAGATTGTATAAATTATATTGTATTAACATAATCTACCATACAGATTGTATAAATTATATTGTATTAACATAATCTACCATACAGATTGTATAAATTATATTGTATTAACATAATCTACCATACAGATTGTATGAGTTATATTGTATTAACATACTCTACCATACAGATTGTATAAATTGTATTATTAACATACTCTACCATACATATTGTATAGGTTATATTGTATTAACAAACCATACAGATTGGACATTACATTTTATTCTTAACAAAAGTGCTGCTTTGCGTACATTACTTTATTCATTATAATTGAATTAAATATACTAGTATGATACAATATTTGTACTACTATCTGTAGCTTCTATCTAGACATCAGATCTCCACTTTGACAACCCTCTGATTGACATTATGTCATTCTGACTGATGTTTTGAACCATCTGGTCAGGGATTCTAACCAGCAACCTTCATGCAGCTCTAGTCCACTGTCTCTCAGGTTGTTCAGGTCAACATGTCTCTGCCTAGCAACTGGTGATGCTTAACAAAACAATGGTCCTGATTGGCTGAGTGAATAAGGAAGTGAAATTGGTGTCTGGGGAGTTTCCATAAAGAAGGGGTTTCAGTCATAGAGTTATAATAAGAAGGTTTCAGTGCACGCACGCACGCACGCACACACACACATGCATGCCACTTCTATCACATGACCTGCTTTTAAAGACATTTGATGATTTCAGCTGTGAGAAGTAATGAGGCTTGTTATGTTTCATGAGCACGATCAACAGAATTTAACCTGAAAGCGTGCGTTTGTAGCTTGGCTAGCTTGTGGCTTATAGCTAAGCTAAAAACAGCTTGTTTATGTAATGTGAACAGTTCCAGGGTGGTTTTATGTAATCTGAATAGTTCCAGGGTTGTTTATGTAATCTGAATTATAGTTCCAGGGTTGTGGTGCATATGGCAGTGGTGGAAAGTAACTAAGTACATTTACTAAAGAACTGTACTGTAATTTAGATTTCTTTTTACTTTACTGGAGTATTTCCAGTATATATATATATATATATATATATATATAACTCTATAACTGCACTGCTCACTTCACATTAGGTGTGATCTTTTAAAGTCAATCGATGCTTTTAACAAAAATAATGATTGCTTAATAGGCAACAATTAAATCTAATTAATTAATTTATCAGGTGTGTACCTGGGTGTGTACTCCAGGTATGAGTGGTACTGGTAGTACCATAGAGGTGTGTATTTCTATGTGTAGGTGTCTATTAGGTGTGTACCTGGGTGTGTACTCCAGGTAGGAGTGGTACTGGTAGTACCAGTCTCCATCAGGCAGCAGATCAGTAGAGGTCACACCAGAGGTGATTTCTTCTTCTCCTCTCAGCCAGGTCACCAGGATGGCTTTAGGGTAGAAGCGGTAGCTGCTGCACCTCAGCATGTGAGTGTGTCTACGGCCACCAGGGGGCGTCTCTGAGGCCAGTCTCACGTAGGGCTCCACTGCAGGAACAAGATTATTATTATTACCCTTATTATTATTATTATTATTATTATTGGTTCTAGAAGGTCTCAGATGTTCTAAGTATTCAATACAGAGACTTTTACTATTTTACATCATCATCAACATCACTATCAAAAGTACATTTCAGTACAAGAGGCTCTTTTTAAAATTCACTTATTTATTATTATGTATATGTGTTACCAGTACCACCATTAATCATCTCTGAATAGCAATTATTTATTATGATTTGCATGTTATTGTTTAAGAGGTGATGATGAGTGTTGAGTGCTGTTCTGAGATCAGCTCACCTCTCTTCTCCAGAACAACGCTGTAGTCGAGCTCAGCGTTGAGTTTGCAGTATCCCGCTGCCTGTGCTCTCATCCCAGCCATGTATCCAGGTTGTTTATTTGCGTAGTCTGCTGCCTTCATACCAACCTCAGTGTAGCCGACAAACTGCCCCACCCTGCTGTCAAACCTGACAAGCTCCTGTTTGTTGTAATACGATGATCTGATGAACTGTATGTCCTTCAGGTCAGTGGAGTTGAACACACACTCATCGAGCTCAGAGTAGAGAAATCCATCTGGAAATAGAAAAGTAGAAATATCACCAATCTGTCAACACAGACATCGTTCACTAATCGCCTCGTTCACTCAACTTTGTGTATGCACAGATTTTAAACAAAAATGCATGTTTCCACGACTGAGTCTGATTATTTTTGGCGACAAGTACACTGAAACTGCAGCAGTGTGTGCCATAAATCATGCGTATAGCTGTTATTTGAATACCTTATTCTTATTACAATAGTGTTAAACCTTAAGTAAAATGTCATAACATATACTAGAAAACAAGAAATAGACCTACATATGTGAACTTATCTATTGCTTAGATGCAAATGGGCTTGATCTCATGCACATTCAAAACTATTTGTATTATTTTTTTCAGTTGACACATTTAGAGCTGAATATATAATCTGTGTCCATTCCCAGTCCTGATGTAAAATACACTATAGGTGATTTCCCCTCAGTGATCAATAAAAACGATCCATATAAGCTCTCAGCTAGCATTCCAATATATCCCTGGATTCTAGCATTATCTTAGTTGTTCCTTCTCTACCGCAGCAACAGTGAGCAATTCTTGAGGCTTACACACTATAGTTTAAGAGCACATCAATGTTTTACACCAGTTTTCATGAATCGCATGTCAGACTTTAACAACTATAGCCTAAACTAAAATCTACAACATTTAGGACATTTACAAAGAAACGTGTGAATGAGGCCCAATGTGTGCATTATTAAGTAATTAAATAAAATGTACCTGCTCCATGGAAAGAGATGAAACACAGTGAAACACAGAGCCAGAGATTAGTAGAAGTCATGATGAGTTGATACTTTTTCAGAGTTTAGTTGAAGTGTTGATGAGTTGAGATGTTTCAGAGTTTAGTTGAAGTGTTGATGAGTTGAGATGTTTCAGAGTTTAGTTGAAGTTGTGTCGATGAGGATGTCAAACTGAACACTGACTCACTCCTCCACCATCAACGGTCTACAACAACCAATGAAAAAACACCATTCACTCTCATCACTTGTTACCAGGTAGACGTCAAACCAAAACTACACCAGATTGTGACTTGTAATGGAAAGAAGCCTCATAAACTATCTAAGTTTAACCCTAACCATACAACTAGGGTTGGGGAACAATAATTAAAGGACAAGAGATCCTTTTAATATAGACAACTACCATCTAGAGGTAGATGGTAGATTCTACCCTCACCAGCCAAGACTGGAGAGATCTGCCATCACCAATGGAAAAACACTTTTCACTGTTGTCGCTTGTTACCAGGCAGACGTCAAATAAATAAGTCTACATACTGTACTTGTTTCGGATGGCTTCGACAGTATACCATACATGCATACGCGTGCACACCCCGCGTACGCACTGACGCGTGTGAAAAGGCTTGGTGTAGCCGGGCGGTTATGCATGCGTGTGTGCATGCATGCGTGTGTTGTGCATAGACCACCTTGCGTGAATAGAGTGGTGCTCGTCACAAATGCGCGTGCGTGTGTGTGATGGCCGGGCTACACCAGAACACGCGAACGTATGCGTGCGCTCTCTGTGCATGTGCGAAAAGCCCCTGGCTACACCAAGGAGGGAGTAAATGTGTGAGAGACATGGGAGTTTGTGTACAAATGCCTACGCGCACGCACAAAATAGAACAATCCTATTTTTTGGGAATGCGTATCCATAGGCGATTTTAAGGGGTGTCCTAGGGTGCACGTGCACCCCCTGGCCGCCAGGCGGCCATTTTGATTTTTTTTTTTTGAAAAATAATTTTTTTTTATTTAAAAAATGTAAGATGTAAGACCTATCACTGCTTGGCGACGGCGCTGTTGGCAGACTTGGCAGGCACTGTGGGTGGGCTGTGAGATTAACACCTGTGCTGGCCGGCTCTGATATGATGACCCACAATTCCTTGATTTCCTTATCTGTTTCCGCCCGCCTAAAACAATATGGATACAGCGGCAGAGCAGCAATAATGGCGAAACGAACTATAAATACAAAGACAATTGACCAATTCTTTATAAAAAAGAGCAAACCCAGTGCCACAACCGATAATTCATCATCAGGAAATGTGAACACGGGTTCACTCGACACTGACAGTAATGCTAATGAACGCGAACCAGAGGAGGTGGACGGAGCTTGCAGCAGCAGTGATCCAGCCGCACCGACATCATTGTGGAAGGCTCGCCGTTGCCGGAGGCCGGGGCCCCGGTTCCTCCACAGCAAGCAAGCCCCACTCCAGACTCAACTGTTGTTACCCCAGGCCCAGACCCAGAGGAGCCAAATGAAGCCAACTTTGTTCATGAAAGAGACCCTTGCCATGGCCCGGATAAAGCTAAGCAGTTTTTGGCTTTGGGTCCATATCAGCCAGAAGATGTAGAATGTCCATTAAAGACCGCTGGCGAAAAACAACGCAAATTCAGAAAGGAGTGGTTTAAAGATTTTGCCTGGCTGGAGTATAGCGTGCGCCATGACCGGGCGTTCTGCTTTCCATGTCGGGCCTTTGGTTCTGAGAACACCGAGCAAGCTTTCAGGAGGACAGGTAAATAAAGACACATCTCTGTTTACACAATGCTGTTGTACTCCCTCCAAGTGCATAGTCTATTATGTTCCCTTTTTTCAACTGTTTCGTTATATTGCTTTAATGCTTTGGCAATGTAATCTATGTTTTCTCATGCCAATGAAGCTAATTTAATTTGAATTGAATTTACAGGGTTTCAGGCATGGAATAAGGCTAAACAAACTTTTCGTGACCATTCTACAAGAGAGAACCACATTGATGCCTCGGGCAGATGGCAGGGATACCTGGCGTCGCTGGAGAAGGGAAGCGTCGCGTCAAAATTGGATACCCAGAGACGGGCATTAGTAGAAGACAACCGTGACTATTTACAAGCCGTCATTCAGACGGTTTTATTCTGTGCTCACCAGGGAATACCTCTAAGAGGACATGATGAAGGCGAGGACTCTTTAAACCAAGGAAATGTGAGAGAACTCATGCAACTGCGTTCAAATGACAGTGAACTAATTAGACGGATGTTTACCCTGAGAGAGAAGCGCTACACCTACGTCAACAGTGAGTCTCAAAACGAAATTCTTGATTTAATGGCTAAACAAGTGCTAGAAAAAATTGTATCTGAAGTTAAGAATGCAGGTGTGTTTTCCATAATTGCAGATGAAACAATGGATTTGTCAAAACATGAACAAGTTGCTCTCATTCTCCGTTATGTATCTGAATCACTAGAGATTAATGAACGCTTCATTGGGTTTTATCGTACAGAGCTGACTGATGGTGCTTCACTTGCTGCTTTAATTAAAAACACACTGGAAAAATTGGACTTAGATATAAACGCTCTGAGGGGCCAGTGTTATGATGGGGCAGCCAGTATGCGTGGTCCTTATAAAGGGGTTGCATCCCGTATCCTAAAAGAAAATCCCCTTGCTTTCTATGTTCATTGTCATGCGCATATATTGAATTTATGTGTTGTTGACATGGTTTCTAATGTGCCTACAGTCCGAAATGCTTTTGGTACACTTCAGACACTAAGGAATTTCATTGAGGGCAGTGCTAAGCGACACGCTGTATTCGAACGAATGACAGCTAGTAAACCATTCGCAGGCGGGGCTGAAACACTCAAGTCGCTCAGTGACACCCGGTGGAATTGTCGTTTGGAGGCTATAAAAGGAGTGTTAGATAACTATGATGAACTCGTTAATACTCTAGAAGAAATAGCCGAATCCAATGATAAAGCAGGTGTAGAAGCAAATTCACTGCTTAAAAATATCCACGATTTCAGCTTTATTTACTGTATGGTCTTCATGCGCAGGGTTTTAACTCAGACAGATAGTCTAAATAAACTGTTGCAGACAAGAAACTACAAATATGACACTGCATTTGCAACAGTAAAAGCGACTGTTAAAACCATTAAGGATATTAGAGGGGGAGAGTTTGCTTCTCAGGTTTTCCAGTATGTTAGTCAGATCTGTGAAAGAAATGGTTTTGCTGGTCCTAGTGTGCCACGCAAATCAGTGTTTAACACAGCAGCGGATTATTACCGATGTGATATTCTGTATAGAACACTGGACACACTCATACAACAGCTTGAGGGGCGCTTTTCTGAAAACGATTTTCATATCCTCCAGTGTCTTGCTGATGTTGTAACCTCAGATAGCCCTCCAGAAAAAAGTGTGACAGACGTATGTCAAACATACACTCTTGATGCAGATGTTCTGAAAGCTGAAATCTCTGTAATGACTTCCATGTACAGGGAAGAGAATGTGCGCAAAAAAAAAGAAATGGAGGACACGACACTGTTTGAAAAGAAACTTGCTTTTTTTCAAGAGAAGGGAATGCATAATTCTGATTCATTTGGTACATTAAAACACGTCTACACACTGTACCTCACCATACCAGTTACGAGTGCTTCAGCTGAGCGCAGCTTCTCTACTTTGAGACAACTAAAAACGTATTTACGGACAACCATGACTGATAAAAGAGTGTCAGATATAGGCATTTTACAGATTGAGAAAATACACGAAATTAAAGTGCAGAAAATAATTGAAAGGTTTGCAAGTGCCAAAACCCGGAGGCTGCAGTTCATTGTGTAATAAGGATGTGTCTACTATTTGTTTTTGTGAAATGCTTATTTGACACTGTAAATGACTGCTTGATTGCTTGATGAATGATGATTAACTTGATGTTTGGCTTTGCTGCCTCTGTCTGCAAAATAAGTAAATAAATCCTATACTAGACATGCTCATGGTGTCTAGAAAAAGAAGCACCTGTTTTACACTTTTTTTGTTTATATTGTGTTACATTTGGGTACAAAATTAACTGCAGAAATCCGCTAAAACAACATTACAAAACCGCTAATATCCGCAATTTATTTCGCCTGCGCGCTTCGCGCGCACGCGAACGTCGTGCACGCGCGCGTGCATGAGGTAATAGAGGTCGTGCACCCCCTGCTGGAAGAGGCTAGAATCGCCTATGTGCGTATCCGTGGTTCGCACTATCTGTGTGCCTGGTGTAGCCGGTTGACGGCCGCACTACACCAGAAAACGTGTGTGTATGCGTGCGCTGTCTGTGCGTGTGCGAAAAGCCCCTGGCTACACCAAGGAGGGGGTATGTGTGGGAGACCAGAGAGTCTGGGTACAAAACGCATACGCGTATGTAAAAAATAGAACTGATCCCATTTTTACAGCATACGTATCCGTGGTTCGCGCTATCCGTGAGCCTGGTGTAGCCAGCTGAATTAATATACATTGGATCTATCCAAAACACGCATACCCGCGCACGCCCCGCATACGCACGTATACGCACTGGCGCGCGCAAAACGGCTTGGTGTAGCCCGGCCATGAATTGATATATATATATATATATTGGATCTTTCCAAAACGTGCATACGCGTGCACGCCCCGCGTACGCACTGACGTGCGTAAAAAGGCTTGGTGTAGCCCGACCGTGAAGGAAATCTACTCGCTCATTGATTACCAACGTCGGCTTATTAGCTTGATCTATCTATAAATGCGAGAAGTCTCTGCATGTCTGCGTGCGTGTCTGTCTGTATGTAATCCGCGTATCTCGAGAACCGTTCGTCCCATGGGCTTCAGATTCGGCACGCGCGTTCTCCGCCGCGGCACAGGGTGCAGTGCCGGGCCTCGACCCGACCCGACGCGCCAAGCCGTCCCGAACCGGTGCGAAACGTTTCGGAATCTCCGTATGCGGAAGTGATTGTTGACATCAGGCTGTTCCGGAGGAAATTGGCGCAAACGCTGACTCATTGTGACATCACTTCATAAAAGGCTCTGACATCACGTACGCCACACGAGTCAACAAAAAATGCCATGGTTACGTATTGAATGTCATCAGTATGACGTGTTTTGATGTTCCTATATGGGCATAAATGGACACAGTCAAACATATGGTCAAAACGGGTCTTATGACAACAGGTATATTAGGGTTTGCATTAAAGGGTAGGGCATTCACAGAGATCTCCATATACTGTATGGGCATAAAATGGACGCCCGTATGCGCAGCTGATGTCTGACATCAGGCTGTTCCGGAGGAAATCGGCGCAAGCGCTGACTCATTGTGACATCACTTCATAAAAGGCCCTGACATCATGTACACCACATGAGTCAATGGGCATAAATGGACACAGGCAAACAGATGATCAAAACAGGTCCTATGACAACAGGTATAAT
Source organism: Nannobrachium achirus (assembly GCF_963921795.1). Classification (NCBI taxonomy): domain Eukaryota; kingdom Metazoa; phylum Chordata; class Actinopteri; order Myctophiformes; family Myctophidae; genus Nannobrachium; species Nannobrachium achirus. The sequence goes on along the minus strand of NC_137825.1, from coordinate 12,154,746 downwards.
GGGGTTTGCATTAAAGGGGGAACCGGCACTGTGTCTGCAACACAGTCGGAGGCACAGACAGATACAGAGATCTCCATAATGGGCATAAAGGGACACAGACAAACAGATACAGAGATCTCCATATATGGGCATAAAATGGATGCAGACAGACAGACACAGGTATCTCCATATATGAGCATAAATGGACACAGGCAAACAGATGGTCAATACAGGTCCTACAGAGATCTCCATATATGGGCATAAAATGGACGCAGATATACAGATAACTCCATATATGGGCATAAATGGACACAGGCAAACAGATGGTCAAAACGGGTCCTACAGAGATCTCCATATATGGGCATAAAATGGACGTAGACAGACAGATATCTCCATACTGTATATGGGCATAAATGGACACACACAAACAGATGGTCAAAACAGATCCTATGACAACAGGTATAATGGGGTTTGCATTAAAGGGCGGGGCATTCATTCCCTATTTACATTGTTCCCGAGTTGGCCAGGGCGCCGACAAGATGCTCGGGCGGCCGAGCTTCTAATATATTTTAATAGGGGCACATATACTGTATAGCTACACTTTCCAAGTAGCGGCCGGACTACACCAGAAAACACGCACGTATGCGTGCGCTGTCTGTTCGTGTGCGAAAAGCCCCTGGCTACACCAAGGAGGGAGTATATGTGAGGGAGCCAGATAGTCTGTGTACAAAACGCATATGCGTATGTAAAAACTAGAACTGGTCCTATTTTTACAGCATGTGTATCAGTGGTTCGCGCTATCCGTGAGCCTGGTGTAGCTAGCTGAATTGATATACATTGGATCTATCCAAAACGTGCATACGCGCGCACGCCCCGCATACCCACTGACGCGCGCAAAACGGCTTGGTGTAGCCCGGCCGTAATACGACAACGTTTTAATTTTTTTATTTGCTTCATAACTGCCCAGCTATGAACAAATCAAACCGATGTTGTTCTTTTCTTTTTGGCGCAACATTGAGCAGCATTGTGCGTAATTGCCCACGTCACCGATGACCCAGCCAGCAGAGTCAGTTATGTCGGTGGTTTCCAACCAGTGGTCCGGCGACCACCAGTGGTCCTTAAGAGGCCCCCTGCTAAACGATGGAGAGTTGGCAACCTAATGGACCCTTATGGATCTTTTAACCTCTTGAGAGCGTAAAATGAAACCAAATGGACCCGCAAGGCACCATATTCCGAACGGCGGAACTCCCCCCCCCCCCCCCCCCCCACAAACACACGCACGTTGTGCCACATTTATATATGTTGAACGCACTACAGTCACCTTTTTTGCGTAATTGCCCACGACACCGATGTCCCAGGTGTGGCCAATAGTCAGTGGTGTAAAGTAACTATTAACCCTTAACACATCTACTGCCTCTTAATCTGAAGGTTGCTTGGTGCCTCGGCGCCACGTCGTTTCCTCCGTCGGCCGCCGCTATTATTTTGAAGGGCCGGAAGGGGGTTGTTTTTGTTTTTTTGGATTATCACTTGACGGCAACGATTACGTCATCTAGTCACATGACAGTGTGGGACAAGAAGAGGCAAGATGGCTGCGCCCTGCCTTGTGCCTTGTTTACATTTAGATCTGCTGCAAAATGTCTCAAAATGGCTATTTTGTTTAAATGAAGTTTCTTTATGGGCCTCTCCATTGACTTAACATTGAGGAGCTTCACTTCGCGTGCACGCCCAACGTGCGTTGTAAACAAATCGCCGACATTACCGATGCGAGCGGGACCGGAGCGACATTAAGTAAGTAATAATATCTTTACTGTATATACAGTAAGATTCACAGTCCTCACCGTCAACGGCGCCATGGTATTAACCCTTTCAATGACGGTGAGGACTGTCAACGGCGGCGAAAAAGTTAAGTTTGGTTCGAATTCACTTCACCTGAGTTCGGTTTGTGGGTCATTTTGAACCAAGGGGACATTTGGTTAAAAAATATATATGTCACGGTTTGTTAGAGAAACAGGACGGTCGAGAAACGGAGCACTCGTGGTGCCGCACGGGGCGGAGCAAGCGGTCGCCACAACAACGTCCTCCAGGTGGAGCCGCTCGATTGTCCACGACATTGCAAGCGGCGCGAAGGCCAGCGGACCTTGGTCCTGCTCTTCGCCCCCGAGCGCCGCAGGCGCGAGTGGCCGCGAAGAGCTCCGCCGGCCGCGCGAGTTACGAAGCCGTGGTGAATGCAATCGTTATATTTATGCCCAGGCCGTAAGGCCTGGGCAAGCCCACGATAAACGCCCTGTCCAAGTGACTACAATGGAGCTAATGGCTAAGCTAGGCTAGGCTAGGCTAGGCTAGGCTAGTAAATAAAGAAAGAGAGTCGCAAACGAGTGACGTCAGCGCCTTCACTATTGAATGGCTGCGTCGCCATCTGGTGGTGATTAGTGTGTGGTGAACGACAAAACAAGCGCTCTTACTCTTACCGTCCTGAGTTACCCAAACATACTGTAACATATATATATACTAATATAAATTTTAACTTAACATATCATCATCATCATCATACATTGACTTTGTCTCAGTTCCAAAGAATTCATATGATATATATGGTTTGATTGATTGAAGACTTTATTAGAAGTTTGCATAGGAAAAGGTACAGTTTCATGACGGTACAGTTCACTGGTACAAGGTCTACTAAAAGGAGATCCATGAAAAGACTAAGCTTATTTCCACTGGAAACCATTGAAGTATCTCATATAACATTGCATGACAGACAAATAGAACACAGTACTATGCAGTAGATATGTAAAGAAAAAGAAAAAAGAAAACAGTAAGTCTAAACAAACAGTAAAGAAGGGGCAAGGGATGGTAGGGTTGGGCTAGGTTCATTCTTTTTTACCAGTTGCGAACGGCTGCTGCCTGTAAGTGGTTTTTCAGGGCAATTTTAAAGGATGCTAGTGATCCACACTCCTTTATGGCCTTCGGTAAGGCTTTCCACATTTTGGTGGTATAGCAGAAAAACGAGTTTGACCCTTTGTTGGTTTTTACTCTGGGTTGGAAGTGATCTGTGGCGCTGCCTCTGGTGTTATAATTATGGACATCCTTAATGTTTATTAAGTATTTTGACAGGTACTTGGGTATCATAGTGGTGTAGTGTATAGGCCCATTGCAAGTTGCTGTACTCTGTCATCTACTCTGAGCCACCCCACTCTTAATTGGTGAGTAGCGGTGAGGTGAGTCTGATAGGGAAGGTTAAGCAGGACCCTAATTAGTTTATTTTGGGCTGTTTGGAGTTTTGTTTAGTTTTGTTTTGGTAAATATTAGCATTTGCTTTGCTACAGTATATCTCACAACCTAATTACAATCGCCCCAAAAATAGTGTGTTTGTATGTTTGTTTATCCATCTGTAACTCCACTATTTGTATTTCTTTTTTCTTTTTTTCAGTTGACACATTTAGAGCTGAATATATAATCTGTGTCCATTTCCAATTCTGATGTAAAGTACACTATAGGTGATTTCCCCTCAGTGATCAATAAAAACGATCCATAAGCTCTCAACTAGCATTCCAATATATCCCTGGATTCTAGCATCATCTTAGTTTTTCAGTCTCTACCGCAGCAACAGTGAGCAATTCTTGAGGCTTACACACTATAGTTTAAGAGCACATCAATGTTTTACACCAGTTTTCATGAATCGTATGTCAGTTTTTAACAACTATAAACTAAAATCTACAACATTTAGGACATTTACAAAGAAACGTGTGAATGAGGCCCAATGTGTGCATTATTATGTAATTAAATAAAATGTGCTCCATGGAAAGAGATGAAACACAGTGAAACACAGAGCCAGATATTAGTAGAAGTCATGATGAGTTGATATTTTTCAGAGTTTAGTTGAAGTGTTGATGAGTTGAGATGTTTCAGAGTTTAGTTGAAGTGTTGATGAGTTGAGATGTTTCAGAGTTTAGTTGAAGTTGTGTCGATGAATTCTGATGTGGAAATGAACACTGAACATGCTAATATGAACAGAACAGACTGCCTGGAGTTAGCATAACATAGCCAATGTGAAGCCCCAAAGTCACCCAAAATAATATTGTGAAAGGTTTTAGCCGACTTTATACCCGAAAATACCCATTTTAGCCGACATTATACCCGAAAATACCCATTTTAGCTGACCCGAAAATACCTGAATTACTGTCCGGCAAGATGTCAACCAAATGTTACAGCCCCCATAGCTTTCTGGGTATAATTCGAACCCTGCTACCGAGGAGTTGACCCGTAGCTGGACCTGGCTGACGCACCGTTGGTCTGTTCTTCATGCAAAAATAATGACATTAATTACTCCACCGTGCAGACATTCTCTCTTTTCCCCCTTGCTTCCCTATCCCTGATTTTTAGGATTTGGGTTGAATTAAAAACTTAAATGGATTATTATCATCATCATCATCATTATTATTACTACTATTTTTTACGCAAATATTTCTCCTCCCCCTGGAGCAGTGTTGTCTTCAGTTCCTTTCTGTTCATTCATACTCCAATAAGTAGTACTGCAAGGCAAGCTCTGCACACCCACAGCAACTCGTTAATGTCATTACGACAACACTTTTCAATGGGAAACAGCAAATGCACTGTGCGAACACACCACCCCTCCACCTCATTGCCAGATATGATATGACACTAATAATAATAATACAGAAGACCAGTTATAGTTGCACTTTAGCTTCACTTAAGTGTAAAAATAGAATGCAGGTTACACAGAAGTACAACATGGAACTGTCTGCTCATAATTCCGACTCATGTATTGTTTCATTATTCCAAGGTCCCAATAGTCCGACAGAGTGAGTTTATGATCAGGTTTAGTAATAAGGCTAGTTATGTATACTGGTAGTGGTAGCCTGATATGGCAAGACTAATATAAGATTTGTCTGTTTTTCCAGGCTATTATTTACACTATGAATTACATGGAAGTCTTTGGAGACATGGCATCTTGGACCTTCAAAGACATTTTTTTTCATTGCAACGATTGTGTTAATGAATAAACTAAACAATGTTATTTATCCTACAGATCTGTTAATTTATAGTTAACTGCACTGCATGTGTTCAATGAAGATGATGTCGATGCTTAAATGATTAAATGAACTAGAGACAACAACATTGACATTTGGCCGATATCCGATTATATACGATATATTTCAGTATTATATATTATATTCATATTGAGCTCTTTGTTGTTTTATTTTTAAAGCCATTAACAGTCACATAAATATCACGCCAACACCGGTGAAATATCAGTCAATATCTGTGATTTTTGGGGGGTATTATCAAGCGATGCTAGCGATAATATCGTGCATCACTAAAACGAACACATTATTAGCAACTTGAGTATCTGTGACTTAATGAATTCATATTTCATTTGATGTTTTAGTTGCATTGGTTTCCTTTGATGAGGAAGAAGGTTCCCATGGCAACCCCCAGCATTCCCAGGGTCAGCCCCACCCCACAGAACACATCTGGACCCATGCCGGGTGGAGCTGGAAGGTCATGGTCCACATCTGGAGAGAAACACACACACACACACACACACACACACACACACACACACACACACACACACACACACACACACACACACACACATATATGTTACAGTTAGTTTGAAAACCCGGTTAGAAATGAGCGCTTGTTTTATTTCACCTGGAAGTGGAAGAAGCCCATGTCTCAGTGGTAGAGCATTTGACTGCATTCATTGGTCCCACGTCTCATTGTTCCTCCATTGTTCCCATTAGTCCCACGCTGGTGAATGCTAACCTGGTGAATGCTACTATACCTAAACCTAACCCTAACCTCAGTGAAACTATGCCTAAAGCTAACCCTAACCTCAGTAAAACTATGCCTAAACCTAACCCTATAACCTCAGTAAAACTATGCCTAACCTAACCCTAATCCTAACCCTAACATCAGATTCCTAGTTCCCCGAAGGAGCGCTTGCTCCACCTTGTGCCTAAAAACGAGTGCTCCTGTTCTCAATCTAACTGAATCTCAAACAAACTGTGACATATATACACAGCTATATACAATACTAAAAAATACAGACAGACAGACAGACAGACAGACAGACAGACAGACAGACAGACAGACAGACAGACAGACAGACGGCAGGAGGTAGAGATGGTTCGGACATGTTCAGAGGAGAGATGAGGGAGAAGGACACTGGGAGAAGAATGAAGATGGAGCTGCCAGGAAAGAGCAGAAAAGAGGACATGCAGGTGACAGAGAGGACATGAAGTAAGAACTAACAGCCCTGCTAATCCCATTAGGGATTATATTTTATTTATGGACATGGTTTATTTATAACATTTGTTTTATTACATGTATACCAGGACAGTGTTTATTTATAGAAAGTGTTTTATTAAACATATCAGAACAGTGTTCTTACCCCACATCCTGGTCTCAGGTGCAGGCAGTGACTGGTGGTTGACTGTACAGCTGTAGATGTCTCCCTGCTCTGGTGTGAACTTCACACTGGAGAACTGGTAGAAGGTTCCATCATCTTTGGGGTATGGGACGGTGGTGGTGATGTCAGAGGTCAGGTTGAGGTTGTTCCTGGTCCATGTGATGGTCACTGGTGCAGGATAGAAACCAGTCACATGACAGATGAGAGCGTTGGACACTCCCTGTTGAACCTCGTCTCTGGTGTAGATCATGGTGTCAGGAGCATCTGAAAACACATAAAGACACAGAGACATTGTGTACCTCATCCAGCAGACCCAGGGTCAGCATCACTTCCTGATTGGAGCCCCTCTCTGTTTCATGAATGTGTTATTAGTTGTCATTACAAACATATCCATCAATAGGTTGTCCCACACAAGCCACCAAAGTCTCGTAAATCATGTTTTGGGTATGAGCATTTGACAACTGCCAATCAAAGTGACTGTACTGGCTAATCACAGCACGTCAGAAAAGTTCCAGGACTTGGAAAAACACATAACAGCATAAATGTATGAAGCCAGCGGAATTAGTTCATACAGATATACTCGAGTGGGTCACCGCTCACTGTGGTTGCTTTAAGTCTGTTACTACGCTATTACGCCAGTCCTGCGTCACAGGCGACGTGGCAGTCAGCTGATCTCTTGCCAAGCTATTTAACCTGCTCAGCTTGTCATTCTCCTGCTGCTATTTTCCAGGTATGTCGTGCTATGCGCTTGCTTGCCCCACCCGCCTCCCCAGCACCACCAGTAGGCTCTGCTAATTATGTTCCCCATGGGGGGTGTTTATATATTTATATCTCCCTGCTCCTAATGGTTAATGATGTTCTTCTGTGCTGTGCTGAGCAGAGGGAAGCAGAGCCTGACACCAAGTTAAATGTGACATATATACTTGTATTACTCATCAATAATAATAAACATTGTTAAATCCATAAAGTGAGTTATCTGAATGAACATCTATTTAGCATCTATTTTTTCTTTTTTTGGTGAAATATCCCTTTAATACTGATCTCTATCTGAGACGCAATAGGAGCCGGTTCATAGCGTTAGCCCACAAAACAAACCAGTTGTTACACAAAAAACATGACTCCTACTTGATATGTTGATGACATCATCAAACATCTCCACCTTCCCCTCCCCCTCTCCCGCTCCCTCATTGAGCACCTGGACCATATTCATATTTACACCCATTCATTATAAAAAAACAGTTTTAAAAACATTTCATAGCGTGCGGTGTGTCATATTTAAATGTTCATTAATGTCAAATTGATGTTCAATGGTTGATGTTCAACATAGTATTCCTGTACCTTGTTCCACTGGTGGGTTCTTCAGAGCAGTGCGAAATTGGTTCAGGTTGTGTTTGCAGACCTCCTGATCAACCACAGCTCGTTGATAGACATCATCTGAGTAGGTGACTGGATCTGCAAACGTAGGCAGAGTATTCACCCCCTTCCTCTGGTTGTAGTCAGCGTACCACCTCACTTCACCATCCAGTCCATACAGTTTTTCTTTATTTATGTTTTTATCTGAGTCTGAACAGCCCAAGACTGTAATGTCCTTGTGTACGACTGGAAGGAAAACAAAGATGACATTAAATTAACCTTCTTCAAAGTGACAACGACACATGATCTGGCCATCAGATGTTAAACAGTCATACAAACAATAAAATACAAATGTTTATATTATATTCAGAAACAATTGCAAATATCTTGATAATATTCTGAAACATGTTTTGAAATACACGTGATATACTATTCTGAAAAATAATGTATTGTTTTAATAATAAATGTTTTTTTTTAAAGGAGCTATAGTCAACTTTTTCATTGTAGGGCCGACACTTTGTTTACATCCTAGTCTATAGACTAGGATGTAAACAAAGTGTCGGTCTGACAATGGCCAAAATGATTATTTTATCATTATTTTACGCTTTTTGTGGTCACGCATATATGAAGCTTATTCTTTTATAAAATATTTTTGAAACATTTTTTTTTTATTTTAGCATCCGTTTTTCAAGAAAAAGTTGACTATAGCTCCTTTAAATAATACATAATTATTTATGTATATTTTACAGTTAGTTATTTCACTGATAGTTATGCTATGTTTAAAATCATGGTTTTATTTGATGGTCTTACTGCCCTGGCATGTGGCCTTGTGCCATGCACAAACTCTATGTACCATCAAAGGCCAAGTGACCTTAAAATGATATAAATGCAACGCCCTGGTCAATGCCTGATGGTATCTGTGGCATGTGTGTCTGGTAGATACATCGTAACAATACAATTAAAAGTGTATAATATAGTTATACTAGTTAGACGCCTCAGGGCAACATGCAACAGTTCTGATGTACAGTATATCGGACCAGTTACCCATATATGGAGACCCCTGCATGATAGTCAATAATGTGACGTCAGATTCAGAACATGCCCAGATATGCGCTTAATATTGATGACATCGGGACAGGGATCTCCATATTATGGGCATTTAATGGACAAGGACGTAATTAATTTGCAAGTTTGACTTGTGATAACATCAGCGATCTCCATATATGGGCATAAAAGGGACATCAAGCCAGAGCGTGATGTCAGGCGTGACGTACAGACATAGATACGTGGACAAGTTGTGCCGGTTTTCATAGTAAACTTATAACAATAACATAACTCTGATGTACAGTACTCACCACCTGGGATGGCTTTGACATGAAGCACACAGGAGACGATGAGGAGGGTGGCTGTAATCTTCATCATCATAGATACAAACTGAAGTGATCAGAATAAACAGTGTTTACTTCAACAGAAGTTCTGGTGACTGAGGAAAGGAGGACGGAAGAGTTCTGTGGTTTAGACGAATCAGCCAATCAGATTACAGATACAGTGTGTGTCATCTGTCTCCAAGGAGACGACATTCTACATTTTTGCAGGTAAACATAGTTAATAGAGTCAGAGGTTGTGTAAGCAGGGGTCTTCGATGATATTAAGGCCAAGGACCCCCTTATAGCTGAGAGAGAGGAAGCAGGGACCCCCTTATAGCTGAGAGAGAGAGATTATGCAGGGACCACCTTATAGCTGAGAGATGAAGCAAGGACCCCCTTATAGCTGAGAGAGAGGAAGCAGGGACTCCCTTATATCTGAGAGATGAAGCAGGGACCCCCTTATAGCTGAGAGAGAGAGGAAGCAGGGACCCCCACCATATATATTGTATCAAACTCTTTCATTGATTTCATAGATAGCTTCATAGACTTGTGCAGCATTGCGTTGGATTCATGTTAATGTGTATTCTCAGTTAACCAGTTGACCAGTTAGTATACTTGTACTTGGTCTGCTCTTTTTTCCCACTACACCAAACCTCTTTGCTGAAAATAGTGGATCTACAAGCTCACAACGACTCACGCTGTGAGGCGTCTTGAGCTTCAGCTATTTCTGGCTAATGTTCCCCTCAGAAAAGGTTGCTTGGGTTCAAATGGTTGGGGAAAAAAAACATTTCCTATCACACAGATTTACCGACCCCCTGTAGTAACTCTGTGGACCCCCTAGGGGTCCCAGACCCCCTGTTGAAGACCCCTGCTCTGATGGTATAAGGTTTCAAGTTGCACTGTCACAATAATGTTCTCATTTCACACAGACATACAGACAGACCTTACCCATCACATGTAGAGCAGGGTCTCTAAAGCCTTTGCCCCGTTTTGTTTTATTTTATGGGATGGATTTTTTTGGCGACCAAACAATTTCAAAGTGGAAATAAATAATATCTTAAAATAAAATCATACTATACATCATATTATTGGCCTTAGATATGAATATTTAGCAGAAAATTAAATTAAAGCAGTGATGTGTAGGCCTATGTTATCAATGAAATGAATGAATAATATTTTTTGTGCCACTGAAAATAATAAAAAATAAAGTACACACGTCTTAATCCAGCTCTCTAATTCATCATAAGAAGGGTTCCGTAAGAGATCATTTGTTTCCATGTATTTTACCCTCTGGGAGTAACAAAAACACCCCAAACAGCTGTTTTATGAGCACCTGAACATATTATTGCTGCTAAATAACTGTCTATACATTTTATATAAGAACTAAGAAGCAGTACAATCAGTTCTTGTAGGCTTCTCTCGTGTGTGTGCGTGTGTGCGTGCGTGTGTGCGTGCGTGCGTGCGTGCGTGCGCGTGCGTGCGTCAAGTGGACGTCGGCTTTGTTTATGAAAACCCCCCCAAAAAAACGTGTGACCCTAATAGCACCTTCACAGGACCCCACTTTGGGTTGCGACCCACATCTTGTAAACCTCTGCAATAGAGGAAATTCAGTTGTTATATCATTATAGTAATTAAAGGGATTACAAATAAAGTTAAAATATAAAAAGAAAAAAATAGGTGGTGGGGGGGGGGGGCACATTGAAAGCACATGATTAAAAACATAAGATGAAGGAAGTCCAATGATTCCAGTGTGTGTGTGTGTGTGTGTGTGTGTGTGTGTGTGTGTGTGTGTGTGTGTGTGTGTGTGTGTGTGTGTGTGTGTGTGTGTGTGTGTGTTTGTGTGTGTGCGTGCGCACGTGCGTGCTTCTCACGACAGAAACTTCCTACTGGAAACTTAACTTCTAATTTCACTTCCTGATTCACTCAGTAACAAGAAAAGCAACACATAATTTATATTACTACTGGTATTATTTGTTGTATCATTAATTACTACTTTGACCACCAAAGAATGTCATGTTCTATGAAGTATTAAGAGGTATAAATTAGTATAAATGTATTCAGAGTACTAACAGCATACTGTATATCAACAGTATTAGGGTGGGTGACGTGACGTAACGTTTTCGCTGTCCTCGGTGTCAAACATGTATAAATAAAAAATATATTTGTCAAAAACCTTCTGAATATTGTGTAGGACATTAAGCTTTATGTGAACTTACTCAAGATTAAAACATTTCATTCCTCATTTCTTCAGAATTTTTAACCAAACATGGCAAAACTCATATGGTGTGACTGTCCTGACCTTGTTTCTCAAAGTGGGAACTTGAATAAAACTAAGAAAAAGAATTGCTAAAAATCATTTGAAAATGAATTTAGGCTAAAAAAATGTCTATTTGTGAGCCTATATCTTTTCAAAGTCAAAGCATAATGTTTTCAGTCATTTCTGATCAAAAACATTTTGTCCCCCAAACCAAAATCATTTGGTGTGACACTAGTTTGGACAAATTAAACAGGCAATTATTTGGACACCTATTGGCTAGAGAGGTCCTTCTTCTGTAAGGCTATTCAGCACTCCCAGCACAACTGCAAGACAGGTGTATGAGGTGAGTTATGATTTTAACATTTTCATGAAATGCCATCTTGTTGAAACTTTGACAAACTCACCACTTTGGATGTCTGTTGGTGTGACACCTTTTCATAAAAAAAAGCTTAAGTTATTTGAAGTTTTGGTCATATTTCCATGTAGATCTAGGTTGCTTTGTTATAGCTAGCATGCTGTTAGCATGCTAATGTGTACATAGTAGCCTCAAGGTAAACCTAAATGCAGAAAACGTAATATGGTGTGACACTTAATCATAATGGTGTGACATGTCTGCTTGTCACGCCATATGACTTGATTGTCACACCATATGATTTATACTGTATTTAACTACAGATATAACAATAAATAACAAAGTTCCATGTTTCTTTTGTACATTTAAACATTTGTTTTAAACATTTTTACATAAAATGTAATTTAGCTTCATTCAGTGATACTTCAAATTCATCAGACAGAGCAGAAACCCCTTCACAGAAACCTTAACATATTGTTTCAATCTAAACAATATTTTCTCTTTGTCTTAAACTATACATTCCATTTTCTTTTGTCAGCTGGAAAATGACAAGTGCTGAGAGAACGAGAAAGTACAGGGAGAAACTAAACAATGACCCAGCAAGGAGAGAGGAGCCAAAGGGGCGAGACTGCATTTTCTACGAAGAGCAGGAGGTTGTCTGTGGCATAGCAGAACCGCAACAAGGCAGCCGGTTTGCTACCATCACCAAATACGACTGGCTGATGTACAATACAGTCTAAATGTATAATCTAATCTGATCTAATACTTTTGTACTTTCACTCACTGGACTGGACAGTGGACAGTGTTAAGGTAGGACCCGAGACAAAACTAGCGAAAATAGCTGATCTACAAGCTCTCAACACGTTGTGCTGCGAGAGCTTGTAGATCAGCTATTTTCGGAGTTGCGCAACCCAGCACTCTTTAGCTAGTGGAGATGTGGTGTAATGTCATGATTCCTAATTACATTTGTTCAACACAAAATGCTGTGTTCAAGTTCAGGAGACTTCGGAAAAAAGCAATTTACCTGAATGCTGAGTTCTGTTTCCACTAATTGGTGTTAATAAAATGTTGCCTTGGCTCCAAGTGTGGCTATGCGCCTTATTGTCTCTTTAGGATCCTTCTGCCGTGGGCCGGCAGAAGACTTAGGTGTGCGTAGCATTCCTGTGCACATCCTCATCATCCATCTACTACTACAATTCTTTCTTATCCCATGTTAAAGCCCTACAATAATATCCTGTTCAGAAATATTAAGGCCATGTTATCCTGGGTAATTGTTTAATCAATCAGTAAAGTTCAGTACTCACTAATAGGTAGGTTAAAACACAGTTTGCTTTGACACATGAAGATATGATCATACGGTGTGACACTAAATCATTTGGTGTGACATTCCAAATAGTGAAAAATCATACCTTTATTAATGATTAAACCAAAAAAATGTTTATGGATTACACAGAGAATATTATCAGGAAGAGTCACAAATATTTGTGTAATTTTAGAGAAAGTTTTGACAGAATACATTTAAAATATGTTGTAAGATCATGAACATGGGCCTCACACAGAGTGTCGATTATGAAAAAAATATACAGATATAATTAATTTTCAAAAAACTATAGTGGATCACTGGTTAGTTATGATAAAGGACTTTGATAAAGTGAGTAACTTAAGAAAGATGTACTCCATTTTCATTTTATGAACAATTATTTTCATGTCACACCATATGACGATTTTAGGCACAAGTACAACAAACTGCTGAATAAAGTCTGATTCCAATAAAATATCTAAAAACAAAATGTATTTCCATAAGGTTGAGAGTGAGTAGAACAAAAGTAAATAACTTTTATGCCTGCAATTTAAAGTTTTTTTAAAAACACATTTTTTGGGGCGTCACGTCACTGACCCACTAACAAACTATACATGGTCTCCCCTAGCCTGACTGCAAGCGTCAGACTCAACACACCACACTACCACCCACCAACAGGGGGTGGTGATGTGCGGACTGAAGTATCAGGCTAGGTCTCCCCTGCCCCTTCTTTGTATACACTTACTGTTTGTATTGACTTACTGTATTTTTTAGTGACTATATCTACTGCATAGTACTGTGTTCTATTCGTCTGTCATTCAATGTTATATGAGATACTTTAATGGTTTCCTGTGGAAATAAACTTAGTCTTTTCTAGGATCTCCTTTTAGTAGACCTTGTACCAGTGAACTGTACCGTCATGAAACTGTACCTTTTCCTATGCAAACTTCTAATAAAGTCTTCAATCAATCAATCAATCAATCAATCAATCAATCAATCAATCAGTCTATGTGAGAAGATAAAGAACAGCAGTTTGCTTTAACAAGCCTCTATTAGTGATGCCAGGAGTCCAAGAGAAAAGATGATGTTTATCATTATGATTTAGTGACAATAGATCCATTAGTCCCAGAACCATAGTTATGTTCATTCATAAAGTGATGTTTATTAGGCCTACATTATTTAGTGACAGTAGAATGTATTCATAAAGTTAACATTATTTTATGACAGAATGTATTAGGCCTAATGTTCATCAAAGGATTTAGTGAGGGTAGAATGTATTGATGAAGTGATGTTTATCAAAGTGATTCAGTAACTATTCATATTGTTTATCATATTAGTGACAGTAGACAGCGATCACAGACTGTAGTCACATGCATGATTAAATGAAGGAAGTTCCAATGTCTCCTCTGTGTGTGTGTGTGTGTGTGTGTGTGTGTGTGTGTGTGTGTGTGTGTGTGTGTGTGTGTGTGTGTGTGTGTGTGTGTGTGTGTGTGTGTGTGTGTGTGTGCAAGCGTGTGCGTGCGTGTGTGCGTGTGAAACCTGAAGCTTCTTACTGGAAACGTAACCTCTAATTTCACTTCCTGATTCACTCAGCAGCCAATTAGGATTCTTGTTTTGTTAAACATCACCAGTTGCTAGAGGCAGACATTTTGGTAGATATTACCAGACTGGTTATATCAACAGGACACATTACATTATTACATAACTGTAATGGTATATCAGACCCTCTTTAAAGCCTCCCTAAAAACTCACCTTTTCAGACACGCCGTCTCTGTCAAATGTTCTTTGCTTAGTTTTCAGCCTATTTACTAGTTAGAGGCTCTGCCCAGGTGGGCTCACTAACCACCCAGCCATGATTATCTATTAATCATGCTTTTTCTTTTACTCTACTAGCATGGGTCTGCCAGGACCCGATTACCCAAAAGCCGAACCGAGAACCCAGTTCTAAAATATTTATTTGTCCCTTGGGGCAGAGTCGCTGGGTCGGGTAGGGTTGCAGAGGACGCCAGGTAGTCATGGCATGCAGCTGCAATTATTGTAAAGAAGGTTTTAAATTTAAGCATCATTACGGCTGTTTCGATCTAGCACCAAACAGCTGACTCAAATTAACGATCACTGCGTTATCAAGCCATCAAGTTGCTTACCAGGGAGCGTTGTAGTCTAGGCATGTCCCTGACTCCCTGCTTCACAAGCATCATTTAATCCTCATGCTGAGACTCAGGTGTCAGAGCAGAATCAGCAGTAATAATAAACACAGCATGGCTTACAGTACAGCAGTGGTTCTCAACCTGTGGGTCGGGACCAACATTATTTTGGGGGGTCCCCAGATGATTAACTTAATGCGTAACATTGTTTTCTCCCTCAACAGTAAACAAACCAACTTAAAGTTTAATTGTATAGTGGGTGTATGCAAATGGTCAAATATTAGAGGCAGAAATTGTGAAAATAGCAGATCTACATGCTCACAACGCCTCGAAACGTGAGGTGTTGTGAGCATGTAGATCAGCTATTTTCACACAATAGAACCGTGTTTTACAAAATGTAATGCCTCAACTCTCAGTGCTCTTCAGGGTGGGAGGGTCCCCAGTTAAAATAGGATTATTTTGGGGGTTGTGAGGTTTAGAACCACAACAGTAGAAGAGCAGGGTTTCTCAAAGTGGGTGCCATGGCACCCTGGGGTGCCGTGACGAAAGTCCAGGGAAGCCACAGACTACTTGATAAAATGTGTGCTTTGAATTTGTACCAGCCACGACACATCACAGAGTAGCATCTCTCTCACAAGCAGTACAAAATAAGGAGTGTTAATTTGATCATTTTACAACAAGAGTGTTCTTGTAGACTGTGTTTCCAGGGATCGTTGTAGACTCAAGTTAGGCATGACCAAGCTTCACAATTAAGCACAAGCCGGGACTCAGGTGTCAGAGCAGCATCAGCAGTAATGAGACCAAGGTCACAAATGATAAAATATTATTTAGATGTTTGCATGTTATGTAGACAGATGCCGTGTGTATGGTTTCAATGTACAGATTATTGTCTGCTAGCGTCTGCTAAATGCCTAAATTGTAATAAACTCAGACCAGCGCACAGCACAGCACAGCACAGCACAGCACAGCTATTTAGAGGTTGTAGGCTATTTACTTTACTGCATGTGACGGGCAGGGCAGGTCTGGTTTGGATTTTCTTATAATCACAGGTTGCGGGTCGGTCTGCGGTTCTGGTTATAGAGGGTATGCGCGTGACATCATCATCATATCAGAAAAAAACTACTTTCTGGCCTTGACAGTCCATACATCCAAACAGAAAAGTCCTATCTGGTTACATTAAACAATGTTAAATGACGTTAAACTCATTTTACCACTCACTTTGCCACTCGATTTGCCACTCGATATGCCATTCACTTTATGCATGCGCATACCCTCTATTGATGGGCGGTGCGGGCACGGGTTGTCAAAATTGGACCGGTGCAGGACTCTGGTTCAGAGTCATTGTTTTGCTTTTTGTTAGGCTAGATATTCGTTTTAATTTCTTGAATTAATAGGTCTTTAGTTTGCTATACTTAACCTGAAGCAAAATGCCATTATAACTACTGCATTTCGTTTGGAGAAAGAGGTTGAAGAGATGAAGATATGACAGAAGACATTGACAGAGACCTGGCTATAAATGATGTACTGTAACTGTCTAACTACATCATTTATGTAGGCCTTGATGCAGTGTAGGATGAAGGTAGAAGTCAACACATAAAGATTGTTTTCTGTCATTTAAATGAAAGAATAGATACATACAGTATATCCTGCCATCTGACCCATGGCTGAGACAAACAAGGAAGCAGAAAAAGAGGTAGCTGTTGAAATGTGAGGATACGGTTTAGTGAGCAGAGAGCCTGAGGATAAGCTCATGTAACTGCTAACCTCTGCTTTGCATTTACCTACTGGAAGGTTTTACACCACTGATAGAGAAATGATACTTCACTGTTCTTTCAAAGCATTCATCTTCATCTTCCTCTTGTTGTCATTAATTTTCCAACAAGTTATAGAACACATGCAGTTTGACAATGAACTACAATATCTGAGTGCGTGTATGTCAACACCGGGCCATATCTGACCAAAGGTCAGATCGTTATCGGAGAGGTATTCCACAACGTTATCAAATATCGCATGCTTACTGGAAACTCAACAACCTCTAATTTCACTCCTGATTTACTCAGGCCTCTCCAGTGTGACTGTTATGGTTGTGTGACTATGTTTCTTTTCCACAAATTGTACAACTTTTTTGCTTTCAAGATTTTTCCAGAACTTTTCAGGATACTTTTGAATAAAAATAAAGTGGTGATAAAGTGGTTCAAATGACTATATTAACTACTTTCGTTGGGGACCCCCTGGAACCCGCCCTGGGGGCCAACGGACCCCACTTTGAGAACTAAAAAAGTGGGACTGTGCAGAGAGCGACATCATGCCATTATTATCATTATTGACCTGACATCCTATAGTGTGTATGGTTTAGTGCACTGTTTCCCAAACAGTGGGGCGGGACCCATTTGTGGGTCACATACCAATGTTTATAGGTCACAACTCGAGTAAAAATGCTATTTTCTTTTCCAACAAAAAATAAAATATATATTTCAAGAGATGGAAAAGATTACAAAAAAAAAACAACAACATGTAACTAAAGACCTACATTAACTGAGGGAGAGGATGCAACCAAAGTTATTAATAACCATGGTTATCTTTTTCATTGTTATTATTATTACTTAAGAGAAATAAATAAGTAAAGTGAGCAAGTACTTCTTCCACCACTGCTGCTGGCTACTGTCAGTCACCCAAGTCCTTGCTTTGGTCAAAGGGCGCCCTCTGCTGGTTGAAATGTTTTAGGCGCTCATTCCAATCCAACTGCACAGTGCACACATTAGCAGAAAATTAGCAGAAAACCTGTCAAATCCAATCCAGCACACATGAATTCACTATGAATGTTCTAGCAGGGATGTGTGACCTAACACACACACACACACACACACACACACACACACACACACACACACACACACACACACACACACACACACACACACACACACACACACACACACACACACACACACAGCGCAGAGAGCATGTTATCATCTTTGGAAGATACCAAAGATACACAGACACTGATGAACCATCGGCAACAATGGAAAAAAAAAACATTATTGGGCTTTCTTGTGTAATTATCCTTTTGAATAAATGTACAATTCAAGCATTTAGCAGACACTGTCTTAACCCAGAGTGACAATAAGCAAGGACAGCTAAAGGTAATTCTTCACATGCAGAGCAATAGTAATCTAGGACAGGTTTTCCCAAAGTGGGTGCCGTGATCTATGGCCAACTCTCTTCACCATTCATAAATAATAATTGGCTCAGTAATCAAAATAAACTGACCAAAAACCAAAATAATGCGCATAAACAACAAAAGCACAAATCCCATAACCATGGGGGACCAGACCATGGAAGAGGTTGACACATTTACATCAGTAACTGGGAAGTGTTTTAGCTGTGGACGGTGGGACAGAGGAGGATGTGAAGGCAAGAATAGGGAAAGCAAGAATCACATTCAACATATTAAATAAGATCTGGAAAACCAACAACATCTCACTCAATACCAAACTCAAAATGTTCAACTCCAATGTCAAATCCATACTGCTGTATGGATGTGAAACCTGGAGGTCCACCAATAACATCAACAATAAACTGCAGACATTTATCAACCACTGCCTAAGACTCATCCTAAGGATCTTCTAGCCCAGTATTTCTCATTTAATGGTGGTATGTATACCCCTAGGGGCATGCAGGGGTACTGCAGGGAGTGAGGAAAAACTCAAAATGGGAATGTTTTTTACTGTTATGACAGTTTGTGTGAACCTGCTCATCTGAACATTTCTAAACCAAATTACATCAATTACTTGACTAGTAGTAACTGTTATTAAATAGAAAGCAATGCTTATTTTACATTATGCTGTTTTATTTTGAACATATTGGCATTGGAAATGGACTTTTGGTGTCAATTCTGCTGTAGTCAGGGGCTTGGCTTCGGAAATCAGTGTAAGGGGGTACTGCAGCCCAAAAAGATTGAGAACCACAGTTTTAGCCAAACTGCATTAACATCATCAACCTGAGGGAACGCATCAAACAAGAACCAACAGAGGTACAGCTGTTGAGGAGAAAGTGGAGCTGGATTGGTCACACACTAAGGAAAAGCAAAACGTCAATAACCAAACAGGCTCTAACATGGAACCCACAAGGCAAGCGGAGCAGAGGAAGAGACAAAAACACCTGGAGAAGAAGCACAGAGTAAGAAGTGAAGGAGAGGGGACTGAGGTGGAAACAGCTGGAGAAGATGGCCCAAAGACAGAGCAAGGTGGAAACCATTCATCAATGCTCTACGTTCTGAAAGGAATATAAAGGCCCAAGTAAAACTAAAACATTTCAGATGACTAAAATGTGACTAAAACTAAATATAATTATATTCAAAAGACTATGGCTAAAGTTAATACAAAGAATATTGTCAAAATTAACACTGCACCACAGTAGCCTATTAAAAAAATGGGCGAAATAAAAGAGCTGAAGTTTTCTGTGACTTTGCTCCAGATGTGGAGCAAACACATTCATGTTGCTTCTCCATGATTAGTTAAATGCTTTATAAACAAACAGTCATATGTTAAACCTTGCAATGCCTTATGAACCTATAAGGCTGTCAAATTAATATTTGAATATCGAATATTCCTCGAATATGGAAGAAAAAACTCCGGCCACACTCTGTTGTAGCCTACTACTGAAACATAACTCTGGCCAGTGGCCACACACGGTTGTACTCTTGAAGTATAGCTACTGGAATTCTATAACTCTCTCACCCTGCTCTCTCCTCACACACACTGTGATGCTATTAGCTTGATAGCTTCACCCTCTGAGTCTGTGAGTAACAAACAAACTGTTGCAGAAAAGATATCTTTCTGCTAATTTTAGGGTGACCATATTCTGAAAATCCAAAAAGAGGACACTCTACCCGGCATATATATATATATATATATATATATATATATATATATATATATATATATATATATATATATATAATTTTCCCCCCAATTTTTTTTTCTATTAGTATAGTTTACAGCTATTATGTATTCCATTTTGAGGGGGTTCCAATTGGACCCTTTACAAATCTATTAATAGGCTATAGATCCACTGATAAAGTATGCCTTTTGGCTCCTGTATGAACGTTCAGCTTTGTAACTAAATAAAAGAGAGGTAGCCCATTATTCAAACCGCCGTATCTTCTGCTTTACAAGGTTGTAGAAAAGATTCTGTCAATTTAGTTAGCAGAAGAGCTCTCACCTCGCACAGACTGTCTTGTAAGCTACTTTGCAGTGTTATGGGCTTGAAGCAGAACTTTTATAATTGTAAATGCCTAAATGGACACAGAAGACTACCAGCTTTGCTGACAGAACGCTCTGCTTCTCAATGTTGGTCACTCGCACTTTGTGTGCATTTCATCAGTGATTGAGGATTGAGGGAGGATTGAGGGAGTAGCAGGCAAGATTCCTTCACCAATGTAAACAGTGAGGGAGTGAGCATTAATAGCGTTTGCAGTTCGTTTGGCTCTGCGCTGCGCGATCTGCTGCAGAGCTGCCTCTGATCTGAAAGCGAGACAGGCTGAGGGAGGGAGGGATCGCAGGCAGAGAGTAGTATGAATAATACACGTTCCGGGGTTAAGGCCTCTCACAGTGTGTTTCCAAAAGAACCATTGAACGTGCATTGTAAATGTCCGTGCTTAAACTGTGATATGCGCGAAACCCCGGACATTTGAAGGAATTTATAAAACCCCCCCGGACCGGCCGGACAGCCCCCTAAAAGAGGACATGTCCGGGCAAAAGAGGACGTATGGTCACCCTAGCTAATTTGCCAACTTTCCCTTGTTATGGAGGAAGGAACTCACCATCATATCGTTGTCTCCACGTCATTTCCAGGCTAAGGAAATGTTAATACATGTCAGGGAAAGTAAACATGCAGACTTTAATGAATGTAGCGTTATATTGAAAAATGTGACTTATAGAATATCGTTACCCCAGGAGGAGCTGTTATAGGCTACACATGGTCACATATTTCTGCGTGACACACTACTCTTGACATGCATCTTCTATCTACACCTCTTTCTGCTGAATGAGTACAGAGTGACAGCATGCGCGCTGCTTAGATCCAATACAAATATATATTTTGTATGTTTTTATAAGTTGATCATATTTTTTTGTATTCTCCCTGTAAAATAATAATAATAATAATATTTGAAAATATTCGATATTCGAGCCAATTTCTAAGACCAATAGTGGAATTTAATTTCTGAGGAATGTTGACAGCTCTATGAATCTACAGTTGTATGTTAAACCATGCAATGCTTTATAAACCACGCCGGTCCAAACTATGGACGCCCGGTTGACAGTGGTCAAATTATATATATTTTGTAATTATTACCAGTACAGAACACATTGGTTTCAAATATGACCATTAGATGAGAACACATTGGGTTATTGATTTATTGAGTAAATAATCCATGGAAGATGTACCATCATGGTAAAACCTAGACGCAAATTGCAACACTGGATTTTCTTTTTACTTTTTTAACCCAGCGTAGACATGTTATGAGCTACTTTCTATCAAGAAATTCAGTTCAGGTGATTATTTTCATCGCTTGTGGGAAGTCACTCAGCGGTCCTGTGTACCAGCTGGTTCTAAATGTCACATAGCCTAATGCAGGAGGCAGCGGGACATGGTGTTATAGAAGACGAGCGCTTCCGAAGTTCAACACTTGAAAAAGAAAACATGTTTGCTTGGATTTATTAACAGATATAACTGATAAATGTCTACGCTGGGTTTTTCTGAAACAAACACTTTGCAGATAGAAAGAGGATTCTTCAAGTTTTCCATATAACCCCAATATTGGTGAGTTTGACATCGTCTAATACAATCTGATAGCAGTTTTGATGCATTGGCTGCCTATGGGAGGTATTGCAACCCTAGATTCAACCGATTTAAAAACAATCTTGCAATTTGCAGCTAGGTAAAACCATATTACCGGAATGTATTTCATTACATTTTCTTTCCTCCATTAGTTTCATTACAGTCACACAAATCAGTCAAACCAAGTAATTCAAACACAAATCTAATCTAAAGCTAAAATTAAAATCACTCTTGATTAAATATAGTTGCTGTCAGGCTGAAACCTCATATGTTCATGTTTCAACTGTTTATCTTTTATGATTTTTTCATAAATGATTCTTCTCTTTGTCATGCAAAATAATTGCAACAAAACAAGCCAAAATAGCTGATCTATAAGCTCATGACGTGTCACAATGCATAGTTTTGAGCTTGTAGATTGGCTAATAGCTTGTGACTACTAAATAATATAATTGGATCCCTTGGAACACATGGTTCTTTTTTTTTTACATCTCCTGAAAAGTAACAGTTTTGGACATATGAGGTTTCTTCCACTGGACAGAGACAATAATATGTGAACCAATGCAGCAAATAAATGGTCTTTGGAAAGGTTTGGACGTTAAATGTGCTGTTTGTTTGTTTCATAGAAGTTGATGATAGGGACGTGCAGAGAATGAGAAGCAGGGGCTGAAAGTTTTAAAAGGGCCTTTTGGTGAAAATATAAAAAAATAGCAGACCTCCAAACTCACAACACGTCGCAGCACGATAAGTTGTGAGCTTGGAGGTCTATCCCAATAGCTGTGGTACTGTACAGTTTACAGTACTGTAGCCTACTGTACATCTGAAAACTGAAATTCAGGGAAAACATTTATTCAACAAATGAATAATGGTGGATTTTTGCGATCTAAATATAATTTAAATGATGCATTTATGAAACAATATGAATACACACTAATTTAAATGTGTGCTCTGGTTTGAGGGTAACTTATTTATGTTTTTATTCCAGTTCAAATTAAAATATCCCCAATAATTCTACCATGTTCCTTTGTCAGTCTGAAATGTTAAAACACCAACAGCTACTTTCACTGTTGTTTTACACTTATTAATCAATATGTAAGGTAGGTGAGGCTAGTGCTTCTCTCTAAGCCCTGTTAGGACACATGGACAATGCTGCTGTAGCAGCATGTAAAAACACTGTAAATGTATTAACTGTACTCAATTATTCATGTAATGTGTCCGATATCTGAAATAAAACCAAAATGAACTGAGGATTCTATTGTGATCAATTATTATCTCTGTCCAGAGTTCAGTGCATTTAACCCTAACTTTAAAGGAGTAGTTCACCCCCGAAATGACTTCTTTTTCTATTGATTAGTCATGCCATGGAGAGTAGAGTTCAATAAAAATGTTTTGGTTTTTGTCACATTCCTAAGACAAAAATGTACCCCCACTGATTCCGGATGGGGACCCGTTTCGAAACGGGTCCCCATCCGGAACGAATGGGGATACATTTATTGTTACCACATTTTTGTCTTAGGAATGCGACAAAAAACTAAAAATATTATTGAACTCTACTCTCCATGGCGTGACTAATCAATAGAAAAAAGTCATTTTGGGGGTGAACTACTCCTTTAATCTTTAATCTGCTAAGTAATAGATCATTCAATCTGAATTGATATTAATGCATTGGGGAAATCTCGCTCTTTCGAACAACCGTCATTTCGACAAAGGAGCGTTGGGAGGGTTAGCGACTCACCCCACGGAGGTTAGGTTTAGGGTAAGGGTTAGAGTTGGATGTCGATAAGATGACATGTAGTAACAGCCAAATGATCCCTAATGCATTACTTTGTTTAACGCAACTGTTTCAGTTCTCACTCACTTTTAGGTGAATGCATATTTGAATATTCAGAATTTGTGTTGAACTGATGTTTTTTCTGTGTGATGACCATTTAGTTGCTGTGTTGGCTCACATATTGTACATTAAATAATAAAATGATTGCATGTTATAATGATTGCAACTCATAAACTCTCACACATGATAAATGATTACATATAAATGATTTATGGTCAATTAAAAGATATGACCCTTTCACAGACATGAGTACTTCCACTAACATTTAGATGTTTTACTGTTAATGATTGTGTCTAGAGTAGACCACCCCTGGAATGAGGTGCCAACTGCTGATACCAAGTCTGTTTATTTACTGACTTTTGACTTCTTTTGTTTTTGTTACGGGTAAAAATTGAGAACCGCGGCTTGCTTTAAAAAAAGCAGTGGCTTCTTTGGCAAATCTAACCAGCCAACATTTCTATCATGTATACGGTAGGCTATAATATAATTCCCCGTAGGTTTGTGGAGGAGTGAGAATCACATTGAGAGACAACATCTGGTCTGGTGTCTCTACTTATTTAGCCCTGGCACAAGCATGTGTGTAATGTTATAATAAATAACCAAAACATAAATTATTTTTCAAGATGAAATTTGGCTTATTTCTCTCGCAAGATTTGGCTTTGTTTTTGGCTAGTTTTTGGAGGTGGTGGTTTGGCTTATTTCTCTCACGAGAGATGGCAACACAGGTGCTACCTCATACCAATACAAGAATGCTCACCGCAAAACACTCACCTTAACCTCAGTAAAAATATGTCTAAACCTAAACCTATTCCTCAACGGTTTAACCTAACCTTATTCTTAACCTCACCAAAACAGTGCCAACACCTAACCCTATTCCTAACCTTAACCTCAGTAAAACTATGTCTAAACCTCAACATATTTCTAACCTTCTCAGTAAAACAAATACGAGAATACAAGAACCGCCACACCAGTTTTTTTTTTTTTTACCTCTACGAGACCCAAACTTTTAGGTCTCATAATGTAGGAAACGGAAAAAATGAGATATTTACTCGTGGCCCATAAAAATGTATGGGTTCCGAGTTCTGACCCCTGGTTTAGGAACCAGCAGAAAAGGGTTTTCTGTGTCTTAACATGAAGTGACAAGACAACAATGACGGTTGGATGATCATTTCTAAATGCAACGGTTGTGGATGGATGCTACTCAAAACAGTAGCATCCACAAAACATCTTATAATCATGTTTTAACGTGGGATGAACGTCCATTTGAATATATTTCAATATATATAAATATATATATATATATTTAAATGAGCTTGAGTTATTAGATTAGGCCTACAGTATAAATGCACTCTTGGCATTGGTGCCACACACTCCTATTGCAACTAGTACGTAACCAGCCTCTCTAAATTGTATGATCTTTAAATTAAACTTTAATATCTGTTCTGTCTTAAGACTGAACATGCTGTTTTGGAATGATTTGTCTGAACATAGAAAATAGAATTATTTGGCTAAGAAAATAAAAGAAACACAGTAAGACACTGTAATGTTAGTTGTATATAGTGGAGACATAAATTCTATTCTGACTGACACATGCGTGCATGCTGTGTGTGTGGGCGTGCGCGCCCCAATAGGACCTCACCAGTCAACAAAGACTGGAGAAGCCACTTCACAGCACAACTATAGAATCTGATTCGATGAAGAGTCATAAACGGCAAAACCTCCACATTAATTAGTTAGATTTGGTTATCATTTGAGAGAGTTAACTTTTTGTTTAGAATGCACATCTGTGGAAAGGGTTAATTAGGGTCTAAATCAGGGTCTAAAAGGTCATCTTTGTGTTGAATTTAAAAGTTGATTGAACAGACGTGCATTTCCTCCTCTCTCCATCTGGGGGCAGCAACGACTAGGCTGCATCCCTGAAAACACAAGCTTATGGTTAGAATGACAGAGAAAACATAATAGTTTTAACACTCTATAAATGTGTATTAGTTTTAACAGTCTTATAAATGTGTGCACTATATACTAATTCTACCTCTCATAGAACATGACAGACAAGCAGGACGACCAATGAATGAGCAAGAACTGATTGATTGACATTTACAGACTGACTGATTGACAGACTACAATATAAAGGACTTTGAATGATAGATTGACAGGCAGGAATTATCAGATCAAATGAACATTCAATCTAATCTCATACTGAGGATTTTACATCTCCTTTGCTGAATAGAAATTATGATCTTTTTACACACTTCACATTAGTTAAAAACATGAAAATAACTGCTTAACAACAACAATGCTGCTGTAACTAAGAGGCAACGGCTGCTAAAGTTACAATAGCTTCATGGATTACATGCAGTAGATTAACATTCCATTGATACTTTCATATGTCCTGCTATAGGGTTAGGACTTGACTGGCTTAAGTTTTCTGCTGTCCGGAATACTTTAGTTCAAGAGGCTGACTTGGACAAAAATGCAGTTCATTGTAAAAAGTCTTCAAATAGTGATATTGAATAAGCAGCCGTTTTATAAACATAATATGTGTTGTGGAAGTTTGGAAAGAGTGTAAACATTGTCACCTTCAGTTGGAGGTGGTCGGCACCAGGATACGACCTGATAGAAGAAAAACTATATTAGAGGATATAAAGAGGTGACAGAGAGACAGACAGACAGACTTTCAATCAAGTATTAAGGGGGCAGTTCACGCCCAAAATGACTTTTTTTCCTATCGATTACTCACCCCCTTTTTTTTTTCGCATTCCAAAGCTAATAATTTCAGGAGACTCTTTGTGTCTCCATAAGGAACCACTTCTGGTCATCAAATCATTAGCTTTGGACATTCAAGTCTGTATAGAGGATATATGCGTGAAATCATCGTACCCGGAAATTATGCGGGAACAAGTTATGTGGGAACGTCTACTGAGTGGCAAAACAATAGTTAGCAGGAGTCAGTAGGAGTCATGTGGAGTCAGTAGGAGTTTCCAAAGTGCTTGAGTGGCGCTGAGTGGCATATGATGATAAAAATCGATAGATAGGGGAAAAAAGTGTGTTTTGGGTGAACTATCCCTTTAACTCTGATCCAGAGATAGTTCAATGCTGCCTAGCATCACATCAAGATGTAACCTGGTTTATTCCACTGGTGGCCATTAAGTAATTAAATGTGTTAATTAAACATGTAAATCACCTCTTTTCTTCCACTGGAAGTAGATGAATCCAGTCAGGAACAAGACCAGACCCAGAACCAGACCTGATGCTCCGATGGCCAGCTTGTTCTTCACCTGCTCTGGCATGGAGTCATCTGATAATACAATAAAATATGATTACAATGCAATACAGCACAGCACAGCACAGCACAGCACAGCACAGCACATGGGCCTTGGATATTTTGTGATGCCCATTGCACACCTATGGTACTAGCCCGATTTCAGACTCAGCTCACGCTTTAGTCTGAAACTGTGCCCTATTCTAACGATTTATGATCGCGACGCATGGTGCTCGCAACACACGGTAATCGTGACGCGCGGCCGCGGCGTGTTTGTGTGTGTGTCTCTGTGCCAGTGCTGCTTCCATACAGAACTGCGACCCGAAACATGTAATCGACATTAACAGCTTGGTGAACTCAGCGTGCGTGCGTGTGTGTGTCTGTCGTCTGTGAACTTCGTTTGAGATCGTTTCAACTGCTGCGCTGATTGGATATTCGTTAGACCCACCCCCACCCCCCGCGCTCATTGGATCAGCCGAAACTTTTGGCTGCTAAAGCCGATTCATGTACTCAGCTCCAGACCAGAGAAAGAGTCCACTCTGAGAGTGGGCGGGGTCTATGGGCTGGAACCAGGCAACTATGGTACTGTAATTTTCAATACATGCAGGGGGAAATATTATACCCTAAAAATATATATAGTTTTAACCACATTCATCCCTTAATTTAAGCATATCATTATACTAGGCAATTGTCTTTTTAAATGTCCTTTCCTCCATGCATTTAAATAAAACAGTGAAAACAGCTGATCTATAAGATCACAACACATCACATTAGAGTAAGTAGATTAACTGACCCCAGTGGGCAAATATGGGCGCGGTCAGGCCGGGGTGTTCCACCATGCATGAGATCTGCTCTCCTGATCTGTGACACACACACACACACACACACACACACACACACACACACACACACACACACACACACACACACACACACACACACACACACACACACACACACACACACACACACACACACACACACACAGTTTATTACATGTATTATTATGTCATTATCATGATCTGGCCCTCTGACTGTGAATTACAACTAAAAATGATAATAAAAGAATATAGAATGTTAATTACTTTACGAATTAAAAGCTAATTTCCTCTTCTACCACAGATTTGAACCCAGTTTCCTGCACAAGTTCTGACACTTGAGCTAATAGAGCCTGTCTGCTTGCTCAGGGGATAAATTGGATCTCAACCATCAGGTCAGATCCTGTGTCTGTAAGTGTGATATGACCTTTGATACGATCTAAATGTCTCAATAGAAGAGCAGGAGTACGAGAAATACAACCACCCAGTTATATAGGTTATATTGTATTAACATACTGTACCATACATATTGTAGACGTTATATTGTATTAACATACTCTACCATACAGATTGTATAAGTTATTTTAGTATTAACATACTCTACCATACAGATTGTATAAGTTATTTTAGTATTAACATAGTCTACCATACAGATTGTATAAGTTATTTTGTTTTATCATACACTACCATACAGATTGTATGTACATACTCTACCATACAGATTGTATAGATTATTCTGTATTGACATGCTCTACCATACAGATTGTATAAGTTATTTAGTATTAACATACTCTACCATACAGATTGTATAAGTTATATTGTATTAACATACTCTACCATACAGATTGTATACGTTATGTTGTATTAACAAACCGGAACAATACAAATTGGGCAACATTACATTTTATTCATTACTAAAGTGCTGCTTTAACATTACTTTATTCATTATAATAGAATTAAATATACTAGTAGTGAATAATACAGTGTTTGTACTACTATCTGTAGCTTCTATCTAGACATCAGATCTCCACTCTGACAACACTCTGATTGACATGCAGCATGCTGTCATTCTGACAGATGTTTTGAACCATCTGGTCAGGGATTCTAACCGGGCCGCAACCTTCATGCAGCTCTAGTCCACTGTCTCCAGTTGTCTCTGCCTAGCAACGGGTGATGCTTAACAAAACAATGGTCCTGATTGGCTGAGTGAATAAGGAAGTGAAATTGGTGTCTGGGGAGTTTCCATAAACTAGGGGTTTCAGTGCATGCACGCGCACACGCACACGCACACGCACACGCACACACACACACACACACACACACACACACACAAAAGCGTGCCACTTCTATCACATGACCAGTGTGCTTTTAAAGACATTTGATGATTTCAGTTGTGAGCAGTAATGAGGCTTGTTATTATGTTTAATGAGCATGATCAACAGCATTTAACCTGAACGTGTGCGTTTTTAGCTTGTAACTAAGCTACAAACAGCTAGGGAGGGACGGGTCGGGGCTTGTTTATGTAGGGGCTTGTTTAATGTTTATGTAATCTGAATATTTCCAGGGTTGTGGCGCATGGCCGTGGTGGAAAGTAAAGTAACTAATTACATTTACTCAAGAACTGTACTGTAAGTTTGAGGTATGTTTTGTTCTGTGTTTGATAGTTAGGAACAAAATGGAAAAATCTAAAAAGGCTCAAAGTTTGTTGTCGGGGCCCTAAAGTAATCTGAAGCGTGGCCTACATCTGGCCTAGATACATCTTGGCACATTGGCTCAAAGTTTGTTGTACACTCCCCATTGGCCAAGGATCCCATTGGCCAAGCTTCACAGGATGCGCTGTGATTGGCTAGCGGGGCGCTTGATAATTAACTCAGAAATAGCAATGCTCGGGCGCCCGCTGGCCTAGTGGTCAAGGCGCATACCACATACTAGGCTATGATGCATGCTGGCGTCGCCGGTTCGGTTCCGATCCGGATGACCTTTGCCGCGTGTCATTCCCCATCTCTCTCCCCATTTCCTGTCAGTCTACTATCCTGTCAAATAGAGGCATAAAAAGCCCAAAAACAAATCTTAAAAAAAAAGAAATAGCAATGCTCACTTCACACTAGGTGTGATTTATTTTTAAGTCAATCGATGCTTTTAACAAAAAATAAAGTTTGATTATAGGCAACAATTAAATCAAATTAATTAATCTATTAGGTGTACCTGGGTGTGTACTCCAGGTAGGAGTGGTACTGGTAGTAGGCTACCATAGAGGTGTGTATTTCTATGTGTAGGTGTCTATTAGGTGTGTACCTGGGTGTGTACTCCAGGTAGGAGTGGTACTGGTAGTACCAGTCTCCATCAGGCAGCAAATCAGTATCGGACACACCAGAAGTGATTTCTTCTTCTCCTCTCAGCCAGGTCACCAGAATCGCCTTCGGGTAGAAGTCATAGGAGCTGCACTTCAGCATGTGAGTGTGTTTACCACCACCAGGGGGCGTCTCTGAGGCCAGTCTCACGAAGGGCTCCACTGGAGGAACAAGAGTATTATTATTATTACTTGCTCAAGCAGAGCGCGCAAGTACTGCAATCGGCTGTATGTATGTACGTAGGTGTCTCCCTACAGACAATGAGGGACCAGCATTCCTGGTGACGCCACTGGTGATGTCAGCAGAGTTTGGTATCGTATATAAGAGTGTTCTTGGTAATGTCTTCATTAACAGCCAATGAGGTCAGCAGCACACACCTCGTGGTGTGCTCTGCTTGTGCACAAGTAGGCCATGTGTGGCCTGCTTGTGCGTAAGGTGCAAGTTGGCCCATCAACAGAGTGCATTTCTAGTTATTATTATTAGTTCTAGAAGGTCTCAGATGACACAGATACCTTTAATAGTTTACATCATCATCATCATCATCATCATCACCTTCAAAACTAGATTTCAGTCCAAGAGGCTCTTTTTAAAGCTCACTTACATGAAGTGTTTTATCCATTAGAACAGTGATTCCCAATCTTTTTATGGCTCAAGACCCCAAAAATAAATTAGACGTTTTCAAACTAGTGAAAATAGCCGATCTACAAGCTCACAAGGCACAAAGTTTCTTTAACATTTGTTTTGTAATTCATGGAATTTCATCAATTTTCAAAATCATTGAATTTAGTTTTTAATTCAGGAAAAATGTTTGCTTTTTTTTTTTACAATGTTTTGAAATAATAATTAAAAACAAAATGTAGGAAACAAAAAACGAAGGGACCCACAAAAATGGCTCCGGGTCCCGACCCAGTGTTTGGGAACCAGTGCATTAGAATATCAAATTAAATAAAAAACAAATAGTATTTTACAACTGTTAATACCTGGCAGTGAATGAGTTAATCATCTCTGAATAGCAATTATTTATTATGATGTCATGTTATTGTTTATGATGTGATGATGAGTGTTGAGTGCTGTTCTGAGATCAGCTCACCTCTCTTCTCCAGAGCAGCGGGGTACAAGATCTCAGCGTTGTGTTTGCAGTATGCCGCTGCCTGTGCTCTCATCTCAGGCAGGGCTCCAGGTATTTTATTTAAGTGGTCTGCCTGCTTCATACCATACTCAGTGTAGCCGACAAACTGCCCCACCCTGCTGTCAAACCTGGTGAACTCCTGTTTGTTGTAATAATATGATCTGATGAACTGTATGTCCTCCAGGTCAGTGGAGTTGTACACACACTCATCGACTTGAGAGTGGAGAAATCCATCTGGAAATAGAAAAATAGACATATCACCAATCTGTCAAAACAGACATTGTGTGCCTAATGAAGCTTGGGTACGTACAGATTTTATACATATGCTTGTTTAATCATTATATTTGTCTGTGGTTTTTGGCGAGTACACTGAAATGAACGTCTGCTTTGGGGCACTAGTGTGTGCCATAAATCATGTGTATAACTGTTATTTGAATGCCTTATTCTTATTACAATAGTGTTGAACCTCAAATAAAATGTTGTCATAACATATACAAGAAAATAAAAAATATATGTATGAAATTATCTATTCCTTAGATGCAAATGGGCTTGACAACCAACACATTTAGAGCAGAATATATAATATGTGTCCATTCACAATCTGATGTAGAATACACTATGTATAGGTGATTTCCCCTCAGTGATCAATATAAACGATCCATAAGCTCTCAGGTAGCTTTCCAATATATTCCTTGATTCTAGCATCTTTGTTTTGCCTTTTACCTCAGCAACAGTGAGCAATAGAGGGTATGCGTATGCATAAAGTGAATGGCAGATCGAGTGCCAAAGTGAGTTTAACATTGTTTAATGCAATCAGATAGGACTGAACTGTTTGGATGTATGGGCTGTGAAGGACAAAAACTAGTTTTTCACCACTCAGTAGGCGTTCCCGCATAACTTTCGGGTATGATGATGATGTCATGTGCATACCCTCTATTATTAAGGCTTACATACTATAGTTTAAGAGCAAATCAAATCAATGTTCTACACCCGTTTTCATGAATCGCATGTCAGACTTTACTTTAACAAGTACAGTATACACTCAAATCTACAAAATGTAGGACATTTACAAAGAGCTTGGTGAATGAGGCTCAATGTGTGCATTATTAAGTAATTAAAGTTTACCTGCTCCATGGAAAGAGATGAAACACAGTGAAACACAGAGCCAGAGATTAGTAGAAGTCATGATGAGTTGAGATGTTTCAGAGTTTAGTTGAAGTGTTGATGAGTTGAGATGTTTCAGAGTTTAGTTGAAGTGTTGATGAGTTCAGATGTTTCAGAGTTTAGTTTAAGTGTTGATGAGTTGACATGTTTCAGAGTTTAGCTGAAGTTGTGTCGATGAATTCTGATGTGGAACTGAACACTGACTCACTTCTCCAACACAAACAGTCTGCAGCAACCAATGAAAAAACACCATTCACTCTCATCACTTGTTACCAGGTAGACATCAAACCAAAAATACACCAGATTGTAACTTGTAATGGAAACAATTAAAAATAATAGAAGTCCGCACAACAGCTAATGCTCCACAGTGTTTATTCAGTTAAAACAAAGTTTGACAACGTTTTGGCCATCAGCTGGCCTTTATCAGGTGGTAATCAATAGTCATTGTCTTCCTTATATAGGATAATGAGTCACATTACGTGACCATAATTGTGGGCTCACTGAAAGCGAGCACACATATGTTATCCTCATTATTTATCTATCAGTCAGTCAGTCAGTCAGTCAGTCAGTCAGTCAGTCAGTCAGTCACATCAAGTTCTCCTCAAAACTTTGTCACCTTTCTACTCCGTATACTTACACCGAAAATCACCATTCAAACATCAAATTGTTCAGCTTACTGTGGCGACGTGTGCTATTACTTTTTACAACACTTGGCCAGAAGGGTGGCGCTGTAGGAAGCCTTTGAAAGTGCAAACTTTGAACAGGTATAGCTCATGCTGTTTGACATACAGCCATGAAACCTGGACACACATTGCGTCTCCTCATGCCGAACAACTTTGACCCTCTGACCTTTGACCTCTGACCTTTAGATCTCCCACCATTTTGAATTATATGAAAAACAGTAAAAATATATCTCGTCCTGGGATTTTTGCATCACACGCACAGAACTTTTTTACATTAACTTTGGACTAATACCTACTCAGGCTATGGGGAGAGAAGTTTGTATGTGAAATAATTATATTTTAATAATTCAATGAATATTGCAGTTTTATGCAAATTATTCTTCTGCCTCATCAATCATACATAGAAAGTCACATGTTCATGACATTTGGCAAAGATGTAGAGGGTTAGTCCAAATATCACTGAAACCAATCTTATTCTAATTGGCCAAAGGGTGGCGCTATACTAAGCGTTTGAAAATTCAAACTTTAAATGGGCATAAGTCATGCCTCGTATGACTTGAAGACATTCAACTTGCTCTTTGTCAAGTAAGCTCCGCCCTTAGATTTTACGCCATTTTGAGCAGTTTGTAAAATGCTTAAACTAGTTTTTATCCTGGGATTTCCGCATCACGTGCACATAACTTTTTTTTTTACATGAACTTTGGACCAATATCTAAAGATCTGTCTGATAATTTTTTATTTATTTTTTATTTAATGTTATTATTTATCTTTTTTAATAATTCAATGAATATTGCAGTTTGTGCAAATTATTCTTCTGCCTCTAAAACATAAATGCAAAGTCACATTTTCATAATGAAATACTGCTGATGAATAAGTGCAGTTTACATCTGTGATGTTACCTATCATGATGCCTTTTTCTATTATTCCTGCCAAAAAAATGAATAAAGAGATTTGTAAAAAAAAAAAAAGAAATACTGCTGATGACACCCAGCTCTATCTCAGGACTGTCCCACTCCCCTCTGTCCCCCTTTCAGCACCAGCATCACCTTCCACTTAAACCACCTGCCTTGAGGAGATAAAGACGTGGATGACAACTTCCTACAACTTAACAGCTCCAAGACAGAAGCCATCCTAATCGGCACCCACACCAGGTCAAAGCATCTCCAATAACCAGCATCTCATTTTCCAGCCAGAACCTCCCCTCTCCCCTATAGTCACCAACTTAGGTGTAAAAATGGACCCCCAGATGACCTTCGACCCCCATATTAAACACCTATGCTAAACCATTTTTTTCACCTTAGAAATATAGCCAGACTCGGTCCCACACTCACCCTGCCTGATGCAGAAAAACTGGTCCACGCCTTTATCTCCTCAAGGCTTGACTACTGCAACACACTTCTCATCGGGACCCCTAGCAAGAGCATCCAGAAGCTCCAATACATCCAGAAGAGTGCGGAAATATGAACACATCACACCCATATTGCATTCCCTTCACTGGCTTCCCGTCTCATTCCGGATTGAGTATAAGGTCTATCTCCTCACCTACCAGTGCATCCACAGCAACGCCCCTTCCTATATAAAGGAACTCATTTAACCCCCGGATTCCACACGCTCCACACGCTCCCTCTGCTCTGCAAACTCTAACAGACTGAAGGGCAAAAATACGAACTTACGCACAATGGGGGACCGGGCCTTCAGCTCAGCGGCCCCTCGACTGTGGAATGCTACACACAATCTAAGGACCTTCTTTATCTAACATGCCTATGAAGTGCACACAAAAACATAAAATAAAAATAAAATAAAAAATATATAGCTGCAAGCAGCAATAAAGTGGCCAAAAACGCCTCAAATCATGAACACAGCCTGCGATGTGCGTGAAACTTTGCACGCACATTTCCATTAGGTCAAGGAAAAGATGCCACCCTTTTCATGTAGGCCTGTTATAGCGCCACCAGTGGGAAAACTTTTGCATAACACATTTTTGGAATAAAATGCCAATCACTCATGCAGCGTCCGATTGCGTCAGTAACATCAAAGAGAGCACTGCCTGCGATCTTGACATTTTGTACTTTTATAGCCATTGTTTTTTGGCTTGAAGCGAGCCCACAATTGTTTCGAAGGAACAATATTTTCTAGTTAATCCTAACCTTGACAAGGGTGACTAGACTGTGCAAAGTAGTGCAGGCTGGTGCTCCAGCAGGTGATGCTGGGGGTGGTGAACCGCAGCCAGGGGCTGTCGTAGAGAGTGGCGATTCCCCATTGACCGTGCCAGATTCTGACAAGGAAGATGTAAGTATCCGCATTGCACAAATAAAAGACGATTCTTATGAAAGAGTGGAACTGCATAAAGCACAGCTCGGGCATGAGCTCAAGATACGAAAGCTGGAAATTGAGGCGGAGACTCAATTTCGCAGAAGCTTGAGATGGGTGCCCAGGGTGGTTCCCAGCCTGCAGGGTTTCCTCTCCCCGCCAATCCACCTGCTTTTGATATTTCGAAACACATTTCTTTGGTACCTACTTTCCGATCTGAGGTTGATTGCTACTTTAGTGCGTTTGAGCACATAGCCTCCGCACTCAAGTGGTTTGGCTGTTATTACAATGCAAAAGTGTTGGTAAAGCTCAAGATGTGATGGCAGCACTCCCTCTACAGGAGTCAGGACAATCTTAATTATGACTTAATTAAAACGGCTATAAATGCTTATGAATTGGTGCCTGAGGCATATAGGGAAAAATGTAGACATCACAAGAGGACCAACCAAACTTTCGTTGAGTTTGCCCGTGAGAAGGGTAATCTTTTTGATAAATGGTGCACCTCAAGTAAGGTTGGTGACTATGATGCCCCACCGGGAATTAATTTTACTTGAAGAGTTCAAGAGGTGTTTGAAGTGTATCTAAACAAGCGGAAAGTGGAGTCGCTTTCTAAGGCATCTATTCTGGCAGATGAGTTTGTGCTCACTCACAAAAATGTGTTCTCGTCACCAAGTGACGAAACTCAGTCTCCCTGTTCTGGTGCTACGGCGCCAAATAATAATTTGGATTAATAGTAATCCCACTTGGGATTAAAAGAACAATTCATGTTTGCTATTCCAAATTCAGAGAAAGATGTACTGGCTTACGTCAGTGAATTAAGAGACTGTTCGGCTCTGTCGGCCCGTTTTGTAAGGGCCATTTGAGGTTCTGGTAAAACAGTGAAATTGATTATGTCATAAGCACTCCTGTGAAGAGGCGCAAGTTGCGTGGGTGCCATGTTAACATGTGTAAATGCTATCATTCCAGGGATCCCTCCGGTGCTGTTCCTGCTAAGCCTGTGTGTTCTGGTATGTCGGCGCTGATGGTGACTGCTATGCCTAATACTAGCCCTATTGGGTTTGATTTTGATAATGGGTTCGTATTACGTTCTGCTCTGCAGCAGAGCGTGCGCTTGTCCAATTCGGAGTTGGTAAGAGAGTTTCTTTCTCATCTTGCACATCTGACTGCAGAGCAGCGTAATGAGATTGTCACGTTGGTTCACGAATTTCCAGTTTTATTTGGTGACATATCCACTCAGACCACAGTGTTAGAATGACATAGACGTCAACCAGTCTAAACCCATTAAGCGGCGCGCTTATCGTGCCAACCCTGTTAAACAGGCAATGGTGAAAAGCAACACTGAATATTTGGTGGAGCATGGCTTAGCAGAACACAGCACAAAAGTGTGGTAAAGGGTTACTTGCTAATGCCATTGTTTATACGTGCATCTGAAATCTCAGCATTTGTCACAACTGACTATTTCCTACAGTACACTGTTATGTCTTTTGGTATGCGCACTGCACCAGCCACGTTTCAGTGGCTCATTAACATTTTATTAGCGGGGGTACCAAACTGTAATGCTTTTGAAAATATCATGGTTTATTCCTTTACTAAGAGCGAGTGTTTCAGCGTTTGACTCAAGCGTTTTTGACTTTAACTCTCGCCAAGTGCGAGTTTTATTATTGTGTTTTTTGTAGAATGTTTTTCTACGGTCGTGTTTCCCTTCATTACTTTGCTTAGTCCTTTTTTTGTGTGGACTTCTGGTTGTCAGCACACGTTTGAGAGCGTTATTTTGCTTATGAGCAATGCCCCTGTGCTTGCTGCTCCAAATTCTGAGTTTTTTACTCTGTATATTACTCTGTGTTATTTTTTGTGGAAATTTAACAAACACCCGGTTCGGTATTCGACTTTTGCTGTGGTCTCTCCAATTCATTGATGTTTATGTAGGATGCAGTTCCCTACTGAGGTGGTATTTACAGACCACAATCCTCTGTTTTTTCGGTCAAGAATGTATAATCACAAACAATCAAAGACTCATGAGATGGGCTTTGATAATCCAAGGTTATAACACAAAAAGGGGAAAGATAATGTGTTAGCTGACGCCTTGTCCAGAGTGTGAGGTGGATAAGTAATAGTGTTGGGATAGGTTGGTATTGTAAATATTTTTATTACTCAGTATACTGACATTTTCTGGTGTGATTTGAAACAAACCAACAGGTTTGTTTCTTGGCGGTGGGGGTGTTACGGACGAGAGTAATGAAAACTAGACCCTGAGAAATCTCGTAGCTTATCTGACTGTCTGTACAGGAAGTGATGTCACTTGATGTCAGTGAGTCACAGTGTGGTACAGAATGAGGGCACGGTCAAACAGTCGACGCTTCGGCTCGTTGAGATCTCGTACTCGCGCCTGGTGTAATTCCATATCCTATCATTCTCGGCTTTTCCTGTGAGCCCCGAGCTGCATTATGGGAGAGTCAACATGGCGCTGGTCAGAAGGACGTGTAGTTCTTTTGACTAGCGCGATTTGCAGAAGGACAGATCAAGGAATAGCCCACCCTGACCCTACAGTACTCAACATGAGAACAATAATCATGGGCATGGACGGATTAACGCTTGTGCAGTATGTGCAGCTGAACAGGGCCCACAGCCAATAGGGGCCCACCAATGTATAGGCTATTTATTTATTTATGATCATAATAAACACGCAATATGATTAAGAAGAAGACAATCTCAAATTCGCCTTTTTTTACCCTTTGAAGCACCCATAGCATGACTTCTTAAGGACTACTGGTTTCTCAACCAATCACAGTGACTGTCTGAACTCGGCAAAAAAAAAAAAACGGCAGATGATGATGACACCAGATTTATCTAAATAACAGAATTAAACAGTTGTTTCACAGTGGAATATGCTACCTGGGGTTAACTACAGACATCCATAGGACATGTGGATAGCTTTTACATTTAGGTCTACCATACGTGAACTAAAGTTTTCGGCGCTGCTCAAAGAGGCTGGATTACACGATGTGTTGTGTGCCTCCAAGGAATAACACTTTCTATAGGACATCTGGGCACCTCAATATAACATTGGATATTTTCTTGTCATTTTCTTAAAGGGGTTATGCCACCTTAACACTTTGCCGTCCGAAATAGAATGGGGGTTGGTAGATTAGCCGTGAAATTTCTATTATTGTATTGTGATCGAGACATAATATTATGTTTATAAACATCAGCCCGCAGCCCCTCCATCTTGAACAGCGCCGTTGGTTTTTCTTTCCCCCCCCCCCCCCCCCCCCCCCCCCCAGGTCAGTAACTCACTGTGATTTTGTCGATCTCCGTTGGGATAGAATGGGTGTTTTGGCCGATCATCGATCTCCCCGTGCGTTTCGCATGCGCGATCCGTTCACGTAAATGTCCCCGCAAACAATCCATGTGTGACTGAAGAACAGAACTGAAAAGTTTCGCTAGCATAGACCCAAGCATGGCTACAGTAGGAGGAGGAGTGTGTAGACAGCAAACAAATGGGTGGAAGGTGCCTTGGAAAAGGAAAGGCCAATGACGTCACCTCTGCTTCATGTCAGACCGTGCATGAGCTATGAATGCACGAGTGGTGGCTAGGGAAGGTTAGACGATCGCCGATTTTCGGATGAAAATCATTTATTCCGGTTTTAATGACAAAGTACGGGAAAGTGCGACGTGGCTGAGACTCCTTGGTGGGAAGTACGATATACGACGGTTTTAACATGGGGGGGCCCCCCATGGCTTACAAAGTGTTAAAGGGGTCCTGCCACGCCCCGAAATTATAATAGTATGATACAGTAGGATACAGTAGGTCACGTGGTCTTTTTTAAAACGGTCTGAAATCTCTGAATCAAATGATCCCATCCCCCGTAGCGCAGCCCCCCTCCACTCGGAGGAGTAGAGAGACAGACAGGAGACAGCCTGGCCAGCAGATATGGGATTTATGGCTATTTGAAGTGAGCTGGATCTCTGAAATTGAGTACTTTTCCCACCACTGTTCATTAGAAAGGAACGGCTCCCTACTGTGAACCGAATCATATCGTTCATTTCAAAGAGCCGTTCAAAAGACTTGATTCGTTCGCGAACGTCACATCTATACTGGCCAGCCGCCAAGGTGACAGTAACCCTAAGGGTTGCTGTCACCTTAAGAAATTATATTAAAAACAAGTTAATATTTGTTTGATGTCATTGTGGGAATGCACGATAAGCCAATCAAATTAATTAATTGACTGTTACTTACTGTATGTCTGCACAATGTACATTTTCTTCCCATCGCCCGCAGGCTCGTTCTCACAGTCACAGCCCTCACAACTTCTCTGCTCCCACAGGGCTAGCTAGCTGGGCTAGCACTAAAGCCAACCAGCTAAAGACACACATTTATATATGAATCTGTGGCTATAAAAAATATATTTCCGGTGGTTACTGGTTGTTACTTCCCCATTGTTCATGGGAATATGCTTGTTTATGTTTATTCATTGAAATGGAAAACACGATGTTTTCACTGAGTTGGGCAGCTGCGCTCGAACTCATCCTCGAACTGCGTGCGGCTGGCCAGTATAGATGTGACGTTCGCGAACGAATCAAGTCTTTTGAACGGCTCTTTGAAATGAACGATATGATTCGGTTCACAGTAGGGAGCCGTTCCTTTCTAATGAACAGTGGTGGGAAAAGTACTCAATTTCAGAGATCCAGCTCACTTCAAATAGCCATAAATCCCATATCTGCTGGCCAGCCAGGCTGTCTCCTGTCTGTCTCTCTACTCCTCCGAGTGGAGGGGGCTGCGCTACGGGGGATGGGATCATTTGATTCAGAGATTTCAGACCGTTTTAAAAAAGACCACGTGACCTGCTGTATTCTACTGTATCACACTATTATAATTTCGGGGCGTGGCAGGACCCCTTTAAGGTAAGACATGGCTTCATTTAACTAGCTGTTCACTGTGGAGTTAGCCAGCCTGTTTTCTTCTCCTCCGTGTGTGTGTGTGTGTGTGTGTGTGTGTGTGTGTGTATGTGTGCGTGTGCGTGCGCGTGCGCATGCTTGCTTGCTTGTAAATATTGGTAGCTGCTGGTTATGGATCTTTGGTCTGGTATGGTTGTGGTCAGTGTGGTTGTGTTGTGCGCACATTGTGTGTTGGCTTGTTGGGGTGCCCACAGTGTTCGACTCGGGACTCCGCTGCCGAGCGCCATGGTGCGGTGTGGTACGCGGGCGGGCGCGGTACAGACGCGACCGGCCCTGTGCGGGACGCGTGCGGGCGGGTGGGCGGCGTGGAGGTGGGGTGGGGGGCCTTGGCGATGTGGCCACACAGGGCCTATCTTTCAATTAATCCGTCCCTGATCATGGGCGTTGATTTCTTCTCTATTCAATGGGTGATTGATATATTATTTGTAAACAACAACACCTTCTTATTCCCATATGAGATACAATAATCCATCACACAGAAATAAGACAGGAGAGTGATTCAGAGTGAGAATGGAATGTTTTACTATGGAGAGAGAGAATTCAAGACAGGTATACAGTACATAATCAATGGTTCGTGCTCTCTCTGACAAATGATGTTTTGACATGAGTATAAGTATGGTCATTTGGTCAGTCAATGGATGACGTTTCAACAGTTCATAGGATGTTTCCACAAATGACAAGACAAAGAGTTCATAGGTTCCTGAAGAGATGTCCTTCGCTGGTGTCTGCATGACACCAGGCTGAGCCAAACCAAAACAATTCTCATTGTTTTAGGTACAGGCTCCATGGCAGTAGATAAGGTCTGATTTCTCCCAGACGGAGGGAGACCTTGGGGGTACTGTAGAGACCTTATATGACACAGTCACTGTGCCATCAATATGTATTGATAAAAAGATGATATGAACCATAACAAAAATACCTATCAATATCCACCGGCTGGTTAATATTGATCTTTTTATCAAATAGATCAACAAAAGAAAACAAAATAGGCAAACAGTGGGATGAAAAATGGTTAGGGTTAGGGTTAAAACATTTCTTCAATAGCAAAAGGAACTGTATTATCGTTAGGGTTAGGGTTGACATGAAAAGCATGACATTAATGACAAAATGTTATCATGTTTACACATAAATGAAATAACCCCTTGTAATCAGATTGATAAGTCACAAGATTAGTTGATCAGTCTTCCCCTGCAACCTGTTCAAAAGAAAACAAGGTGTAACAAAACAAATAGAAGAATATAAGACAGAATACAAATAAAAAGGGGTCCATAAGTCCAAAAAGGTGTCCATAAGTCCAAGACTCGATATGATGAGGGTTGGAGACAGAGCCAGGGATCGAGTTGAGGTCGGAGATGGGCGGAGACGGGTCGGAGATGGGTGGAGACGGGTCGGAGAGTGGAAGTGGGGTTCTTTAGGTGGGTTTCAGACAGCTCCTACGGACAGAAGCTTGCGGCAGTTCACTAATATCGATACAATGGATTCTTCAGTCATAATTATAGCGGCATAATTCTTCAACAGTGCGATTTCAGAATACTCACAGGCCCGGGAGGCTGCAATAGCCCCCCGCTGTGATGATGGCGCGTTCGCACTGCCCTCTGGCCTCTGGTGGTTCCTTGGCACCGCCTGGCGTCCATCGGGCCTAGAGGATGACAGTGCTTGGCGGCAGATCACTTGTATTTCAACAATTTACAATCATAATTTCTCCACCTAAATGTTTTTCTTCACAGTGCATTTCCGTTACCCACCGACAACCAGAGCATAGCTCTGGTCCTGCGGTTGATTGGCTTGTGCACTGGTGACCCATCGTCTGTTGGTGGTGCCCCTTTTCACTCTCCGCCCTCTGTATTTTTTTTTCCTCCGCTGTGGTGTTGTCATGGATAGCCCTTGGCCAGTTGGACAACGTCTCTTGTGCGTCATACACAACTGTAAGCCATTCTGATAGTCTGTTTGTGTTGGGCTTGTGTGGCACAACAGAAGGGTTAATGCACACAACACAAACATACTCAAAACATACAAAGTTTTAAAATCAAAAGTTTCAGAATCAAAATTAAACGTTAAACAATGGAAATCAAAGCATAAGCATACAGTAAAGTTCCAAACAATCAATCAAAGCATAAGCATACAGTAAAGTTCCAAACAATCAAGCATACTCCCCCCTCTTGACACAAGGTGTGGCAAAAATGATGTTGTTGATGTTTGGGGCTGGATAAATAATAAAAAATAAAAATACATTTTCAAACCACATATGTATAATCTGTTCACAGTTCTTCAATTATTTACAAAACTTTCAAAACAAATAAAAATGACTTGTAATCATAAGATAGTTACATCTTCAGTCAGTGACAAATCTTTCTTAGTAGGCCTACCAGTAAGACGCCCCAAAGAGGACCTTGGCTTAATCAGCCGTCCTTCTCAGGAATGGGATGACCTGACATTGAAGGTTGTTATGGCAACTAAGGAGATAGAGGACTATGGGTATCGGAGTTCTCTTCTAAAATGTTATTGTTACTTCCTTCCAGACTGGAAGGAACACAAGATACTGTAGCCACCTGGAGTGGTAGAAAAGTAACAAAGTATCTTTACTCAAATAAGGAAATCTCAGAATCAAGTCAAAACAGAGTGAGACTCAAATGTCAATAAGGCAAGGGCAACAGGAAAATAACCAGACTTTCCCAGGTCACATACACACACACACACACACACACACACACAACCAGCTTCAGTCACGCATCCACATACACGCACACGCACATGTGCACGCACGCAGAGACAGACTGGGAGAGGGGAGTGAAGAAGATAAGGGTCAATCGCGCACACCAACATGCAAACGTGCACACACTCATCAGTCCACGTGCACACCCTCACACATACTCAATCATGAAACACAAGTCTAAATTTGGAATGAGTCATTTTTAGTCTAAACATTTCTAACAGTTTAAATTACTTTAGACGTCTATAATTTAGGGCGAGTTAGTCTAGTGTTAACATTATATTTTAAAAGGTAATTTAAC
Source organism: Nannobrachium achirus (assembly GCF_963921795.1). Lineage (NCBI taxonomy): Eukaryota > Metazoa > Chordata > Actinopteri > Myctophiformes > Myctophidae > Nannobrachium > Nannobrachium achirus. The sequence continues at coordinate 12,111,200 of NC_137825.1, read as the reverse complement.
CTTAATCAAAGACATTTTAAAAGCTTAATAAAAAGGCTTATTGTCAATTATTTTCCAGAACAAATGGTCAATAAAAACAGTCATCAAATAAAAGGAAAGTATTCCCTCCCGATGGCCTGGCCAAGGCCAATCGAAGGGACACAGAGTATTCGGCATTACATAACAAATGATTCAGCAGGCAGATTTAGAAAATACAAGCCTGCAGACCAAGACAAAAAGAAAGAGACAACCAGCTATAACCACAAACTGACTAGGAGTATCTCGTTTGAATTCAGGCTGACTAGAAGTTCACACCCTAGGTTAAAGCCACACAAATGATTCAACAGGCAGATTTAGAAAATACACGCCTGCGGACCAAAACGTACCGAACAAAGTAAAAGGGTCTGAAAACCACAGAGAAACTTAAAAGACTTAAAAAGAGTAACACAACAGATTTAATGACCATTTGTAACAGGACCGCAGATAAAAAGTAATTTATAAGGCAAACCGGAACGCCGAAACAATTCAACGGAATTTGGAACACTGAAAAAACATTATTTAGGACGCGGGGGCTCATGGACAAGGTTAAATCATGGAAACAGCAGATCTACAATGATTAATTCGTAGTGAAAAAATTAAGATTTATAACAAGTTAATCAAGTTTTGGTGTCAGGGACTTTTACTTTCTGGGCCATATTAACCTAGCCTGACGGTTTGTGGGTTTGAAAGGACGAGCTGCGTTAGGCTGGGGGCACTGGGTCCAACAATGGCCGTTTGTACCGCAGCTCCAGCAAACAGGGGTGCGAGGTGTATTACCTGGGTGGTGTCCTGGTTGTCTCTGCTGTCGGCTTGCCCCGGATCCCAATTTGAGTGACAGATCATGTGGTGGATGTAATGTGACGTGACCGTCTGGGGTCAATACAGACTGTATTTTAGGCAAGGGTTTTGGTTCCTCTACGATGACATCATAATATCTGGCCAGATCTGTAATGTCCTGGGGCAGTGGCGTAACTAGGGGGTCGCAGCCTACGCATGCGCATTGGGGCCCATGACGTCCAGGGGCACACGCCACACGCAGGTCGGAGGAGAAAAGAAAAAAGAATCTAATAATAACAATGTATACAGACGGAGACCCTGTTCTGTCCTGATCTGCGGCTTCTATTTCCTGTAGTAGGCTGCTACCATTTCAAAATAAAACATGTGTTGAATGATCACATTACAAATATCCAATACATTGACTCTTGTTTTGAAATGTCCACTGGTATGACAGGAAGCTATGAGAGGGCCCCTTAGTGCTGCTGACGGAACACAGGCTGAAGAGACGTTCTGACTTCTTCTGAGTAAAAACAACACTCGGGCATTATGGAATAGGTCTATAAAGTTTCAACACAAGAAGACTTTGGGGCAACAGTTAATATTTGCCATGCTCTCTAAAACCAAGACAATGTGGAATATGGAACAAAACGTGCCCAACTGCTATTGTTGTTGTTGACTCGTCATCCTCCTTACTTTAGCAGGTGAGTTAAGTAATTAATATAAATAATGCTGGTTTGCAGTGATGCATCGCTGTCAATTAAACTGTGTGCTGTCATTAATGTAGGCCTAGTTGTCTTAATGGGTGATATTTATAATGCTGTTTTGAAAAAAAAAAACGGCGTGGTGATGTTTGTAGTGTTGTTGTATTGGAGTGCCATAGGGAAGTTCATTAGCACCAGAGAGAGATGGAGACAGTGAGACACTACTTTTGGGCTACATATTGTCATGAATTAGATGGCTAGTGTAGTAGTGTGTAGAAGTCTTCTGTTGGAGCCTAGTGTCCCGCTTTCGCGCTGTCTGCATTTGCACTGGGGGGGGGGGGGGGTTGTTGTTGTTGAGGGGCACTTGGTGAAAATCTCGCATCGGGGCACACCAGGGGCTAGTTTCGCCACTGTCCTGGGGAGTTTTATTTTTCCACAACGGATCATGCATAATGATGGCTTGTTTCAAATGAGGCCTAAGGACATCAACTAACAGTTGATTAAACACGTTGGCATAGCCGCTTTGTCCTCGGGTCATGCCAGAATGGCGGTCGAATTGGGTGGTAAAATGCTGTATGAAATCGGAGACATCTTCGCCTTCCTTCTGTTTAAGGCTAGTGATTAAGGATATATCAACCTTATCTTTCATGAGCTCTTTAGCGTTATTTATCATCAACTTTACTGCGGCTTGATGTTCATTATTTCTAACCTCATGTGCCGGGTTTGTACCATCCGCAGGCACGAGATCCATACACGGGTATGGAAGACCGTCTTCCTGTGTCAATTCAGCACCTCGGGCTATTTGATAACTCACAGCTTTGGGACAACACCTTGTGATTAATTCTCTGACTTCCCGGGTGTTGAGCCTTTGTTCTATTATTTCGGCCTCTATTGATTTTTCCCACTGATCAGGGTTACTCTGGATATCAGGTAAGGTTTTTGCTGTATTATCAATGTCAACTGGATACCACTTACGATAACTATACACAACTCCATCCCCTGTCGGATAGGCTATCATGGGAGCGAGTAGTGTTGTTTCCTTAACATCAAGTGTGTGTTTTGGTTTCTCACGTGTGGCATGGTGGGGAGAAAGGGGTCCTGGGGGTCCACCGACAGCAGGTTCAATCGGGTCCACACCTTGAGAAAGTGGAGAAGGGGTCATTTTAGTTCTGTCAAATAACACCTCATCATCATCATCATCACTTTCAAGAAGTGATTTATCAATTTTGTTAATAGGTCCCTGTCTGAGGGGACGTCCAGTGTGTGGCATGGGTCTGTTTTTGGAATCCACTGAGTGGGATGTGTGAGGCGGGGAATGAGAATTCCCCATAATGTCAACAGTAAAATATAAAGGATTAATAAAAAGTAATTACAAATGTTATAATGATAAAATAATTATATAATGAATGGTGTCTCTAGGCCTACTGTAATTCCCCTATGTTGGCACAGACAATATGATAGGATGTGTCCGGGCAATTTATGTGTTTACTCAAGTGAAGGTAAAATAGACAATGAGCGATACTAAAACATTATTTAGCCTTGTCCAACTCCCTTAAATATCAAAAATCAAAACAATAATTCAAACTGAGAAGCGACTCGTTGCGTAGATAACTGAAGAAAACAATATACTTATCTTAAAATAATATTCCGGTCACCGATGGTGCATAAAGATCCGTCCTCGGACCGTGGAGCATGCAATCAGAAAACCATGTGTCCAGCGGTCCAGTGGCGGATGTCCAAGCAGGGAATGTTAAATAAATTGTACTGTTGTCAAAATAATAACCTTGTCTGAAAACACAGTAAACTTCCAAACTCACAGCTGGTTCTTTGATACGTATTGTAACACCGACCCACCGTGGGGGAGAGAAAGTGCCTCCTCACCCGGACAGTCAACGTTACATTAGTATGCGGCGACGTAGGACCATTTTGATTGATATATTATTTGTAAACAACAACACCTTCTTATTCCCATATGAGATACAATAATCCATCACACAGAAATAAGACAGGAGAGTGATTCAGAGTGAGAATGGAATGTTTTACTATGGAGAGAGAGAATTCAAGACAGGTATACAGTACATAATCAATGGTTCGTGCTCTCTCTGACAAATGATGTTTTGACATGAGTATAAGTATGGTCATTTGGTCAGTCAATGGATGACGTTTCAACAGTTCATAGGATGTTTCCACAAATGACAAGACAAAGAGTTCATAGGTTCCTGAAGAGATGTCCTTCGCTGGTGTCTGCATGACACCAGGCTGAGCCAAACCAAAACAATTCTCATTGTTTTAGGTACAGGCTCCATGGCAGTAGATAAGGTCTGATTTCTCCCAGACGGAGGGAGACCTTGGGGGTACTGTAGAGACCTTATATGACACAGTCACTGTGCCATCAATATGTATTGATAAAAAGATGATATGAACCATAACAAAAATACCTATCAATGGGGTCCCTACATTTGCATTTCTATGGGAGTAGTAAGGTGTGAAAACTGTGTTCTTCTAGTCTCTTTCAATGTTATATGAGATACATAAAGTGGTTCCTGTGTAAATTAGCCGAAAAGCGTACTATGATATCCTTCTAGTTGGCCTTGTACCAGTGATTTGTACTGTCATGAACTGTACTGTTTCCTATGCAACCTTCTAATAAATTCTTCAATCAATCAATCAAACCAAATATGAACCCCAGCTATGCATATTCTGGGGGGGGAATAAGCCAAAAATAGCCGATCTACAAGCTCACAACGTTTCGCTCTGTGTTGTGTTGTAAGCTTGTAGATCGGCTATTTTTGGTAAAGATTTATATAAATAAAGCAGTCAAAGAAATGTGGGTCCGTTTTTATTGAGAATAGAGGGTTTAATAGGCTATGTGAATTACATACATTTTTTACCATTTTTACATCAATAATTATTAATGACAGATGGTTATTTATGACAATAAACAGATGTTTCGTTTTTATTTGTTTTTTGTAGCCCACGTTTGTGTGTGATTAGGCTATGTGTAACTGGAGATTTAATAAAATATATATTTTGGATACCTAATAACATTCTGCAAATTCTGGATTATATAGGCTATATGCTCACACAAGCTATTCAGATGGGAGAAACAGTGGAAATCAGTCTGGCGATTCAACAACAATAAGGTGTTTACATTTATTGAAGCACATGTGTTTATTGAAGCATGTGTCTGGCCGTTTGTTTTGAGTTAGTTTCCATACATTCCCTCTGTATTTGGAGAGCTGCATGGGTGACTGAAAGAAAACTACAAGGTAAAAACCAGCTCCACAGGACGTTCTGTCCCATTGGATAGTGTGCATCACTGCCGGGTGATAGTAGAGCAGTGATGAACCATGAACCCCCAGCTCGTGGCCGGAAACGACCGACGGGAAATGCCTCGAACGCGTCCCCGGCGGCGCGCAATGCGTCATGTCCTTTTTTTCCTTTAACATGGGAGTGGACGGGAGTTACGAGCCGAAGCGTTGACTGTGTGACCGTGCCCTGACTCATATGGGCATAAAAAGGATGTCATGTGACATCACTTCCTGTACTGACAGTCAGACAAGCTACGAGATTTCTCAGGGTATAAAAGTCCATATTATGGTCATTGCCAGAAAAGGAAAAAACCTTTTACGCCCATACATTGAGATTTCTGATGTCATAAATCCCAGGCCGAAAATGAGAATGTTAGGGTACCCCATTATGCCCATATATGGAGATCCACAGGCATCAAACCAAGGACCTATACTCACCAAGGCCCTGCTTGGCATTATTAATTAACATACGTTTTATGCCCATGGAGATTCCTATATTGTCAATATTAATGACATTATTAAGGATATTATGTTATCAATATTAAGGACATATATGGGAATGCCCATATTTGGGCGAGGTCGCATGTCACCCTGTTAGCCTGTTAGCCGCTCCGTGCTTTTGTCCTTTGTAAAGGTTGCTATCCAGTATATCCATTTTTAACAGTGGTGAGCAGGGGTAATGTATTAGTAAGTATTTTCGCTGTAGTAGGGTTACTCTGTTAGTTCACCTAGGTAGGGGGCAGGACATCACTCTGTACACGTTGTTTGGTTAGGTTGGATAGTGTAGTCAGGTAGGGAAGTGTTTGGTTGTTAGTAAGTTAGTTAGATTTGGGCTTTAACCTTTTTTAGAGTAGGGACTAGTTTTCTGTGTTTCTGTTTGTTTTCATGTCGGCCCGCCCTGCCTCACCACTCTGTGACAAAGCAACCTAAAGTTTACTATTTTCTGTATTTCAACTTGCATTATTGTAATAAACCTATTTTTGCATATACCACCTTGCCTTTGTTACGTCCCAGCAAACACTCCTAGGCCCAGGGGGCGTAAAGCCCGTATCAGAGTGTACGGTGGAGAGCTCTCCACCGCAAATTTTAGGTGGAAAGCTTTCCACCGCAAGTCAGAAAATAAGTGCAGGACATCATAGTCACTCACGGTGGAGTCCTGTACACCGTGACTGACTGGTCTAGATCGACCAATCAGTGAACGGGGTGTAGAGCCTGTCTGTCTGATAGTAAAAACAGAGAGATGTGTCGGGACTCGGGACTCACGGTGGAAAGCTCTCCACCGCGAGGAATGACGTAACGTTGTAGTTTCATGACTCAAAAAGACTCGAAAAGACTACACCGCGGTGTAAAGCCTTCCACCGCCCTGGCGACTATGATGTCGGCTTAACAGTGCTCACATTGATTTAATCAAGCAGGGCTTGATTAAAGAGGGGTTATAGTTATTATTAGGTAGTTATTAGGTTATAGACCTAGTATATGTTTTACATACACACACACAGTGGGTAAAAGGACTGGGCGAATGTGCAGGTCTTAAAGGCGAAAATCGGTTGGCAAAACCTCCGGGCGAACGGACACCTCCCGGGTAAACAGACTCCAATTATTATTTGTATTTTTTTGCGAACAGCCAGGCGGGCGAAACGATCTGTTACCCAGTATATATATGATGCCTCCTCCATGCGTCAGTTCACCGACCGACGATGATGATTATGATTATGTATTAATATGTTTTTCAAACTAGCAAACACATCGAAATTCCATTAATAAAAAATAATAATAAAAAGTAGTGAAAATAGCCGATCTACAAGCTCACAGCAGCGTGAAGCGACGTATTGAGCTTGTAGATCTGCTGTTTTCATTTTGGGTCACGGGCAAACGTCTAATCGTCCCAGGTTCCATTCCCGCAAGGGGACGCTGTGGGCGCTGTTCTCTCCTCCATGTGTGTAGGTGGGGTTGGCGAAAGGGCCTTTCTGTGTGGAATTTGCACGTTCTCCCTGTGGCTCCTAGGGTAGGTACCCTCACAAAAAACATGCAGTAATCCTGGTCACTATACTGCCTCCCCAGGATTACATTAGACAATTGACACTGGGTGAAAAAAAAGAAAGAAACAGTTACGTAAAAAAATAAAAGATTCAGGGGAGCATTCTTTAGGTTAAATTATACTTTATTGACAAGAATGGCAGCGGGAGAGCAGCAACAGCATACCTATCAACAGCAGCATGACATATAAGGCAGCAGCATAGTACATAATGGCCAGGTTTCCCAAAGCGCAGTCATACAAGCCCGTCGTAGGACACTCCGGTACGACGACGAAGCTGTTTCCCAAACGCGCCTCTCTCAAAACAGGCTACGCATGCCCTTAGGCTGGCCAGAGCCTTGTATTATAGAGTTCTGCCAACTCTGCCCCCATGTGAACGGAGATGATGCAACTCTGCACCGACTCTCCTTGAATGGCTCTGGGTCCTGATTGATCCCCACAACCAGCTGCGCTCGCAAATGAATTTCAGCGGTTGTGTGATTGTAGTAAGAAGAAAGAAGTAGAAAACAATGCTGAAAATTAACAAACTTGTTGGTAGGCTAACTGACCACACAGACCCCTTGTTTTTATTTTAAACTCTACTTGGAAGATTTAACGGCTGCACAAAATAGCCTAGTTGTTTTAATTTTAAACTACGACTTAACTGTTCATCTAAATCATCTTAAATATTTATATAAGCTACCATGAGACTATATTATAGAGCTTTGATTTTCAAAGTGGGTCCGGGGACCCCTAGAGGTCCTTGATATGTGGCAACGCACTTAAACAGGAGTCAACCCGAGGCTTTGACCCCTCAGTCTAACATACAGTCCGCCAAGCCAACAGCGGTGGCAACAAGGTTGAAGTAGGAACCAAATGAACCCTCATCATGGGTGTAACTCAGAGAGTGTACTGTACAATTAAATGGTCCCATTTGTACATGCACGTAGCAGGCTACATACCCAAGATGAGGGTCCATTTGGTTCATATAACTTCCTAACTAAATACAACAGCCCTGCCAATAAAATTCAGCGCTCGATTGGCTTGTGTGTTGGACTGACAAGTGGAAACTCTGGGTTCTATCCTCGCATCCGTGCAGTATTATATATCATTTATCTGGGGACCCCCAAGGGACCACACGAAATGGGGAGCTCTTCATTTCTATGTAAGTATTTGTGTTGTGGTGCGCTCTCAAGCAACCCAACAGACGCATAACAACAAATATATAGTTCATCTTTTTTTTTTCCCTCACTATATTACTTATTTTTATAGCAGGTGTGTAGCCTAAGCTAGCTACTCTGCCATCCACTTGACTTAGATCGATTTATATACTTTTATAGTTATACTTATAGTGATCACCTTCACTACAAAGGGTTTAAGGGCGCCCCAGGTCACCTTTAAAAAAACCTTCGTAAGACAGGTCTGCGTGATTGACAGGAGCCTTCACAGGTTCTTCTACGATCGTCCTGGAGACCTTACGATGGGTTTTCTGAAGTCATTCCTAAGGTGTGCTCACCCATCGTAGCAGCCCATTTGGTTCCATTGTACACTCTCGACCGGTTTCCTGAAAGCTGTCGTAGCCTTGATTGACAGGAGCCTTCATAACAGTTTTGCTGCTACGATGGGTCTTACGACCATCCTAAAACTTAAGATCGCTTTGGGAAACCCGGCCATTGGCAGCAGCCAGCCAGCCCAGCAGCATATACTAGGCATATGCATACTAACATCATAGGTGATAAGTATAGGCATCTTATATAAACTAAGCAGAAGCATGGCTTTGGCTTGGATCCGAGACCCCCAACACGCAATTATGACCCCCAAAACACGCAACAGCCAACCAACGGAGAGGTTGGTGGAGTTCTGCTGAAATTATGCAATAAGCTGGCGAGCAGGAACAACCTATATAACATAATTGTTTAATTAAATAAGCTGGCAAGCAGGAACAAATACTATATAACCCCCACGGAACTCAGCCCTCTATAGCCACCTGAAGCGCTTCTGATTGCGAGCAGCGGAGGCCAATCAGTCTATTAATCACAGCGCTGCATGGCTCACTCCTGCGCCGTTTGATTACTCATCAGCCCTTGAGCGTGGGGGGAAATCTCGCTTTTGCGAACACCCATCATTTCGACCGGAGGGTTAGCGACTCACTCCACGGAGGTTAAGGTTAGGGTGAGGGTTAGAGTCGGGTGTCGAAAAGATGACATGTAGTAACAGCGACACGCTCCCGAGCGTAGAGGATTTCGGGTTTGCTGAATCTCATCTGATATAGCGTACATATGTCGCACATATTCTACGATTAAATCAGAAAAACAGAGGTCCTGGTTTGGATTAAATGTCAGAGAGCTGGCCGTGTATTCCCCACACCGTAGAAAGGCGTAGAACGCCATGAGTATAGGACAGCCTCTAACATGGTATTGTCAAGCCATGAAAACATGCCTCCCCTTAACTTCCCTACCAGTTTGTGCTGCACCGCTATAGTGATAGGTAAGCGGCGGTCATTGCCTTGCATTTGTTCTTTCTTGAGTCCGGTGAGAAGCAGATGAATGGCTGGGTTGCTTAGAGCCCGTTCACACTGCGTTTTTGCAACGAGAATTCCGCAAAAGGAAAAGTCATATGTGCCTTCCGTTCAGACGACAACGGCATTTCGGGGGATGTGAAGCTGGCAGTCGGCCAGAGCAGTCGCATTTTCGCAACGTCCAGGGACAATGAAAAGGAGGGATACTTTTTCTTCTTTTTTTCCTATTGTTCCTTGTATGGTTTGCCGACTCGTGGAACGCTCATAATTGTATATACGGAGAATTATGTGCGGAATGGAGAGGAATCACGCAGTGTTTTTTTTCCTCCACGTTGGATCGGAGCCAACGTGCGGAATGGAGAGGAATCACGCAGTGTTTTTTTTCCTTCACGTTGGATCGGAGCCAAAACATCTCGGCTTCGGTAAACTGACGGTCCTTGGGTCGCTGCTGCTGACTAAGAACAAACCCCAGATGGGCAGAATGGACAGGCGGTCCATCATTTACTTTATTCTGCTTCTTTCTGGTGATATTGAGGTTCATCCAGGGCCCGTAGTCACTCGGCAAGCCGCCCGTCTCACGAGGGAACAACAACTGCTTTCGGAGACAAAGAACCCCAGCGGTGGTAACATCGATACGGGTTCTACTGGTTACGAGTGCTATGGCTGCCCACGCGGCTCTCTACAGCAAAGCCCCAACATTGAGGCTACTTGTGACCAGCTCGCGGCCGTGGTTTTCGAGCCGCCGCCCGATAACAACAGCGCCGACGTGGACCTGGATGTCCCCCTGGATGTCCCCCTGCCGCCCCCCCTCGTCACCGAGGATGTCCCCCTGCCGCCCCCCCTCGTCACCGAGGATGCTGGTGCCCAGCTCGCAGCCGCTGGATCGCCGGAGATGTCCGTCGAGCCGGATGCCCCCCCGCTGGTCCCGCCACCCCCCAGGGATCGTGATCAGTCGTGGCTGGCGCAATATCTTGGCTTTGAAGCTGTCGGCGCCGCTACACCGACCCCCCGTGCGGTCGAAAAGGCATGGATCTCCTCCTGTTTGAGCTCACAGTCGACACAGGAACCTGAGCTCCCCACCCCCACCCCCGCTCCCCCACTTCAGCCTCAACTACAACCGGACTATGATGACCACCTCCCCCCCACGACAAACTTTCCTGTCTCGGTCGTAGACAAAGAGCCCCCCAGCTACGACGATGGCTCGATTACTACAGAGAACATGCACTCTGTTGTTTTTGCCAAACCAGGACTTCATCATGTCCATTTGAACATCAATAGCTTGAATCCCAAAAAACTGGAGTTAATTAAGGGAATGTTTCATGACGGTAAGGCAAAGATTTTATCCTTCTCTGAAACTAAACTTGATGACTCGTTTACGGATGCTAGCATTGAAATTGCCAACTATACTGTAATCAGGAATGATAGAAACAGGTATGGAGGCGGAGTTTGCATGTATGTACACAATGATGTCAATTTTGTCCCCCGTCCAGACTTACACCACAGTTCACTTGAAACTGTATGGATTGAGGTAATCTTTGAACATGCCAAAAACATACTAATATGCGCTGTCTATAGACCACCTGATCAGAATGATTTCTTTGAGCTGTTTGATGAGAGCTTAGCAAAGGTGGACGGTACCGAGTGTCACATTTTGGGCGACTGGAATGTGGACATTTTGCGTAAAGACGCACCCATGTTCAAGTCCTTTGATGGGTTATGCAAGCAATACAGCCTCACTCAGCTTGTCACAGTACCCACCAGGGTGACAGAGCACTCTCAAACCCTCATAGATCTCGTCGTAACCACTGACAAGTCCAAAGTCACCGCTAGCGGGGCTATTGTATGCGGTCTTAGTGATCATTATATGATCTACTCTACCCGAAAAATACACAAACCCAAAGCTAGTGGCCACAGAACTGTCGTTGCTAGAAGCCTGAAGAACTACTCCAGTGAGGCTTTTAATCTCAAACTAGCGGGTGTAGACTTTTCCCCAGAGCTGCAGTGTACAGATGTCGAGGAAGCATGGTGCGGTTTTAAAACCAAATTGACCGATGCTCTAGACGACGTGGCCCCCTTGAATACCACCAGGGTTAAAGCCCGCCAAGAGCCATGGTATAACTCAGATATTGCAGAATCAGCTAGACTCAGAGACAAAAAATACGATGAAAAACGAAAGTGCTGCAAAAAGCTCAAGAAAAAATTCAACCATGACCTCAAAAAACACATTGAGCATCTTACTGCTCAATGCAAGAGACTTAGAAACCAGACAACCGCCCTAGTTAGATCCGCCAAAAAAAACTACATCGACGACAAAATCGATGAATACAAAAACAACCCACGAGACCTATGGAAGTTGCTTAACAACCAATTAGGCTTAAAATCAAAAACCATATGCCACAACATAAACATCAAAACGGACGCCGCTCTCATTTCTGACAAAGGTGAAGTGGCTACCCATTTTAACAAAACCTTTACCACCACAGCCCGTTCACTGGTCAAAAGACTGGTCGCCCCATCTGGGCGGTATGGTGAAGAATTTGTTAATACATTCTACAAAAAACTGGGCGTCAGTAAAGACAGCTTTAAACTTTCCACAGTGACAACTGATGAAGTGTTTAAAAAATTGAGCGCCCTACCTCAACACAAGGCCACTGGCCTTGATAAAATCCCAGCTAGATTTCTCAGAGATTCAGCCGCCACCATTGCTCCAATCATTACCCACATAATTAACCTTTCCATCGAACAGGGTCATGTCCCCCAGGACTTCAAACTAGCAAAAGTAACCCCCCTGCATAAAAAAGGTAGCAAACTAGACCCTGGAAACTACCGCCCCGTTTCCATTCTTAGCTCCATATCCAAAGTCATGGAGAAAATAGTCTACGAACAGATTGCAAGATATCTCGATGAGAATAATGTGATTTACGAGTTCCAATCTGGATTCAGAAAATCCCATTCCACTGACACATGCCTTCTCTATTTGACTGACCAAATCAAACGCGAAGCGGATCAGGGCAAGTATAGTGGCATGGTCATGATGGACCTCCAGAAGGCATTTGACACCGTGGATCATGCTATTCTGATTGAGAAACTAAAAGCCATCGGTCTTGACAGCGCAGCAGTGAGCTGGATGCAATCTTACCTGGTGGGGAGGGAACAGGTGGTGGAGATTAACGGTACCCTGTCCCCCCCCCTCCCAGTAAGCTGTGGAGTTCCCCAAGGTAGCATACTGGGACCTCTGTTGTTCCTAATATACGTGAACGACATGGCATCTGCTTGCGACTGCAACCTGTTCCTGTTCGCGGATGACTCGGCTCTCCTAGTCTCGGGCAAGGACCACTTGCAGGTTGAAAAGACACTTAACTCTGAACTGAGTAAGATCTGCACATGGCTTAACGACAACAAATTATCAATTCACCTGGGCAAAACCGAGTCCATCCTCTTTGGATCAAATCATAACCTCAAAAAGGTAGAGAACTTCACAATCAAAGTGGGTGACAAGGTCATAACACGAAAAAACGAAATCTCCTACTTAGGATGTATCCTTGAAGCTAATCTTTCCAGCGAAAAGATGACTTCAAAAGTAATACAAAAAATCAACCAACGAACTCGTTTCCTACAGAGGATCGCCCCAATGGTCAACTTCAACACACTGAAGACCATAGCTGGTGCAATAATCCAGCCCCTCTTTGACTATGGAGTCCACGTATGGTATCGTGACGCCCCACAAGCCCTAAAAACTAAACTCCAAACAGCCCAAAATAAACTAATTAGGGTCCTGCTTAACCTTCCCAATCAGACTCACCTCACCGCTACTCACCAGTTAAGAGTGGGGTGGCTCAGAGTAGATGACAGAGTACAGCAACTTGCAATGGGCCTGGTGTACAAGATACACTACACCACTATGATACCCAAGTACCTGTCAAAATACTTTAAAAACGTTAAGGATGTCCATAATTACAACACCAGAGGCAGTGCCACAGATCACGTTCAACCCAGAGTCAACTCAAAGAAAGGGTCGAACTCGTTCTTCTGCTACACCACAAAAATGTGGAATGCCTTACCGAAGGCCATAAAGGAGTGTGGATCACTAGCATCCTTTAAAATTGCCCTAAAAAACCACTTACAGGCAGCAGCCGTTCACAACTGGTAAAAACCTAGCCCAACCCTACCCTCCCTGCCCCTTCCTTGTATATACTGTACATACTGATTGTTTAGACTTACTGTTACCTGCCCCTTCCTTGTATATATTGTATATACTGTATTTACTGATTGTATAGACCTACTGTTTTCTTTTTTTCTTTACATATCTACTGCATAGTACTGTGTTCTATTTGTCTGTCATTCAATGTTATATGAGATACTTTAATGGTTTCCTGTTGAAATAAGCTTAGTCTTTTCATGGATCTCCTTTTAGTAGACCTTGTACCAGTGAACTGTACCGTCATGAATCTGTACATTTTCCTATGCAAACTTCTAATAAAGCCTTCAATCAATCAAAAAAATCAAAAACGGAACGATCTGGCTCCGCAGATTTGGGTGGAAAACCTGACTCTTCTCTCCCCTCGCGTCACCGTGTGAACAACAGAAACGCAAGAAGCAACAACGCATGTGGGCAAGATTTCTAGGCTTTTTCTCTCCTACCAATACATACTGAATGCCCTCCTCATCACTGTGGCTTTGTGGTCTAGTGGTTAACAATTTGTATTTTCGATCCATGCGCCCCGGGTTCGCATCCTGTTCGTGTCACTTATTTTCACCACTGCAAACAACATTTCTTTTTCTTTGCTGCGATAAAGTTATTATTATTATTATTATTACATTATTATCCATGACGGAGGCGATGAGCCGACTCAGCGCCGTTACCGAGTTATGTGAATAATGTAATAATAATAATAACTTTATCGCCGGAAAAAAAGGTTGTCCGCGGTGGCGGAAAGAAGTGGCCAAGCGGGACGCAAACCTGGGGCGCATGGATCGAAAACACAAATCGTTAACCACTATAGGCCACGAAGCCACAGTGCTGAAGAGGGCATTCAGTATGTATTAGTAGGAGAGAAAAAAACTAGCAATCTTGCCTACATGCGTTGTTGCTTCTTGCGTTTCTGTTGTTCACATGATGACATGGACACTACATCATTTCGGCTTCATATGAACACTTGATAAAAAGGTAAAACGCAACGGCGATATCCCGGGACCTCACCGTTTTCTCTACAAATCGTTGCAGTATGTATGGGGCCTTAGAATGCTTGGAACAGTGGGGTCGAGGCAGCGGAGGTGAAACTGAATGCTGAAATGAGCACTTTAATGGAGGCGGGCTGCAATTTTCTAGAGTCAAAGGAATGCACTAAAAAAGCGAACACCATGGGCGCAGGGCTCCAGACTAACTTTTTTCACCTACGTCCCGGGACCGACAAATTGAACCGTCCCCAAATGAATGTAATCCGTCCCAAAAAATAATAAAAATAATAATAAATTATTGCAGGCCTATTAGTATTACTATTATAATAATATTTATTATTATTGTTATTGTTGTTATATTGTTGTTGTTGTGGTTTTTGTTGTTGTTGCTGCTGGTGAAATTGGCTTGACAATCCTTTCTATTTTTATACTGTCATTTGTGGCTTCTAAAAATCTTACCTCAGCCAGTTTGCTGGTGTGATTGTCATATACGGTAAACTAAAGAACCAATCATGCACGACTGTTGGAGGAATTACGGTAAAACTGGGTTTGTACTTTGTCCGTACGAACGTGTTGCGCGCTAATCTACAACCCTACAACTACGCGCATCCTCAGAGCTTTGAGGGCTTTTAGATCGTCTATATGCTCACCGCACCGCACAACACCGTCGTACTGAAAGAAGTATAACCAGTGCCATCCACGCTTCATCGAGTGGAGAGTGCAGACGCGTGCAGCTGCTGCCGAAATGGAGTTATTTATTATGAGTGGACCGGTTGTTTTTGAGAGTTTTAGAGACACTACTGGACTGGAGAAAATAAGCTGTCACACGGCACGGGAACTTTGTAAAATGAATGCCAGCTTGCACGGCTCACGGCTGGTTGTGATGATGAAGTTGATTAGACGATTAGACGAACATATTCACATAACGTCTTGTAATTGGGAATATAGGCTATAGGTTTATAGAGATGACAAAAGTTAAACAAACCGTTGATTTAATTACAATGTGTCCTACTCCAATATCCAAACAACTGCGCGTGCTGCTCACTAAACGTAGGCTATGTGTCTGTGCTTGGTGCGTTGACAGTGTTCCGTTTTACATTTTCATTAATAATCACAATCCAAATCATATAACGTTACTCTTTATGAGGCGAAGCAGGGGGCGGGGATGCTAAGATTTATCTCTCAGCCACAGCTTGTAGATCGGCTATTTTCCACTAGTTGTAACCCAGACAGTCTGTTCTCTGCCTCATTCTGCTAGTTAATCTCTTCAAATTGCGCAGCATTTTAGCAACTAAGTACCTGAAAAGGATGATCAGCACTGCCTGTGGTAACTTCTTAAACATTCTGTTTACATCATAGCCTATTCATTTTCTGTGAGTCTCATGCTGCGAGTTTGCACACCATGGTTTGAGCAGTGACATTGATATGCGCCGTTGGCTCAAACAAATCCTCTACGTCCCGAATGCGTCCCAGGGGAGATTAATTTGCGTCCCGAACACATATATTTAAGTCCCTGGGACGTAGGGATGCCGTTAGTCTCGAGCCCTGCGATGGGCTTATTTAAGGGGAGAGGGGGACAGACGAAGCGATCACAAAAAGAATGGAAAAACCACCACGCTGAATCGTAAGCTTTAATGGTTCTTGGGGCAAGACCCTTCCTAATATATTTCTCGGCAGCATCCATGAGGGAGACCAAGGGCCTTTCCTGAGCTAATCTAGTGTCATTTCTGAGAAAGCTGGAACTGGCAGGCCGCTGGCCGAGGCGCCCGGGCATAGATTGCAAAACTCCTGCAATTTGAAACGGGACAAAGCATCAGCGATGCTATTTTGTTTCCCTGGAATAAACACTGCCTGCATAATGAAATTCCCCTGCAGACATAGCCAGGTAAGGCGCCTTACGAATGTATTAATAATAGCAATAGAGGAGCGGGCTTTGTTAATAACTTGCACTGTTGCTTCATTATCACACAGAAATGTTAGCTTTTTATGGGCCCACTTGCTACCCCACAGAGATGCTGCCACAACAATAGGATATATTTCGTACAATGCAGTAGATTTACAGGCTTGATCGAGGTAATTCATGCATATCTTTAGGCCAAGTGCTGGCAAACCATTCCCCTTTGAAATAACCCCCGAACTCAACGGAGGGGGCTGCGTCCGTGAAAAATTGCATGGACTCGGGCGACTCCGACTCCTCATCATAAAAGAACGAAATGCCATTACACTAATCGAGAAATAGCGACCAAAATCTAAGATCGGATAGGCTACCCTCGTCCAACTCAATACTGTCCGTGATGTTCTTTTTTCTCGTTGATAAGTCAATAAGCCGGGACACAAAGGAACGCCCGTGGAGAATAATGCGCATAGCGAAATTAAGATGCCCTAGCAGGGAGAGCAGGTCCCTTTTTGACACAGATGTTGAATTTATAAAAGACTTAACTATTTCTCTAATGTGCACTAGTTTCTCGATAGGCAAGGCAGCTTGCATGAGAACGCTGTCGAGGGCTTTTTCCTCGGAGAGGGGCACTCCTAGGGAGTTGAAAACGTGACTCACAATAGAGATGGACCTGGCGGGTGGCGATGACGCGAAATCAATCGTAAGAAAATCATCCAAAAGGTGGAGTATGAAGGGGAGTTTGTACGTGTTATAGAGGATCCAGCACAAAGCCTCTGACAGCGTGTCAAATATGCGTGCAGCATATTTGACTATGCGGCAGCCGAAAGTCAGTTTGACGGCAAAATAGAATTTGGAACGCCACTTGATACCGAAAAGATGCCACTGGGAGGGATGGAGTGGCATCACTTTGAAAGTTTCCACGATATCCGCTTAAAGGTAAAACATAAGGCGTTTTTTCCCCAAATATTTCCTATAGCTACCCCTATCGGACTAACTCTGAAAAGGCTGAACGGAGATTTATCGAAAGGACCTAAAATTACCCTTATTTATTTCCCCAGGACTTCATCCACTACTGACGGCTCCGAGAGAGCCGATTTGAGGTTCCTACACACATAGGCAGTTTTTGGTAGCCAACATAGCCCCGCTAAGAACCCCTGCATTAGTCCCGTGATCAAACCCAGTATCTGTTTGGGTGATCTGCCGACACGTCCACAGGTGTTGAAGGATGCTTCTCTTTGATTTTTTCCCATGCTTGGGCGTTGGGCGCGTCCTCCTGGGACAGACCGACATTTGCACCAACTGCAAATGTGCAAATATTTACAGTTTGGGAATGTACAAACATTTTCATTAAATTGCATGCAAACGAGGGTATTACGGTTAGGGGCGTACGGCACCGGTCTTGGGTTAGCTGGAGGCCCGAACCCCGTCGGCGGCTGGTGGTTAGGAGGCTGGGTGGGCTTGGGCTTGCTAGCTGCGTCCTGAGCTATGGCCTTTGGGCACAAATCGGTTCTGTGGCTGTAGGAGCCGCACACTGAACAAGGATGCTGAGGATGCGCCGTGAAGTGGCGGCTAATCAGGCTGAGATCCTGAACGGACCAATCTATCCTCTGGTCAAATCTCTGAATATGCATGGCAGCTTTGGACGAGAAGCTTTTGTGGTACTCGTAGAAGAGACCACCCCCGTATGTGTAGGCCAACTCAGAAATTATAGATAGGTATGCGTCTAGCTCTACACTACGCTCGGGATAAATCTCGCACATGGTGTCTCTATAGAAGCCAAAAGCCATGTTAAATTCAGCTTAGAGCCTAGGGTTGTTGTCTTTGAGGATAACGGAGAAATCTCTGCAGTCAAGGAAGCGCTCAGCTGAGGAATCTGCAGCACATATGAGGATCTTAACAAGATTCACGTCTTGTCCTGTCAACACAAGTAATGCATACTTAGTAAGTGGCTAAACCCAACATGCAATCAGGCAAAAAGCTCTGCTATTTACCTGCGAGAATCTGGCTTCGCAGAGTCTCAGGGATAGCGGACACTGGAGAGATGAAAGGGGTTCCTGCTGCTGCCGCGGGAACTGCAGTTCCCAGGGTCCTCCGCGGCATAGTGGTGACGTCGATTGGCGGCGCCGAGACGACCCCAGCACTCCCGGAAGACGGGCCAGCAGTTCCATTGTTTTCCAACATGACGAGGCGCTGATCCATGCCGGATAACGCATTTCTAATATCGGACAGCGCCAGGAGAACCTTGGAGCTTGCGTGGGAGGGAACCCCTCCGGTGTTGGCGCAGACCCCTCCGCCGTTGGCGGGAACCGGATCGGCGCTACCCGCTGTGCTGTCTTTCTTCTTTTTCGGTGGGACAGTGTTGTTCATTTTTTCTGCCCTTTTTCCTCTGCCTTTTCCCTTGGTGGTTCCCGCTAGCGGTTCTTCCAAGGCGGCTTGCTGAGCGTCCACCATGAACTGCAGCCAAGCTTCATGGCTGAGCCCGGCCGGGGCAGACACGCCATTTTCATATAACACTTCGAGGATCCTGTGTACTGGCCATTCGGCCAGACTCCGCGGCGGATTTAGCAAGGAGCTTCGTTGTGTCCGGAATCACGCAGGCTTCTTCCTCCTTCGATGACCTCCTCCTGGTCTGAGAATGAGCTGGCCGACATGGTGAGTAATAACACTGTAATTACACCGTACAGACTGACCCTCATTGATATTATGCGGCGAGCAGGGTAGGCAGCAGGCAGTAGCTCAGCAGGCAGCAAATCAGCAGCAACGTGGCAGCAGCTCAGCGGCAACTGAATAGCTACGGGGCAGGACCCCCTATGTATTCTGGGTAGGGGTCAGGACACGTGAGCGCGAACGCAACCTCCAGACCACTCCCCCGAACTGGACTACATCACTACGTTCCTTTGTTAAATAAATGCATATGTTGTCCACCATGCCCACGTAATGTTACAGTGCTTATTTGGTTACAATTTGTTTTAGTTTGTAGCCTATACAGCGTCGTGCCTCATTGGTTATGTGCCCAAAAGAACAGATCTGTAAGCTGTCGACGCTGACAAGGTACATTGATAGTTTGTATGTATGTTTTTTGGGGTAGCCGACGCACGTTACGAGCCATAACAAGCTATGTCGTTGGGTTACAGTATTGTAACCATAAGCTGTTGTCTTCTGTTGAGACTTCAGCTCAGAATTAATCAATTCACATTTTTTGCGATTATATTCCATCATAGCCAATGATAATGAAGTGAGGATGAATGTGTCCATTTATTGATAATGAGCATCTTATCGATCCTGCTTATTGAGCCGGGCTTTTATGGAGGAACTTCCACCTGACTAATTAAGACTTTTGAACAAAGCTTGATAACAGGCTTGATAACAGGCTTGTATTTCAAGCTCCATCCCTATAGATGACAGGTGGTGGTAAACCTTTGTTCAAAAGTCTAATTATTCAGGTGGAAGCTGTTCCTAAACCTGGTGGTCTTGCCCTTGATACTGTAAATATAGACTAAAATATGTAGCTTTGTTTTTATTCACTCTTTTCCCCCTGGTTTCCCCTTATCCCTGATTTCTAGGATTTGTGTTGAATTAAAAACTTAAATGGATTGTTTTTTCTTTTTTTTTACGCAGATATTTCTCCTCCCCCTGCAGCAGTGTTGTCTTCAGTTTCTTTCTGTTAATTCTCACTCCAGTAAGTACTAAGTAGCAGTAGCACCAATGCTCTGTAGTCTGTACACCCACAGCATCTTGTTAATGCTCTTTAAAACTCACTTTTCAATGGGAAACAGCAAACGCACTGTGCACCACCTCATTGCCAGATGAGATGACACTACTAATAATAATACAGAAGACCAGCTAGAGTTGCACTTTAGCTTCACTTTAGTGTAAACAATAGAATGCAGGTTACACAGAAGTACAACATGGAACGGGGGTCTGCTCATAATTATGACTTCCCATTATTCCTTTGTCCCAATAGTTTATGATCAGGTTTAGTAATAAGGTTAGTTATGTATACTGGTAGCCTGCCTAATATAAGATTCATCTGGTTTTATTGGTGGTGAAATATTGGTGAAAAAATGCCGGTCAATATCTGTGAAAAGATATTGGAATTGTCGATATGCTAGCAATAATATTGTGCATCACTAAAATTAAAACATTATTAGCAACTTGAATAATTTTGACTTGTTGAATTCATATTTCATTGATTTTTTAGTTGCATTGGTTTCCTTTGATGAGGAAGAAGGTTCCCATGGCAACCCCCAGCATTCCCAGGGTCAGCCCCACCCCACAGAACACATCTGGACCCATGCTGGGTGGAGCTGGAAGGTCATGGTCCACATCTGGAAAGAAACACACACACACACACACACACACACACACACACACACACACACACACACACACACACACACACACACACACACACACACACACACACACACACACACACACAAATAAATATACATACACACACAGCTACTATACAGTACCAGTAAGACGCATGTCTTGGCCATCTGGCCGGTGATGTATATCGGACCAGTTACCCATATATGGAGACTCCTGGTACCCATAGATATTCACAGATATGGGCTTAATATTGATGACATTAGGGATCTCCATATGGTCATAAAAGGGATTTGGTGCCCCTGACATTACAGGGATCTCCTTATCTCATATATGGGCATAA
Organism: Nannobrachium achirus; assembly: GCF_963921795.1. Taxonomy (NCBI): domain Eukaryota; kingdom Metazoa; phylum Chordata; class Actinopteri; order Myctophiformes; family Myctophidae; genus Nannobrachium; species Nannobrachium achirus. The sequence continues at coordinate 12,090,111 of NC_137825.1, read as the reverse complement.
AAGGGATTTGGTTCCTGGGATGAGGAGAGATGAGGGAGACGGATGCTGAAGATGGAGAGGCTAGAGGAGAAGAGGAAGGTCAAGGGATTATGGATGCACTGAGAGAGGACATGCAGGTGACCGAGAGGACATTGAGTGAGAATTAGCGGCCCAGCTAATCCCTAATGGGGTTTATTTATAGACAGTGTTTTATCATATATCAGCAGTGTTCTTACCCCATATCCTGGTCTCAGGTCCAGTCAGTGACTGGTGGTTGACTGTACAGCTGTAGATGTCTCCCTGCTCTGGTGTGAACTTCACACTGGAGAACTGGCGGTAGGTTCCATCATCTTTGGGGTACGGGACGGTGGTGGTGATGTCAGAGGTCAGGTTGAGGTTGTTCCTGGTCCAAGTGATGGTCACTGGTGCAGGATAGAAACCAGTCACATGACAGATGAGAGCGTTTGACACTCCCACTTCAACAGGGTGTTTGGTGTAGATCATGGAGTCAGGAGCATCTGAAGACACATGAAACATAAAGACACAGAGACACATCATCCAGCTGACTGATCGGGCCCCTCTCTTTTTCATGAATCTGTTATTAATTGTCATTGTCATTACAAACACATCCATGTCTTGGTTTTCAACTTTCAACAACACCCATATTCTAGGCCTAGGGGATCCTTGAGGGGCTTCCAGGGGGTCCCCAGCTAAATTACTTAATATAGTATCAAGCTTAACCACTTTAACCCTTATAACCAATCTAGCTTGCAGATCTTCTATTTTCATGTGAAAACGTTTACATAACGCACGTCCAAGAAGTAAACAATCTCTAATGTCAGATTAACATACACAAGTGTTACTAGTTATATTTTCTGATTAAGTGCTTCTAAATTATTCCTGTGCGTTTGTGTCAGTGTAAATTGTGTAATCCATGCTGTTTGTGTTTCGGTGTTTGTCTGTTTGACAAGGAGCGTCACACTTGTCGTGTCTGTGCCTGCATGTGAGGCGACCGTGCGTTTCCCAACGAGTCTGTGGGCCTTAAGCTAGATGCTGAATAGACGACTGCACGTTTCCCAACGATTCTGTGGCCTTAAGCTAGATGCAGAATAGACCTAAATTTAGAGTGAAAATCTTTAACTCAAATCTTTGCTTCTGGGTGTCCCTGGAACAAAATACTTTGCGATGGGGGTCTATCCGTGGAACAAAATATTTTGAGACGGGGGTCCGCGGCCAAATACATATTTTGGGGGTCCTTAACCACTGATAGGCAAATGTCTTCTAAATCCTAACAGTTTTCTGAAAATAACTTGTGTTGCTATCAGTGGTTCTCAAACATTGTCATGTCAAGGACCCCCAAAATGATATGTATTTTGCCACGGACCCCCTAGATGTAGTGGAGTAGAAGTAAAAGTATTAGAAATACTCCAGTAAAATAGGCTACAAATATTTAAAACATGTACTTAAATACAGTACTTGAGTAAATGTACTTTACTTTACACAACTGGTTATAATAATATTAATAATAATATATTGTATTATCTGGAATTTATATAGTGCTTTTCTAAGTAGGCCTACTCAAAAATGCTTTACATGTGTGTGGGGGCCTGGGGAGAGAACAAATACTGATGGTGACTTGACTAGGATGGAATCATGTGAGGAGGTGGCCCGCCTCCTCACACTGGTACAAAAAGACACAAACATATTAGCCCTGTCCTTGCCTCCCTTCACTGGCTTCCCGTTAATTTTAGAATAGATTTTAAGATGCTTTTATTTACATACAAATCATTTAACGGACTGTCTCCATTTTACTTCTCTGCCCTTGTGGAACCTTACCGTTCTTTTACGGCCACAGCCCCTCGACTTTGGAACACACTTTGGTTCAGCTTGCCTGTTTGTAAACGTGCTATATAAATAAAGTTTGATTTGATTTGATGTTGCTCTATCAGTATTTCTTTCTTTGTTGATGCTGCTACTGTGTTTATGTGGATATACTAATATTCGGGGGATATCTTAACCCTTCTTGTGCCCATCCCGAACAAGTTCGGCTTTTTTTCAATACAATACAATGTTTTTTTTGCTATTTTACTTACCCTGAGCTGCTTGTAGAGATGTGGGTGGTCCTGGCTCGTCCTACGCTTTCCAATGACCGATTCTAGATGGTCCGACGATTTATTCAATTGAAAATGGTTTAGAATAAAGTTTAGAGCCCCCCCCAAAAAAACTCAATCTATACTGTCGGCTGCGCGACGTATTCCGAGGTGCCGATCCCGATCTAGTCCGGCTTTTTTAATAAAATGAATTAATTAATCGGAGGCCTCAACGAAGCCCCGGTCTATGATCCAGGCCACCTACCGCGCTCTCTTTCCACCGGCCCGTAATCGGGTAACGCCGCCGCACTGCGCCGCCTAATCCAATACATTCTCACATCTTTAGAGACCTTTTTCTCTGAACTGTGTTCCTAGGGCAGCGACGAAGTTTGTTTTGCGGCTAAATAGCCTCAGATCCGGCTTCTAAAAAAAAAAGAGCCGATAGCTAACTCTTAGCTCTCTTCCTCCGGTCCACGTTCATAACACTGCATGCTGTGAAAACGCAAGGCACTTCTGCCTGGGTACCCGGATGTACTATGAAGCCTTATGGAGAAATGTCTGGCACTCTAGCGGCCTCTTGCGGCCTTGGCACGCAACTTGTTAAAAAGTCCTGGAATAAATTCTTACCAAAACAATTCTTCACCAATGTGTTTGTAAGGGTCTCTAGTAACACATCTCACAAAGACTGAAATTCAGTTTCCCTAGGAGAATCCGTTACAGCTAATTAAAGTTGGTGTCCCATTAAATTTACTATACAGGATAAAACACGCCAAAATAAATATGCTTTAAGTAGCATGTGAGGGGTCAAACTAGGGGTTTTTCATGATTCTGAATCCATTGCAAACATTTGTTTTGCACGAAAAACATTCCTTGGGCTAAAAACGCCCCCACAAAAATATGGTTTAGTCAAAATATGGTTACCCCAAGGTAACCAAAACAAATGGTTGCAATGGATTCAGAATCATGAAAAACGCCTAGTTTGTCACATGCTCCTTAAAGCACATTTATGTTGGTGTGTTTTATCCTGTATAGTTAATTTAATGGGATCCCAACTTTCAGCAGCTGTCACCCATTCCCCTAAGGAAACTAAATGTCAGTCTTTGTGAGATGTGTTACTAGACACCTTTACAAACACATTGGTGAAGGATTTTTTTGGTAAGGAATTTATTCCAGGATATGACACTATTTCTGAAGATATCCCCCGACTATAAACAAAATGTTGTTGTCTTAACATAAACATCTTATCTTATCTGATCTTATTTTAGGTGATTCTGCCAGCCCTACTGCTTACCCTTCTGTATGGAACAATGAACAATATAAAGAGGCTTATTATAGATATTTCCTTTAGGATTGCAATCATGTTTCATGTTACAGTAAGTGTAATGCGTGTATGTATAACTGTGCCAAAATGCAGTTTTCTAAGCATTTCGGGGGTTTTGGGGGGTTAGAGGTTTTTCGGCAGCCGCGCGACAAATTTTGGGACAGTTTCGGCAAGAATTTCAAACCACTCTCACCCCTGCGAAGTCACGATATTTATCATGATATATTTTTATTGGCAGACAATAATGAGCACCAGCAAATGAAAGAAGACATTCCGATGAATATGTACACGTTTTAATTTAAAAAATGTATGGTAGTTCAAAATTTAGTTATGGCTGAGTCAAGTGGTCTTGGCAGTGGCCGCAATAACAGGCTGATAACGGGTTGTGACATAATAAAGCACCTTGATTGTGAAATTTGTGTAGTTTGTATAGGCTTTTGAATGCGCCGTTCAGTTTGTAGCGCGTACCGAACCGAGACCCTCGTATGGAACGGTTCAATGCAAATATATTTATCATTGCAGGCTTAAAAAAAATACATCTATATATATATAGGCAATTGTCAGGCTGACACTTTGTTTACATCCTATCAATCCATATAAAAGAATAGACTAGGATGTAAACAAAGTGTCAGCCTGACAACAGCCAAAATTATTATTTTATCATTATTTTACGCTTTTTGTGGACATTTTTGAACAGAAACACATATATGAACATATTTTTTTATAAAATATTTTCGAAACATCATTTTTATTTTAGCATCCGTTTTATTTTTTTATTTCTGTACCTTGTTCCACTGGTGGGTTTTTCAGAGCGGTGCGAGTGCGGTCCAGGTTGAGTTTGCAGGTCTCCTGTTCACCCACAGCTACTTGATACATTTCTTGGTAGGTGAGTGGATCTACAAACGTAGGCACAGGCTGCACCCCCTTCCCCTGGTTGAAGTCAGCGTACCACCTCACTTCACCGTCCAGTCCAAACATGAATTCTTTATTCATGTTTTTATCTGTGTCTGAACAGCCTGTAACTCTAATGTCCTTGTGTACAACTGGAAGGGAAGAAAACAAACAAAGATTACATTTAATTAAACTTATTCAAAGTGACAACGACACATGATCCGGTCAACAGATATTAAACACTCAAACAAACAACAAAAATACAAATGCTATGTTTAAATATTATTCTGAAACACATTTTAATGTATAATTGTTCTCACGATATGAAGCAGATTCAAATGCTTATTTATTATTTATGTTCTATTATAAGCATTAGTTAGTGATTTCACTGATAGTTATGCTATGTTTTGAAAGATGTACATTGTATAATTATTAATGATTTCCCTGGACTTAAACCAGTTTATTTGATGGTCTTACTGCCCTGGCATGTGGCCTTGCGCCCACAAAGATAATGTACACCAGCAAAGGCCAAGTGACCTTAAAATGTCATTAATACAACGCCCAGGGAAATGCCTGATGGCCCCCTTGGGCCCTATCAGTGGCACGTGCCTGAAAATAAACTTGTATTTTATAACAATAAAATTAACATAACTCTGATGTACAGTACTCACCACCTGGGATGGCTTTGACACGAAGCACACAGGAGAGGATGAGGAGGGTGGCTGTAATCTTCATCTTCATCATCACAGCTACAAACCGAGTGAAGTGATCAGAATAAACAGTGTTTACTGAACTCTGCTGAACAGAATAAACAACTTCAACAGAAGTTCTGGTGTCTGAGGAAAGGAGGACGGAAGATTTGTTCTGTGGTTTAGACAAATCAGCCAATCAGGTTACAGATACACTGTTGCGTCATCTGTCTCCAAGTAGACAACATTCTGAATTGTTGCAGGTAAACATAGTTAATAGAGTAGAGGGTGTGTAAGCAGGGGTCTTCAACGATTTTCAGGCCAAGGACCCCCTTATAACTGAGAGAGAGAGAGATTATGCAGGGACCCCCTTATAGCTGAGAGAGAGATGGAGCAGGGACCCCCTTATAGCTGAGAGAGAGATGGAGCAGGGACCCCCTTATAGCTGAGAGAGAGATGAAGCAGGGACCCCCTTATAGCTGAGAGAGATGGAGTAGGGACCCCCTTATAGCTGAGAGAGATGAAGCAGGGACCCCCTTATAGCTGAGAGAGAGAGATTATGCAGGGACCCCCTTATAGCTGAGAGAGAGATGAAGCAGGGACCCCCTTATAGCTGAGAGAGAGGAAGCAGGGACCCCCTTATAGCTGAGAGAGAGAGATTATGCAGGGACCCCCTTATAGCTGAGAGAGAGATGAAGCAGGGACCCCCTTATAGCTGAGAGGGAGGAAGCAGGGACCCCCACCACATATATTGTATCAAATTAAACTCTTTCATTGTTTTCATAGATAGCTTCATAGAGTTGTGTAGCATTGCGTTGGATTCATGTTAATGTGTATTCACAGTTAACCAGTTGCAATATATCTTAGAAAACTTGTACTTGGTCTGCTCTTTTTTCCCCACTACACCAAACCTCTTTGCCGAAAATAGTGGATCTACAAGCTCACAACGACTCGCGCTGTGAGGCGTCTTGAGCTTCAGCTATTTCTGTCTAATGTTCCCCTCAGAAAAGGTTGCACGGGTTCAAATGGTTGGAAAAAAAAAGCATTTCACATCACACAGATTTACTGACCCCCCTGTAGTAACTCTGTGGACCCCCTAGGGGTCCCAGACCCCCTGTTGAAGACCCCTGCTCTGATGTTCTCATTTCACACAGACAGACAGACAGACAGACAGACAGACAGACAGACAGACAGACAGACCTTACCCATCCCATAGAGCAGGGGCTCTGAAACCTTTATGCCCTGTTTTATTTTATTTTATGGGGGACATTTTTGGCAACCAAACATTTCATTTATAGAGCAATTTCAAAGTGGAAATAAATAATATCTTAAAATAAAATCATACATTATTGGCCTTAGATATGAATATTTAGCAGAAAATTTAGTTAAAGCAGTGATTTGTAGGCCTATGTTATCAATGAAATGAATGAATAATATTATTGTGCAACTGAAAGAGAAAAGAAAAAAACAACAACAAAAGAGCTATAGTTTTCTTGGCACAGCTTCCGTCTGGTCTGGAGATGGGCTTTGATTCCAAGCAGCTCAGGACACCAAAACGCTACGATATCAAATAAAGCAACTCAAGTGTTTCTGTAGCCACACACGTCTTAATCCAACTCTCCAATTCATCATAAGAAGGGTTCCATAAGAGATCATGTTTCCATGCATTTTACCCTCTGGGAGAAACAAAAACACCCCAAACAGCTGTTTAATGAGCCACCTGAACATATTATTGCTGCTAAATAACTGCTGTGTGTGTGTGTGTGTGTGTGTGCACGTGCGTGCGTGCGTGCTTCTCACAACAGAAACTTCCTACTAGAAACTTAACTTCTAATTTCACTTCCTGATTCACTCAGTAACAAGAAAAGCAATACATATTTTATATTACTACTAATATTATTTTTTGTCTAATTAATTACTACTTTGACCACCAAAGAATGTCATGTTCTATGACATACATGGGCAACTGGCGGCCCGGGGGCCACATGCGGCCCCCACCTTCACTTAATGCGGCCCGCAGGTTAATACCGGAATACTGATATATTACTGATTTCAGCTGTTACAATTCCAAACATGACCTGCTTTAATTCCATCAGTCTATATTAGTAGCTTAATGACTAGTAAAAATGTATTTTTTTATGTCCAATGTATTTGTATTTAGGTTCATAAAGTTAACATGAGTATATAACTAAATGCGTTTGAAATTAGATAAAAATGTTACATTTCAGGATTCCAATTCAAAAACAACAAAAAATAATCCAGGATTCCAATTCAAAAGAAGCAAAAATAGCCGATCTACAAGCTTTTGAGCTTGTAGATCTGCTATTAGATCTGCTGGTGGCCGTTAGCTGTATAAATCTATATATAAATCCTTGTTAAAGACCATTGTAAAACTAACTAACTGTCCGTTAGTTGTAAAAATCTTTATATAAGCCGCACCGTTGTATAAGCCGCAGGGTTCAAAACATGGGAAAAAAGCCGCGGCTTATAGTCCGGCAATTACGGTAGTTAGAGGCTCTGCCCAGGCAGGCTCACTAACCTTCTTGCTGTGATTATCTATTAATCATGCTTTTTCTTTTACTCTACTGTAGAGGGTAACACAGGTCTGCCAGGACCCGATTACCCAAAAGCCGAACCGAGAACCCAGGCGGTTCGGTTCTAAAATATTGATTTGTCCCTCTGGGCAAGGTCGCTGGGTCGGGTAGGGTTGCAGAGGACCCCAGGTAGTCATGGCATGCAGCTGCAATTATTGTAAAGGTTTTAAATTTAAGCAGCATTACGGCTGTTTAAATCTAGCACCAAACAGCTGACTCAAATTAACGATCACTGCGTTATCAAGCGTTCAAGTTGCTTACCAGGGAGCGTTGTAGTCTCATGTTAGGCCATGACCCTGCTTCACAAGCATCATTTAATCCTCATGCTGAGACTCAGGTGTCAGAGCAGAATCAGCAGTAATAATGAACACAGCATGGCTTACAGTACAGCAGTGGTTCTCAACCTGAGGTTCGGGACCAACATTATTTTGGGGCGTCCCCAGATGATTAACTTAATACGCAACATTGTTTTCTCCCTCAACAGTAAACAAACCAACATAAAGTTTAATTGTATAGCGGGTATATGCAAATGGTCAAATATTAGAGGCATAAATTGTGAAAATAGCAGATCTACATGCTCACAACGCCTCGAAACGTGAGGTGTGGTGAGCATGTAGATCAGCTATTTTCACACAATAGAACCGTGTTTTACAAAATGTAATGCCTCAACTCTCAGTGCTCGTCAGGGTGGGAGGGTCCCCAGTTAAAATAGGATTATTTTGGGGGTCGTGGCCTGAAAAGGTTGAGAACCACAACAGTACAGTACAGCAGGGTTTCTCAGAGTGGGTGCCATGGCACCCTGGGGTGCCGTGACGAAAGTCCAGGGAAGCCACAGACTACTTTGATAATATTTGAATTTGTACCAGCCGTGACACATCACAGAGTAGCATCTCTCTCACACACACAGTTAAATATAAAGAGTGTTAATTTGATAAATTTGCAACAAGAGTGTTCTTGTAGACTCTCATAATTAAATGAATAAGCTAGTGTTGCAGAGGACGACAGACAGGTATAGTCATGACAGCTGCAATTATTTGGAAGTGTATTTATTTAAGCAGAATTACAGCTGTTTACATCTCCCACCAAACAGCTGATTTAACTATAAACGTGTTATCAAGCCCCAAGTTGCTTTCCAGGGATCATTGTAGATTCAAGTTAGGCATGACCACGCTTCACAATTAAGGACGGGACTCAGGTGAGCCGGGACTCAGGTGTCAGACCAGCATCAGCAGTAATGAGACTAAGGTCACAAGGATAAAATGTCGTTTAGATAGCATCTAATGTAGACAGATGCCATGTGTATGGTTTCAATGTACATATTATTGTCTGCTAAATGCCTAAATTGTAATAAACACAGACCAGCATACAGCACAGCGCAGCGCAGCACAGCACAGCACAGCACAGCACAGCACAGCACAGCACAGCACAGCTATTTAGAGGTTGTAGGCTATTTACTTCACTGCATGTGACGGGCAGGGCAGGTCTGGTTTTGGATTTTCTTATAATCACAGGTTGCGGGTCGGTCTGCGGTTCTGATTATTGATGGGCGGGGCACAGGTTTTCAAAATTGGACCGGTGCAGGACTCTGGTTCAGAGTCATTGTTTTGCTTTTTGTTAGGCTAGATATTTTATTTTATTTCTTGAATTAATAGATCTTTAGTTTGCTATACTTAACATGAAGCAAAATGACATTAAAACTATATACTGCATTTCGTTTCGAAAGAGGTTGAAGAGATGAAGATATGACAGAAGACATTGACAGAGACCTGGCTATAATGCAGGCCTTGATGCAGTGTAGGATGAAGGTAGAAGTCAACACATAAAGATCGTTTTCTGTCATTTAAATGAAAGAATAGATACATACAGTATATACTGCCATCTGACCCATGGCTGAGACAAACAAGGAAGCAGAAAAAGAGGTAGCGGTTGAAATGTGACGATACGGTTAGTGAGCAGAGAGCCTGAGGACAAGCTCATGTAACAGCTAACCTCTGCTTTGCATTTACCTACTGGAAGGTTTTACACCACTGATAGAGAAATGATACTTCACTGTTCTTTCAAAGCATTCATCTTCATCTTCCTCTTTTTAACATTAGTTTTCCAACAAGTTGTAGAACACATGCAGTTTGACAATGAACTACAATGTCTGAGGACATGTATGTCAACCCCGGACCATACCTGACAAAAGGTCAGATCGAGGAGGTATATTCAACGACGTTATCAAATATTGCATGCTTTCCTAATATCGTGCAGCCTTACTGGAAACTCAACAACCTCTAATTTCACTCCTGATTTACTCAGGCCTCTCCAGCTTACGGCTGTGTGACTGTGATGATTGTGTGACTTTCCCCCCCATAAATGTTGCAACTTTTTTGCTTTCAAGATTTTTCAAGCACTTTTCAAGATTTCAAAAAAAAAAAAAAAAAAAAAAATAGCCGATGTACAAAAAAAACGTGCAGATGCACATAATGCACAATCTCTGTAAAGCGCCTTGGATAAAAGCACCGTATAAATGCACCATTTATACTCTCTCTGTGTGGCCCCTGACTGAGAGACTGCTTCCACCTGTTAATGACACCGTCAGTCGTGTCAGAGTATTTAACATGTGCTGTACTAAATTGTGCTCAGTTAAACTGAGTGAAGCTACTGGATTAGTGGCTTCTGTTCATTTGCTGCCATTTTCTCTGTTCTTGCTCGGGTTTCTGTTTTTTTTTTTACTTTTGCCCTTTGTTTTCCTCAAAAAAGTTTTCATTCAGTCAACTGACATTCAGAAAGTTAATGTAGCAGAGGACACCAGGTAATCATGGCATGCAGCTGCAATTATTTGGAAGGTTATACATTTAAGTATCATTTCGGCTGTTTAGATCTAGTGTAGGCTATATGGTGTGTGTGTGTTGACTCTCGTCAACGTGCCTGGCACTTTGGCTGACTGGTCTGCGCACATGCATGAGATATCGGGGTCCCGGGTTCGCCTCCCGGCCGTGACGCTACATTGGAGGCAGCGGTACAAATAGGTACTGGCGGAGTTTTCCGTCAGTTCCTCGGCGTTGTAGACACTATGCCTGGTAGTCGACGACTGTCCCCCCATGAGTCGTGCTCGGACCCCCCGGTTTCAAAGTTGAGCTTAGCTCCTGGCCGGCGCATGTGGTCGCGATTCCAGGTAGAGGGGACGACTGTAGGCTATACAGTGTGTGCGTTGGCTCTCACCAACGTGCCTGGCACTTTGGCTGACTGGTCAGCGCACATGCCTGGGATATCGGGGTCCCGGGTTCGCCTCCCGGCCGTGACGCTACACTAGCACCAAACAGATGACTCAAATGAATGAGCACTGCGTTATCAAGCCATCAAGTTGTTTACCAGGGAGCGTTGTAGTCTCATGTTAGGCCATGACCCTGCTTCACAAGCATCATTTAATCCTCATGATGAGACTCAGGTGTCAGAGCAGCATCAGCAGTAATAAGACTAAGGTCACAAAGGATATAAAATATAATTTAGACAGCAGGTTATGTAGACTGATTGCCAGGTCACTGTTGACCTGACATCCTATAGTTTTTCCAACATGAAATAAAATATATATTTCAAGAGATGGAAAAGACTACAGAAAAAAACAAATCAACATGTAACTAAAGACCTACATTAACTATGAGGGAGAGGATGCAACCCAAGTTATTAATAACCATGGTTATCTTTTTCATTGTTATTATTATTACTTAAGAGAAATAAATTAGTAAAGTGAGCAAGTACTTCTTCCACCACTGCTGGCTACTATCTGTCACCCAAGTCCTTACTTTGGTCAAAGGGCGCCCTCTGCTGGTTGAAATGTTTTAGGCTCTCATTCCAATCCAGCACACATGAATTCACTATGAATGTTCTTGCAGGGATGTGTGACCTCACACGCACGCACGCAGGCAGGCAGGCAGGCAGGCAGGCAGGCACACACGCACACACGCGCGCGCACACACACACACACACACACACACACACACACACACACACACACACACACACACGCAGAGAGCATGTTATCATATTTGGAAGATACCAAAGATACACAGACACTGATGAACCATCGGCAACAATGGACAAAAAAAAACATTATTGGGCTTTCTTGTGTAATTATCCTTTTGAATAAATGTACAATTCAAGCATTTAGCAGACACCGTCTTAACCCAGAGTGACTTACAATAAGCAAGGACAGCTAAAGGTAATTCTTCACATGCAGAGCAATAGTAATCTAGGACAGGTTTTCCCAAAGTGGGTGCCGTGATGCCAGTCCAGGGGTGCCTCAGAATACTTTGATCATATTTGGAATTCATCAATATCACTACATCAATATCACTGCTTATGCTAAAAACAGACCTGATTTGCACTGTATGCCTACTTGAATTATGTTTCCATCTATGGCCAACTCTCTTCACCATCCATAAATAATAATTGGCTCAGTAATCAAAATAAACTGACCAAAAACCAAAATAATGCGCATGAAAAACAAAAGCACAAATCCCATAACCATGGGGGACCAGACAATGGAAGAGGTTGACACATTTACATCAGTAACTGGGAAGTGTTTTAGCTGTGGACGGTGGGACAGAGGAGGATGTGAAGGCAAGAATAGGGAAAGCAAGAATCACATTCAACATATTAAATAAGATCTGGAAAACCAAAAACATCTCACTCAATACCAAACTCAAAATCTTCAACTCCAATGTCAAATCCATACTGCTGTATGGATGTGAAACCTGGAGGACCACCAATAACATCACCAATAAACTGCAGACATTCAAAACACTGCCTAAGACGCATCCTAAGGATCTTCTGGCCAAACCGCATTAACAACATCAACCTGAGGGAACGCACCAAACAAGAACCAATAGAGGTACAGCTGTTGAGGAGAAAGTGGAGCTGGATTGGTCACACACTGAGGAAAAGCAAAACGTCAATAACCAAACAGGCTCTAAGGTGGAACTCACAAGGCAAGCGGAGCAGAGGAAGAGACAAAAACACCTGGAGAAGGAGCACAGAGCAAGAAGTGAAGGAGAAGGGACTGAGGTGGAAACAGCTGGAGAGGATTGATGGCCCAAAGACAGACCAGGGTGGAAACCATTCATCAATGCTCTACGTTCTGAACGGAATATAAAGGCCCAAGTAAAACTAAAACATTTCAGATGACTAAAATGTGACTAAAGATAAATATAATTTATTCAAAAGACTATGACTAAAACTAAATGAGAAATTGATGTAAAAATGAACACTGCACCACAGTAGCCTATTACAAAATTGGCAAAATAAAAGAGCTGAAGTTTTCTGTGACTTTGCTGCAGATGTGGAGCATGAACACATTCATGTTGCTTCTCCATGATTAGTTCAATGAACAACAGTCGTATGTTAAACCTTGCAATGCCTTATGAACCTATAAGGCTGTCAAAGTAATATTTGAATATTGAATATTCCTCGAATATGGAAGAAAAAAATTCCGTACACACTCGGTTGTACTAATGAAACATAACTCTGGCCAGTGGCCACCCATGGTTGTACTCTTGAAGTATAGCTACTGGAATTATATAACTCTCTCTCCCTGCTCTCTCATCACACACACTGTGATGCTGTTAGCTTGATAGCTTCACCCTCGGAGTCTGTGAGTAACAAACTGTTGCAGACAAGATATCTTTCTGCTAATTTGCCAACTTTCCCTTGCTACGAAGGAAGGAACTCACCATCATATCGTTGTGTCCACGGCATTTCCAGGCCAAGAAAATGTTAATCCATGTCAGGGAAATAGTAAACATGCAGACTTTAATGAATGTAGCGTTATATTGAAAAATGTGACCTATAGAATATCGTTACCCTAGGAGGAGTTGTTATAGGCTACACATGGTCACATATTTCTGCGTGACACACTACTCTCTACATGCATCTTCTATGTACACCTCTTTCTGCTAGATTCAATAAAAATATATATTTTGTATATTTTTATAAGTTGATAATATTTTTTTTTTTTGTATTCTCCCTGTAAAATAATAAAAATAATCGAATATATTCGATATTCTAGCCAATTTCTAAGACCAATATTCTAATTTAATTTCGGAGGAATGTTGACAGCTCTATAAACCTATATGTTAAACCACGCAATGTTTTATAAACCAACAGTTGTATGTTAAATCACGCCGGTACAAACTAGGGATGCCCGGTTGACAGTGGTCAAATTATATATATAATATTTTGTAATTCAAGTACAGAACACATTGGTTTAAAATATGACCATTAGATGAGAACACATTGGGTTATTGATTTATTGAGTAAATAATCCATGGAAGATGTACATGGTAAAACCTAGCCGCAAATTGCAACACTAGATTTTTTTTTACTTTTTAAACCCAGCGTAGACATGTTATGAGCTACTTTCTATCAAGAAATTCAGTTCAGGTGATTATTTTTTTTCGCTTGTGGGAAGTCACTCAACGGTCCTGTGTACCACCTGGGTCACATAGCCTAATGCAGGAGGCACATGGTGTTATAGAAGACGAGCGCTTCCGAAGTTAAAAAATAAACATATCTGCTCGGATTTATTAACAGATATAACTCATAAACGTCTACGCTGGGTTTTTCTGAAACAAACACTTTGCAGATAGAAAGAGGATTCTTCAAGGTTTCCATACAGCCCCAATATTGATGAGTTTGATGTCGTTTAATACCATCAGATAGCAAAAAAAATGTTTTGATGCATTGGCTGCCTATGGGAGGTATTGCAACCCTAGATTCAACCGATTTTAAAACAATCTAGTGTTGCAATTTGCAGCTAGGTAAAACCATGTTACCGGAATGTATTTCATTACGTTTTCTTTCCTCCATTAGTTTCATTACAGTCACAAAAATCAGCCAAACCAAGTAATTCAAACACAAATCTAATCTATAGCTAAACTTAAAATCACTCTTGATTAAATATAGTTGCTGTCAGGTTGAAACCTCATATCTTCACGTTTCAACTGTTTATCCTTTATGATTTTTTTCATAAATGATTCTTCTCTTTGTCATGCAAAATAATTGCAACAAAACAAGCCAAAATAGCTGATCTATGACGTGTCACAATGCATAGTGTTTTGAGCTTGTAGATTGGCTAATAGCTTGTGACTACTAAATAATATAATTGGATCCATTGGAACACATGGTTCTTTTTTTTTTACATCTCCTGAAAAGTAACAGTTTTGGACATATGAGGTTTCTTCCACTGGACAGAGACAATAATATGTGAACCAATGCAGCAAATAAATGGTCTTTGGAAAGGTTTGGACGTTAAATGTGCTGTTTGTTTGTTTCATAGAAGTTGATGATAGGGACGTGCAGAGAATGAGAAGCAGGGGCTGAAAGTTTTAAAAGGGCCTTTTGGTGAAAATATAAAAAAATAGCAGACCTCCAAACTCACAACACGTCGCAGCACGATAAGTTGTGAGCTTGGAGGTCTAACACAATAGCTGTGGTACTGTACAGTTTACAGTACTGTAGCCTACTGTACATCTGAAAACTGAAATTCAGGGAAAACATTTATTCAACAAATGAATAATGGTGGATTTTTGCGATCTAAATATAATTTAAATTATGCATTTATGAAACAATATGAATACACAATAATTTAAATGTGTGCTCTGGTTTGAGGGTAACTTATTTATGTTTTTATTCCAGTTCAAATTAAAATATCCCCAATAATTCTACCATGTTCCTTCCAGTCTGACATGTTTAAACATAAACAGCTGCTTTCACTGTTGTTTTACACTTATTAATCAATAAGGTAGGTGAGGCTAGACAAGCCTAGTGCTTCTCTCTAAGCCCTGTTAGGACACCTGGACAATGCAGCATGTAAAAACACTGTCAATTTATTAAATGTACTTCATTATTTATGTAATGTGTCCAATATCTGAAATAAAACCAAAATGAACTGAAGATTCTATTGTGATCAATTATTATCTCTGTCCAGAGTTCAGTGCATTTAACCCTAACTTTAATCTATGCTAAATAATAGATCATTCAATCTGAATTGATATTAATGCATTACTTTGTTTACGCAACTGTTTCAGTTCTCACTCACTTTTAGGTGAATGCATATTTGAATATTCAGAATCTGTGTTGAATTGATGTTTTTCTGTGTGATGACCATTTAGTTGCTGTGTTGGCTCACATATTGTACATTAAATAATAAAATGATTGCATGTTATAATGATTGCAACTCATAAACTCTCACACATGATAAATGATTACATATATAAATGATTTATGGTCAATTAAAAGATATGACCCTTTCACAGACATGGCTGACTCAGAGTACTACCACTAACATTTAGATGTTTTACTGTTAATGATTGTGTCTAGAGTAGACCACCCCTGGAATGAGGTGCCAACCGCTGATACCAAGTCTGTTTATTTACTGACTTTTGGCTTCTTTTGTTTTTGTTACGGGTAATAAATTGAGAACCGCGGCTTGCTTTAAAAAAGCAGTGGCTTCTTTGGCAAATCTAACCAGCCAACATTTCTATCATGTATACGGTAGGCTATAATATAATTCCCCGTAGGTTTGCGGAGGAGTGAGAATCACATTGAGAGACAACATCTGGTCTGGTGCCTCTACTTATTAAGCCCTGGCACAAGCATGTGTGTAATGTTATAATAAATAACCAAAACTTAAAGTGATAGTTCACCTATTTTTGACATGAAGCTGTGTGAAATACTTGCCATTAAAATAGTGGTTACAAATGTATTAATCCATTACCAGAGTCCCGTGGTCAGAGTTCTGGTCAGTTTTAGATGAATATAAAGTAGTTCCGGTGATTTGGCAGGGGCTCATGGCCCAATCATTAAAAATAGATGAATCCACAAAACTAGCGTAATTTGTATTGTTGACCTATTTCTACCAAATAGACCAACTTTCGTTCAACTTTGACCCCTCTGTCACATGGTACTATTTTTTGTGTCCAGTATCACTACGCCGCTGCAACGTATTTCCCCAAAACAAGGTGCTTTGCAGTCAGCTGATCAGAACGAAACCTCGCTATATATGGTAGAAATAGGCCAACAATACAAATGACGCTAGTTTTGTGGATTAATCTATTTTCAATGATTGGGCCACGCCAAATGGCCCCCACCCCATTGGAACTACTTAATATTCATCTAAAACTGACCAGAACTCTGACCACGGGACTCTGGTAATCAATTAATACATTTTTGACCAATGTTTTAATGGCAAGTATTTCACACAGCTTTATGTCAAAAATAGGTGAACTATCACTTTAAATTATTATACATAGTAAGTATACTGATTTATGTATCCAATCTTTTTTGTTTGTTTGTTACTTTAGAAATAAGCCATATCGTTGAGCTTGTTTTGGCTTATTTTTCAAGATGAAATTTGGCTTATTTCTCTCGCAAGATTTGGCTTTGTTTTTGGCTAGTTTTTGGAAGTGGTGGTTTGGCTTATTTCTCACACGAGAGATGGCAACACAGGTGCTACCTCATACCAATACAGTATACTCACCGCAAAACACACTCGCCTTAACCTCAGTAAAACTATGTCTAAACCTAAACCAATCCTCAACGGTTAAACCTAACCTTATTCTTAACCTCACCAAAACGGTACCAAAACCTAACCCTATTCCTAACTTAACATATTTCTAACCTTCTCAGTAAAACAAATACAAGAATACAAGAACCGCCACACCAAGCATTTTTCTTTTCTTTTTTTTTCTTTTTTTTTTTTTTTTACCTCTAAGAGACCCAAACTACAGTGAAAATAGTAGATCTACAAGCACAAAACACGTCGCCACTGCAAAGCACAACTATAGAATTTGATTCGATGAAGGGTCAAGTTGCAATGCAACATTTAGGTCTTTTAATGTAGGAAACGGACAAAAGGAGATATTTACTTGTGGCCCATAAAAATGTATGGGTTCCGAGTTCTGACCCCTGGTTTAGGAACCAGCAGAAAAGGGTTTTCTGTGTCTTAACATGAAGTGACAAGACAATGACGGATGATCATTGCTAAATGTAACGGTTGTGGATGGATGCTACTCTAGAGATTATTCAACATACTTCTACGGTTGTTGCTTCTTTGCTACTCTATAGAGTATGTAACATACTTCTACATGTAACAAAACAGCTTATAATCATGTTTTAACGTGGGATGAACGTCCATTTGAATATATTTCTATATATATATATATATATATATATATATATATATATATATATATATTTTTTTTTTTTTTTTTTTTTTTAATTAGCGTTTGTTATTAAATTAGGCCTACAGTATGTACTCTTGGCATTGGTGCCACACACTCCTATTGCAACTAGTATGTAACCTGCCTCTCTAAATTGCATGATCTTTAAATTAATCTTTAATATCTGTTCTGTCTTAAGACTGAACATGCTGTTTTGGAATGATTTGTCTGAACATAGAAAATAGAATTATTTGTCTAAGAAAATAAAAGAAACACAGTAAGACACTGTAATGTTAGTTATATATTGTGGAGACATAAATGCTATTCTGACTGACACATGCGTGCATGCGTGTGTGTGTGTGGGCGTGCACGCCCCAATGGGACCTCAACAGTCAACAAAGACTGGAGAAGCCACTTCACAGCACAACCATAGAATCTGATTCGATGAAGGGTCATGAACGGCAAAACCTCCACATTAATAGTTAGATTTGGTTATCATTTGAGAGAGTTAACTTTTTGTTTAGAATACACATCTGTGGAAAGGGTTAATTAGGGTCTAAAGGGTTAATCAGGGTCTAAAGGTCAGTTTAGTGCTGAATTTAAAAGTTGATTGAACAGACGTGCATTTCCTCCGCTCTCCACCTGGGGGCAGCAACAACTAGGCCGCATCTCTGAAAAAACAAGTTTATGGTTAGAATGACAGAGAAAACATTTAGAATCAACATGTGTTAGTTTTAACAGTCTTAAATTTGGGTACTATTTAGTTAAGGGTGTCTACCTCCCTTAGAACATGACAGACAAGCATTACAACCAATGAATGAGCTAGGACTGATTGAATGACATTTACAGACTGATTGACAGGCTCCACTAAAGGACTTTGAATGGCAGATTGACAGGCATGAATTATTAGATTAAATGAACATTCAATCTAATCTCATACTGAGGATTTTACGTCTCCTTTGCTGAATAGAAATTAAGATATTTATTTTTTCTCATGTTAGTAAAAATAAGTGCTTCACAACAACAATACTGCTGTAATTAAGAGGCAACGGCTGCCAATGTTATAATAGCTTCATGGATTACGTCCAGTAGATTAACAAGACATTCCACATTCCATTGATACTTTCATATTTCCTGCTATCGGTTAGGACTTGACTGGCTTGAGTTTTCTGCTGTCTGGAATACTTTCTAGTTCAAGAGGCTGACTTGGACCAAAATGCAGTGCATTGTAAAAGTCTTCAAATAGTGATATTGAATAAGCAGCCGTTTTATAAACATAATAACATGTTTGTGGAAGTGTGTAAAGAGTGTAAACATTGTCACCTTCAGTTGGTGGTGGTCGGCACCAGGATACGACCTGATAGAAGAAAAACTATATTAAAAGGGATATAAAGAGCTGACAGACAGACAGACAGACAGACAGACAGACAGACAGACAGACAGACAGACAGACAGACAGAGACTTTCAATTAAGTATTAAAGGGACAGTTTACACCCAAAATGACTTATTTTCCTATCGATTACTCACCCCATTGTCATATTCCAAAGCTAATAATTTCAGGAGACTCTTTGTGTCTCCATAGGGAACCACTTCTGGTCATCAAATCATTGGCTTTGGATATTCAAGTCTGTATATAGGGTATATGTGTGAAATCATCGTACCCAGAAATTATGCGGGAACAAGTTATGTGGGAACGTCTACTGAGTGGCAAAAAAAGAGTTAGCAGGAGTCAGTAGGAGTCATGAGGAGTCAGTAGGAGTTTCCCAAAGTGCTTGAGTGGCGCTGAGTGGCATATGATGTAAAAAAAAACGATAGACAGGAAAAAAAGGGTGTTTTGGGTGAATTATCCCTTTAACTCTGTTCCAGAGATAGTTCAGTGCTGTGGGTGTTCAGCTTCATCTATTGACCTCAGTCTAATTAAACTCAACCTAGCAAGATCTAACCTGGTTTATTCCACTGATAGCCGTTCATTAAACATTTTAATTACCTTTTTTCTTCCACTGGTAGTAGATGCATGCAGTCAGGATGAAGACCAAACCCAGAACCAGACCTGATGCTCCGATGGCCAGCTTGTTCTTCACCTGCTCTGGCATGGAGTCATCTGATAATACAATACAATACAATACAATACAATATGATTACATTACATTACAGCACAGCACAGCACAGCACAGCACAGCACAGCACAGCACAGCACAGCACAGCATAAACTACAGATGTGCCTTGGGGATTTTGTGATGACCACAGATTATTGCTAAACTATCTAATTCACTATATCAGTACTGAATGCATATACGATACTGCAATTCCCAATACAGGGGGAAATATATTGCACATAATTTAGGCATGTCATTATAGGCAATTGTCTTTTTAAATGTCCTTTCCTTTTTAAATAACAGTGAAAACAGCTGATCTATAAGATCATTAGAGTACAGTAAATAGATAAACTGACCCCAGTGGGCAAATATGGGCGCGGTCAGGCTGGGGTGTTCCACCATGCATGAGATCTGCTCTCCTGATCTGTGACACACACACACACACACACACACACACACACACACACACACACACACACACACACACACACACACACACACACACACACACACACACACACACACACACACACAAAACAAGATTAAATCAGCACTATGTAACTTTCTTCTTCTACCACAGATTGGAACCCCGTGTTGACATTTTTACCATTGAGCTAAATACTAAATAATAGAATAGTTTGTAGTGAATAATACAATACTTGTACTACTATCTGTAGCTTCTATCTAGACATCAGATCTCCACTCTGACAACCCTCTGATTGACATTCTGTCATTCTGACCACATGAACCATGTGGTCAGGCAACCTTCATGCAGCTCTAGTCCACTGTCTCTCAGGTTGTTCAGGTCAACCTGTCTCAGCCTAGCAACTAGTGATGCTTAACAAAACAATGGTCCTGATTGGCTGAGTGAATAAGGAAGTGAAACTGGTATCTGGGGAGTTTCCCAACACACACGCACACACGCGCACACACGCGCACACACACACACACACACACACACACACACACACACACACACACACACACACACACACACACACACACACACACCACTTCTATCACATGACCACTTGACCAGTGTGCTTTTAAAGACATTTGATGATTTCAGCTGTGAGAAGTAATGAGGCTTGTTATTATATTTAATGAACATGATCAACAGCATTTAACCTGACGCGCTGATCTTGTGCGTTTGTAACTGTTTATGTATATCTGAATAGTTTCCAGGGTTGTGTATGTAATCTGATTAGTTCCAGGGTGTAATCTGAATAGTTCCAGGGTGTAATCTGAATAGTTCCAGGGTTGTGTATGTAATCTGAATAGTTCCAGGGTGTAATCTGAATAGTTCCAGGGTGTAATCTGAATAGTTCCAGGGTTGTGTATGTAATCTGATTAGTTCCAGGGTGTAATCTGAATAGTTCCAGGGTGTAATCTGAATAGTTCCAGGGTGTAATCTGAATAGTTCCAGGGTTGTGTATGTAATCTGAATAGTTCCAGGGTTGTGTATGTAATCTGAATAGTTCCAAGGTTGTGGTGCATGGCAGTGACATGCTGCTTCACCATGTTTAGTTTAGTATTACTACTCCACTACAGTACATCTTAAAGGTAAATATTGTACTTTAACTTTACAATTATATGAAAACCTAAGTTACTAAATAGGCTAGTTACTTTATAGATTTGTACACACTTCAGCCCTATTTTGAAAATATCAGATCTATAAGCTCACAATGTGTTGCGATGCGAAACATTGTGAGCTTGTAGATCAGCTATTTATTTTTTCGTATTTTGATATTTTTGATCAACCAGTATTAACATTTTAAAATCACTTCTCTGTCTGGGATCAATGACCAATGTGTTTTTAAAAGTCAATCGATGTTTTTTTAACAAAAATAAGGATGATTAATTAACAAACAAAAACTGAAATAAGGATTGATTAATTCATTAATTAATCTATTCCAGGTATAGGAGTGGTGCTGGTAGTACCAGTAGAGGTGTGTATTTCTATGTATAGGTGTCTATAATTAACTCATAAATAGCACTGCTCACTTCACATTAGGTGTGAAGTCAATCGATGCTTTTAACAAAAATAATGATTGATTAATATGCAACAATTAAATCTAATTAATTAATCTATGTACCTGGGTGTGTACTCCAGGTAGGAGTGGTACTGGTAGTACCATAGAGGTGTGTATTTCTATGTATAGGTGTCTATTAGGTGTGTACCTGGGTGTGTACTCCAGGTAGGAGTCGTACTGGTAGTACCATAGAGGTGTGTATTTCTATGTATAGGTGTCTATTAGGTGTGTACCTGGGTGTGTACTCCAGGTAGGAGTGGTACTGGTAGTACCAGTCTCCATCAGGCAGCAAATCAGTATCGGACACACCAGAGGTGATTTCTTCTTCTCCTCTCAGCCAGGTCACCAGGATGGCTTTAGGGTAGAAGTCATAGGCACTGCATTTCAGCATGTGAGTGTGTTTACCACCACCAGGGGGCGTCTCTGAGGCCAGTCTCACGTAGGGCTCCACTGGAGGAACAAGATTATAATTATTATTATTATTACCCTTATTAATATTATTATTATTACCCTTATTACCCCTATCGTTAAATCGGTTCACGAAGCCGAGGTCCTAGGGCTGGTGTACACGACAAATTTCCAAACCCCGCTGTGTGTTCCCTGGGGGCGTGAAAAATAAGGGGGTGGGCTCTACATGTCCTCTGGGACCCCATCTACGTATGGACACCACTTGTTCGCCCATCCGTCTTACGGATGCTTTTTTATTCCATTTTATTTGTTTTAGGGTCCTATCTTGCAGTTCAAGCCTATTTCCACAGGGTGGCAGGCTACTTTCCCAACCTACTGGAGGTGAACATGCAGGGGCGTCAAATGGGTATGGCAAGCTATGGCAGCTGCCATACCTTGGCTACAGGGGGGAAATAATTAAATGTACTTTTCATCGTGCCTGTTGCTAAGTTATGGCAACATGATTGGTGTCTTGCAAGACACCAGTCATGTTGCCATACCTTAGCCTTTCCTGAACTGACGCCGCTGTGAACATGTGTACACAGCCAGCATATTACTCAATGCCAAACTTTGCACACACACTCCTTGCCTGCCAATCCACAACCTCCACCCCTCCAGGGACCCCTGGAGCTCCAGGGACCCCCAGGGCTTATCTCCCGATTAGGACACTTTCCAGCATAGTGACATGCAGAACAAACTGTCCATATAGTATGGTTTACATAAAAGTCAGTTGTCTTTCACACACACACACACACACACACACACACACACACACACACACACACACATATATACATATACATATACATATACATATATATATATATATATATACATATATATATATATATATATATATATATATATATATATATATATAATTTCATTTATTTATTTCATAAATATTTTTCATCACAATTGGGTTTGTGGGGAGCCATCCCTGCTTCAAGCTGTCACAGCACGGCACCAACAAACACAGCACGGCACCACAAACTAGTTAAAAAACCCAATACAGCAGATCTACAAGCACCTCACAGATCTACAAGCACCTCGCACATGCCAGGGACAGAGTTAGGTTGGCCTGCATAAGCCTTGCTGTCAACACACTATACTACACCACTCAGGCCACCAAGCCAGGTGTGGTCAATTAGTGCCTTCTTTTGATCAGTGGCTTCTGCTTGATGAGTGGCACCAGTCTGTCTTTGTTCACTGGTCAGTCAAGTTCACTGGGAGAGAATATGTTTCAGATCAGTGCAAGTGTATTTGTTTTCCATTTGGACTTACTGTGTTTTGTTGGTACAGTATGCGTGCGACTAACATATTTCTCATAATTCCAATTTGTTTGTTGTTTAATTAGCCGGATTGTGAATGCCCTGCATTTTTCTTTCATCTTTAGAACCACACGTGTGTAACAAAACAGAGTGGTGATCATTTGGTGTGGGTGAAGAGAAGAAAAACATTTCATTAAAGGAGTAGTTCACCCCCAAAGTGACTTTTTTTCTATTGAACTCAAGTCTCCATGGCGTGAGTAATACATTGAAAAAATAAGTCATTTTGGGGATGAACTACTCCTTGAATGTCAGTTTTGTGGTGTTTTGACTGGACACCCTGAGGATATTGCCAGATAGATAGACAGACAGACAGACAGACAGACAGACAGACAGACAGACAGACAGACAGACAGACAGAGAATTGTAGGCCTTGCATTTATTTGACTTGGTTCCAATAGATGGCGAAAATAGCTAATCTTCAAGCTCACAATGCCTCACTGTTTGGACAAAGAGTTGAGGCGTTACATTTTGTAAAACACGGCCTTGTGAAAATAGCAGATCTACATGCTCACAACACCTCACAACGCAGGGCGGCGTGAGCATGTAGATCTGATATTTTCACAATTTCTGCCCCTAATATTTAATTTATCATTTTAAAAGTATTAAAAAGTCCTTAAATTGTCTCTTTAGAAATGTGCAGATAGCCTCTGTACACTGTTGAGTGGAAAAACAATGTTTCACATTAAGCTAAACATTTGGGACCACCCAAGATCATTTGGAGACCCCTCTAGGGGTCCCATAGTTGAACCACTGACTTATAAGGGGAGTATGGAGACCCCTCTAGGGGTCCCATAGTTGAACCACTGACTTATAAGGGGAGTATATGAGGCTGGATCCATCTGGAACACTGCACTAGGCTCTCGCCAGCTCTGTAGCTCTCCACACTTGAACAGTTGTGTCCTTAAATTCAATTATAATAATTAACCCCTGTGTATACGGGCAATAGTTTTACATGACTTTGTGTACACAGCCAATAGTTTTACATGAACATGTTCAGGCTTTAGTACTGTACTGTCTCGTGTAGCCCAACAGAGCCTATCACAGCACAACACGACCCACCAGAGCCCAATACAGCCTATACCAGAGCCCAATAGACTCCAGCAAACCTAAGTCCAGCACAGTCCAGCAAGAGCCGCTGATACAAACGACCTACGGCCTGGTCGCGACTTAGGCCACGACTTGGAGGTCGTAGGTCCCGGTTCTGGAGGTTTTGCGCGATCTCGGTCGTAATTCAGCGACCTGGGAAGTCCGCGATCGAAACTCTACGCTTGCTAAGGGAAGGGACGCGAGTTTAGAAACTCTACGCTTGCTAAGGGAAGGAGCGCCGCGATCGAAACTCTACGCTTGCTAAGGGAAGGGACGCGAGTTTAGAAACTCTACGCTTGCTAAGGGAAGGAGCGCTCGTTTTCAACAGCGTCGGCAGGTTAGCTACTCAGTGTCGGCAGGTTAGGGTTAGGGTTAGGGTTAGGGTTAGGGTTAGGGTTAGAGTTGGGGTTAGGGTTAAGGTTAGGGTTAGAGTTAGAGTTGGGGTTAGGGTTAAGGATAGGTTTTGGTGCACCTCGCGCGGTCCAAGTGACTACAATGGAGCGCTTCCTACCTCCGGTTCAGCCAATCACAAGCTTCAAAAGGTTGAATAGCGCTGCTGCTCTAGAATATTCTGCAAAAAGACCTTTTAAATACGACCGCGGACTTCCCAGGTCGCTGAACAACGGCCCGATCGCGCAACAACGGCCCGGGGACGACCGAGGTGGCGCAACCACGGCCGGGGGTCGCGAAACTAGACCGGCCGCGACCTAACAAGTATGTACCGCGAACTACGACCTCCAGAACCGGGACCTACGACCTCCAGGTCGTGGCCTAGGTCGCGACCAGGCCGTAGGTCGTTCGTATCAGCGGCTGTCTCTCGCACAGTCCTGCCCAATAGGAGTATAGACCAGGGAAGGGGGGTAGTTAGATGACTCCACCAGGCCATTACAGTGACTGTAATGGCAGACCAGGGTAGACAGGACTGCACCAGACTCCACCAGGCTGCTCCATGCTCCAGCCAGCTCTGTAGATCCTGTGTACACGGCACTCCTAACTTGAAAGGTCAAGGAAAAGGGTCGTTTTAGGCGTCAAAACAGGCCCTTTGTCCTTAAAATGAATAAAAAAATCAAAAAAATATGTTTTGTTTCAGGCAGGACACACGTTTCATATTTGAAGCATGCCCGATCTGATGGAATGGGTTTCGTGTCTCTCCGACACTTTGAACCCTTTACGATTGTGAAAAAGACACAGAAACCCAGATTTTTGTCCTTAACACAATTAGTGCCTCTTAATCTGAAGGTTGCTTGGTGCCTCTGTGCCACGCGGTTTCCTCCATAGGCCGCCGCTATTATTTTGAAGGGCTGGAAGGGGGTTGTTTTTGTTTTTTTGGATTATCACTTGACGGCAACGATTACGTCATCTAGTCACATGACAGTGTGGGACAAGAAGAGGCAAGATGGCTGCGCCCTGCCTTGTGCCTTGTTTACATTTAGATCTGCTGCAAAATGTCTCAAAATGGCTATTTTGTTTAAATGAAGTTTCTTTATGGGCCTCTCCATTGACTTAACATTGAGGAGCTTCACTTCGCGTGCACGCCCAACGTGCGTTGTAAACAAATCGCCGACATTACCGATGCGAGCGGGACCGGAGCGACATTAAGTAAGTAATAATATCTTTACTGTATATACAGTAAGATTCACAGTCCTCACCGTCAACGGCGCCATGGTATTAACCCTTTCAATGACGGTGAGGACTGTCAACGGCGGCGAAAAAGTTAATTAAAATCAATAAAAAATCTAAAAAAATCTGTTTGTTTTACGCAGGAAACACTTTTCATATTTGAAGGATGCCTGATCCGATGGAATGGGTTTCGTGTCTCTCCGACAATTTTAACCCTTTATGATTGCGAAAAAGACTCGAAATTTGCACGCCACCAACACGATTACACATTCTTTCGGATAAAAGACACTTATTCTGACTTACTTTTTGACGCTGAATCCAACAAACCCGGTCTCGTGTCTCTACGACACTTTGAACCCTTTACGATTGCGAAAAAGACACCGAAACCCGGATTTTTGTCCTTAAAATCAATAAAAAAATCTAAAAAAATCTGTTTGTTTTACGCAGGAAACACTTTTCATATTTGAAGGATGCCTGATCCGATGGAATGGGTTTCGTGTCTCTCCGACAATTTTAACCCTTTATGATTGCGAAAAAGACACGAAATTTGCACGCCACCAACACGATTACACATTCTTTCGGATAAAAGACACTTATTCTGACTTACTTTTTGACGCTGAATCCAACAAACCCGGTCTCGTGTCTCTACGACACTTTGAACCCTTTACGATTGCGAAAAAGACACCGAAACCCGGATTTTTGTCCTTAAAATCAATAAAAAAAAATAAAAAAATCTGTTTGTTTTACGCAGGAAACACTTTTCATATTTGAAGGATGCCTGATCCGATGGAATGGGTTTCGTGTCTCTCCGACAATTTTAACCCTTTATGATTGCGAAAAAGACACGAAATTTGCACGCCACCAACACGATTACACATTCTTTCGGATAAAAGACACTTATTCTGACTTACTTTTTGACGCTGAATCCAACAAACCCGGTCTCGTGTCTCTACGACACTCCTAACTCGAAAGGTCAAGGAAAAAGCCACTGTGTACACGGGCAATAGTTTTATATGACTTTGTGTACACGGCCAATAGTTTTACATGAACATGTCTAGGCTTTAGTACTGTACTGCCTCGTGTAGCCCAACAGAGCCCAGCACAGCACAACACGGCCCACCAGAGCCCAATAGAGTCCAGCAAACCTAAGTCCAGCCCAGTCCTGCCGAGTAGGAGTATAGACCGGGGAAAGGGGGTAGTTAGATGACTCCACCAGGCCATTACTGTCCAGATCTGGCTTGAATAGGCCAGACCAGGGTAGACAGGACTGCACCAGACTCCACCAGGCTGCTCCATGCTCCAGCCAGCTCTGTAGATCCTTGCATATGCGATTAACCACTGTGTACACGGGCAATAGTTTTAAGTTTTACATGAACCCTCAGAGGGACACTGTGGGCTTATCAAGTGGTCCATGGCCGGTTCTCAAAGTGAGGTCGGGGGGCCCACAGTGTCCCTCTGAGGGGACAAGGCACAGACCGTGTACACGAAGGGCAGGAGCAAGTGTTCAAGTCCCATAGAATCTATGGGAAATGTACACAGGCGTGTACAAAGTCACCAGTAGTTTTACATGAACCCTCAGAGGGACACTGTGGGCTTATCAAGTGGTCCATGGTCGGTTCTCAAAGTGAGGTCGGGGGACCCTCAGAGGGACACTGTGGGCTTATCAAGTGGTCCATGGTCGGTTCTCAAAGTGAGGTCGGGGACCCTCAGAGGGACACTTTGGGCTTATCAAGTGGTCCATGGTCGGTTCTCAAAGTGAGGTCGGGGACCCTCAGAGGGACACTTTGGGCTTATCAAGTGGTCCATGGTCGGTTCTCAAAGTGAGGTCGGGGGACCCTCAGAGGGACACTGTGGGCTTATCAAGTGGTCCATGGTCGGTTCTCAAAGTGAGGTCGGGGGACCCTCAGAGGGACATTGGGCTTATCAAGTGGGAGCACAAAGTTGGTGATGGGGGTACTAGCTATAGTAGGATGATCAGGCTTGTCGAGGCCAAAGGGTGTACTAGAGTCTTAATAGGCACCATTAGGTTGTTCTAGGCCATTGTCTGCCCTTTAGCTGCTCACACAATTGAGACTAAACACTGTGTACAGGAGCCTTAGTTTGTGTGTACATGACCAATAGTTTCAAATGGATATTTCTAGTCCATCGCACACCGCTGCCTTGTGCACCCTTGGTTGGTTCGTCTTTGTTTGGGAAGGAGGGACTTTGAGGATGTACCTCACTTTGACAACCGACCATGGACCACTTGATAAGCCCACAGTGTCCCTCTGAGGGTTCATGTAAAACTACTGGTGACTTTGTACACGCCTGTGTACATTTCCCATAGATTCTATGGGACTTGAACACTTGCTCCTGCCCTTCGTGTACACGGTCTGTGCCGTGTCCCCTCAGAGGGACACTGTGGGCCCCCCGACCTCACTTTGAGAACCGACCATGGACCACTTGATAAGCCCACAGTGTCCCTCTGAGGGTCCCCCGACCTCACCTTGAGAACCGACCATGGACCACTTGATAAGCCCACAGTGTCCCTCTGAGGGTCCCCCGACCTCACCTTGAGAACCGACCATGGACCACTTGATAAGCCCACAGTGTCCCTCTGAGGGTCCCCCGACCTCACTTTGAGAACCACCACGGACCACTTGATAAGCCCACAGTGTCCCTCTGAGGGTCCCCCGACCTCACTTTGAGAACCGACCATGGACCACTTGATAAACCCACAGTGTCCCTCTGAGGGTCCCCCGACCTCACTTTGAGAACCACCACGGACCACTTGATAAGCCCACAGTGTCCCTCTGAGGGTCCCCCGACCTCACTTTGAGAACCGACCATGGACCACTTGATAAGCCCACAGTGTCCCTCTGAGGGTCCCCCGACCTCACTTTGAGAACCACCACGGACCACTTGATAAGCCCACAGTGTCCCTCTGAGGGTCCCCCGACCTCACTTTGAGAACCGACCATGGACCACTTGATAAGCCCACAGTGTCCCTCTGAGGGTCCCCCGACCTCACTTTGAGAACCGACCACGGACCACTTGATAAGCCCACAGTGTCCCTCTGAGGGTCCCCCGACCTCACTTTGAGAACCACCACGGACCACTTGATAAGCCCACAGTGTCCCTCTGAGGGTCCCCCGACCTCACTTTGAGAACCGACCATGGACCACTTGATAAACCCACAGTGTCCCTCTGAGGGTCCCCCGACCTCACTTTGAGAACCACCACGGACCACTTGATAAGCCCACAGTGTCCCTCTGAGGGTCCCCCGACCTCACTTTGAGAACCACCACGGACCACTTGATAAGCCCACAGTGTCCCTCTGAGGGTTCATGTAAAACTACTGGTCGTGAACACCACCTAGGGCCTGTGTACATATGGCTCTCTGCTGCCCCCCATTGAGAAACTATAGACGGCACAGACCGTGTACACGAAGGGCAGGAGCAAGTGTTCAAGTCCCATAGAATCTATGGGAAATGTACGAAGTCGTGTACAAAGTCACCGGTTGGTACACGAGCCATAGTTTTTTCCATTGTAGCTCCCTACAGTGTACACGACTTTGATTATTAATATTATTATTATTACCCTTATTAATAGTATTATTATTACCCTTATTATTATTATTAGTTAGAAGGTCTCAGATTGTGTAAGTATTCAATACAGAGACCTTTACTATTTTACATCATCATCATCATCATCATCATCATCATCAAAAGTACATTTCAGTACAAGAGGCTCTTTTTAAATTATTATGATAAAGTCTTTTTTATCTATGATTAGAAGATCAATGTACAGTATATAGTTTTACTACCATTAATCATCTTCGAATAGCAATTATTTATTATGATTTCCATTGTTTATGAGGTGATGATGAGTGTTGAGTGCTGTTCTGAGATCAGCTCACCTCTCTTCTCCAGAACAATGCTGTAGTCGTCCTCAGCGCTGAGTTTGCAGACTGATGCCTGTCCTCTCATCCTAGGCAGGTATCCAGGTAGTTTATTAAAGTAGTCTGCCTGCTTCACACCATACTCAGTGTAGCCGACACACTGCCCCACCCTGCTGTCAAACCTGAAGTGGTGTTGTTTGTTGTAATAATATGATCTGATGAACTGTATGTCCTTCAGGTCAGTGGAGTTGAACACACACCCATTAACTACATAGTGGAGGAATCCACCTGGAAATAGAAAAGTAGAAATATCACCAATCTGTCAACACAGACATATAGGCCTAATCAAGCTTGGCTACACGCAGATCTTATGCAAATATGCCTGTTTCCTTAAGCAGAGTCTGATTTGTCATCATTATATTCGTCTGTGGTTTTTGGCATCAGGTACACTGAAACTCACGTCTGCTGTCTGCTCTAGGGCGTGTGCCACAAATCATGCATGATGATATAAGAATGCCTTATTCTTCATGCAAAATATACTCATCCCAAACCTGTTGTTTTAGGGAGCGCTGGTTTCATTGGCTCATTTGGTACCGACCTGCGCGTGCATCTAGGTTCTTATCAATGTAACGTGGACCAGAAATGCATATAGCCCACAACATCAAAAGCAGTTTTTGCTGCTTCCTCATTGGCTAAAAGTTACTATATAGTTTTTGCTGGTTCCTTGCAGGGGCATAGTTCCGCCGATTTAAAATGAGCCCAATACGGAACTAAAACTTCCTATGGTTGGCCGCTAGTTGCGCTGTTTTCCCCCCCGGCCGATCGCAAAAAGAATTGTTCTCCATTGGACTCCATTCATTTTCCCCTTTCGTTTTCTAACCTTAATTAACATTTTCATAAATACTTTATGGTTCCTATCGCTAGTTAAAAATTGCCTTTCAAACACGATGATATGCGTTTTGTGAAAATAAGGTCCCATTTATGTTAAAATTGATGATAAAGTTGCGGGGGGCGTGGCCAACTAAACTAATACCAGCCGGCTGTGTTCTTCTTCGTGTGCTGTATTTCGGGAGGCTCCGACCACATTTTCCCATGTATCTCTGCGGTTGCACGTGACCGTTGGCAGCCAATAGCATCTCTGGTGCCTTTACAATCTATGATGGCAACACCCATGCCAAGGACCCATATTGTGTCATTTGCGCTGCATAGAAACCAATGGCTTCGCTTTGTCCATATCTTTTATACAGTCTGTGGTTCCTCGTTGGCTAAAAGTTACTCTATAGTCTACAAGTAAGAGGCCTAAGGGAGAAAAGTGCCCTCGCCCTAAAGGGCGAGGACGGGCCATCTGTCTTGGCCATATATGGATTCTGTTAGTGTGGTTCTCCTAACAGGGCATCATCTGTGATACGATCCCTTTTATGCCCATCTATGGAGATCCCTAACAGAATACCTTTTATGCCCATATATGGAAATCCCTGCTCTGAGTATCTGACATCACTGTGATGTTACCTGTTTATGCCCATATATGGAGATCCCTGACGGATTGTTCAGGAAGCTCCACTGTCTTTGTCCAGTAAGGACGTTACGGTATATATAGCTAGATCCGGGCCAGCTGTTTGTTTTTTGGCTAGAGTCGGACCAGCTGTTTGTTTTTTGGACTGCTCAAATGGTCGGATAACCGATTATGGAGCAGAGGCTTCTCATTGGATAGTAGAAGCTATGCAATTAGCTTATTCCAGTAAGGGGAAGGAGCCCCCGCAGCAGCAGCGTTTCTCTTCTCTCATCAAAACAAAGCTATTACTATTAGTATCTTGCTTTGGACTCGATTGGTATAGGAATTGAGAGTTGAGAACGATATTTAGTTAAAATGTGCCACGGGAAAATGTCTCTGGCTTATTTAGGCTTGGTTTCTGCAGCAGCAGCAAACATAAGGTCCACTCTACAGGAGTATTGAGGCGGCTCAATTCTACCGACTCTTGCAAAAGACTGAGCAGACTCAGGGTATGTTTCTCGAAAATAGCCGTGCTACAAGCTTACAACGCGTTGCGTCCGCAACGCGTTGTAGATCTGCTATTTTCCGTGAGCGCTGAGCGGCCCCGTACGACAGTCAGTCTGACAAGCTTCTGACAAGCTGATGTCATCGTATTTTCCGTACTGGTCTTTTTACACAGCTGCGAACTCAATGCGAAAATGCAGATATTCACCCTGGGGATCGTTTCCAAAAAAGATGCAGACTGGGTCATAAATACGCATCTCTGTGTGTTAATATCACAGTTTAGCAGAGTCAGAGCAATTCGTACATGTGTAAAAGTCCCCTAGCTTGCCACTGCTGCTTTGTTTAGCTTAGTTTCTGAACTTAGTTTATACGTTTATGACCAGTCCTACAGATTTGTTTTATTGTTGTGATTGAGTGTCACCTCTTTTCACAGTGACACTCTTTTATTCTTCTGCGTGTTGTGCAGAAGCTAAATTGTGTGTGTGTGTGTGTGTGTGTGTGTGTGTGTGTGTGTGTGTGTGTGTGTGTGTGTGTGTGTGTGTGCCCGCGCGCGTGCCTGCGTGCGCGCGCGTGTGTGTGTGTGTGTTGTGTGCTGTGTGCTCCTAGGCTTTAGGTGGAGTGAGTATCACTGTAGCTGTTTAGCTCAACCCCCCTTGTTACAAGGTTGGCTCTGTTTTACCTGGTTTTCATTTGTACTGATGTAGTTTGTGTTTTACGACTTATATTGCATTTTGTACTGAAGTTGTGTTTTGATTTTATTAATAAACGTCAAATGTTTGGGAAAGACTCTCTCATTGTTCTTATCCGTGTTTGGGGAACCCAATTTGTAAAACGACATACATTCATCCTGTTCGTTGGTGCAGATATCACCAAGGTGGTGTAGCCCTTTATTATTTAAAAGTAATTCCTAAAAAACCTAATAAACCTGTGATCAACACAAATGTTCTTTTCTACCCTTTTCATGAATCAATTTCAACCTTTACTTTAACAACAATACACTAAAATGTTCAAAATATAGTTGGACATTTACAAAAAGATGGTGAATGAGGCCCAATTATTAAGTAATTAAATAAAGTTTACCTGCTCCATGGAAAGAGATGAAACTCAGTGAAACACAGAGCCAGAGATTAGTAGAAGTCATGATGGGTTGAGATGTTTCAGAGTTTAGTTGAAGTGTTGATGAGTTGAGATGTTTCAGAGTTTAGTTGAAGTGTTGATGAGTTGAGATGTTTCAGAGTTTAGTTGAAGTGTTGATGAGTTGAGATGTTTCAGAGTTTAGTTGAAGTTGTGTCGATGAATTCTGATGTGGAAATGAACACTGACTCACTCCTCCACCACCAACGGTCTACAACAACCAATGAAAAAACACCATTCACTCTCATCACTTGTTACCGGGTAGACGTCAAACCAAAACTACACCAATTTGTGACTAGTAATGGAAAGAAACCTATACTGTAGAAACGATTTAAATTCAACTGTAACCCTAAAACTAGGGCTGGGGAACATTTTGGGACAAGAGATCATCTTAATTGCGACTGTCAGGTCGCAGTTACCATCGAAATCTCCAGAGCCGTTGCCCCTATAGACATTTTTTTTGTTTACAAACATTGAGACTATATGCACAGGTGACTGTATGATGTAATCAATTCCAACAGATCCCCAAACCTGTTGTTTTGGGGAGCGCTGGTACAAGTTCATTAACCTCCTTGTGTGTTGGCTAGTGAGGTGTGAACTTATCGAGACATATACTTCATTGCACAACAGTGTCGAGAGCAGCTGATATACAAGCTAACATGGCGTCACCAATGCAACCGTTCTGAGCTTGGAGGTCTGCGCGTGACACAGTTGCAGGACAAAGCATAAATTAGGCTTCATGGACTGCAGCTGGGCGAGCAGTAGAGGCTCTGGTAGCACTGTGATGAGGAGCGCTCCCATTGTTCTGCATGACGGTGAATGGAGGTGGGGTTTGAAGGGCAACTGTTTTGCATCGTTATTATTGTTTACTAAGGATTACATATTTCAAGAGTGAGAAATCACAGTAAAAATCCTAAACATTCTTTCTCCACACTGGGAGAAAAACAGCATCTGAAAGTTTGATGGAATGCTTTTTTAAACGTGACCGCTATCCATTGTATCCTATGGCAGCGAGGTTCATTTGCGCACGCATCTAGGTTCTTATCA
Organism: Nannobrachium achirus; assembly: GCF_963921795.1. Taxonomy (NCBI): domain Eukaryota; kingdom Metazoa; phylum Chordata; class Actinopteri; order Myctophiformes; family Myctophidae; genus Nannobrachium; species Nannobrachium achirus. The sequence continues at coordinate 12,055,674 of NC_137825.1, read as the reverse complement.
GTATGACGTGGACCAGAAATTCTTATATCCATGCCAAACTTTGCACACACACTCCTTGGCAAACTACAACCTCCAGCCCTGATTTCTCACATGGCCCTCTTCTGGCGCCACCATGAGGCCGATTTGTGCAAAACACATTTTTGGACACTGCTCCCACGGATTTTGTGGGAGCAGTGTCCACCAGCAGTGTACACCATATGGTTCATTGTTGGTGTGAGGGCAATTGACGTAAAATGCCGGAAAAGAAGCAAAACATGTGGCCATGAAACATTGTGGCAGCCCTGCACCACCCGACCGTCCTCCCGAACCGCTCCTGTTCTTTCTGACAGTCCCGTCCCCTCGATGGTTTAATAGGCAATTTAAGCTATAGACGGCCACGGCAGATGACAACAGTAACCGGAAATGATCAGCACTCGTTATATAAACCTGCCGCCACCGCAGCCGTCTCTACAACAACAGAAGCTCCATTTCCACGTTGTGGCTACAGCGCCTGCTATGTAGTCGCGTCACCATAGGAACCAAAGAGTTCAGTAAAAGGGGTGGGACCCGTCGGCGACGGCTGTTTGCTTAACGATTCTGACTGCTATGGCGCTTACGTCATAGCAGCCGTAGTCCTGCCTTGCGCCGCGGTTGTAGAAACGGGCTGCTTAAATTGCCTAATTTCTGACCGGACGCTCCCTCCTGCATATACTGCTATTTATGTGTGAGGAGTCACGGGACATTATATATTATAATATAGGTAGGCTAGAGGCTATAATATAATATATTGTGAGTCTCTCTCTCTCTCCCACTCTCTGTGCGCCCCGTGTGTAATTAGGCAAAGGGCACACAAAGAGCAAGAGAGAGAGAGAGAGACAGAGACACGTTCTCCTCTGCATATGTAGACATATTCGTATCTTGATAAAATATATAAGCTCTATCCACCTGTTTCCGCGGGAATTTACTGTAGAATTTTGCGTGGGACACATTCAGTAAGTGTGTAGAGAACACGGCTGCGATGCTGGAACTGCCGGCCACCTTCTGTACAATGCTGGAAACGTGTAGCCTGGCGGGGCCCGACGTCATCTGCGTTCACTCACTCATTCCTTCCACAGTATAACGTCTGGACTTCCGTTGATTGGCAGCGAGTATACAGATTATTCTCTGATCGGGGCCAATCAGTGACTGCTTCCGCACTATGCTTCCGCACAACAAACGTAGTCTTCCTGACAACAAGTGAAAAGATTTCCCTGATTGGTCCATGTGTAGACGGTGACGTAGATGCATGCTGCAGGCTGCAGCATTTTCAAAACAACAATGGCTGCCCTCGCGATGCAAAAAGTGTAGAGTCTGTCTGTCAAGGCAAGTACTCCCGCCCACTTTTCAAGCTGCCAATAGGCCAAAGGCCAGACGTTATACTGTGGAAGGAATGAACACAGATAACGTCGGGCCCCGCCAGGCTAGGAAACGTGTGGATATATCTGGTTTATTGATGGATTTTTCTGTCCTGCCGGGCGCCACTGGTTTCATTTTGACAGCCCATTCCCGACCGCAAGTATTTAAATATGCCTGGGTTTGCGATGTAGCCCTGGCTCTACACATTGTGGGTTGAAGAATTTGTAAACACAGGTAGAGAAGGATGAGGCATCAGGTATTATTAGGCAGGTCTAAAGCGATTCCGTGTTGCGGTTAACAACGTGCAGTTGAGTGCAAACACATTAATTATATATGCAAGAATGTTGCAACTTCACCCCCCCCCCCAATCGAACCGAGGCTACCAAATTAAGGGTGAGAATGCGGACTTAGACTCAACCACAGAGATGAGCTCTTTAGCTTCATTTTTGTGTAAACAATAAACTGCAGACTACACAGAACTAGAACACTAGGTTAGTGTGAGGTAGAGTTCTCAACTCTACCTCAACCCGACTCTACCCAACCCGGTCCGATGTTTTCGGGCCAGGTATTCACGTTATTCCTTGCCCCGCCCCCGGCTTCCAGTTCATAACCTGAAAGGCGTGATTCAAAACAGCGGCGCAGTTCGGCCAGTGGAGACGCCCCTATACTCTATAGAGACGCCCCTCTTAACATGCATATATATATATATATATATATATATATATATATATATATATATATATATATATTAGGGCTGTCAGTCGATTAAAAATTTTAATCCCATTAATCGCATGATTGTCCATAGTTAATCGCACGATTAATCACAATTAATCGCATATTTTGTATTTGTTCTAAATCTACCTTAAACAGATATTAATACTCATATCAACATGGGAGTAGACAAATAGCCTACTTGCTTTATGCAAATACAGCATATTTATTATTATTTGGAATAATAACAAATACTGTCCATAATAGGCCTGACAAACATATAACAACTTGAGAAAATATCTGCTTCCATTAGGACAGATTAATAGTGAAAGGACCACCGCTCATTGAGGTGCTGCATGCCTGAAGGTCTATGACCAAAAGCTTGCACTTTATTAACTGAAAATAAAGAACATGATTTTGCACACTTTTGAGTGTGCGGAGGCTCCTGATTTGATTTGATTTTGATTTGATTTTATTTGAAAAGCAGTAAATACAATATAGCAATACAGCAAATCGAGGATTGCGCAGAAAAGTCGCAAGACTTATTTCCGCTGAGGTCCTCATACAATTAACAGTTAATAAGTCTAAAAACAAAACAAATTACAGTACAGACATACGTATACAGTACAAACAAATAATAAAAACATAAACCCATACTCCCTTGTCTTCCTTAGACTATAGTGGTACCTTTTCTAAAAGACCTGCTTTTATCGTCTGCTTTTATCGCTCTATGCTTTTTATGCTTTTATCGCTCCCTTAAATCTTTCATTAGGAGAGATTTAAAATAAACTTGGCATTCAATCACTAAACCAGCATTCCTATTCTAAGGGGATATTCACCAAAAGTAGCAGATTTAAAAGCTCATTACAAGATGCTACAAGAGTTTGTAGATCGGCTATTTTTGGTGAAGAGAGTTGGTTTATATAAATATAACTCAAGTACAGTGCAACTCAGGGGTGTTTTACAAAGCAAGCATGAGGCATTAGAGGGTCTGAATTAGTTTAACTTAAGTAATATTGATACATTCTAAATATTATCAAAGTATTCTGAGGTACCCTGGACTGGTATTATTGGGCACCCTAGTTCCCTATGAGAAACCCAGCTGTTATGATGTAGAGTGTACTAGAGACACTGATGTCTCGTTGGAGATGTGTGGCACACAAGCCATAGTCAGCCAGACTTGCCGGATTTGGGCCATAACAGGGCCCAAACCTGTTTGCCACTGAGGCAGCCAACTGGTGACAATCTTAACTGCTAACCACTGTAGGCCTATGTGGGTTCTCTGGCCGTTGTTGCAAGCATTTGGTGGTCACTGTTAGCATGTTGGTGCGGGGGTCTGGGGAGGCAGAGCACTGTATAATAAAGGACGTCGTAGGCTACTATGTGCTCGTGTACAAGTTGGAGTGCTCCTGTTCTTGGGAGCGTGTGTGTATCTGGGGCTCGCGCTGTCTGCAGATGTGCCGTTTCAACGCTTCGGTATTTGATGCACGCGACGCCGTGAGCGGTGATATTGTGGTTGTCTGCTGCAAAAATCTCCGCCGTTTTGTCTGTCTCATACATAGAGTTATGGGGTCTCATACTATGACTAGCCCTGCTGCTAGCCGCATCACACACTGACTGACTGTTGTCAGCGCATTCGCTTCCTCACTCTCTATACTACGGAGCGCACCGAGGCTCAAACATCAGCTGCGTTAATCGCACGTTAAAAAAATTCTCGGCATTAAAAGGATTTCTAGTTAACTAGATAATAGCGCGCTAAATTCGACAGGTTTATAAATATATATATATATATATATATATATATATATATATATATATATATATATATATATATATATACCAGTAAGACTCCCTAATCGGGAGATAAGCGTTGGTCGCTTATCTCCACAAATAGGCCAAAAAAAATGTTTTACCAATTATCAAGACATACGGGCAGTTGACAGTTTGCCATGGTTACTCATTGAAGTTGAATCTCCATATATGGAGATAACCTACGCATCACACTAAGTCTGACCTCACCAGCCCATATTTGGGCATGAGCAACTTATGTCTCCATATATGGAGATATGATGACATCACACAGTCCTCAGCCGATGATGTGGCGTGATGTCATACAATACACAAACGAGCCCTACAGTATAAAGGGGCAATTCTTGCCAGGAAAGAAGCATTTCTTCGACTCAGACCTTATCGCCAGGGTTGGCTTATAGCAGCTGTCGGTAGGACCATATATGGATTCTGTTAGTGTGGATCTCCTAACAGGGCATCATCTGGGATACAATCCCTTTTATGCCCATATATGGAGATCCCTAACAGAATCCCTTTCATGCCCATATATGGAGATCCCTAACAGAATCCCTTTCATGCCCATATATGGAGATCCCTAACAGCATCCCTTTTATGCCCATATATGGAGATCACTAACAGCTAACAGAATCCCTTTTATGCCCATATATGGAGATCCCTAACAGAATCCCTTTTATGCCCATATATGGAGATCCCTAACAGAATCCCTTTTATGCCCATATATGGAGATCCCTAACAGAATCCCTTTTATGCCCATATATGGAGATCCCTAACAGAATCCCTTTTATGCCCATATATGGAGATCCCTAACAGAATCCCTTTTATGCCCATATATGGAGATCCCTAACAGAATCCCTTTTATGCCCATATATTATGGAGAAATCCCTGCTCTGAGTATCTGACATCAGTGTGATGTCACCTGTTTATGCCCATATATGGAGATCCCTGCTCTGCGTATCTGGTTGCTATGGTAAACAGTTGGTTGCTAGGGTAAAAAACATGGTTGCTATGGTAAACAGTTGGTTGCTAGGGTAAACAGTTGGTTGCTAGGGTAAAACCATGGTTGCTAAGGTGGTTGCTAACGTACACTAACAAACCAGCAACAACAGACTGTTGCCACAGCAACGTACACAAAGGTTTGTGTACACATGTGGTGTGATGTCATACTGATGCGGAGATATGAGCAGGGCAAAGGTGTGACGTGTGACGTGTGACCGACCGACCGACCGACGGACGGCCGGTGGAGGTTTTCATAGTAAACTGCTCCCTGACGGTCGCAATAAACTGTTAAAGCCTGCACTTGACACTTTTGTGCTGTGCTCAAAATAAACTTGACAATTGTACTGTGAAAGGCCTCTCATTTTATTTATCTTCTGTGCTGGGTGTTTTTTTAATGGGTTGGCATGTATTGGTACAAAAGAGAAATTCAAATTAGTGAAAACGGCTCATAACACACTTTGAAAAGATAAAAATATACTGTCTTGTTTTGTTCACTACTAGAAAATGCAGACATAACTTAGAAATTGCAGACATAACTGTTGCCAGACCCATGAAATGGGTAGGCCTACATAAGCAAATGTCGGTCTGTCCGGGTTTTCTATATAAAGGGTATATATGATGATGACATGATGATGACATGCCTACAAAAGGCATGATGTCATAAATGATGATGACAGACAGGGGGTCTGGCACAACCAGGTTGACCTGGTCTAGTTTATTTACACCAGCCAAAAATGTAATACATTTGTGAGACATGGGCAGTAGGAAACAATTAAGGAAACCATAAAATGTGAATTAACGTTCTACTCAGCATTTCCTTAAAGCTTATTCGAATTCGCCTTTACTTTAACATTAAAACCCGAACTACTGTCATACTCAAGATAACTTACAACGTGTCGGGTTATTGTTAAAGTAAGTAAAGCGCTACGCGCCTGACAGAGATGACAGCGTCCCCACCCGGGTGCCCCCACGGGCTTAGGCCAATCAGAGGCAAGCGGAAAGAGAGGGGCGACTCCACTGGCCGAACTTCGCCGCTGTTTTGATACACGCACCTGAAAGAGGCGGAGGCTGAAAAAGCTTGCCTGAAAAACATCATTTGGTTTCCTGTTGTCCTTGCATTAAAGTGTCAGTAGTTGGCGTTCTGGGCTCTGAATGTAACTGGGTTGCCATGTCTGCTTATAATAAGCAATTTGTGTCTAAAAAAAATAGTATAGTTGCTTATTGGGCTTATTTTCTAATATTTTTTTTAAACCAGTGGTTCCCAAATCTTTTCATATCAAGGACCCCAGATTAACATATTTGTCCACAGTCGCAGACAACCATCTGAAAATATGTGGTGCCAGGGACCTCCACACAGATTTATGTTGTTAAAATGTTTCAAAAATGTTCAAATTTCATTTTTTCCCCCCTCAATATTTTTTAAATAGCAAATATACAAGCTCACAATGTGTCGCAAAAGTCAATGTCGGAATGGAGATACATCCCAGTCGCAATGTGACACATTGTGAGCTTGCTGATCTGCTTGTAAATGTAAAGTAGTATAGCCTAGTTGCTTCTGTTGGGCTTATTTCTTTGGCAAAATCTGGCAACAGACATTTCCGTGTCACTTCCTTACTTGGGAGGAAGTGAAAATATGTTTTTTGAAGCAGCACACAGAGAAAAACTCTCTAGCGCCCTCTGTAAAAGAAAATGGCAGCCTCCATAGAGAGGGCCAGGAATATGGTGAATAGGGCCTAAAATGTATGCTAATTAGTCGAGCCGGGCCGGGCCGGGCTCGATTGAGAACTCTAATGTGAGGTTAGCATTAGGGTTAGGGTAATCTCTCGAGACAGCATAGACAGACCGATAGGTGTCGCACTTTCTTCTTTGACGATGGGTTCCCAGATTGGGGTTAGGGTACAGTTAGTTATAGCAGGGCCAGTCTGACCAACGGGCCATCGGTATAATGACATGGCACCAAAACGGGAGGCATGACAGTAGCTCAAAAGGGACAAACTAGTAACAACATCTTGATTTTAATCTGAATGAAAAAACTAAACACTGTTATCCTGTTTATCATTTAATTTAGTTATATGCACGGCATGGGTTCGCACAATGAAGATGATGTTAATGATTGAATGATTTAATGAAGACATTATTTCCAATATACAGATCCATCTAAAAAAATTATTATTATTGTGTCAAAGTAAATATTCTTGAAACTTTCATATATATTTATTGAAACTTTCATATATTATAGATACATTGGACATTCAGTGAATTATTCCAAACCTATTTTTTGGGGGGGTTAAAATGTTGATTTCTTCGTGGCATATATAGCTCATGAATATCAAAAGTCTATACCGGTATTTCAAAATAGTACAATATTACACGAGAACACTCAAATGTGTGTGCTGATGTGTTATGGCATCTGTAATGCTTTTTTACACAATATTCTAATTTTCTTAGATGGATCTGTAAGTATCTGTGTTTGAATGACTTGTTGAATTCATATTTCATTTGATGTTTTAGTTGCATTGGTTTGCTTTGATGAGGATGAAGGTTCCCATGGCAACCCCCAGCATTCCCAGGGTCAGCCCCACCCCACAGAACACATCTGGACCCATGCTGGGTGGAGCTGGAAGGTCATGGTCCACATCTGGAGAGAAACACACAGCACGCACGCGCGCGCGCGCGTGCACACACACACACACACACACACACACACACACACACACACACACACACACACACACACACACACACACACACACACACACACACACACACACACACACACACGTTAACACATGGGTGACTAACAGGTCATTTTGGCCAATTTTGAGATTACAAAGTGCAATAACTCTCCCCGTGAAGGTCTCAGAAATGTCCCCTTCCATGACTTTTCCTAAATACTCAAGATATATGTTCTCGTTTTTTTTCCCCTTCTGAAACATTTCCCAAGTATGAAATAATATACATTTATACCACTCTGACTGCATTTATAGGTCAAATTGACAGGTAAATTATTTCAATTTTTTGCCCAGTAGAGCAACACCTCCTCCCCTGCTGCCAGCAGGGGTTCTATTGTCAATAGAACAACAGACAATAGAACCCCCGCTGGCAGCAGGGGAGGAGGTGATGTTCTCCTGGGCAAAAAGGGAGAGAATTTACCTGTCAATTTGACCTATAAATGCAGTCAGAGTGGTAGTTTTTTATTTTCAGTCACCCGAGTGTTAAGAAATATGTAGGCCTATACTGCATAGATCCTGAATGAGTGCAGTGTTGATTTTTGGACAGTGTTTCTGACCAGGGGGAGACAGTAATGAGACCAGGATCACTGGGTGCTGTTGATGTACTGACATATTATCTTGTGATGTTTTTGTATCTGCTTATTGTAAGTCGCTTTGGATTAAAAGCGTCTGCTAAATGCCTAAACTGTAAACTGTAAACTGGGTGTCAACCCCCACCTAGGGTTTGGGCACTGAAAAAAATGCAAGCGGCCGAAATGGGTTTCCTCAGACGGGTGGCTGGTATCTCCCTTAGAGATAGGGTGAGAAGGACGAGACTTGGAGTAGACCCGCTGCTCCTACACTTGGAAAGGAGTCAGCTTAGGTGGTTCGGGCATCTAGTATGGATGCCCCCCGAGCGCCTTCCTAGGAAGGTCCTCGATGCACGTCCCACTGGGAGGAGACCCCGTGGCAGACCAAAGACCAGATGGAGGGATTATATCTCCGAACTGGCTTGGGAACGCCTCAGTATACTCCCTGAGGGAGTGGAGGAAGTTGCTCGGGATAAGGAAATCTGGAAGTCTCAGTTGGAAGAACCCAAATCGAGCGCCCGCCAATAGTACAGTGCTACAATTTTACAATGAATGCCCTATCTTTTACTCAATCATGACTTTCACCATTTCATTTTTATAGCTATATGCCTATCTTTTTGGCTATTTTAATTGTGGAGGAAACATCTCTCACTCCCTCTCTTTGTCTTGCCATTGTTAAATGATACCACCGTCTTTGCCAAGTCAATACAAATGTCACAATGCAGTGTCAGCCTGTGACTTGAAATCAATTCCATATCTGCACTATGCGTTTGCAATTGCCCTTTCCGACCACACAATCCTTGATATCTTGCAGGCTTGTAGATCTGTTCTACCAGAGAGATTTACAGCACCGTCATAAGTAACAATGTCCTCTGCGCTTAATTATTGGCAAATTATTGGTAAATTTCGACCGTGCAGCGGCTGGGGGCTGGCCATTTTACGTCCGTGCGCCTGAACTTCCCAGCATCCACAGTGGCGTCGCCTATGCTACTTGTTGCCGAGCCAGTGATCCCAGTGACTGGGCTGGTCCAGCCATCAGTTTAAATTTGTGTTTAGCCTAGCGTTCAATTCAATTTCAAAGAACTTTATTTTCCTTTCGGAACTTTGTTTGTGCAATGGTTAAAAAGACAACATTCATTCACGGTAAATAAAAACATAAATGTTGCTACAATAAAAACACTATATTTAAAAACTAGTACTTTAAAGCACAATATAAAAAATATATATAAGAGCAATGTATAAATAAGTAAGTGGGATACATAATGATCCACAAACTATATGCTTGCTAATGTCCATCAGGTGAAGGGGGGGGGGGGGGGGGAGGTCTGTAGCTCAACGTTCATGGGGGGGGGGGGGGGGGGCTGTCCAGGCACCCTCCACCAGACCTAGCTGTTCAACAGTCTGATGGAGGCAGGCACAAAGCTATTTAAACCCCTTTTAAATTCAGAGGCCCTATGCCGACGGCCTGAGGGCATTAGGTTGTATTTGTTGTGGAGGCTGTGTGTGTTATTCTCAACTATTAGAGAGGCCTTTTTTTATTGTCCGTTTCTTGTGGATGCTGCTGAGTGACTCCTGATTCATCCCAATGATGAGCGTTTTGTATGCAGATGAACACTTCACATGCGTGCCAACGATGGTACCATAGACTTGTGAACTAAAACCCTGGGTATTATTATTATTATTTATTTTTGGTTCCCTCTCTCATTTTGGGTTGACTGCTGTTAACAAAGGACAAGGATATGGTTGTGGTGAATAAATACACACTGTATAGTTAAAGTGCTGAGTACATGTGGTCTGAATGTGTGAATGGTTATTTCCACTGCTTAAGATCAATCTATTTCATGTGTTATAGTTCTCTGACTGTATTCAGGGTGGGAGCTCAAGAGTTAATATTTCATTGTATGGGAGATAGTTCATGTTACACTATAGTAGCTACATAATTAGCAACTTTAAGCTCGACGATTTTCAGGGGGGCAACGCCAGGTGGATTATGGCTGCTATGACGTAATCGCCGTAGCAGTCAAAATTGTAAAGCAAACAGCCGTAGACGCTACGTGGAAATGGAGCTTCTGGTGTTGTAGAGACGGCTGCGGCGGTGGCAGGTTTATATATCGAGCGCTGATCATTACCCTTGTCATCTGCCGTAGCCGTCCATTGTTTAAAGTTGATATCTGCATCCATGTGGCTACCTGTGGCCTCTCTTAGTGAGACCGGCCCCACACGCGCACGTGGGGCCAGTCCAAATATGTCCCCCCCAACTGGAAAGCCCTGGAATAGTCCCTCATCAGCACAGTGTTTATTTATAGACAGTGTTTTATATACATCAGGACAGTGTTCTTACCCCACATCCTGGTCTCGGGTGCAGGCAGTGACTGGTGGTTGACTGTACAGCTGTAGATGTCTCCCTGCTCTGGTGTGAACTTCACACTGGAGAACTGGTAGAAGGTTCCATCATCTTTGAGGTATGGGACGGTGGTGGTGATGTCAGAGGTCAGGTTGAGGTTGTTCTTGGTCCATGTGATGGTCACTGGTGCAGGATAGAAACCAGTCACATGACAGATGAGAACGTTGGACACTCCCTGTTGAACCTCGTGCTTGGTGTAGATCATGGTGTCAGGAGCATCTGAAGACACATAAAGACACAAAGACATCATCGGTGTCAGCAGCCCAGAACCACACAACACAGCAGGAATGGGTGTAAACCAATATAAGTGGGAGCATTATAGACCCCCTGATCAAAGGGTTTTTGTTGTACCAAGGGCTTACAAAATGTTCAATTTTCTTTATTTTTTAAATACATTTTAAATGAGTGTAGCAGATAAGCAGCGTTTAAACTAATCAACTTGGTAATAATATCAGACAAATCTAAATGTCTAATAGTGGGGTTATACACATACTATTACATTTTTTTCATATGTACGATTCAGATGTCTGTCTTTGATTGTCATAATACAATCAACAGTGTGTGTGTGTGTGTGTGTGTGTGTGTGTGTGTGTGTGTGTGTGTGTGTGTGTGTGTGTGTGTGTGTGTGTGTGTGTGTGTGTGTGTGTGTGTGTTGCCAGGAGCAAAGCACAGGGGACGGCGGAGTGGCCAGTGGAGGACCATCGAGAAGGAGGGCACAAACACAAGTATCGACACAAAACTACCGCACGTGTGTGAGTTTGTGTGTGTGTGTGTAGTTTTATAGGAGTGATGTATTGAATAGATATTTAAGATACACACAGTAGACTGGTTTCCAGTTTGTTGGATACAACTGGGTTTATTTTTAATTATTGTTTTCAGCACTAGCTGACAATCTTTTTTTTTTTTATGTTTATAATTTTTATCCCACAATTTTGTAACCCATTTTTTACACAGTGCCAATTATCTAATCCTGGCGCTACTCTCCCTCTGCCAACCTGGGGAGAGTAACAGACTGACCTCATGCTTCCTGCTATGCATGAGTAGTCCAAGCCGCTTCTTTTCACCTTTTACATTCAATCAACTAAACAAGAGGTGTAATAGGAGCGTACGACAGCCAGCCCCATGGCCTCCCCAAGTAACAAGAAATCTTGTGAAATGAGATTGCATACTAGACATTGTGTGTGTGTGTGTGTGTGTGTGTGTGTGTGTGTGTGTGTGTGTGTGTGTGTGTGTGTGTGTGTGTGTGACACACACACACAGTATATGAAAAACCACCTGGCCGCCTGTCAGCATTGAGCATTTTTTTATAGGGGGGAAAAAAATATCCCCCCAAAATCTGCTTTAATGTGAGTGGTCAAACTAGGTTTTTTTTTTTCCATTGCAAGCATTTGTTTGACCTCTCATATGTTACTTAAAGCAGATTTTTTAGGGGGGTATTTTTTTTTCTTTTGTAGTAAGTGAATGGGCCCCAAACTTCTACACCCTATAAAATAAATTGCTCAATGCTGACAGTGACAGGCAGTCAGCAGGTGGATTCATGACATGACATGTACATACAGGCAATATTTTGGACAGGAAACGGGGAAAGAGAGACAGGGAGAGACATGCATTAAAGATCGTCGGGAATGGGAATCGAACTCGCGATGCACTGTCAGGCTGCTTAGACCGCTGGACTACGACCCATATATATGTTACAGTTAGATCACCCGCTTCGAACGTTATCAGAACATAGAATGTCCATTATCAGCCTTTATTAACTGCATAGAATGCGCCCATTATGGCCATATTGCCCATACTGAGGAACTCATTATGTTGTTATCAGACATAGTCTCTGTTGATGATGTTCACGTCCCATGGAAAATGCCCATACTCTCGTTCAGGCACTATGTTTTAATCAGACATTCTGTCTGTTGATAATGTAATGTTCTATAACATCACATCGGCCGATATGTCAGTCACGTGACTGCTGTTTTTTTTTTGTTTCGTTTTTTTCAACACTGCTCCCATAACCTTTATTCTCAGTGTTATATGCAATATTTTACGAAAGTTTCTGCATTATATTGTTCACTGATACAAGACTGACAGTCTTATTATAATTATCTTCAAAATAGCGTTGGTACTTTCTCCCTTTTTAGTCCTTACGTCAACATAAACATTCAGATTTCAAAGATACGGCGTTTGCTCAATAGCCAAGGATGTTACAATTATGGACGGCCCCTCACATGTACGCATAATGTTCTGTGTTGTTTAATAATAATCATTTTTGATCCGATCGGTGGCTTTTAACAACGCGACCCCATCGGCCGTTGGGGTGTATTGCACCTTATAACTCCTATCACTGATCTGATTAAAATGCTTTTTACTAAACAATACAGAATGCACTCGTGCCGAGGTTGGGCCGTATATAATTGTAACATCTGTAGCCCCGGGGAAATAACTCTATATTTGAAATCTGAACGTCTTTGTAGATGTACGGAGGGAGAACGTGCAAAGATTATTTTTTTGAAGATATCACGTTGGGAATGCGATCGATCCCAGGCTGAGACTGACTAAGTAGTCTTATATAAACATAGTAGTATTATTAAACAACACGGAACATTATGCGTACATGTGAGGGGCCGTCCATAATTGTAACATCCTTGGCTATTGAGCAAACGCCGTATCTTTGAAATCTGAATGTTTATGTTGACGTAAGGACTAAAAAGGGAGAAAGTACCAACGCTATTTTGAAGATAATTATAATAAGACTGTCAGTCTTGTATCAGTGAACAATATAATGCAGAAACTTTCGTAAAATATTGCATATAACACTGAGAATAAAGGTTATGGGAGCAGTGTTGAAAAAAACGAAACAAAAAAAAACAGCAGTCACGTGACTGACATATCGGCCGATGTGATGTTATAGAACATTACATTATCAACAGACAGAATGTCTGATTAAAACATAGTGCCTGAACGAGAGTATGGGCATTTTCCATGGGACGTGAACATCATCAACAGAGACTATGTCTGATAACAACATAATGAGTTCCTCAGTATGGGCAATATGGCCATAATGGGCGCATTCTATGCAGTTAATAAAGGCTGATAATGGACATTCTATGTTCTGATAACGTTCGAAGCGGGTGGTTAGATTGGGTAACTCCGTTAGATCGTGGTAAGAGCACTCGTTTTGTCGTTCACCACACACCACCTGGATCAATTCACTTTGATAGTGTCTTATCAGCGCACCTGTGTAATTCTGCGTAATCACCATGAGATGGCGACAACAGCCATTCACTTGTGTAGTCGCTGAAGTCACTCGTTTGCGACTCCTCTTCCTTTGTTTATCTACTAGCTCAGCTGTTTAGCCATTAGCTTACTATGCCTAACTCTAACCCTAACCCTAACCTTAACCTCGGTAAAACTATGCCTAACCCTAACCTCCGTGGGGGTGAGGCGCTATCATTCCTGCCGACGCTACGTTGTCGTGGATCAAAGCGACCGCTTGTTCTGCCCTGCGCCGCACGACAAACTGTTTCTCGATCTAGCGGTGACATACTGTATAAATGTTCATTGTCATTGATGTCAAATTGATGTGCAACATTTGCTTTGTTAACATAGTATTTCTGTACCTTGTTCCACTGGTGGGTTCTTCAGAGCGGTGCGAATTTTGTTCAGGTTGACTTTGCAGACCTCCTGATTAGCCACAGCCAGTGGATAACCTCCTGAGTAGGTGAATGGATCTGCAAACTTAGGCAGTGTCATCACCCCCTTCCCCTGGTTGAAGTCAGCGTACCACATCACTTCACCATCCAGTCCAAACATGTCTTCTTTATTCATGTTTTTATCTGTGTCTGAACAGCCTGAGACTCTAATGTCCTCGTGTAAGACTGGAAGGAAAAAAACAAAGATGACATTAAATTAAACTTTTTAAAAGTGACGACACATGATGCGGCCTTCAGATACTAAACACTCAAATAAACAACAAAAATACAGATGCAAACGTTTATATAATATTCTCTCTCTCTCTCTCTCTCTCTCTCTCTCTCTCTCTCTCTCTCTCTCTCTCTCTCTATATATATATATATATATATATATATATATAACAGAAACATAATATTCTGAAACAAATATAGTAATTTTTAGTATTTGTTTCAGAATAGTATGCCACATTTTGTGTCATTTACAGTTTGCTATTTCACTGACAGTTATGCAATGTTTAAAAAACAAACATATAATTACATTATTAAGTATCTATGATGTTCTTACTACCCTAAAATGTGGCCTTGTGTATACAAAAATTATGTACAGCAGCCTTGCCAGGTGGCCTTAAAATGATATTAATGCAATTCCCGGGGCAATGCCCTTGGGCCCTATCTGTGGTATGTGCCTGGTAGATATATTATAACAATACAACTATAAGCGTATTTATATAATAACTCTGATGTACTCACCACCTGGGATGGCTTTGACATGAAGCACACAGGAGAGGATGAGGAGGGTGGCTGTAATCTTCATCATCACAGATACAAACCCAGCTGAACTGAACGGATCACAATAAACAGTGTTTACTGAACTGAACTGATCACAATAAACAGTGTTTACTGAACTGATCACAATAAACAGTGTTTACTTCAACAGAAGTTCTGGTGACTGAGGAAAGGAGGACGGAAGAGTTGTTCTGATTCAGAAAAATCAGCCAATCAGATTAGAGATACAGTGTTGCGTCATCTGTCTCCAAGTAGACAGCATTCTGAATTGTTGCAGGTAAACATAGTTAATAGAGTCAGAGGGTGTTTAAAGAGGGGTCTTCAACGATATCCAGGCCAAGGACCGCCTTATAGCTGAGAGAGATGAAGCAGGGACCCCCTTATAGCTGAGAGAGAGATGAAGCAGGGACCCCCTTATAGCTGAGAGAGAGATGAAGCATGGACCCCCCACCGCATATTGTATCAAATTAAACTCTTTCTAGTCCGAGCATTTCGGGCAAAAATCGTGCACTTTACGATAAAAGCGTGACATTTGGCACACAGAACATGCCATATGGAACATTTTTGGCTATAGGGACATCGCAGATTTGTCTTGGGAAACTTGTGGGAGCCAATCAAAGTTGGGGTCTCATTGACTTTACAATACAGTAAAATAATACAGAAAATAAATATGCTTTAAGTAGCATGTGAGGGGTCAAACTAGGGTTTTTTTCGTGATTCTGAATCCAATGCAAGCATTTATTTTGCACGAAAACTGACAACAAACTGAAAAGTGATGACTCATCACTCAACCATAGTTTTGTGGGGGCCGTTTCAGCCCAAGGAATTTGAGCTTGTAGATCAGCTATTTCTGGCTAACGCTTCCCTAAAAAAATGTTGCTAGGGTTCAAATGGTTAATGTAAAAAGCAGTTCCAATCACAGAAAGATTTGCCGGCCCCCTGTAGTAACTCTGAGGACCCCCTAGGGCACTGCATGGTTCCCAAGTTCCCAAGTACATTTTTATGGGTCCCTTCATTTTTGGTTTCCTACATTTTGTTTTTAATTATTAGGCTATTTCAAAACGTTAATTAAATTGAAATAAAACAAAAATCCAAAGAAAAATCCAAATCCAAAGAAGCTAAGAGTTTCATGAATGAAAAAAAATTCAATGATTTTTGTAAGTCATGTCATTAACTCATTTGCTGCCATTTAACAATACCTTCGTACTCTTTAACTGCCATGGTCTCCATGTAATTCAAAGTGCACGGATCATGCACACCCATGCCTAGATAATGCACCACGTGTGTCCACATTGCTCACAGCTTTCAAACAAAAAAATCCGAATGGAAATCCGTTCAGGCATTCAAGAGATAACAGCCATTATGTTTTCCTAAAATGTAAACAAAGATGGCTGCCATGTTTGAAAGATGGGGTTGCTATGGGGGTTAAACAAGCAATTTCGCGATCGCTATCATGCCTACTAACGTTTTTGGGGTCCAAACATTTTTTTGAAAAAAAAATTTTGATTTTTTTTTTTTTTTTTTTTCAAAATGGCGGCCATTCTCGGGTTCCTCGGGCGTGGCAGGGTGGGACATCGGGAAATTCTCGGGTTCCTCGGGCTTGGCAGGGTATGAGTTAATAAATACGAGAAAATGTAAGCTTGTAGATCTGCTGTTTTCACTAGTTTGGGTCCCGAGCTATAAAGTTTGGGAACCACTGGGGTCCTGGAACCCCTGTTGAAGACTCCTGCTCTGAAGGTAAGGTTTCAAGGTGCATAATAATAATCATAACTAGAAAAATATTGTTCCTTCGAAACAATTGTGGGCTCGCTTCAAGCCAGAAAACAATGGCTATAAAAGTACAAAATGTCAAGATCGCAGGCAGTGCTCTCTTTGACGTTACTGACGTCAAAGATTGGTCCATTTTGTTCCAAAAATGTGTTGTGCAAAAGTTGACCCGCTGGTGGCGCTATAACAGGCCAATGTGAGAAGGTTGGTATCTGTTCCTTGACCTATTGGGAATGTGCTTGCAAGATTTCACGCACATCCCAGGCTGTGTTCATGATTTGAGGTGTTTTTGGCTTTGGACACTTTATCGCTGCTTGCAGCTATATTTATTATTATTATTTTATAATTTTTTTGTGTGCACTTCATAGGCATGTTAGATAAAGGTCCTTAGATTGTGTGTAGAATGTTTCATGCACATTGCAAAAAAAATCCTAGAATAAAAACGGGTTTAAGCGTTTTACAAACTGCTCAAAATTATATAGCGCCCCCCTTTGGCCATTTGGGGTAAGATTGGTTTCAGTGATATTTGAACTAACCCTCTACACTATTTTGTCATGAAAATGTGACTTTGCTTGTATGTTTTAGAGGCAGAAGAATAATTTGCATAAAAATGCAATATTGTTTGAATTATTTAAAAAAGCATGTTTCAATGTTAAAGAAATCCGATCTGACAGATCTTTAGATATCGGTCCAAAGTTCACGTAAAAAAAGTTTTGTGCACGTGACGCGAAAATTCCAGAATAAAAGCGGGTTTACGCGTTTTACAAACTGCTCAAAGTGGCGGAAAATCGAAGGGCGGAGCTTACTTAACAACGACACAGATGTCTTCCGCTTGAGTCAAAGCACGCGTGTAACAAGTTGCATGTCTTCAAACGAAACGAGTCATGACTTATGCCCGTTTGAAGTTTGAATTTTCAGACGCTTCGTATAGCGCCCCCCTTTGGCCGATTGGAATAAAATTGGTTTCAGTGATACCTTGACTAACCCTCTACATCTTTGCCAAATGCCATGAACGTGTAACTTTGCATGTATGATTTAGAGGCCGAAGAATAATTTGCATAAAACTGCAATATTTATTGAATTATTAAAAAATTATATTTCACTTTAAAAGAAATCCGCCGAGATTAGTTTGACCGTATTGGTCCAAAGTTCATGTGAAAAAAGTTTTGTGCGCGTATCGAAAAAAACCCAGGAGGAGATAGATTTTTACTGTTTTTCATATAATTCCGAATTGTGGGAGATCTAAAGGTCAGAGGTCAAAAGTCAGAGGCTAAAAGTTGTTCGGCATGAGGAGACGCATACGTGTATACAGGTTTCATGCCTGTACCTCAAACACAGCATGAGCTATACCTGTTCAAAGTTCGCACTTTCGAAGGCTTCGTGCAGCGCCACCATTTGGCCGATTGCTATAAAAAATAATAGCGCACTTCGCCACTGTAAACTGAACACATTGATGTTTTTATTTTCATTTTCTCACTAAGTATGTAGGAGTAGAAAGGAACCGAAGTTCCCGTCTACTGTCTGACTGACTGATAGATAAACTAGAAAAATATTGTTCCTTCGAAACAATTGTGGGCTCGCTTCAAGCCAGAAAACAATGGCTATAAAAGTACAAAATGTCAAGATCGCAGGCAGTGCTCTCTTTGACGTTACTGACGTCAAAGATTGGTCCATTTTGTTCCAAAAATGTGTTGTGCAAAAGTTGACCCGCTGGTGGCGCTATAACAGGCCAATGTAAGAAGGGTGGTATCTGTTCCTTGACCTATTGGGAATGTGTTTGCAAGATTTCACGCACATTGCAGGCTGTGTTCATGATTTGAGGTGTTTTTGGCTTTGGCCACTTTATAGCTGCTTGCAGCTATATTCATTATTATTATTTTTTGTGTGTGTGCACTTCATAGGCATATTAGATAAAGGTCCTTAGATTGTGTGTAGAAAGTTTCATGCAAATTGCAAAAAAAAAAATCCTAACGGGTTTAAGCGTTTCACAAACTGCTCAAAATGATATAGCGCCCCCCTTTGGCCAATTGGGGTAAGATTGGTTTTAGTGATATTTGGACTAACACTCTACATCTTTGCCAAATGCCATGAACATGTTACTTTGCATGTATGATTTAGAGGCAGAAGAATAATTTGCATAAAACTGCAATATTCATTGAATGTATTTAAAAAAGCATGTTTCAATTTTAAAGAAATCCGATCTGACAGATCTTTAGATATCGGTCCAAAGTTCACGTAAAAAAAGTGTTGTGCACGTGGAGCGAAAATTCCAGAATAAAATCGGGTTTACGCGTTTTACAAACTGCTCAAAATGGCGGAAAATCGAAGGGCGGAGCTTACTTAACAACGACACAGATGTCTTCCGCTTGAGTCAAAGCACGCGTGTAACAAGTTGCATGTCTTCAAACGAAACGAGTCATGACTTATGCCCGTTTGAAGTTTGAATTTTCAAACGCTTCGTATAGCGCCCCCCTTTGGCCGATTGGAATAAAATTGGTTTCAGTGATACTTTGACTAACCCTCCACATCTTTGCCAAATGCCATGAACGTGTAACTTTGCATGTATGATTTAGAGGCCGAAGAATAATTTGCATAAAACCGCAATATTGATTGAATTATTAAAAAATTATATTTCACTTTAAAAGAAATCCGCCGAGACTAGTTTGACCGTATTGGTCCAAAGTTCATGTGAAAAAAGTTTCGTGCGCGTATCGCAAAAATCCCAGGAGGAGATAGATTTTTACTGTTTTTCATATAGTTCCGAATTGTGGGAGACCTAAAGGTCAGAGGTCAAAAGTTAGAGGGTAAAAGTTGTTCGGCATGAGGAGACGCATAAGTGTATACAGGTTTCATGGCTGTATGTATAACACAGCATGAGCTATACCTGTTCAAAGATCGCACTTTCGAAGGCTTCCTACAGCGCCACCATTTGGCCGATTGCTGTAAAAAGTAATAGCACACTTCGCCACAGTAAACTGAACACATTGATGTTTTTATTTTCATTTTCTCACTAAGTATGTAGGAGTAGAAAGGAACCGAAGTTTTTTGATACTTGCACTGACTGCCTGCCTAGTAAATAATGACAATATCTAAAGTGTGCTCGCCTTATAGGCGAGCCCACAATAATGACAATATCTAAAGTGTGCTCGCCTTATAGGCGAGCCCACAATAATGTTCTTTACACACACACACACACACACACCTTACAGATGGTAATATTACACCCCTGAATCCAGATGAACAGACAGACAGACAGACCTTACCCATCCCATAGAGCAGGGGCTCTAAAACCTTTATGCACCGTTTGGTTTTTATTTTATGGGGGAAATTTTTTGGCGACCCCACATTGGCTATAAAAGTACAAAATGTCAAGATCGCAGGCAGTGCTCTCTTTGACGTTACTGACGTCAAAGATTGGTCCATTTTGTTCCAAAAATGTGTTGTGCAAAAGTTGACCCGCTGGTGGCGCTATAACAGGCCAATGTGAGAAGGTTGGTATCTGTTCCTTGACCTATTGGGAATGTGCTTGCAAGATTTCACGCACACCCCAGGCTGTGTTCATGATTTGAGGTGTTTTTGGCTTTGGACACTTTATCGCTGCTTGCAGCTATATTTATTATTATTATTTTATAATTTTTTTGTGTGCACTTCATAGGCATGTTAGATAAAGGTCCTTAGATTGTGTGTAGAATGTTTCATGCACATTGCAAAAAAAATCCTAGAATAAAAACGGGTTTAAGCGTTTTACAAACTGCTCAAAATTATATAGCGCCCCCCTTTGGCCATTTGGGGTAAGATTGGTTTCAGTGATATTTGAACTAACCCTCTACACTATTTTGTCATGAAAATGTGACTTTGCTTGTATGTTTTAGAGGCAGAAGAATAATTTGCATAAAAATGCAATATTGTTTGAATTATTTAAAAAAGCATGTTTCAATGTTAAAGAAATCCGATCTGACAGATCTTTAGATATCGGTCCAAAGTTCACGTAAAAAAAGTTTTGTGCACGTGACGCGAAAATTCCAGAATAAAAGCGGGTTTACGCGTTTTACAAACTGCTCAAAGTGGCGGAAAATCGAAGGGCGGAGCTTACTTAACAACGACACAGATGTCTTCCGCTTGAGTCAAAGCACGCGTGTAACAAGTTGCATGTCTTCAAACGAAACGAGTCATGACTTATGCCCGTTTGAAGTTTGAATTTTCAGACGCTTCGTATAGCGCCCCCCTTTGGCCGATTGGAATAAAATTGGTTTCAGTGATACCTTGACTAACCCTCTACATCTTTGCCAAATGCCATGAACGTGTAACTTTGCATGTATGATTTAGAGGCCGAAGAATAATTTGCATAAAACTGCAATATTTATTGAATTATTAAAAAATTATATTTCACTTTAAAAGAAATCCGCCGAGATTAGTTTGACCGTATTGGTCCAAAGTTCATGTGAAAAAAGTTTTGTGCGCGTATCGAAAAAAACCCAGGAGGAGATAGATTTTTACTGTTTTTCATATAATTCCGAATTGTGGGAGATCTAAAGGTCAGAGGTCAAAAGTCAGAGGCTAAAAGTTGTTTGGCATGAGGAGACGCATACGTGTATACAGGTTTCATGCCTGTACCTCAAACACAGCATGAGCTATACCTGTTCAAAGTTCGCACTTTCGAAGGCTTCGTGCAGCGCCACCATTTGGCCGATTGCTATAAAAAATAATAGCGCACTTCGCCACTGTAAACTGAACACATTGATGTTTTTATTTTCATTTTCTCACTAAGTATGTAGGAGTAGAAAGGAACCGAAGTTCCCGTCTACTGTCTGACTGACTGATAGATAAATAACTAGACAAATATTGTTCCTTCGAAACAATTGTGGGCTCGCTTCAAGCCAGAAAACAATGGCTATAAAATCACAAAATGTCAAGATCGCAGGCAGTGCTCACTTTGACGTTACTGACGTCAAAGATTGGTCCATTTTGTTCCAAAAAATTGTTATGCAAAAGTTGACCCGCTGGTGGCGCTATAACAGGCCAATGTGAGAAGGGTGGTATCTGTTCCTTGACCTATTGGGAATGTGCTTGCAAGATTTCACGCACATTGCAGGCTGTGTTCATGATTTGAGGTGTTTTTGGCTTTGGCCACTTTATCGCTGCTTGCAGCTATATTTATTATTATAATATTTTTGTGTGTGTGTGTGTGTGTGCACTTCATAGGCATATTAGATAAAGGTCCTTAGATAGTGTGTAGAATGTTTCATGCAAATTGCTAAAGAAATCCTAACAGGTTTAAGCGTTTCACAAACTGCTCAAAATGATATAGCGCCCCCGTTTGGCCAATTGGGGTAAGATTGGTTTTAGTGATATTTGGACTAACACTCTACATCTTTGCCAAATGCCATGAACATGTTACTTTGCATGTATGATTTAGAGGCAGAAGAATAATTTGCATAAAACTGCAATATTCATTGAATTTATTAAAAAAGCATGTTTCAATTTTAAAGAAATCCGATCTGACAGATCTTTAGAGATTGGTCCAAAGTTCACGTAAAAAAAGTTTTGTGCACGTGGAGCGAAAATTCCATTTTGAGCAGTTTTACAAACTGCTCAAAATGGCGGAAAATTTAAGGGCGGAGCTTACTTAACAACGACACAGATGTCTTCCGCTTGAGTCAAAGCACGCGTGTAACAAGTTGCATGTCTTCAAACAAAACGAGTCATGACTTATGCCCGTTTGAAGTTTGAATTTTCAAACGCTTCGTATAGCGCCCCCCTTTGGCCGATTGGAATAAAATTGGTTTCGGTGATACTTTGACTAACCCTCCACATCTTTGCCAAATGCCATGAACGTGTAACTTTGCATGTATGATTTAGAGGCCGAAGAATAATTTCCATAAAACCGCAATATTGATTGAATTATTAAAAAATTTTATTTCACTTTAAAAGAAATCCGCCGAGATAAATCTGACCGTATTGGTCCAAAGTTCATGTGAAAAAAGTTTTGTGCGCGTAACGAAAAAAACCCAGGAGGAGATAGATTTTTACTGTTTTTCATATTATTCCGAATTGTGGGAGACCTAAAGGTCAGAGGTCAAAAGTTAGAGGGTAAAAGTTGTTCGGCATGAGGAGACGCATACATGTATACAGGTTTCATGGCTGTACCTAAAACACAGCATGAGCTATCCCTGTTCAAAGTTCGCACTTTCGAAGGCTTCCTACAGCGCCACCATTTGGCCGATTGCTGTATAAAATAATAGCACACTTCGCCACTGTAAGCTGAACACATTGATGTTTTTATTTTCATTTTCTCACTAAGTATGTAGGAGTAGAAAGGAACCGAAGTTCCCGTCTACAGTATGCATGATATGACTGATAGATAAATAACTAGAAAAATATTGTTCCTTCGAAACAATTGTGGGCTCGCTTCAAGCCGGAAAACAATGGCTATAAAAGCACAAAATGTCAAGATCGCAGGCAGTGCTCTCTTTGACGTTACTGACGTCAAAGATTGGTCCATTTTGTTCCAAAAATGTGTTGTGCAAAAGTTGACCCGCTGGTGGCGCTATAACAGGCCAATGTGAGAAGGTTGGTATCTGTTCCTTGACCTATTGGGAATGTGCTTGCAAGATTTCACGCACATCCCAGGCTGTGTTCATGATTTGAGGTGTTTTTGGCTTTGGACACTTTATCGCTGCTTGCAGCTATATTTATTATTATTATTTTATAATTTTTTTGTGTGCACTTCATAGGCATGTTAGATAAAGGTCCTTAGATTGCGTGTAGAATGTTTCATGCAAATTGCAAAAAAAAAATCCTAGAATAAAAACGGGTTTAAGCGTTTTACAAACTGCTCAAAATTATATAGCGCCCCCCTTTGGCCATTTGGGGTAAGATTGGTTTCAGTGATATTTGAACTAACCCTCTACACTATTTTGTCATGAAAATGTGACTTTGCATGTATGTTTTAGAGGCAGAAGAATAATTTGCATAAAAATGCAATATTGTTTGAATTATTTAAAAAAGCATGTTTCAATGTTAAAGAAATCCGATCTGACAGATCTTTAGATATCGGTCCAAAGTTCACGTAAAAAAAGTTTTGTGCACGTGACGCGAAAATTCCAGAATAAAAGCGGGTTTACGCGTTTTACAAACTGCTCAAAATGGCGGAAAATCAAAGGGCGGAGCTTACTTAACAACGACACAGATGTCTTCCGCTTGAGTCAAAGCACGCGTGTAACAAGTTGCATGTCTTCGAACGAAACGAGTCATGACTTATGCCCGTTTGAAGTTTGAATTTTCAGACGCTTCGTATAGCGCCCCCCTTTGGCCGATTGGAATAAAATTGGTTTCAGTGATACTTTGACTAACCCTCCACATCTTTGCCAAATGCCATGAACGTGTAACTTTGCATGTATGATTTAGAGGCCGAAGAATAATTTGCATAAAACCGCACTATTGATTGAATTATTAAAAAATTATATTTCACTTTAAAAGAAATCCGCCGAGATTAGTTTGACCGCATTGGTCCAAAGTTCATGTGAAAAAAGTTTTATGCGCGTATCGCGAAAATCCCAGGAGGAGATAGATTTTTACTGTTTTTCATATAATTCCGAATTGTGGGAGACCTAAAGGTCAGAGGTCAAAAGTTAGAGGGTAAAAGTTGTTCGGCATGAGGAGACGCATACGTGTATACAGGTTTCATGGCTGTACCTCAAACACAGCATGAGCTCTACCTGTTCAAAGTTCGCACTTTCGAAGGCTTCCTACAGCGCCACCATTTGGCCGATTGCTATAATAAATAATAGCACACTTCGCCACTGTAAGCTGAACACATTGATGTTTTTAATTTCATTTTCTCACTAAGTATGTAGGAGTAGAAAGGAACCGAAGTTTTTTGATACTTGATATGACTGCCTGCCTGATAGATAAATAATGACAATATCTAAAGTGTGCTCGCCTTATAGGCGAGCCCACAATGACAATATCTAAAGTGTGCTCGCCTTATAGGCGAGCCCACAATAATGTTCTTTACACACACACACACACACACACCTTACAGATGGTAATATTACACCCCTGAATCCAGATGAACAGACAGACAGACAGACCTTACCCATCCCATAGAGCAGGGGCTCTAAAACCTTTATGCACCGTTTGGTTTTTATTTTATGGGGGAAATTTTTTGGCGACCCCACATTTTATTTATAGAGCAATTTCAAAGTGGAAATAAAGAATATCTTAAAATAAAATCATACATTATTGGCCTTAGATATGATTATTTAGCAGAAAATTACGTTAAAGCAGTGTTTTTTGCTGATTTGTAGGCCTACAGTATGCTATCAATGAAATGAATAAATAATATGTTTGCGCCACTGAAAACTAAAACTA
Source organism: Nannobrachium achirus (assembly GCF_963921795.1). NCBI lineage: Eukaryota > Metazoa > Chordata > Actinopteri > Myctophiformes > Myctophidae > Nannobrachium > Nannobrachium achirus. Next base: position 12,030,467 of record NC_137825.1, on the reverse strand, counting down.
AAGAGCTATAGTTTTCTTGGCACACCTTCTGTTTGGTCTGGAGAATGGGCTTTGATTCCATGCAGCTCTGAACACTAAAACGCTACATTATCAATTAAAGCAACTCAGCCTAGTACACAAGTCTTAATCCAGCTCTACAATTCATCATAAGAATGAGCTGTTTAATGAGGCGGTGTGTGTGTGTGTGTGTGTGTGTGTGTGTGTGTGTGTGTGTGTGTGTGTGTGTGTGTGTGTGTGTGTGTGTGTGTGTGTGTGTGCCTGCGTGTGTGTGTGCGTGCGTGCGTCAAGTGGACGTCAGCTTTGTTTATGAAAACCCCCCCAAAAAAACGTGTGACCCCTATAGTACCTTCACAGGACCCCAATTTGGGTTGCGACCCACATCTTGAAAACCTCTTCCATAGAGGAAATTCAGTTGTTATATCATTATAGTAATTACAGGGATTACAAATAAAGTTAAAATATAAAAAGAAAAAAAATCACACCCAATGTGAAGTGAGCGGTGGTCGTGCTTGCATAACGTCTTCAATTGGTAATTCGTGATGTGATACAGGCTACACACACACACACACACACACACACACACACACTGCTATGGCAAAACGCTGAGGAAAAAGAATAGGATATAAGTCTAGGATGTAATTGGTGATGTAATATGGCTACACACACACATATTGCTATGGCAAAACTCTGAGGAAAACATATTGCTATGGCAAAACGCCGGTCGTGACGCTACATTGGTGGCAGCGGTACAAATAGGTACTGGTGGAGTTTTCCGTCAGTTCCTCGGCGTTGTAGACGCTATGCCTGGTAGTCGACGACTGTCCCCCCATGAGTCGCGCTCGGACCCCCCGGTTTCAAAGTCGAGCTTAGCTCCTGGCCGGCGCGCGTGGGCCCGCTTCCAGGTAGAGGGGACGACTGTAGGCTATACGGTGTGTGCGTTGGCTCTGGCCAACGTGCCTGGCACTTTGGCTGACTGGTCAGCGGACTCAGCGCCCATGCCTGGGATATTGGGGTCCCGAGTTCGCCTCCCGGCCGTGACGCTATGATGTATCTTAGAGTCTATGAGTTCAACTATTTACTCAACTTTGTTGCTCGGAGAGGAGATTTAAGAAACAGAGTAGCAGGCAATCAGGAACACAGACAGGCAAAGATGGTTCTGAGATGATTCCAGGTTTATTGTATAGACGTAGGGAGCCACAGCACAGAGCCGACCATCAGCCTCACGGCTTCCGGCGGAGAAGACACTTCATACAACAATTTGGGCTTTCTTTATACTCTCTCAGAGTTAGCCGAGACAGACACGTTGATTCAGGGGTGAGATTAGGTTTACCATATGGTGGCCGAAGGGGCCTGTGACCCGAAGGCCTTTGTTGACTGTAAACACCTTTCAATAGCTAAACACAACAGGGGACATTCCTACACAAAGACAGTGGCCTGGGACTTCTGCCCCACCCCAGAGGTGAATGCAAATAGGCCCTGTTGGTGCCGTGGGAGACAAACGGCAGACTTGATTGAATTATCAAATGCAAATAACAGCAGTTTGGGGTAAAAATTATCTGTACAGTAAGTACAAAATATGTGAGATATGGTTTCACAGGATACCGCATTCCTCCCTAATATCACAGACACCTGTGATATTCACAATAACAGTGAAACCATATTCATGTAAATCAGTGGAAAAGAACATAAAAAGAAGAAAAATACAGTTCGACATATTACATACAGATTCAAGATTACATGTACCGTATTTTCCGGACTATAAGGCGCACTTAAAAGCCTTTAATTTTCTCAAAAAACTACAGTGCGCCTTGTAGTCCAGTGCGCCTTATATATGGATCATTCATTGACATTGACATTCCCTTTAGCACAGCTCCATCTGTTTGATGCATAACGCAACGGTAGCGTCTATTATGTGCGCCTTATAGTCAGGTGCGCCTTATATATGAAAACAGTTTGAAAATAGACCATTCATTGACAGTGCGCCTTATAGTCAGGTGCGCCTTATAGTCCAGAAAATACTGTACATGTGGTTACAGTTCATACATCACATCATTCATTCAGTGTGAAGGATCTCAGTTTCCTCTTATCTGAAATGTAAAAACATTACTCTCTATAACGTTGCCACACCCATACCAGACTTTTAAAGAAATACATAAAATCCTCTATTAACACTGAAATATCCCTCTTAATGTAGTCACAATTATAACCAGTATACATAATCTAGAAATGGTGGTTTACAATGATACACAAATACATACAAACACTTGTTGATAATAGCTTATTGGCTTTCCTAAACCGAATGAATGCCAAATAATGAACTCGAACACTTATTTGACCATATTCAGACAAAAATAAAAAGAGACAAGACGTGACAATCCATACTTCAGAAAAAAACTTGAATTTGTTCTTGGCATCTTGTGGATTACCACTACCAACTGGCTCATCTTGTTTGAACTGAAATACCTTCAACATCACAGAAACCTGACGTATGCCTAATAATTGTGTCTAAAACAGAACCTTTTTGACATGTTTTCACTACTGACAATTTAGGAAATATTCGATCAAATCCATTTAACTTAAAAACACTGCGCTTCAAAGTTGAGACGTAACATGATACATATAATAAACACAGTCATACATAATAAAAAAGTCATAACACACCACCACACCGGTGAAAATAAAGAATAATAATAAAACAGAGGAGTACTGACCGCGCGGCCGTTCTAGCATTGTAAGCAATGTACACTCAAGCGTTGCCGTACCGTGGCTTACCTCTCCAGCGAAACCTCCTCTGACGTCTCTTCCGGGAAACGCAGAATTTAGGCCGTAAAATAAAAGATAATCAAAAAATGTCGTGGCAAATATGCCTTTAAGATCTAGTATAGGGACTCCGATTAATGGTCCCCATGTTCATTTGCTTAGCTCAAAATCAACAAAAACATGAAATACATACATACATTTAACTGATTATTATTACATGATATTGCAAAAATAATTGACCTCTTTGTATATGTCGCTTTTGTAGTCTTCTTGCGAAAAATGTTCTTGTCTCACCTATATGCCACTGTGTAGAATGGAGTGTCCCGATTGAAAAGTTCCAACACCCCCCTTGGCCCTGCATGGCCTTGGTGGGTGGTGCGCTGTACAGACAGCCAGGCAGGAAAGCCCATGATGGACCTCCCTTGGCCCTCAGCTGTTGCTATTGTTCCCGAAAAGTTTTTACTGTCCAACTGGATCCACGACTGGATCTCCTCTTCTCCCCCCTGCGGTGAACCAGACATGGAATCACCGCACTTTTTCTTCCTTCCAACATCACAGAGGTCCATCTGTGAGGCCACGAAGCGTAGCATCATCACAGCCATGCGCCGCGAGGTTCCTGGCTTGCAGATGAGTTGAGTCAGCCGCTGCCGCCGTGGACATCTCCCACCCGCACGGCGTCCTCCGTCGCGTTGTCCTCCGACGTTGCAGCGGTCATCATCGCTGTTGTTGTGTGGACGGCACCGCTGCCGTTGCGGCCTGCGGTGTCCTCATGTTGCAGCGGTCTGCGGGTTCCTCACGTTGCGGCCCGTCTGTCCTCCTCCCTCGACCATCGAGACGCTCGTTGACACTGAAGCTACAGCTCCTCAAAAAACCTTCCTCCGACGAACGCAACAAAGAAGAAAAATAGGAAAAAACACACAGCTCTAGTCTTCCACGGTCCCGAGTCCTTTGACAAAAACGACGCACAAATAAAAATCCTGCCTTCATAGTAAGCCAAAATAGAAAACTCACCACAGGAAAAATACCTGGCGTAGATTAGTACCCATATTAGAGCCCCCACTATTTTATGACGTATTTTATGACGTATCTTAGAGTCTATGAGTTAGCCTATTTACTCAACTTTGTTGCTTGGAGAGGAGATGTTAAGAAACAGAGTAGCAGGCAATCAGGAACAGACAGGCAAAGATGTTGAGATGGTCAGAGTTTCCAGTCAGGTTTATTGCATATATGAAGCCTATCAGGCCTGAGCCTTCTAGAACAACCGGTCAGCCTGCCGGCCTCCCGGGAAATGCACCCAGTACATACAAATTCTATGGTCTTTTAAAGCAAATGAAGGCGGACTCAAACTCAACCTGTCCAGACAGTTTGATTAGATTAGCATCTGCATGTGGCCAAAAGGCCTCTGCCCCAAAGGGCCTTTGTTGACTGTAAAACACCTTATCAATTGCTAAACACAGCATGTGACATTCCTACACAAAGACAGTGGCCTGGGACTTTGTTCCACCCAGGAGCACTGGGGGGTAGATGCAAATAAGCCCTTGTGTTGCAATGAGAGACACGCCGGCAGACTTGATTGAATTAACAGCCTTACCATTATACTGTACAATATCATGAAATAAAATAAATGGCAAAGTTTGGCGAATATGAGTTTCACAGGATACGACATTTCCTCCCTAAGATCACAGCCCACCTGTGATCTTCACAATACACAGGTGAAACCATATTCATGTAAATCAGTGGAACACAAACATAAAAGGAAGAAAAATACAGTTCGACATAGTACATACAGGTTCAAGATTACATGTACATGTAGTTACAGGTTCTTGAAATGTGGTCGGTTTACCTGGCCTAAACCAACACAAAGACCTTGGCATGGAGTGCAAATGGAAAAGCTTTATTTGGACAACCACACTATTTTAGCCTACTGAAACATTTAACCTTATCTTGTTTGTAACATCTTATGATGTGGACAGGCCATACCATCATTACTTTGCTTGAGTTAAACTGAATCAGTTAACCTAATACGGGTGTCCTTTTCAGGCTTTATTCCACTCCATTGCAAATTAATTGCACAATTATAACCAGTTACACAATCTAGAAATGGTGGTTTACAATGGTACACAAGTACATACAAACACTTGTTGATAATAGCTTATTGGCTTTCCTAAATCGAATGAATGCCAAATAATGAACTTTAACACTTATTTGACCATATTCAGACAAAAATAAAAAGAGACAAGACGTGACAATCAATACTTCAGAAAAAAACGTGAATTTGTACTTGGCATACTTGTGTATTAACACCACCAACTGGCTTATCCCGTTTGCACTGAAATACCTTCAACATCACAGAAACCTGCCGTATTTCTAATAATTCTGTCTAAAACAGAACCTCTTTGACGTGTTTTCACTACTGACAATTTAAGAAATATTAGATCAAATCCATTTTACTTAAAAACACTGTGCTTCAAAGTTGAGAAATAACAGTGTACCACACCATACCAACGGAATTTGAGAAAAGTGACCCCTTTGTTCGGGAAGAACAAATTACGATCACTGCTGGGTCAAATAGCATAATAATGAACAGTCGAACATACTCTGAGTAATGCCTGGTCCATTTAAACTCAGGCCATTCCCAGAATCATTCATACATAATAAAAAAGTAATAAAACCACAAGAAGCTATGACCCGCGTACCCACACTCTACGTTATATCCGGTGCAGTCCTGTAATACCTCTTCCAAGAAACGCAGAATTTAGGCCGCAAATAGAAAATAATCACAAAATTTCGTGGCAAATATGCCTTTAAGATCTAGTATAGGGACTCCGATTAATGGTCCCCATGTTCATTTGCTTAGCTCAAAATCAACAAAAACATAAAATACATACATACATTTAACTGATTATTACATGATATTGAATAAAAAATAATTGACCTCTTCGTATATGTCGCTTCTGTAGTCTTCTCATAAAAATGTCCTTGTCTCACCTACTGCCGCTTTGTGGAATGGAATGTCCCGATTTGAAACGGTCCCACCACCCCCCTCAGCCCTGCGCGGCCTTGGTTGGTGATGTGTTGTAGGCCTACAGACAGCCAGGTAGGGAAGCCCATGGTCCCGGGTGAACGAAAATCACCGGACCTCCCTTGGCTCTCACCTAGGCCTACTGCTGCTGCTATTGTTCCCGAAAAGTTTTTACTGTCCGACTGGATCGATCTGCTGACTTCTCCCCCCTGCGGTGAACCAGACATGGATTCACCGCACTTTTTCTTCTCCAATTCCACATCACAGAGGTCCATCTGTGAGGCCATGTAGCGTAGCATCATCACAGCCATGCGCTGCGAGGTTCCTGGCTTGCAGATGAGTCGAGTTGAGGCAGCCGCTGCCGTCGTGGACATCTCTCACCCGCACGGCGTCCTCCGTCGCGTTGTCGTCATCACCGCTGTTGTAGTGTAGCCGCGGTCTGCGGGTTCCCACGTTGCCTCCCGTCTGTCCTCCTCCCTCGACCATCGAGACGCTCGTTGACACTGAAGCTACAGCTCCTCAAAAAAACCTTCCTCCGTCGAACGCAACAAAGAGGAAAAATAAGAAAAAACACACAGCTCTTCCACGGTCCCGAGTCCTTTGACAAAAACGACGCACAAATAAAAATCCTGCCTTCATAGTAAGCCAAAATAGAAAACTCACCACAGGAAAAATACCTGGCGTAGATTAGTACCCATATTAGAGCCCCCACTATTTTATGATGTATCTTGAAGGATATGAGTTCAACTATTTACTCAACTTTGTTGCTCGGAGAGGAGATTTAAGAAACAGAGTAGCAGGCAATCAGGAACACAGACAGGCAAAGATGGTTCTGAGATGATTCCAGGTTTATTGTATAGACGTAGGGAGCCACAGCACAGAGCCGACCATCAGCCTCACGGCTTCCGGCGGAGAAGACACTTCATACAACAATTTGGGCTTTCTTTATACTCTCTCAGAGTTAGCCGAGACAGACACGTTGATTCAGGGGTGAGATTAGGTTTACCATATGGTGGCCGAAGGGGCCTGTGACCCGAAGGCCTTTGTTGACTGTAAACACCTTTCAATAGCTAAACACAACAGGGGACATTCCTACACAAAGACAGTGGCCTGGGACTTCTGCCCCACCCCAGAGGTGAATGCAAATAGGCCCTGTTGGTGCCGTGGGAGACAAACGGCAGACTTGATTGAATTATCAAATGCAAATAACAGCAGTTCGGGGTAAAAATGATCTGTACAGTAAGTACAAAATATGTGAGATATGGTTTCACAGGATACCGCAGCTACACTAGCACCAAACAGATGACTCAAATTAATGAGCACTGCGTTATCAAGCCATCAAGTTGTTTACCAGGAAGCGTTGTAGTCTCATGTTAGTCATGACCCTGCTTCACAAGCATCATTTGATCCTCATGCTGAGACTCAGGTGTCAGAGCATCTATCTATCTATCTAGGTCGTCCTCAGACGAGCCCTCCATCGTTGTTTCCAGTCATCTCGGTTCTCCATACATCTGGCCAGCTCATTGGTGTTCTGTGTCCCTACGTCTTCCTTGAGTACGTCCACGTATGTTTTTGTGGGACGTCCTCGCGACCGGTGCCCATGTGTTGGCTCCCACAGTACCAATTTGCTGGCTGGAAGCTCCTGGTGTCTTTGGCAGTGTCCTGCTAGTCTCATTCTTCTGGTGGCAATTTTCTCGCTTACCTTTGGTATTCCCTCATACAGGCTCCTGTTTGTAACATGTGCACTCCTGTTGATGTTGAGTACTGCACGCAACATTCTAGTGTAGCACCCGTCTAGAGACTTCTGCAGGGTTGGCTTCAGGGTCCAGCATTCACTGCCATAGAGGAGAACAGACTCCACCGTTGCAAAGAAGAAGCTAAGTTTGATTTGGCGGGGGAGGTTAGAGTTCCATACACTGTTCATGCCGTTCAGGGCCCTCCAAGCGAGTGCCTTCCTTACTTTAAGGTCTTTCTCAGTTGAGTCGACCCATGCGCCCAGGTACTTGAAGTCCTTGACTTCCTTCAACACAGCTCCTTCTGTTGTTGTCAGAGGTGAGTGATCAGGTAGGTTATAGGTGATAACCTCAGTTTTCTTAGCATTTAGCCTGAGACCAACTTTGGCACACTCTATCTCCACCCTGTTCAGGAGTTCTTGTGCTTGTTCCATGCTGTCGGAGAGCAGGCTGATGTCGTCCGCATAGTCCAGGTCTGTCAGAACTACTGCGGGATGCCGCCTTGACCTCCTTGGTGTTAGCGTGAAGCCAAGCTCTTGTTCTCGTCCCCCTATGGCTTTCCTGAGCGCATAATCTAGAACTATGATGAAGAGGTAGGGGGCTAGGGTGTCTCCTTGCATTACACCCGCTCGGATGTCAAACACCTCACTGCTGCCATCTGGGGTCACCACTTTGGCCCTTGTTTTTGCGTACATGGTCTCGATAGCCCGGAGAATGTTGGGAGGGACATTGTAGGCCTCAAGGATCTTCACCATCTTGCTTCTGTGGATAGAATCAAAAGCATTTTTGAAGTCAATGAAGCACAGTACAGCTGCTAGGTTGTCCTTTTTCACCTCCTCTATTAATCTCCTTAATGCCAGGATCTGTGCTACGGTTGTTCTCTCCTCTCGAAAACCATTTTGGTTTTCTCTCAGGTGAGGGTCGATGGCATGCCGTATCCTGTTCAGTATCATTCGGTTGAAGACCTTAGCTGTAATACATGTCAGGCTGATGTCTCTGTAGTTGTCTGGCTTTGAGAGGTCTCCAGCTTTAGGCACCGGGATGATGTTAGACAGAGACCATATTTCAGGTTGCTTGTTGTGCTGTAGAGCATTGTTGCAAAAGTCTAGGATGAGGTTGTCTAGGTCGCAGTTCTTCAAGACCTCTGGGGGTATGCCATCCGGCCCAGCACTCTTTCCCTCTCTCAGGGTGGATTTTGCCCTGGCGAGCTCGCTGGTTGTGAAGGGTCCATCGTCGATGTTCAGGCCCTGGAGGACTGTCGGTATATTTTCCTCCTCTCCCTCTTCCACTGATGTTCCCAGGAGCCTCTGGAAGTGGTCGAACCATGTTGCCACCCTCTCCTCTGGGCTGTGTCCTTCCACCTGGCCCTCCTTGGCCCTTTTCCGCCCTGTCATCTCATTTATTACCTTCCCGGCCTCCCCGTATTGCCTTTCACCTTGCGCCGCCTGCACTCTTCGCACACTTTCCATCACTTCTTCCCCTTTGATGGGTGCTCCCTGTTCCTTTCTGATCCATCAGTGAGAGTGAGAGTGATTCCCCACTGTCTCCCTATATATGCCTTCTGGTTAGCATAAAATGGGGAGTGTGCAGTGGTGAGCCGATCAGCTGTGGCAGAGGTGAGAACAGTGGAGTGGTTGCTAAAAACCCCCATAGATACTAAGCTAACAAAGTGTTCTAATTAAATCCAACACAGAGACCAACCCTGTTATAATTAAATACAAGTTATAAATGTCAAAGTCTTACCCTAATATTATTTCTCTGTTGAGTGCCTTCAGCTGTGTGCTCCCTGTTCCTTTCTGATCCATCAGTCAGTCAGTCAGAGCAGCATCAGCAGTAATAAGACTAAGGTCACCAAGGCTACAATATAATTTAGACAGCATGTTATGTAGACTGATGCCAGGTCATTGTTGACCTGACATCCTATAATGTGTCTGGTTTAGTGCACTGTTTGCCAAACAGTGGGGCGGGACCCATTTGTGGGTCACGGACCAATTTTTATGGGTCATGACTCAAGTAAAAATCCTATTTTCTTTTCCAACAAAAAATCTAATATATATTTCAAGAGATGGAAAAGACTACAGAAAAAAACAAATCAACATGTAACTAAAGTAAAGACCTACATTAACTATGAGGGAGAGGATGCAACCCAAGTTATTAATAACCATGGTTATCCTTTTCATTGTTATTATTATTACTTAAGAGAAATAAATTACTAAAGTGAGCAAGTAGCCTACTCCTTCCACCACTGCTGCTGGCTACTATCTGTCACCCAAGTCCTTGCTTTTGTCAAAGGGCGCCCTCTGCTGGTTGAAATGTTTTAGGCGCTCATTCCAATCCAGCTGGGATGTGTGACCACACACACACACACACACACACACACACACACACACACACACACACACACACACACACACACACACACACACACACACACACACACACACACACACACACACTCTTGTGTCCTTTTGAAATACAATTCAAGCATTTAGCAGACACTCTTAACTGGTTAACCCAGAGTGACAATAAGCAAGGACAGCTCAAGGTAATTCTTCACATGCAGAGCAATAGTAATCTAGGACAGGGTTTCCCAAAGTGGGTGCCGTGATGCCATTCCAAGGGTGCCTCAGAATACTTTGATCATATTTGGAATTCATCAATATCACTTCACTGTGCTTAGTAAAACAGACCTGATTTGCACTGTAGGCCTACTTGAGTTCTTTTTCCATCTACGGTCAACTCTCTTCACCAAAAATAGCAGATCTTCAAGCTTGTAGAGCGGCTATTTTTGGTGAACCTTCCCCCCAGAATAATAATCGGTTCAGTTATCAAAATAAACTGACCAAAAACCCAAATAATGTGCATAAACAACAAAAGCACAAATCACTTGATATGATATGATATAGTACTTTATTGTCAGTTCACACTGAAATTTGTCTTGCGACACAGCACGTCATGTATGCGACACATAACATATAAACAAACATTTTAACACATGTAACAAAGAAAAACAAGACAGGTTTACATACATAAGGACAATATAGACAAGAGCAGTGTCCACCGCCAAGCCTACCTATGGCCAAGCTCCTGATTAAGCCTTAAAGTCGACTGATGGACAAAGGACCTTTTTAGTCTGACCTTATTGTATTCTGGAACACCATATCTCCTTCCTGAAGGCAGCAACCTATATTCTCTACGCAACACATGGCTACTATTAGAGGTAATATTTCTTGCCAACCTTAGAATGCTGTTATCATACGTAGTCATATATAGCCTCTGAAGTGGTTGTCCAACTATCTTTGAACAAAGATAGTTGGACAACCACTTCAGAGGCTATATACTTAATCATCGGGGACCAGACAATGGAAGAGGTTGACACATTTACATAAAGTAATTGACGGTGGGACAGAGGAGGATGTGAAGGCAAGAATAGGGAAAGCAAGAATCACATTCAACATATTAAATAAGATCTGGAAAACCTAAAACATCTCACTCAATACAAAGCTCAAAATCTTCAACTCCAATGTCAAACTCCAATGTCAAATCCATACTGCTGTATGGATGTGAAACCTGGAGGACCACCAATAACATCACCAATAAACTGCAATAAACGTCAATAACCAAACATGCTCTAAGGCGCCCCACACACATATGCGTGAAACATCTTCTCCGTATCGTCTGAGAATGGCCACTGGAGGCGCCGTACTAATGCATTGTCAATGGAAGGTTGTTTGGTGTTTTGTCGTTGCCGTGTCTCCCTCGTCTCTTGGCCAAAAGACAGGCTGTGGTTGAGCTAGAGACACGGCAAAAACCAAACAACCTTCCATTGACAATGCATTAGTACGGCACCCCCAGTGGCCATTCTCAGACGATACGGAGAAGAAATTCACGCATATGTGTGAGTCCAGCCTAAGGTGAAACCCACAAGGCAAGCGGAGCAGAGGAAGAGACAAAAACATGTGGAGAAGAAGCACAGAGTAAAGCCTCTATCAGAGTCCAGGGTGAAGAGCTATTCATTCACCGCAGTGTAGTTTTCTAGCTATCACCTAAAAATACATAACAAAGCCTATAGGTGATAGCTAGGAAACTACAACGTGGTGAAGTGAATAGCTCTTCACCCTGGACTCTGATAGAGGCTTTAGAAGTGAAGGAGAAGGGACTGAGGTGGAAACAGCTGGAGAGGATTGATGGCCCAAAGACAGACCAGGGTGGAAACCATTCATCAATGCTCTACGTTCTGAAATAATATAAAGGCCCAAGTAAAACTAAAACATTTCAGATGACTAAAATGTGACTAAAGATAAATATAATTTATTCAAAAGACTATGACTAAAGCTAAATAAAAACATGTCAAAATTAACACTGCACCACAGTAGCCTATAAAATAAATGGGTGAAATAAAAGAGCTGAAGTTTTCTGTGACTTTGCTCCAGATGTGGAGCATTAACACATTTATGTTGCTTCTCCATGATTAGTTAAATGCTTTATAAACCAACAGTCATATGTTAAACCTTGCAATGCCTTATGAACCTATAAGGCTGTCAAATTAATATTCGAATATCGAATATTCTTTGAATATGGAAGAAAAGAAACTCCGGCCACACTCGGTTGTACTAATGAAACATAACTCTGGCCAGTGGCCACCCATGGTTGTACTCTTGAAGTATAGCTACTGGAATTCTATAACTCTCTCACCCTGCTCTCTCCTCTCACACACTGTGATGCTGTTAGCTTGATAGCTTCACACTCTGAGTCTGTGAGTAACAAACAAACTGTTGCAGACAAGATATCTTTCTGCTAATTTGCCAACTTTCCCTTGCTATGAAGGAAGGAACTCACCATCATATCGTTGTCTCCACGGCATTTCCAGGCTAAGGAAATGTTAATCCATCTCAGGGAAAGTAAACATGCAGACTTTAATGAATGTAGCGTTATATTGAAAAATATGACCTATAGAATATCGTTACCCCAGGAGGAGCTGTTATAGACTACACATGGTCACATATTTCTGTGTGACACACTGCTCTTGACATGCATCTTCTATCTACACCTTGTTCTGTTGAATGAGTGACAGCTTGTGCGCTGCTTAGATCCAATAAAAATATATATTTTGTATGTTTTTATAAGTTGATAATATTTTTTTAGTATTCTCCCTGTAAAATAATAATAATCAAATATATTCGATATTCGAGCCAATTTCTAAGACCAATATTAAAATGTAATTTCGGAGGAATGTTGACAGCTCTATAAACCTATATGTTAAACCACGCAATGCTTTAAAAACCAACAGTTGTATGTTAAATCACGCCGGTCCAAACTAAGGATGCCCGGTTGACAGTGGTCAAATTATATATATAATATTTTTTAATTCCAGTACAGAACACATTGGTTTAAAATATGACCATTAGATGAGAACACATTGGGTTATTGCTTTATTGAGTATAATCCATGGAAGATGTACATGGTAAAACCTAACCGCAAATTGCAACACTAGATTTTTTTTAACTTTTTAAACCCAGCGTAGACATGTTATGAGCTACTTTCTATCAAGAAATTCAGTTCAGGTGATATTTTTTTTCGCTTGTGGGAAGTCACTCAGCGGTCCTGTGTACCACCTGGGTCACATAGCCTAATGCAGGAGGCACATGGTGTTATAGAAGACGAGCGCTTCCGAAGTTAAAAAATAAACATATCTGCTCGGATTTATTAACAGATATAACTCATAAATGTCTACGCTGGGTTTTTCTGAAACAAACACTTTGCAGATAGAAAGAGGATTCTTCAAGTTTTCCATACAGCCCCAATATTGATGAGTTTGACGTCGTTTAATACCATCAGATAGCAAAAAAAAACTAGATTCAGAGAGAGGGCGGTCGGCCGAATGTACCGGACTTTGGCACTCGCCCTTACTGGAGATTCAACCGATTTAAAAACAATCTAGTGTTGCAATTTGCAGCTAGGTAAAACCATGTTACCGGAATGTATTTCATTACGTTTTCTTTCCTCCATTAGTTTCATTACAGTCACAAAAATCAGCCAAACCAAGTAATTCAAACACAAATCTAATCTATAGCTAAACTTAAAATCACTCTTGATTAAATATAGTTGCTGTCAGGTTGAAACCTCATATCTTCACGTTTCAACTGTTTATCCTTTATGATTTTTTTCATAAATGATTCTTCTCTTTGTCATGCAAAATAATTGCAACAAAACAAGCCAAAATAACTGATCTATAAGCTCATGACGTGTCACAATGCATAGTGTTTTGAGCTTGTAGATTGGCTAATAGCTTGTGACTACTAAATAATATAATTGGATCCCTTGGAACACATGGTTCTTTTTTTTACATCTCCTGAAAAGTAACAGTTTTGGACATATGAGGTTTCTTCCACTGGACAGAGACAATAATATGTGAACCAATGTAGCAAATAAATGGTCTTTGGAAAGGTTTGGACGTTAAATGTGCTGTTTGTTTGTTTCATAGAAGTTGATGATAGGGACGTGCAGAGAATGAGAAGCAGGGGCTGAAAGTTTTAAAAGGGCCTTTTGGTGAAAATATAAAAAAATAGCAGACCTCCAAACTCACAACATGTCGCAGCACGATAAGTTGTGAGCTTGGAGGTCTAACCCAATAGTTGTGGTACTGTACAGTAGCCTACTGTACATCTGAACACTGAAAATCAGGAAAAACATTTATTCAACAAATGAATAATGGTGGATTTTTGCAAAATTTAAAGTATGCATTTATGAAACAATATGAAAACACAATAATTTAAATGTGTGCTCTGGTTTGAGGGTAACTTATTCCAGTTCAAATTAAAATATCCCCAATAATTCTACCATGTTCCTTCCAGTATGACATGTTTAAACACCAACAGCTGCTTTCACTGTTGTTTTACAACAATAAGTGTAATCAATATATAAGGTAGGCGAGGCTAGACAAGCCTAGTGCTTCTCCCTGTTAGGACACCTGGACAATGCTGCTGTAGCAGCATGTAAAAACACTGTCAATGTATTAAATGTACTCAATTATTTATGTAATGTGTCCAATATCTGAAATAAAACCAAAATGAACTGAAGATTCCATTGTGATCAATTATTATCTATGTCCAGAGTTCAGTGCATTTAACCCTAACTTTAATCTCTGCTAAATAATAGATCATTCAATCTGAATTGATATTAATGCATTACTTTGTTTACGCAACTGTTTAAGTTCTCACTCACTTTTAGGTGAATGAATATTTGAATATTCAGAATCTGTGTTGAATTGATGTTTTTCTGTGTGATGACCATTTAGTTGCTGTGTTGGCTCACATATTGTACATTAAATAATAAAATGATTGCATGTTATAATGATTGCAACTCATAAACTCTCACATGATAAATGATTACATATAAATGATTTATGGTCAATTAAAAGTTATGACCCTTTCACAGACATGGCTGACTATGGCAGAGTACTTCCACTAACATTGAGATGTTTTTACAGTTAATGATTGTGTCTAGACCAGCCCTGGAATGTGGTGCCAACCGCTGATACCAAGTCTGCTTGTTTACTGACTTTTGGCTTCTTTTGTTTTTGTTACGGGTAAAAATTGAGAACCGCGGCTTGCTTTAAAAAAGCAGTGGCTTCTTTGGCAAATCTAACAAGCCAACATTTCTATCATGTATACGGTAGGCTATAATAAAAATCCCCGTAGGTTTATGGAGGAGTGAGAATCACATTGAGAGACAACATCTGGTCTAGGTGTCTCTACTTATTTAGCCCTGGCACAAGCATGTGTGTAATGTTATAATAAATAACCAAAACATAAATTATTTTTCAAGATGAAATTTGGCTTATTTCTCTCGCAAGATTTGGCTTGGTTTTTGGCTAGTTTTTGGAGGTGGTGGTTTGGCTTATTTCTCTCACGAGAGATGGCAACACAGGTGCTACCTCATACCAATACAAGAATGCTCACCGCAGGGGCGCCCGCTGGCCTCGTGGCATACCACATACTAGGCTATGATGCCTGCTGGAGTCGCCGGTTCGATTCCCGATCCGGAAGACCTTTGCCACATGTCATTCCCCATCTCTCTCCCCATTTCCTGTCCTATCAAATAAAGGCATAAAAAGCCAAAAAAAAAAATCTAAAAAAAAAAAAAAAAAGAATGCCCACCGCAAAACACTCACCTTAACCTCAGTAAAAATATGTCTAAACCTAAACCTATTCCTCAACGGTTTAACCTAACCTTATTCTTAACCTCACCAAAACAGTGCCAAAACCTAACCCTATTCCTAACCTTAACCTCAGTAAAACTATGTCCCTAAACATATTTCTAACCTTCTCAGTAAAACAAATACAATAATACACAAGAACCGCCACACCAAGCGTTTTTTTTTTTTTTTTCTCTACCTCTACGAGACCCAAACTAGTGAAAATAGTAGATCTACAAGCACACAACACGTCGCCACTGCAAAGCACAACTATAGAATTTGATTCGATGAAGGGTCAAGTTGCAATGCAACATTTAGGTCTTTTAATGTAGGAAACGGAAAAAAGGAGATATTTACTCGTGGCCCATAAAAATGTATGGGTTCCGAGTTCCCGACCCCTGGTTTAGGAACCAGCAGAAAAGGGTTTTCTGTGTCTTAACATGAAGTGACAAGACAACAATGACGGTTGGATGATCACTGCTAAATGCAACGGCTGTGGATGGATGCTACTCAAAACAGTAGCATCCACAAAACAGCTTATAATCATGTTTTAACGTGGGATGAACGTATATATATATTTTAAATGAGCGTTTGTTATTAGATTAGGCCTACAGTATATATGCACTCTTGGCATTGGTGCCACACACTCATATTGCAACTAGTACGTAACCTGCCTCTCTAAATTGCGTGATCTTTAAATTAAACTTTAATATCTGTTCTGTCTTAAGACTGAACATGCTGTTTTGGAATGATTTGTCTGAACATAGAAAATAGAATTATTTGGCTAAGAAAATAAAAGAAACACAGTAAGACACTGTAATGTTAGTTGTAGTGGAGACTAAATAATAAATGCTATTCTGACTGACATGCTGTGTGTGTGGGCGTGCACGCCCCAATAGGACCTCACCAGTCAACAAAGACTGGAGAAGCCACTTCACAGCACAACCATAGAAAATGATTCTATGAATGGTCACAAACAGCAAAACCTCCACATTAATTACTGTTAGCTTTGGTTATCATTTGAGCGAGTTAGTTTTTTGTTTAGAATACACATCTGTGGAAAGGGTTAATTAGGGTCTAAAGGGTTAATAAGGGTCTAAAAGGTCATCCTTAGTTTGTGCTGATGAATTTAAAAGTTGAGTGAACAGACGTGCATTTCCTCCTGTCTCCACCTGGGGGCAGCAATGACTAGGCTGCATCCCTGAAAACACAATCTTATGGTTAGAATGACAGAGAAAACATTTAGAATCAACATGTGTTAGTTTTAACAGTCTTCTAAATGTGTGTATTAGTTTTAACACTCTCATAAATGTGTATTAGTTTTAACACTCTTATAAATGTGTATTAGTTTTAACACTCTTATAAATGTGTATTAGTTTTAACACTCTTATAAATATGTGTACTATATACTGTAATTATGGGTGAAAACATACTGATTCTACCTCTCATAGAACATGACAGACAAGCAGGACGACCAATGAATGAGCCAGGACTTATTGATTGACATTTACAGACTGATTGACAGGCTACACTAAAGGACTTTGAATGACAGATTGACAGGCAGGAATTATTAGATCAAATGAGCATTCAATCTCATCTCCTACTGAGGATTTTACATCTCCTTTGTTGAATAGAAATTATGATCTTTTTACACACTTCACATTAGTTAAAAACATGAAAATAACTGCTTAACAACAACAATGCTGCTGTAACTAAGAGGCAACGGCTGCTAAAGTTACAATAGCTTCATGGATTACATGCAGTAGATTAACATTCCATTGATACTTTCATATGTCCTGCTATAGGGTTAGGACTTGACTGGCTTAAGTTTTCTGCTGTCCGGAATACTTTAGTTCAAGAGGCTGACTTGGACAAAAATGCAGTTCATTGTAAAAAGTCTTCAAATAGTGATATTGAATAAGCAGCCGTTTTATAAACATAATATGTGTTGTGGAAGTTTGGAAAGAGTGTAAACATTGTCACCTTCAGTTGGAGGTGGTCGGCACCAGGATACGACCTGATAGAAGAAAAACTATATTAGAGGATATAAAGAGGTGACAGACTTTCAATCAAGTATTAAGGGGGCAGTTCACCCAAAATGACTTTTTTCCTATCGATTACTCACCCCCTTTTTTTTGCATTCCAAAGCTAATAATTTCAGGAGACTCTTTGTGTCTCCATAAGGAACCACTTCTGGTCATCAAATCATTAGCTTTGGATATTCAAGTCTGTATAGAGGATATATGCGTGAAATCATCGTACCCGGAAATGATGCGGGAACAAGTTATGTGGGAACGTCTACTGAGTGGCAAAACAATAGTTAGCAGGAGTCAGTAGGAGTCATGTGGAGTCAGTAGGAGTTTCCCAAAGTGCTTGAGTGGCGCTGAGTGGCAAATGATGATAAAAATCGATAGATAGGGGAAAAAAGCGTGTTTTGGGTGAACTATCCCTTTAACTCTGATCGAGAGATAGTTCAATGCTGTGGGTTTTCAGCTCTAATGACCTCAGTCTAATTAAACTCATCACATCAAGATGTAACCTGGTTTATTCCACTGGTGGCCATTAAGTAATTAAATGTGTTAATTAAACATGTAAATCACCTCTTTTCTTCCACTGGAAGTAGATGAATCCAGTCAGGAACAAGACCAGACCCAGAACCAGACCTGATGCTCCGATGGCCAGCTTGTTCTTCACCTGCTCTGGCATGGAGTCATCTGATAATACAATAAAATATGATTACAATGCAATACAGCACAGCACAGCACAGCACAGCACAGCACAGCACAGCACAGCAGCCTACAGATGGGCCTTGGATATTTTGTGATGCCCATTGCACACCTATGGTACTAGCCCGATTTCAGACTCAGCTCACGCTTTAGTCTGAAACTGTGCCCTATTCTAACGATTTATGATCGCGACGCATGGTGCTCGCAACACACGGTAATCGTGACGCGCGGCCGCGGCGTGTTTGTGTGTGTGTCTCTGTGCCAGTGCTGCTTCCAAACAGAACTGCGACCCGAAACATGTAATCAACATTAACAGCTTGGTGAACTCAGCGTGCGTGCGTGTGTGTGCCTGTCGTGTGTGAACTTCGTTTGAAATCGTTTCAACTGCTGCGCTGATTGGATATTCGTCATCCCTTAATTTAAGCATATCATTATACTAGGCAATTGTCTTTTTAAATGTCCTTTCCTCCGTGCATTTAAATAAAACAGTGAAAACAGCTGATCTATAAGAGCACAACACATCTCATTAGAGTAAGTAGATTAACTGACCCCAGTGGGCAAATATGGGCGCGGTCAGGCCGGGGTGTTCCACCATGCATGAGATCTGCTCTCCTGATCTGTGACACACACACACACACACACACACACACACACACACACACACACACACACACACACACACACACACACACACACACACACACACACACACACACACACAGTGTATTACATGTATTATTATGTCATTATCATGATCTGTCCCTCTGACTGTGAATTACTAAATAATGATAATAAAAGAATATAGAATGTTAATTACTTTACAAATTAAAAGCTAATTTCCTCTTCTACCACAGATTTGAACCCAGTTTCCTGCGCAAGTTCTGACATTTTTACCATTGAGCTAATAGAGCCTGCCTGCTTGCTCAGGGGATAAATTGGTTCTGGACCATCAGGTCAGATCCTGTGACATGACATGACATGATCTAAATGTCTCAATAGAAGAGCAGGAGTATGAAAAATACAACCACCCAGTTATATAAGTTATTTTGTATTAACATACACTACCATACAGATTGTATGTACATACTCTACCATACAGATTGTATAGATTATTCTGTATTGACATGCTCTACCATACAGATTGTGTTATTTAGTATTAACATACTCTACCATACAGATTGTATAAGTTATATTGTATTAACATACTCTACCATACAGATTGTATAAGTTATATTGTATTAACATACTCTACCATACAGATTGTATAAGTTATATTGTATTAACATACTCTACCATACAGATTGTATATGTTATGTTGTATTAACAAACCGGAACAATACAAATTGGGCAACATTACATTTTATTCATTACTAAAGTGCTGCTTTAACATTACTTTATTAATTATAATAGAATTAAATATACTAGTAGTGAATAATACAGTGTTTGTACTACTATCTGTAGCTTCTATCTAGACATCAGATCTCCACTCTGACAACACTCTGATTGACATGCAGCATGCTGTCATTCTGACAGATGTTTTGAACCATCTGGTCAGGGATTCTAACCGGGCCGCAACCTTCATGCAGCTCTAGTCCAATGTCTCTCAGGTTGTCTCTGCCTAGCAACGGGTGATGCTTAACAAAACAATGGTCCTGACTGGCTATGTGAATAAGGAAGCGAAATTGATGGCTGGGGAGTTTCCATAAAGAAGGGGTTTCAGCACATGCACACACACACACACACACACACACACACACACACACACACACACACACACACACACACACACACAAGCGTGCCACTTCTATCACATGACATGACCAGTGTGCTTTTAAAGACATTTGATGATTTCAGCTGTGAGAAGTAATGAGGCTTGTTATTATTATGTTTAATGGGCATGATCAACAGCATTTAACCTGAACACGTGTGTTTTTAGCTTGTAACTAAGCTACAAACAGCTAGGGAGGGACGGGTCGGGGCTTGTTTATGTAATCTGAATACTTCCAGGGTTGTTTATATAATCTGAATGGTTCCAGGGTTGTGGTGCATGGCAGTGGTGGAAAGTAACTAAGTACATTTGATTTATTCTAGAACTGTACTGTAATTTTGATTATTACTGGAGTATTTCCAGTATATATATTTAATGATTTTACTTGCTCCACTACATCTCAAAGGCAAATATTGTACTTTTACTCGACTACAACTATTTTACTTATACTTACTAGATTTGTATTATTAAAAAACACACTAACCACTTCAGCCCTATATATATTTAGGCCTGTGAAACGTTGTGAGCTTGTAGATCGGCTACTTTTTTCTACAATATTTTCTTTTACTTTTGGTACTCAAAGTATATTTTGATATTTTGGACAACCAGTAGGCCATCCCCAGATGACCTACAGTAAGGCAGTGATTCTCAAAGTGAGGTCCGGGGTCCTTGAGGGAGTTCCAGGGGGTCCCCAGCTAAATGATAAAGTAATCTGAGGCCTACATCTGGCATAAACAGCTCAAAGTTTGTTGTACGCCCAGCGTACCATTGGCCAAGGTTTGCAGGGCACGCTGTGATTGGCTAGCGGGACGCTTGATGAAATTAACTCATAAATAGCACCGCTCACTTAAAGGACAACTTTGTTTTTTTACAACAAGGGTTCATATTTTAGATTGTAATTAGAGAAAATAAAAGATGGGTGTTAAAATGTTTTCATATGCTTCGTTCTATTGTTTTATTGTGTTAACCATGCTAAAATGTGGGGCATGCGTACGCATGGGGGCATGCGTACAAGTGGCTAAATATGTCTTTTTAGACACAATAAGCCAGCAGTTTCTTTATTGCCATTTACAGTAACACTTCTAGCCCCCATAAGTCACATCCAACCATGAAAGGTTGCGTTGTATCTTGGGAATGGGCTTATTCTGTGTAAAATGACATATTTAGCCACTTGTACGTATGCCCCCAAACACTGAAATAAGAATCTCTAAAACAATAGAAAGAAGTAAATGAAATAAGTTTAACACTCATCTTTTATATTCTTTAATTACAATCTAAAATATGAACCCTTGTTGTAAAAAACTAAAGTTGTCCTTTAACATTGGTGTGATTTTGTTAAAGTCAATCGATGCTTTTAACAAAAATAATGATTGGTTAATAGGCAACAATTCAATCTAATTCATTAACCTATTAGTGTGTACCTGGGTGTGTACTCCAGGTATGAGTGGTACTGGTAGTACCATAAAGGTGTGTATGTCTATGTATAGGTGTCTATTAGGTGTGTACCTGGGTGTGTGGTAGTACCAGTAGAGGTGTGTATTTGTGTAGGTGTCTATTAGGTACCTGGGTGTGTACTCGAGGTAGGAGTGGTACTGGTAGTACCATAGAGGTGTGTATTTCTATGTATAGGTGACTATTAGGTGTGTATCTGGGTGTGTGGTAGTACCAGTAGAGGTGTGTATTTCTATGTGTAGGTGGTACCTGGGTGTGTACTCCAGGTAGGAGTGGTGCTGGTAGTACCAGTCTCCATCAGACAGCAAATCAGAATCAGACACACCAGAGGTGATTTCTTCTTCTCCTCTCAGCCAGGTCACCAGGATCGCTTTAGGGTAGAAGTCATAGCTGCTGCACCTCAGCATGTGAGTGTGTTTACCACCACCAGGGGGCGTCTCTGAGGTCAGTCTCACGTAGGGCTCCACTGGAGTAACAAGATTGTTAGTAGTAGTAGTGGTAGTAGTAGTAGTAGTAGTTCTAGAAGGTCTCAAATGTTTTAAGCATTCAATACAGAGAACCTTTCTATTTTACATCATCATCATCGTCATCACCACCACCACCACCACCATCGAAAGTACATTTCAGTACAAGAGGCTCTTTTTAAAGTTCACTTAAAAATGATTCCTATATGTTTTTTTATCCATTAGAAAAGTGATTCCCTAACTTTTTATAGCTCAAGACCCAAGAAATAAATTAGACCTTTGCCAGGGACCCAAACTATTTAAAATAGCCGATCTACAAGCTCACAATGTGGCACGAAGCTTCTTAAACATTTGTTTTCTAATTCATGGCATTTCGTAGATTTTTCTTTATTGTCTTCATGAAATTATTATTTCTTCATGAAAACATTTGCTTTTTGGGAATGTTTTTTTTTAAATGTTTTGAAATAATAATTAATTAAAAACAAAACGTAGGAAACAAAAAAAAAACAATGGGATCCACAAAAATGTGTTTGTGACCCACAAATGGGTCTCTTGACCCAGTGTTTGGGAAGCAGTGCATTAGAGTTAATCATCTCTGAATAACAATTATTTATTATGATTTCCATGTTATTGTTTATGATGTGATGATGAGTGTTGAGTGCTGTTCTGAGATCAGCTCACCTCTCTTCTCCAGAGCATTGGGGTACCAGACCTCAACGTTGAATTTGCAGTATGCTGCTGCCTGGGCTCTCATACTAGGCAGGGCTGTAGGTAGTTTATTAAAGTAGTCTGCCTGCTTCATACCAAACTCAGTGTAGCCGACAAACTGCCCCACCCTGCTGTCAAACCTGGTGAGCTGCAGTTTGTTGTAATACCATGATCTGATGAACTGTATGTCCTTCAGGTCAGTGGAGTTGAACACACACTCATTGACATCATAGTTGAGAAATCCAACTGGAAATAGAAAAGTATAAATATCACAAATCTGTCAACACAGACATATTGGGCCTCATTCACTAATCTTGGGAACACCAGTGTTGTTTTTTTACAGCAACTTTTGATTTAGGTTTAGTCATAGTCTTTTGAATAGAATTTAATTTAGTTTTAGTCATAATTTAGTCACCTGAAAAGTATTAGTTTTAGTCTAATTTTAGTAGACTAAATATGCCTTGATGGCATGGTAATGACTGAATTTACACTTGGTTGTGTGCTGAAAATAGCAGATCTACAAGCTCACAGCTCTACAAGCTCACAGATCTACAAGCTCACAGCTCTACAAGCTCACAGATCTACAAGCTCACAACACGTCGCAGCCAGGGGCGTCATTTGGGCCTCCAGGGTGTTGCCTTTGCAACACCCTAGCATTTCTGAGCATTTAGGGAAAAAAAGTAAGTCTCTAGCTCATTCCTGTCAAGAGTTATGATTTTTTAAAGAATTAACCAACTGCTCACTGGAGTCTACAGTAGGTTTCACACAGAGATCAGCTGGCGACAATTGAGTTGATTGATTGGAATGTTAAGTGATCAGCTCTCAATCCCCCTCTCTCTCTCTGGTTGTCTGGCTATGAATATACCTGTACATAACTGCAATATCCGAACTGTACTTAAAGATTACACATATTAGGCTTGAAAATTAATGATGTTTTTTTCTAAATTTTGAAAAATAATAATTAAAAAGGGGTTTAAAATGTATTAAAGTATTATTATTAACTGATATTCCCTTATTGTTATTCAAATAATTATTGTCCTGCATCAAACAAAATGTTTTGTAGCCATTTAGAAATTATTGCAGAGATTATCAAATGGTTTATTCTTATTGGCACTTCTTAAACAAATATCTCTCGTACCAAATGTCTTGCTGCAACTGTCATATCATACTTGTTAGACTGTGTGGGGAATAAACACCCGAAACTGAAATAATAAAAGAAACACCCAAAACCGGATAAAACCCGAAATTTTTCACACGAGTGGACAAACTCCATTCCTTGCAACACCCTAGATATGGGTCAAATTACGCCTCTCGCAGCGCGACGTGTTGTGAGCTTGTAGATCTGCTATTTTCAGCATGCAAGACCTGAGAGCAACCAAACATAAAATGACTCTCTTCTCCACTAGTCCCTCCCTAATGATTTAGTCTAGTTTTTATTTTATTGACGAAATTGTCAATACATTTAGTCTTAGTTTTAGTCATCACAGCTTAGTTTTTATGACGTCTGCTCTGGTGCAGCAGTCTGTTATTTGAATGCCTTATTCTTTGTGCGACATGAATTACAATAGTATTAAACCTCACATAAAATGTTGTCATAACATATACAAGAAAATAATATGGCTGTGAAATGATCTATTGCTTAGATGCAAATGGATTTGACATTATGGAAATTCAAATCTTTATTGTTTTATTATTTGTTTTCATGAATCACACGTCATACTTTACTTGAAGGTCCATGAAACCCAAAATCACTTTTTCTATAAATATATATTATATAAATGAGTCACTTGTGACAGGGAGCAATGATATGGTTCAATTTGTGGATTCAGAGCTTTCTGCTGTCTCTGTAGCTATTTCTGTGTACTTCCAGTTTCTGGGTTGAAAAGAAATATTTGTCGCAGTCATTACATATTATAGCTCACTCCATTCTATAACTGTGGCGTGACGTAGGCATATCGTTTTACTTACTGTACAGTTTTATCCCACGATTCTGTAACCCATTTTTTCATCCAGTGCAAATTGCTTAACCTGTAATCCTGGTTTCTGCGCTCCATCTGCCACGCCTGGGGAGCCCTGGCTGGCCAGGGGAAGGCTGTATAGAAACCAGGATTACTGCATGTTTTTGTGAGGGTATCTGCCCTATAGGAGACACGGGGAGATCATACAAACTCCACACAGAAAGGCCCTTTTGCAAACCCCATCTTGGGTGTGGGCACTGATGACGCGGAGGAGAGAACACGCCCCCAGTGCCCACAGCGTCCCCCGGCGGGAATCGGACCCAGGACCTTCTAGCCGTGAGGCAACAGCGCTACCAACTGCGCCACCGTGCGCCCGATGTAGGCATGTCTAATTAATGTTAATGTTTGTTTTATATAGATTTGTATCAGGGGGGGGGCGTGGTTTCACTGCACTTGTGTTTCTGACCAGAGAGAGGCACTGTGTAGTGACTGTCTGTTTCCTGGTTCTCTTTCACAAGTCGGGTATAGTTTAGGGCAGGGGTCGTCAATGTTTTCAGGCCAAGGACCCCTTAGTCGAGAGAGAGATGAAGCAGGGACCCCCACAACCCATAGATACCATATAGTTTCATCGTTTGACGGCAAAATCATCAGTGTATTTTGGATTCATGTCAATTTGTGTTTTCAGATATTTAACCACTTGAAACATCAATACTTAATAAACTTGACCTTTCACTCTGTAATTAGTCTCTTTTTCCACTCTACATCAAAGCTCTTTGCCAAAAACAGACACTAGGGTTCAAGAGGTTAATATAAAAAAAAAATAGTTTCTATCACACAAAGATTTGGAGGACCACCTATAGTAATTCTGGAGACCCCCTAGGGGTCCCGGACCCCCTGTTGAAGACCCTTGGTTTAGGGTATATATAATTAGGGATGGGTATAGATTTTCAATGGTTTTAGTAATTTTAGTGTTTTAGCGATGGGTTGTCTCGTTGACTCTTTCCGAGCCGACACACCGTGTTTACATGCCGTGACAGAACGATGTGGGCTGCTGTGGACCGACAGTCTGTCGTCTGACACAGTGGTGGAAAATATACTCGAATGTTTTACTTGAGTTCACAACCCGTCGCTTCCACTTCGACTATTTACTGTGCATGTAAACGTCATGTGTGCGCGCACTGTCACCTTCACACACAAACACACACGGGCACACAGAAACTAGTCGTAAGTATATACTTACTAGTAAGTACTAGTAAAGAATATACTAAAATCTATTACAACGAAATGTGTGAATGAGGCCCAATGTGTGCATTATTAAGTAATTAAATAAAGTTTACCTGCTCCATGCAAAGAGATGAAACACAGTGGAACACAGAGCCAGAGATTAGCTGAAGTCATGATGAGTTGAGATGTTTCAGAGTTTAGTTGAAGTGTTGATGAGTTGAGATGTTTCAGAGTTGAAGTTGTGTCGATGAATTCTGATGTGGAAATGAACACTGACTCACTTCTCTAACATCAAGAGTCTCTAGAACAACCAATGAAAAAACACCATTCACTCTCATCACTTGTTACCAGGTAGACGTCAAACCAAAACTACACCAGATTGTGACTTGTAATGGAAGAAGCCTTGTAAACTATCTAAGTTTTACCCTAACCATAAGACTAGGGCTGGGGAACAATAATTAAAGGACAAGAGATCATCTTAGTCAACTACCATCTATGGTAGAGGTAGATGGTATATTCTACCCTCACCAGCCAAGACTGGAGAGATCTGCCATCACCAATGAAAAAACACTTTTCACTGTCGTCGCTTGTTACCAGGCAGACGTCAAACAAATATAAAGGCTCTAAGTCTACATACTAGCTCGGGATACCTGCGACAGTACAGTACAGTCGTTTTAGTCCACAGACACTTTAGATATTGTCATTATTTATCTATCAGGCAATCAGTCAGTCAGTCAGTCAGACAGTTCTCCTCAAAACTTGGGCACCTTTCTACTCCTACATACTTAGACAGAAGATGAAAATAAAAACATCAATGTGTTCAGCTTACTGTGGCGACGTGTGCTATTATTTTTTACAGCAATCGGCCAAATGGTGGCGCTGTAGGAAGCCTTCGAAAGTGCAAACTTTGAACAGGTAGAGCTCATGCTCTGTTTGAGGTACAGCCATGAAACCGGTATACACGTATGCGTCTCCTCATTCCGAACAACTTTTACGCTCTGACTTTTAACCTCTGACCTTTAGATCCCCCAACATTTTGAATTATATGAAAAACAGTAAAAATCTATCTCCTCCTGGGATTTTCGCGTTACGCGCATGAAACTTTTTTCACATGAACTTTGGACCAATACGGTTAAACTGATCAACCAGATTTTTTTTAAAGTGAAATATTATTTTTTAATAATTCAATTAATATTGCAGTTTTATGCAAATTATTCTTTTGCCTCTAAATCATACATGCAAAGTTACACGTTCATGGCATTTGGCAAAGATGTAGAGGGTTAGTCAAAATATCGCTGAAACCAATCTTATTTCAATTGGCCAAAGGGGGGCGCTATACGAAGCGTTTGAAAATTCAAACTTCAAACGGGCATAAGTCATGAGACTCATGACTCGTTTCGTTTTAAGACATGCAACTTGCTTACATGCGTGCTTTGACTCAAGCGGAAGACATCTGTGTCTTTGTTAAGTAAGCTCCGCCCTTAGATTTTCCGCCATTTTGAGCAGTTTGTAAAACGCTTAAACCCGCTTTTATTCTGGAATTTTCGCGTCACGTCCACAAAACTTTTTTTACATGAACTTTGGACCAATATCTAAAGATCTGTCAGATCAGATTTCTTTTTAAAATTGAAAAATGCTTTTTTAATAATTCAATGAATATTGCAGTTTTATGCAAATTATTCTTCTGCCTCTAAATCATACATGCAAAGTAACATGTTCATGGCATTTGGCAAAGATGTAGAGTCCAAATATCACTAAAACCAATCTTACTCCAATTGGCCAAAGGGGGGCGCTATATCATTTTGAGCAGTTTGTGAAACGCTTAAACCTGTTAGGATTCTTTTTAGCAATTTGCATGAAACATTCTACACACAATCTAAGGACCTTTATCTAATATGCCTATGAAGTGCACCTAGTCCACTTGCCAGAATCTGAACCCTGGCATATTGAGTACACCAAGGTTTTATGTTAGAAATGTTGAGTATGGGTTCCCAGCATTTAGAAACTGCCGGATGCTAACTTGCATATGTTGAGCAATTTTCATAATTTGCATAATTCGATTTATTTAGCATAATCCCCCATAATAATGGATAATATGTCAAAAACGTATTGGCTGATTTGAACAATATTGGAGTGGTTTTGGGGGTTATTGAGAATGCTGAATCCATTTCTGACATTTTCTAAATTCAAAATGGCCGTTTTAAACCGGAAATGGCCATGTGCAACATAAAAAGTATCAAAATCACCCCACTTTAAGTTGGTATAAGGCCATTTTGAATTTAGAAAATGGATTCAGCATCCTCAATAACTCCCAAAACCACTCCAATATTGTTCAAATCGGCCAATCAGTTTTTGACATATTATCCATTATTATAGGGGATTATGCTAATTAAAGCTAACTAGAAGCTCGGGCGGCCGAGCGTCTAGTCGGCACCCTGGCCAGCTCGGAAACAATGTAAATAGGGGATGAATGCCCTGCCCTTTAATGCAAACCCCATACCTGTTGTCATATAGGATCTGTTTTGACCATCTGTTTGCGTGTGTCCATTTATGCCCATTAGCCCATATATGGAGATATCTGTCTGTCTACGTCCATTTTATGCCCATATATGGATATCTCTGTAGGACCCGTTTTGACCATCTGTTTGCCTGTGTCTATTTATGCCCATATATGGAGTTATCTGTTTGTCTGCGTCCCTTTTATGCCCATATATGGAGATCTCTGTAGGACCCGTATTGACCATCTGTTTGCCTGTGTCCATTTATGCTCATATATGGAGATCTCTGTAGGACCCGTTGTGACCATCTGTTTGCCTGTGTCCATTTATGCCCATATATGGAGTTATCTGTCTGTCTGCGTCCCTTTTATGCCCATATATGGAGATCTCTGTAGGACCCGTATTGACCATCTGTTTGCCTGTGTCCATATGGAGATCTCTGTAGGACCCGTATTGACCATATGTTTGCCTGTGTCCATTTATGCTCATATATTGAGATATCTGTATCTGTCTGTCTGCATCCATTTTATGCCCATATATGGAGATCTCTGTATCTGTTTGTCTGTGTCCCTTTATGCCCATTATGGAGATCTCTGTATCTGTCTGTGCCTCCGACTGTGTTGCAGACACAGTGCCGGTTCCCCCTTGTCATAGGACCCGTTTTGACCATCTGTTTGCCTGTGTCCATTTATGCCCATTGACTATGTGGTGTACGTGATGTCAGAGCCTTTTATGAAGTGATGTCACAATGAGTCAGCGCTTGCGGCGATTTCCTCCGGAACAGCCTGATGTCAACAATCAGCCCGCATAAGGAGATTCCGAACGTTTCGCGCCGGTTAGGGAAAACCGCACGTCGGGTCGGGTCGAGGCCCGGCACTGCACTCCGTGCCGCGGCGGGGACCGGACATCTGGCGCTAAGCTTCAGTTCAGGCTAATGTTGGCTTTTAAAGGGCCTACACCATGCTTTTAAAACTCTATTTTTTGTATAAATACATGCTCAAAATTGAGTCTTAGACAGGTTTTAACCCTCAACAAACACCCTGACCATTCCTTTTGTTTCTTATAGCTGTGCTATAATTAGGCTCTCCAGCTGCAATACCAAAACGGCCTTTGTTTGCTCAGGGGCGCATCTAGTGGGGGTTTTCCACCCCTCCCCCTCCCCCTCCTCTCCTCTCCACTCCACAGACCAAAAATAGGATAATGTTGCAGCTCTGATTATTAGGGTTGGGTACCGAAGTCGGTACTTTTATTGGTATCGAATGCATGACGTCGGTACTATCGAGTATCGGTTCACGTAAAAACAAACGGTACCTCGTTTCGATACTCTTGAACGTACCCGTGGCCGGTCGCATCCGCAACAACATTGAATTGCTTTAGTAAACTTGCGTAGTTGCGTTACTGTGAAAATGGCCCACAACTGAAAACATCCGACAATAGCCAATAATATTATTATGATGATCCAACGTCTATGATCTCCAGCTGTGACACAGACACTGTGTGAGCATCGATCGTCACCTTTCCCCAGTCCCACGTTAACGCTCTGGACCAGAGCTACTCTCCCCATAGCCTCTCCCCCTCTCCGCTCGCTGCTCTGTCTGGCTTTCACCCTTTCCGTGTTGAAGAAGTGAAAGCCTTTTTCTGTGTCGTATAAAAAAAAGAATACAGTCCCAGGAGAGATGTGTAGTATGGCGGTACATGTGTCTTTAGTTCCGACCGTCTAGAAAAAGTAATTGATCGGTTGAAACAAACTTTTTACGCATGTTTGTGTTTGTTTCGCCAGCGCAGGGCAGACACCCTGCCTCTGTGTAACTCCATGCTGCACGTTCATGTATGCAGTAGACGCGAACGCGCATTCGCGTTCAATGGAGTTGCATTCAGCAACGCAAATTGTTGATGTGAGGTTTAAGAAAAAAGAGAAGCAAGGTTTTATTGTCACTACTCAGGGACAAGAAGCAAAATGCAATGTTGTGATCGAGGTGATAATAATAATAAGAAAAACTAAGATAAGGTAAGATGATGAGGGTAATAATAATAACAATAATAGTAAAAACAATAAACCGTCAACAGTATAGCCATAGAATAGCTGTATAAAGAATGTGTTCTATTGCAGACAAACACTTGTATATAAAATAGCAGCCATAGTAACAGTAATAGTAGTCCCATCAACTACAGTAAGCCTACTACTTGACATGAAAATGGCTGTCTTAGGCGGCCTTAATAACCTATTGTGGTGTGTAAAATAGCCTATGGAAAAAAGTTAATAATAATAATAATAATAAATAAAAAAGTATCGAAAACAGTATCGAAACAGGTATCGTATCGATTCCCAGGTATCGAAAAAGGTATCGTATCGATTCAGAGGTGAACGATACCCATCCCTACTGATTATAGCCTACTGTAGGCCTATGTTGTATGATATAAGCCTACTGTCAAATGACACAGGGCGACCGTTGCTAGACCAGACATTAGGGAACGTTAATCTACATTAGACAATCAACCCCACCCGCATTGTATTTATGTATAATGTATAAAAATGTATGAATATAACAGCCCATAAACCATAAAACTGTCTCCGCGACCAGGGCTGTATTAACCATTGGGCCGGTGGGGCCGTTGCCAGGGGCCCTTGGCTCTCAGGGGCCCTTGGGGGAACTGGCCCGCGTGGTCAATGACAATTTACAAAAATTAAATGTATATTTTAAGCAAAAATCAAATGTGTGGGCCCCTCCTCTGTTGTCTACTGGTGCTTTCTTGGTCCACAGATGATCATCATGGCTTAAAGGTGATACACCATGCATTTAAAAAGTATTTATGTAATATTGTTTATGTCCCAAAAACGTTTTTCAAAAGGTTTGAGGCTAAATTACCACTGAATAGAGAGCCTCTCATTTTTGAATGGCTCTCAGAGCATTTTCAGCTGCAGTACCACCTTTGGCCTGAACTGCGCCCCCCCCCCCCCCCCCCCCCCCCCCCAAAAAAAAAAAAAAAAAAAATATCTTAAAAAAATAATCTTTTTGAAAAAAAAAAGATTTTTTGGATTTTTTTTTTTTTTTTTTTTTTTTTTGGGGGGGTGGGGGCCCCTAAAAAATTATCGGCAAGGGGCCCTCGCGGGGGTTAATCCGTCCATGTCCGCGACTCACAAATGGGTCCCGACCCAGTGTTTGGGAAACAGAGGGAAGCATCCATTTCATAGTAAAGTACGTTCAGAATTGGCGATGCATACTACGTATCACTCACGGTGTCTGGTCGCTCGGTCTGGTCGCTTACCTCTTCCTCCTGTTTGGAGCGTTTTCATCCGCAGCACAGCGGGCAGCAGCAGCCCCGTGTAGCCGGGGAGAGTGAGGGGAGAGGCGGGGTGTTTTAGCCCACTATAGCCGGGGACAGTGAAGGGAAGACCGGGGGTGTGTGTGCCCTCTGTTGCCGGGGATAGTGAGAGGAGAGGCGGGGTGTGGAGCTCTTTCTAGCCGGAGATAGTGAAGGGAGTGGCCAGCTCCCTCTAGCCGGGGAAGGTGATAGAAGAGGCGGCGTGTTTAAGCTCTCTATAGCCGTGGATAGTGAAGGGAGGACCGGGGTGTTTTAGCTCACTCTAGCCGGGTTCCCAAACTTTTTGACCGCGGGCTCCGGAGCGCTCTCCCTGCTCGCGCAGCCCGAGGCGGTGGACCTCCGTCTGGCTGACGAGCTCCGCACCCACCCGGCCACCACGGCGAGCTCGGCGGCGAGCACCCACCCGGCCACTGCGGCGAGCTACGGAGCTCGCCCCGTGGCGAGCACCCACCTGGCCACCGCGGCGAGCACCCACCCGGCCACCGCGGCGAGCTGAGCTCCGGAGCTCGCCCGCGGGCCGGGGCTGGTTTGTGGTTTGTGGGAAAGGTAACTGTCCAAAATTAAATGGTAGGGTTTTCTTCACGGCCACAGACAGGACCATCGCCATTAAAAATAGTCTTTTAGCCAACTCGGGAACATTTTAAATAGGGAATGAATGCCCCGCCCTTTAATGCAAACCCCATTATACCTGTTGTCATAGGATCTGTTTTGACCATCTGTTTGCGTGTGTCCATTTATGCCCATATATGGAGATATCTGTCTGTCTACGTCCATTTTATGCCCATATATGGATATCTCTGTAGGACCTGTTTTGACCATCTGTTTGCCTGTGTCCATTTATGCCCATTTATGGAGTTATCTGTTTGTCTGCGTCCCTTTTATGCCCATATATGGAGATCTCTGTAGGACCCGTATTGACCATCTATTTGCCTGTGTCCATCTATGCTCATATATGGAGATCTCTGTAGGACCCGTTGTGACCATCTGTTTGCCTGTGTCCATTTATGCCCATATATGGAGTTATCTGTCTGTCTGCGTCCCTTTTATGCCCATATATGGAGATCTCTGTAGGACCCGTATTGACCATCTGTTCTCGCATTTATAGATAGATTATGCAAATTATGAAAATTGCTCAACATTGCAAGTTAGCATCCGGAAGTTTCTACATGCTGGGGACCCTTACTCAACATTTATAACATAAAACCTTGGTGTACTCAATATGTCTGGGTTCACAATGGGGCTCTATGGGCTGGCAAGTAGACAAACACACACAAAATAATAATAATAATAATAACAAATATAGCTGCAAGCAGCGATAAAGTGGCCAAGGCCAAAAACACCTCAAATCATGAACACAGCCTGCAATGTGCGTGAAATCTTGCAAGCACATTCCCAATAGGTCAAGGAACAGATACCACCCTTCTCACATTGGCCTGTTATAGCGCCACCAGCGGGTCAACTTTTGCACAACACATTTTTGGAACAAAATGGAACAATCTTTGACGTCAGTAACGTCAAAGAGAGCACTGCCTGCGATCTTGACATTTTGTACTTTTATAGCGAGCCCACAAGTGTTTCGAAGGAACAATATTTTCTAGTAACTAGAAAAATATTGTTCCTTCGAAACAATTGTGGGCTCGCTTCAAGCCGGAAAACAATGGCTATAAAAGCACAAAATATCAAGATCGCAGGCAGTGCTCTCTTTGACGTTACTGACGTCAAAGATTGGTCCATTTTGTTCCAAAAATGTGTTGTGCAAAAGTTGACCCGCTGGTGGCGCTATAACAGGCCAATGTGAGAAGGTTGGTATCTGTTCCTTGACCTATTGGGAATGTGCTTGCAAGATTTCACGCACATCCCAGGCTGTGTTCATGATTTGAGGTGTTTTTGGCTTTGGACACTTTATCGCTGCTTGCAGCTATATTTATTATTATTATTTTATAATTTTTTTGTGTGCACTTCATAGGCATGTTAGATAAAGGTCCTTAGATTGCGTGTAGAATGTTTCATGCAAATTGCAAAAAAAATCCTAGAATAAAAACGAGTTTAAGCGTTTTACAAACTGCTCAAAATTATATAGCGCCCCCTTTGGCCATTTGGGGTAAGATTGGTTTCAGTGATATTTGAACTAACCCTCTACACTATTTTGTCATGAAAATGTGACTTTGCATGTATGTTTTAGAGGCAGAAGAATAATTTGCATAAAAATGCAATATTGTTTGAATTATTTAAAAAAGCATGTTTCAATGTTAAAGAAATCCGATCTGACAGATCTTTAGATATCGGTCCAAAGTTCACGTAAAAAAAGTTTTGTGCACGTGACGCGAAAATTCCAGAATAAAAGCGGGTTTACGCGTTTTACAAACTGCTCAAAATGGCGGAAAATCGAAGGGCGGAGCTTACTTAACAACGACACAGATGTCTTCCGCTTGAGTCAAAGCACGCGTGTAACAAGTTGCATGTCTTCAAACGAAACGAGTCATGACTTATGCCCGTTTGAAGTTTGAATTTTCAGACGCTTCGTATAGCGCCCCCCTTTGGCCGATTGGAATAAAATTGGTTTCAGTGATACTTTGACTAACCCTCCACATCTTTGCCAAATGCCATGAACGTGTAACTTTGCATGTATGATTTAGAGGCCGAAGAATAATTTGCATAAAACCGCAATATATATTGAATTGTTAAAAAATCATTATTTAACGTATAAACTTCTCACCACATAGCCTGTGTAGATATAGGTTCAAAGTTCATGTGAAAAAAAGTTTTGTGCACTTGACGCGAAAATCCCAGGAGGAGATAGATTTTTACTGTTTTTCATATAATTCCGAATTGTGGGAGACCTAAAGGTCAGAGGTCAAAAGTTAGAGGGTAAAAGTTGTTCGGCATGAGGAGACGCATAAGTGTATACAGGTTTCATGGATGTATGTATAACACAGCATGAGCTATACCTGTTCAAAGATCGCACTTTCGAAGGCTTCCTACAGCGCCACCATTTGGCCGATTGCTATAGAAAATAATAGCACACTTCGCCACTGTAAACTGAACACATTGATGTTTTTATTTTCATTTTCTCACTAAGTATGTAGGAGTAGAAAGGAACCGAAGTTTTTTGATACTTGATATAGTATGACTGCCTGATAGATAAACTAGAAAAATATTGTTCCTTCGAAACAATTGTGGGCTCGCTTCAAGCCAGAAAACAATGGCTATAAAAGCACAAAATGTCAAGATCGCAGGCAGTGCTCTCTTTGTCGTTACTGACGTCAAAGATTGGTCCATTTTTTCCAAAAATGTTATGCAAAAGTTGACCCGCTGGTGGCGCTATAACAGGCCAATGATAGAAGGGTGGTATCTGTTTCTTGACCTATTGGGAATGTGCTTGCAAGATTTCACGAACATCCCAGGCTGTGTTCATGATTTGAGGTGTTTTTGGCTTTGGCCACTCTATCGCTGCTTGCAGCTATATTTATTATTATTATTTTATTATTTTATTGTATGCACTTCATAGGCATGTTAGATAAAGGTCCTTAGATTGCGTGTAGAATGTTTCATGCAAATTGCTAAAAAGAAATCCTAGAATAAAAACGGTTTTAAGCGTTTCACAAACTGCTCAAAATGATATAGCGCCCCCCTTTGGCCAATTGGGGTATGATTGGTTTTAGTGATATTTGGAATAACACTCTACATCTTTGCCAAATGCCATGAACATGCTACTTTGTATGTATGATTTAGAGGCAGAAGAATAATTTGCATAAAAATGCAATATTCATTGAATTATTTTAAAAAGCATGTTTCAATTTTAAAGAAATCCGATCTGACAGATCTTTAGATATCGGTCCAAAGTTCACGTAAAAAATGTTTTGTGCACGTGACGCGAAAATTTCAGAATAAAAGCGGGTTTACGCGTTTTACAAACTGCTCAAATTGGCGGAAAATCTAAGGGCGGAGCTTACTTAACAACGACACAGATGTCTTCCGCTTGAGTCAAAGCACGCGTGTAACAAGTTGCATGTCTTCAAACGAAACGAGTCAAGACTTATGCCCGTTTGAAGTTTGAATTTTCAAACGCTTCGTATAGCGCCCCCCTTTGGCCAATTGGAATAAGATTGGTTTCAGTGATATTTGGACTAAACCTCTACATGTTTGCCAAATGCCATGAACGTAACACTTTGCATGTTTGATTTAGAGGCAGAATAATAATTTGCATAAAACCGCAATATGAATTGAATTATTAAAAATTAATGGTTTAACGTACAAACTTCTCACCACATAGACTGTATAGGTATTGGTCCAAAGTTCATGTGAAAAAAGTTTTGTGCACTTGACGCGAAAATCCCAGGAGGAGATAGATTTTTACTGTTTTTCATATAATTCCGAATTGTGGGAGACCTAAAGGTCAGAGGTCAAAAGTTAGAGGGTAAAAGTTGTTCGGCATGAGGAGACGCATAAGTGTATACAGGTTTCATGGCTGTATGTATAACACAGCATGAGCTATACCTGTTCAAAGATCGCACTTTCGAAGGCTTCCTACAGCGCCACCATTTGGCCGATTGCTATAGAAAATAATAGCACACTTCCCCACTGTAAACTGAACACATTGATGTTTTTATTTTCATTTTCTCACTAAGTAAGTAGGAGTAGAAAGGAACCGAAAATCCCGTCTACTTACTAGATAAATAAATAAATAAATAATGACAATATCTAAAGTGTGCTCGCCAGGTACTGGCGAGCCCACAATAAACTAGAAAAATATTGTTCCTTCGAAACAATTGTGGGCTCGCTTCAAGCCAGAAAACAATGGCTATAAAAGTACAAAATGTCAAGATCGCAGGCAGTGCTCACTTTGACGTTACTGACGTCAAAGATTGGTCCATTTTGTTCCAAAAATGTGTTATGCAAAAGTTGACCTGCTGGTGGCGCTATAACAGGCCAATGTGAGAAGGGTGGTATCTGTTCCTTGACCTATTGGGAATGTGCTTGCAAGATTTCACGCACATTGCAGGCTGTGTTCATGATTTGAGGTGTTTTTGGCTTTGGCCACTTTATCGCTGCTTGCAGCTAGATTTATTATTATTATTTTATATTTTTTTTGTGTGCACTTCATAGGCATGTTAGATAAAGGTCCTTAGATTGTGTGTAGAATGTTTCATGCAAATTGCAAAAAAAATCCTAGAATAAAAACGGGTTTAAGCGTTTTACAAACTGCTCAAAATTATATAGCGCCCCCCTTTGGCCATTTGGGGTAAGATTGGTTTCAGTGATATTTGAACTAACCCTCTACACTATTTTGTCATGAAAATGTGACTTTGTATGTATGTTTTAGAGGTAGAAGAATAATTTGCATAAAACTGCAATATTGTTTGAATTATTTAAAAAAGCATGTTTCAATGTTAAAGAAATCCGATCTGACAGATCTTTAGATATCGGTCCAAAGTTCACGTAAAAAAAGTTTTGTGCACGTGACGCGAAAATTCCAGAATAAAAGCGGGTTTACGCGTTTTACAAACTGCTCAAAATGGCGGAAAATCGAAGGGCGGAGCTTACTTAACAACAACACAGATGTCTTCCGCTTGAGTCAAAGCACGCGTGTAACAAGTTGCATGTCTTCAAACGAAACGAGTCATGACTTATGCCTGTTTGAAGTTTGAATTTTCAGACGCTTCGTATAGCGCCCCCCTTTGGCCAATTGGAATAAAATTGGTTTCAGTGATACTTTGACTAACCCTCCACATCTTTGCCAAATGCCATGAACGTGTAACTTTGCATGTATGATTTAGAGGCCGAAGAATAATTTGCATAAAACCGCAACATATATTGAATTATTAAAAAATCATTATTTAACGTACAAACTTCTCACCACATAGCCTGTGTAGATATAGGTTCAAAGTTCATGTGAAAAAAAGTTTCGTGCACTTGACGCGAAAATCCCAGGAGGAGATAGATTTTTACTGTTTTTCATATAATTCCGAATTGTGGGAGACCTAAAGGTCAGAGGTCAAAAGTTAGAGGGTAAAAGTTGTTCGGCATGAGGAGACGCATACGTGTATACAGGTTTCATGGCTGTACCTAAAACACAGCATGAGCTATACCTGTTCAAAGATCGCACTTTCGAAGGCTTCCTACAGCGCCACCATTTGGCCGATTGCTATAGAAAATGATAGCACACTTCGCCACTGTAAACTGAACACATTGATGTTTTTATTTTCATTTTCTCACTAAGTATGTAGGAGTAGAAAGGAACCGAAAATCCCGTCTACTTACTAGATAAACAAATAAATAAATAAACTAGAAAAATATTGTTCCTTCGAAACAATTGTGGGCTCGCTTCAAGCCAGAAAACAATGGCTATAAAAGCACAAAATGTCAAGATCGCAGGCAGTGCTCTCTTTGACGTTACTGACGTCAAAGATTGGTCCATTTTGTTCCAAAAATGTGTTGTGCAAAAGTTGACCCGCTGGTGGCGCTATAACAGGCCAATGTGAGAAGGTTGGTATCTGTTCCTTGACCTATTGGGAATGTGCTTGCAAGATTTCACGCACATCCCAGGCTGTGTTCATGATTTGAGGTGTTTTTGGCTTTGGACACTTTATCGCTGCTTGCAGCTATATTTATTATTATTATTTTATAATTTTTTTGTGTGCACTTCATAGGCATGTTAGATAAAGGTCCTTAGATTGCGTGTAGAATGTTTCATGCAAATTGCAAAAAAAAATCCTAGAATAAAAACGGGTTTAAGCGTTTTACAAACTGCTCAAAATTATATAGCGCCCCCCTTTGGCCATTTGGGGTAAGATTGGTTTCAGTGATATTTGAACTAAACCTCTACACTATTTTGTCATGAAAATGTGACTTTGCTTGTATGTTTTAGAGGCAGAAGAATAATTTGCATAAAAATGCAATATTGTTTGAATTATTTAAAAAAGCATGTTTCAATGTTAAAGAAATCCGATCTGACAGATCTTTAGATATCGGTCCAAAGTTCACGTAAAAAAAGTTTTGTGCACGTGACGCGAAAATTCCAGAATAAAAGCGGGTTTACGCGTTTTACAAACTGCTCAAAGTGGCGGAAAATCGAAGGGCGGAGCTTACTTAACAACGACACAGATGTCTTCCGCTTGAGTCAAAGCACGCGTGTAACAAGTTGCATGTCTTCAAACGAAACGAGTCATGACTTATGCCCGTTTGAAGTTTGAATTTTCAGACGCTTCGTATAGCGCCCCCCTTTGGCCGATTGGAATAAAATTGGTTTCAGTGATACTTTGACTAACCCTCCACATCTTTGCCAAATGCCATGAACGTGTAACTTTGCATGTATGATTTAGAGGCCGAAGAATAATTTGCATAAAACCGCAATATACGTTGAATTATTAAAAAAACATTATTTAACGTACAAACTTCTCACCACATAGACTGTGAAGATATAGGTTCAAATTTCATGTGAAAAAAGTTTCATGCGCGTAACGCGAAAATCCCAGGAGGAGATAGATTTTTACTGTTTTTCATATAATTCCGAATTGTGGGAGACCTAAAGGTCAGAGGTCAAAAGTTAGAGGGTAAAAGTTGTTCGGCATGAGGAGACGCATAAGTGTATACAGGTTTCATGGCTGTACCTAAAACACAGCATGAGCTATACCTGTTCAAAGTTCGCACTTTCGAAGGCTTCCTACAGCGCCACCATTTGGCCGATTGCTATAAAAAATAATAGCACACTTCGCCACTGTAAACTGAACACATTGATGTTTTTATTTTCATTTTCTCACTAAGTATGTAGGAGTAGAAAGGAACCGAAAATCCCGTCTACTTACTAAATAAATAAATAATGACAATATCTAAAGTGTGCTCGCCAGGTACTGGCGAGCCCACAATAATGACAATATCTAAAGTGTGCTCGCCAGGTACTGGCGAGCCCACAACTAGAAAAATATTGTTCCTTCGAAACAATTGTGGGCTCGCTTCAAGCCAGAAAACAATGGCTATAAAAGTAAAAAACGTCAAGATCGCAGGCAGTGCTCTCTTTGACGTTACTGACGTCAAAGATTGGTCCATTTTGTTCCAAAAATGTGTTGTGCAAAAGTTGACCCGCTGGTGGCGCTATAACAGGCCAATGTAAGAAGGGTGATCAGGCCCGGATTTATATGACATGAGGCCCCTGGGCAAGGGGAAATAAAGAGGCCCTCGTGCGCGTGCAAAAATTCCACCTCCGGTCCACCTGACCACACTGTGACCTCACCTCCGGACCGGCCCGTGCATAATGTGACTGTGTGCAGAGGCGTAACTAATTTGACCAATATCTAGGGTGTTGCAAGGAATTAAGTGTGTCCACCCGCCCGCAGGGCGGGTGCGATTTTTTGGGGGGTTTTACCCGTTTTTGGGTGCTTTTTATATCAATTTTGGGTGTTTATTCCCCACACAACAGTCTAACAAGGAGCTGCAGATAGCTGTTACTATTTATTTAGTATGCAGCGAAACACACACACACACACACACACACACGGATACAGAATTGGAGTTTGCGTGCATGTGTGTAGCCTATGTGTGTGGAAAGTACCGGATACATAGAGTAGGCGGGCTTTAGACTGCACTAAGCTTTCAGAGCAGCTACATGCAGTGCGGCCAGCAGAGCAGAAGCTCTCAATAATAAAACAAAATGTACTGTAACTAAACACAAATATCACTTTATTTGGATTGCAATACTTTAAAATGTCATCATTAAATTAACTCATTCAGGGTCTTTTCAAAATGGCTTCCAAGTTCCACACCGCCTCCCTCTCCATAGACTTCCATGTAATTCATAGTGCACGGATCATGCACGCCCATGCCTAGAACATGCACCACGTGTGTGCACACTGTTCACAGCTTTCAAACAAAAAAATCCGAATGGAAATCCGTTCAGGCATTCATGAGCTACTAGCCATTATGTTTTCTTGAAATGTAAACAAACATGGCTGCCATGTTTGAAAGATGGGGTTGGTATGGGGGTTAAATATGGAATTTCGCGATTGCGATCATGCCTACTACATTTTTTGGGGTCCAAAAAAAAAATTTTTTTTTTGAAAATTTTTTTTTTTTTTTTTGAGGCCCCCCTCCCCTGAGGCCCCTGGGCGCGTGCCCACCCTAGCCCAATGGTAAGTCCGGCCCTGAGGGTGATATCTGTTCCTTGACCTATTGGGAATGTGCTTGCAAGATTTCACGCACATTGCAGGCTGTGTTCATGATTTGAGGTGTTTTTGGCTTTGGCCACTTTATCGCTGCTTGCAGCTATATTCATTATTATTATTTTTTTGTGTGTGTGCACTTCATAGGCTTATTAGATAAAGGTCCTTAGATTGTGTGTAGAATGTTTCATGCAAATTGCAAAAAAAAAATCCTAACGGGTTTAAGCGTTTCACAAACTGCTCAAAATGATATAGCGCCCCCCTTTGGCCAATTGGGGTAAGATTGGTTTTAGTGATATTTGGACTAACACTCTACATCTTTGCCAAATGCCATGAACATGTTACTTTGCATGTATGATTTAGAGGCAGAAGAATAATTTGCATAAAACTGCAATATTCATTGAATTTATTTAAAAAAGCATGTTTCAATTTTAAAGAAATCAGATCTGACAGATCTTTAGATATCGGTCCGAAGTTCACGTAAAAAAAGTTTTGTGCACGTGGAGCGAAAATTCCAGAATAAAAGCGGGTTTACGCGTTTTACAAACTGCTCAAAATGGCAGAAAATCGAAGGGCGGAGCTTACTTAACAAAGACACAGATGTCTTCCGCTCGAGTCAAAGCACGCGTGTAAGCAAGTTGCATGACTTCAAACGAAACGAGTCATGACTTATTTATGCCCGTTTGAAGTTTGAAATTTCAAACGCTTCGTATAGCGCCCCCCTTTGGCCGATTGGAATAAAATTGGTTTCAGTGATACTTTGACTAACCCTCTACATCTTTGCCAAATGCCATGAACGTGTAACTTTGCATGTATGATTTAGAGGCCGAAGAATAATTTGCATAAAACCGCAATATACATTGAATTATTACAAAATTATATTTCACTTTAAAAGAAATCCGACCAGACAGTTTGACCGTATTGGTCCAAAGTTCATGTAAAAAAAGTTTTGTGCGCGTAACACGAAAATCCCAGGAGGAGATAGATTTTTACTGTTTTTCATATAATTCCAAATTGTGGGAGACCTAAAGGTCAGAGGTCAAAAGTCAGAGGGTAAAAGTTGTTCGGCATGAGGAGACGCATACGTGTATACAGGTTTCATGACTGTAACTCAAACACAGCATGAGCTATACCTGTTCAAAGTTCGCACTTTCGAAGGCTTCCTACAGCGCCACCATTTGGCCGATTGCTATAGAAAATAATAGCACACTTCGCCACAGTAAACCGAACACATTGATGTTTTTATTTTCATTTTCTCACTAAGTATGTAGGAGTAGAAAGGAACCGAAGTTCCCGTCTACAGTATGATATGACTGATAGATAAATAACTAGAAAATATTGTTCCTTCGAAACAATTGTGGGCTCGCTTCAAGCCAGAAAACATTGGATATGAAAGTACAAAATGTCAAGATCGCAGGCAGTGCTCTCTTTGACGTTACTGACGTCAAAGATTGGTCCATTTTGTTCCAAAAATGTGTTGTGCAAAAGTTGACCCGCTGGTGGCGCTATAACAGGCCAATGTGAGAAGGGTGGTATCTGTTCCTTGACCTATTGGGAATGTGCTTGCAAGATTTCACGCACATTGCAGGCTGTGTTCATGATTTGAGGTGTTTTTGGCTTTGGCCACTTTATCGCTGCTTGCAGCTATATTCATTATTATTATTTTTTTTGTGTGTGTGCACTTCATAGGCATATTAGATAAAGGTCCTTAGATTGTGTGTAGAATGTTTCATGCAAATTGCAAAAAAAAAAATCCTAACGGGTTTAAGCGTTTCACAAACTGCTCAAAATGATATAGCGCCCCCCTTTGGCCAATTGGGGTAAGATTGGTTTTAGTGATATTTGGACTAACACTCTACATCTTTGCCAAATGCCATGAACATGTTACTTTGCATGTATGATTTAGAGGCAGAAGAATAATTTGCATAAAACTGCAATATTCATTGAATTATTTAAAAAAGCATGTTTAAATTTTAAAGAAATCCGATCTGACAGATCTTTAGATATCGGTCCAAAGTTCACATAAAAAAAGTTTTGTGCACGTGGAGCGAAAATTCCAGAATAAAAGGGGGTTTACGCGTTTTACAAACTGCTCAAAATGGCGGAAAATCAAAGGGCGGAGCTTACTTAACAACGACACAGATGTCTTCCGCTCGAGTCAAAGCACGCGTGTAACAAGTTGCATGTCTTCAAACGAAACGAGTCATGACTTATGCCCGTTTGAAGTTTGAATTTTCAAACGCTTCGTATAGCGCCCCCCTTTGGCCGATTGGAATAAAATTGGTTTCAGTGATACTTTGACTAACCCTCTACATCTTTGCCAAATGCCATGAACGTGTAACTTTGCATGTATGATTTAGAGGCCGAAGAATAATTTGCATAAAACCGCAATATTGATTGAATTATTAAAAAAATATATTTCACTTTAAAAGAAATCCGACCAGACAGTTTGACCGTATTGGTCCAAAGTTCATGTGAAAAAAGTTTCGTGCGCGTAACGAAAGAAACCCAGGAGGAGATAGATTTTTACTGTTTTTCATATTATTCCAAATTGTGGGAGACCTAAAGGTCAGAGGTCAAAAGTTAGAGGGTAAAAGTTGTTCGGCATGAGGAGACGCATAAGTGTATACAGGTTTCATGGCTGGACCTCAAACACAGCATGAGCTATACCTGTTCAAAGATCGCACTTTCGAAGGCTTCCTACAGCGCCACCATTTGGCCGATTGCTGTAAAAAGTAATAGCACGCGTCGCCACTGTAAGCTGAACACATTGATGTTTTTATTTTCATTTTCTCACTAAGTATGTAGGAGTAGAAAGGAACCGAAGTTTTTTGATACTTGCACTGCTTAGTATAGAAATAAACTAGAAAGATATTGTTCCTTCGAAACAATTGTGGGCTCGCTTCAAGCCGGAAAACAATGGCTATAAAAGCACAAAATGTCAAGATCGCAGGCAGTGCTCTCTTTGACGTTACTGACGTCAAAGATTGGTCCATTTTGTTCCAAAAATGTGTTGTGCAAAAGTTGACCCGCTGGTGGCGCTATAACAGGCCAATGTGAGAAGGTTGGTATCTGTTCCTTGACCTATTGGGAATGTGCTTGCAAGATTTCACGCACATCCCAGGCTGTGTTCATGATTTGAGGTGTTTTTGGCTTTGGACACTTTATCGCTGCTTGCAGCTATATTTATTATTATTATTTTATAATTTTTTGTGTGCACTTCATAGGCATGTTAGATAAAGGTCCTTAGATTGCGTGTAGAATGTTTCATGCAAATTGCAAAAATAAAAAAATAAAAACGGGTTTAAGCGTTTTACAAACTGCTCAAAATTATATAGCGCCCCCCTTTGGCCATTTGGGGTAAGATTGGTTTCAGTGATATTTGAACTAACCCTCTACACTATTTTGTCATGAAAATGTGACTTTGCTTGTATGTTTTAGAGGCAGAAGAATAATTTGCATAAAAATGCAATATTGTTTGAATTATTTAAAAAAGCATGTTTCAATGTTAAAGAAATCCGATCTGACAGATCTTTAGATATCGGTCCAAAGTTCATGTAAAAAAATGTTTTGTGCACGTGACGCGAAAATTCCAGAATAAAAGCGGGTTTACGCGTTTTACAAACTGCTCAAAGTGGCGGAAAATCGAAGGGCGGAGCTTACTTAACAACAACACAGATGTCTTCCGCTTGAGTCAAAGCACGCGTGTAACAAGTTGCATGTCTTCAAACGAAACGAGTCAT
This sequence comes from Nannobrachium achirus, assembly GCF_963921795.1. NCBI lineage: Eukaryota > Metazoa > Chordata > Actinopteri > Myctophiformes > Myctophidae > Nannobrachium > Nannobrachium achirus. The sequence continues at coordinate 11,985,735 of NC_137825.1, read as the reverse complement.
GACTTATGCCCGTTTGAAGTTTGAATTTTCAAACGCTTCGTATAGCGCCCCCCTTTGGCCGATTGGAATAAAATTGGTTTCAGTGATACTTTGACTAACCCTCCACATCTTTGCCAAATGCCATGAACGTGTAACTTTGCATGCATGATTTAGAGGCAGAAGAATAATTTGCATAAAACCGCAATATTTATTGAATTATTAAAAAATGATATTTCACTTTAAAAGAAATCCGCCGAGATAAATCTGACCGTATTGGTCCAAAGTTCATGTGAAAAAAGTTTCGTGCGCGTATCGAAAAAAACCCAGGAGGAGATAGATTTTTACTGTTTTTCATATAATTCCGAATTGTGGGAGACCTAAAGGTCAGAGGTCAAAAGTTAGAGGGTAAAAGTTGTTCGGCATGAGGAGACGCATACGTGTATACAGGTTTCATGGCTGTACCTAAAACACAGCATGAGCTATACCTGTTCAAAGATCGCACTTTCGAAGGCTTCCTACAGCGCCACCATTTGGCCGATTGCTATAGAAAATGATAGCACACTTCGCCACTGTAAACTGAACACATTGATGTTTTTATTTTCATTTTCTCACTAAGTATGTAGGAGTAGAAAGGAACCGAAAATCCCGTCTACTTACTAGATAAACAAATAAATAAATAAACTAGAAAAATATTGTTCCTTCGAAACAATTGTGGGCTCGCTTCAAGCCGGAAAACAATGGCTATAAAAGCACAAAATGTCAAGATCGCAGGCAGTGCTCTCTTTGACGTTACTGACGTCAAAGATTGGTCCATTTTGTTCCAAAAATGTGTTGTGCAAAAGTTGACCCGCTGGTGGCGCTATAACAGGCCAATGTGAGAAGGTTGGTATCTGTTCCTTGACCTATTGGGAATGTGCTTGCAAGATTTCACGCACATCCCAGGCTGTGTTCATGATTTGAGGTGTTTTTGGCTTTGGACACTTTATCGCTGCTTGCAGCTATATTGATTATTATTATTTTATAATTTTTTTGTGTGCACTTCATAGGCATGTTAGATAAAGGTCCTTAGATTGCGTGTAGAATGTTTCATGCAAATTGCAAAAAAAATCCTAGAATAAAAACGGGTTTAAGCGTTTTACAAACTGCTCAAAATTATATAGCGCCCCCCTTTGGCCATTTGGGGTAAGATTGGTTTCAGTGATATTTGAACTAACCCTCTACACTATTTTGTCATGAAAATGTGACTTTGTTTGTATGTTTTAGAGGCAGAAGAATAATTTGCATAAAAATGCAATATTGTTTGAATTATTTAAAAAAGCATGTTTCAATGTTAAAGAAATCCGATCTGACAGATCTTTAGATATCGGTCCAAAGTTCACGTAAAAAAAGTTTTGTGCACGTGACGCGAAAATTCCAGAATAAAAGCGGGTTTACGCGTTTTACAAACTGCTCAAAGTGGCGGAAAATCGAAGGGCGGAGCTTACTTAACAACGACACAGATGTCTTCCGCTTGAGTCAAAGCACGCGTGTAACAAGTTGCATGTCTTCAAACGAAACGAGTCATGACTTATGCCCGTTTGAAGTTTGAATTTTCAGACGCTTCGTATAGCGCCCCCCTTTGGCCGATTGGAATAAAATTGGTTTCAGTGATACTTTGACTAACCCTCCACATCTTTGCCAAATGCCATGAACGTGTAACTTTGCATGTATGATTTAGAGGCCGAAGAATAATTTGCATAAAACCGCAATATATATTGAATTATTAAAAAATTATATTTCACTTTAAAAGAAATCCGCCGAGATTAGTTTGACCGTATTGGTCCAAAGTTCATGTGAAAAAAGTTTTGTGCACTTGACGCGAAAATCCCAGGAGGAGATAGATTTTTACTGTTTTTCATATAATTCCGAATTGTGGGAGATCTAAAGGTCAGAGGTCAAAAGTTAGAGGGTAAAAGTTGTTCGGCATGAGGAGACGCATAAGTGTATACAGGTTTCATGGCTGTATGTATAACACAGCATGAGCTATACCTGTTCAAAGATCGCACTTTCGAAGGCTTCCTACAGCGCCACCATTTGGCCGATTGCTATAAAAAATAATAGCACACTTCGCCACTGTAAACTGAACACATTGATGTTTTTATTTTCATTTTCTCACTAAGTATGTAGGAGTAGAAAGGAACCGAAGTTTTGAGGAGAACTTGATATGACTGCCTGCCTGATAGATAAACTAGAAAAATATTGTTCCTTCGAAACAATTGTGGGCTCGCTTCAAGCCGGAAAACAATGGCTATAAAAGCACAAAATGTCAAGATCGCAGGCAGTGCTCTCTTTGACGTTACTGACGTCAAAGATTGGTCCATTTTGTTCCAAAAATGTGTTGTGCAAAAGTTGACCCGCTGGTGGCGCTATAACAGGCCAATGTGAGAAGGTTGGTATCTGTTCCTTGACCTATTGGGAATGTGCTTGCAAGATTTCACGCACATCCCAGGCTGTGTTCATGATTTGAGGTGTTTTTGGCTTTGGACACTTTATCGCTGCTTGCAGCTATATTTATTATTATAATTTTATATTTTTTTTGTGTGCACTTCATAGGCATGTTAGATAAAGGTCCTTAGATTGCGTGTAGAATGTTTCATGCAAATTGCAAAAAAAATCCTAGAATAAAAACGGGTTTAAGCGTTTTACAAACTGCTCAAAATTATATAGCGCCCCCCTTTGGCCATTTGGGGTAAGATTGGTTTCAGTGATATTTGAACTAACCCTCTACACTATTTTGTCATGAAAATGTGACTTTGCTTGTATGTTTTAGAGGCAGAAGAATAATTTGCATAAAAATGCAATATTGTTTGAATTATTTAAAAAAGCATGTTTCAATGTTAAAGAAATCCGATCTGACAGATCTTTAGATATCGGTCCAAAGTTCACGTAAAAAAAGTTTTGTGCACGTGACGCGAAAATTCCAGAATAAAAGCGGGTTTACGCGTTTTACAAACTGCTCAAAATGGCGGAAAATCAAAGGGCGGAGCTTACTTAACAACGACACAGATGTCTTCCGCTTGAGTCAAAGCACGCGTGTAACAAGTTGCATGTCTTCAAACGAAACGAGTCATGACTTATGCCCGTTTGAAGTTTGAATTTTCAAAAGCTTCGTATAGCGCCCCCCTTTGGCCAATTGGAATAAAATTGGTTTCAGTGATACTTTGACTAACCCTCCACATCTTTGCCAAATGCCATGAACGTGTAACTTTGCATGTATGATTTAGAGGCCGAAGAATAATTAGCATAAAACCGCAATATTAATTGAATTATTAAAAAATTATATTTCACTTTAAAAGAAATCCACCGAGATAAATCTGACCGTATTGGTCCAAAGTTCATGTGAAAAAAGTTTTGTGCGCGTAACAAAAAAAACCCAGGAGGAGATAGATTTTTACTGTTTTTCATATAATTCCGAATTGTGGGAGACCTAAAGGTCAGAGGTCAAAAGTTAGAGGGTAAAAGTTGTTCGGCATGAGGAGACGCATAAGTGTATACAGGTTTCATGGCTGTATGTATAACACAGCATGAGCTATACCTGTTCAAAGTTCGCACTTTCGAAGGCTTCCTACAGCGCCACCATTTGGCCAATTGCTGTAAAAAGTAATAGCACACTTCGCCACTGTAAACTGAACACATTGATGTTTTTATTTTCATTTTCTCACTAAGTATGTAGGAGTAGAAAGGAACCGAAGTTTTTTGATACTTGATATGACTGCCTGCCTGCCTGATAGATAAATAACTAGAAAAATATTGTTCCTTCGAAACAATTGTGGGCTCGCTTCAAGCCGGAAAACAATGGCTATAAAAGTACAAAATGTCAAGATCGCAGGCAGTGCTCTCTTTGACGTTACTGACGTCAAAGATTGGTCCATTTTGTTCCAAAAATGTGTTGTGCCAAAAGTTGACCCGCTGGTGGCGCTATTATAACAGGCCAATGTAAGAAGGGTGGTATCTGTTCCTTGACCTATTGGGAATGTGCTTGCAAGATTTCACTGACATTGCAGGCTGTGTTCATGATTTGAGGTGTTTTTGGCTTTGGCCACTTTATCGCTGCTTGCAGCTATATTTGTTATTATTTTTCTTTTTGTGTGTGTGTGCACTTCATAGGCATATTAGATAAAGGTCCTTAGATTGTGTGTAGAATGTTTCATGCAAATTGCAAAAAAAATCCTAACGGGTTTAAGCGTTTCACAAACTGCTCAAAATGATATAGCGCCCCCCTTTGGCCAATTGGAGTGAGATTGGATTTAGTGATATTTGGACTAACACTCTACATCTTTGCCAAATGCCATGAACATGTTACTTTGCATGTATGATTTAGAGGCAGAAGAATAATTTGCATAAAACTGCAATATTCATTGAATTATTAAAAAAGCATGTTTCAATTAAAAAAAAAAATCCGATCTGACAGATCTTTAGATATTGGTCCAAAGTTCACGTAAAAAAAGTTTTGTGCGCGTGGAGCGAAAATTCCAGAATAAAAGCGGGTTTACGCGTTTTACAAACTGCTCAAAATGGCGGAAAATCGAAGGGCGGAGCTTACTTAACAAAGACACAGATGTCTTCCGCTCGAGTCAAAGCACGCGTGTAAGCAAGTTGCATGTCTTAAAACGAAACGAGTCATGACTTATGCCCGTTTGAAGTTTGAATTTTCAAACGCTTCGTATAGCGCCCCCCTTTGGCCGATTGGACTAAAATTGGTTTCAGTGATACTTTGACTAACCCTCTACATCTTTGCCAAATGCCATGAACGTGTAACTTTGCATGTATGATTTAGAGGCCGAAGAATAATTTGCATAAAACCGCAATATTGATTGAATTATTAAAAAATTATATTTCACTTTAAAAGAAATCTGGTTGATCAATCTGACCGTATTGGTCCAAAGTTCATGTGAAAAAAGTTTTGTGCGCGTAACGAAAAAAACCCAGGAGGAGATAGATTTTTACTGTTTTTCATATAATTCCAAATTGTGGGAGATCTAAAGGTCAAAGGTCAAAAGTCAGAGCGTAAAAGTTGTTCGGCATGAGGAGACGCATACGTGTATACAGGTTTCATGGCTTTACCTCAAACACAGCATGAGCTATACCTGTTCAAAGTTCGCACTTTCGAAGGCTTCCTACAGCGCCACCATTTGGCCGATTGCTGTAAAAAGTAATAGCACACGTCGCCACAGTAAGCTGAACACATTGATGTTTTTATTTTCATTTTCTCACTAAGTATGTAGGAGTAGAAAGGAACCGAAGTTTTTTGATACTTGCACTGACTGCCTGCCTAGTATAGAAATAATGACAATATCTAAAGTGTGCTCGCCTTATAGGCGAGCCCACAACTAGAAAAATATTGTTCCTTCGAAACAATTGTGGGCTCGCTTCAAGCCGGAAAACAATGGCTATAAAAGCACAAAATGTCAAGATCGCAGGCAGTGCTCTCTTTGACGTTACTGACGTCAAAGATTGGTCCATTTTGTTCCAAAAATGTGTTGTGCAAAAGTTGACCCGCTGGTGGCGCTATAACAGGCCAATGTGAGAAGGTTGGTATCTGTTCCTTGACCTATTGGGAATGTGCTTGCAAGATTTCACGCACATCCCAGGCTGTGTTCATGATTTGAGGTGTTTTTGGCTTTGGACACTTTATCGCTGCTTGCAGCTATATTTATTATTATTATTTTATAATTTTTTGTGTGCACTTCATAGGCATGTTAGATAAAGGTCCTTAGATTGCGTGTAGAATGTTTCATGCAAATTGCAAAAAAAATCCTAGAATAAAAACGGGTTTAAGCGTTTTACAAACTGCTCAAAATTATATAGCGCCCCCCTTTGGCCATTTGGGGTAAGATTGGTTTCAGTGATATTTGAACTAACCCTCTACACTATTTTGTCATGAAAATGTGACTTTGCTTGTATGTTTTAGAGGCAGAAGAATAATTTGCATAAAAATGCAATATTGTTTGAATTATTTAAAAAAGCATGTTTCAATGTTAAAGAAATCCGATCTGACAGATCTTTAGATATCGGTCCAAAGTTCATGTAAAAAAATGTTTTGTGCACGTGACGCGAAAATTCCAGAATAAAAGCGGGTTTACGCGTTTTACAAACTGCTCAAAGTGGCGGAAAATCGAAGGGCGGAGCTTACTTAACAACGACACAGATGTCTTCCGCTTGAGTCAAAGCACGCGTGTAACAAGTTGCATGTCTTCAAACGAAACGAGTCATGACTTATGCCCGTTTGAAGTTTGAATTTTCAAACGCTTCGTATAGCGCCCCCCTTTGGCCGATTGGAATAAAATTGGTTTCAGTGATACTTTGACTAACCCTCCACATCTTTGCCAAATGCCATGAACGTGTAACTTTGCATGCATGATTTAGAGGCAGAAGAATAATTTGCATAAAACCGCAATATTTATTGAATTATTAAAAAATGATATTTCACTTTAAAAGAAATCCGCCGAGATAAATCTGACCGTATTGGTCCAAAGTTCATGTGAAAAAAGTTTCGTGCGCGTATCGAAAAAAACCCAGGAGGAGATAGATTTTTACTGTTTTTCATATAATTCCGAATTGTGGGAGACCTAAAGGTCAGAGGTCAAAAGTTAGAGGGTAAAAGTTGTTCGGCATGAGGAGACGCATAAGTGTATACAGGTTTCATGGCTGTATGTATAACACAGCATGAGCTATACCTGTTCAAAGATCGCACTTTCGAAGGCTTCCTACAGCGCCACCATTTGGCCAATTGCTATAAAAAATAATAGCACACTTCGCCACTGTAAACTGAACACAATGATGTTTTTATTTTCATTTTCTCACTAAGTATGTAGGAGTAGAAAGGAACCGAAGTTTTTTGATACTTGATATGACTGCCTGCCTGCCTGATAGATAAATAACTAGAAAAATATTGTTCCTTCGAAACAATTGTGGGCTCGCTTCAAGCCAGAAAACAATGGCTATAAAAGCACAAAATGTCAAGATCGCAGGAGGTGCGAGTCATGACTTATGCCCGTTTGAAGTTTGGATTTTCAAACGTTTCGTATAGCGCCCCCCTTTGGCCGATTGGAATAAAATTGGTTTCAGTGATACTTTGACTAACACTCCACATCTTTGCCAAATGCCATGAACGTGTAACTTTGCATGTATGATTTAGAGGCCGAAGAATAATTTGCATTAAACCGTAATATTGATTGAATTATTAAAAAATATATATTTCACTTTAAAAGAAATCTGCCGAGACTAGTTTGACCGTATTGGTCCAAAGTTCACGTAAAAAAAGTTTTGTGCACGTGGAGCGAAAATTCCAGAATAAAAGCGGGTTTACGCGTTTTACAAACTGCTCAAAATGGCGGAAAATTGAAGGGCGGAGCTTACTTAACAACGACACAGATGTCTTCCGCTTGAGTCAAAGCACGCGTGTAACAAGTTGCATGTCTTCAAACGAAACGAGTCATGACTTATGCCCGTTTGAAGTTTGGATTTTCAAACGCTTCGTATAGCGCCCCCCTTTGGCCGATTGGAATAAAATTGGTTTCAGTGATACTTTGACTAACCCTCCACATCTTTGCCAAATGCCATGAACGTGTAACTTTGCATGTATGATTTAGAGGCCGAAGAATAATTTGCATAAAACCGCAATATTGATTGAATTATTAAAAAATTATATTTCACTTTAAAAGAAATCCGCCGAGACTAGTTTGACCGTATTGGTCCAAAGTTCATGTGAAAAAAGTTTTGTGCGCGTTATGCAAAAATCCCAGGAGGAGATAGATTTTTACTGTTTTTCATATAATTCCAAATTGTGGGAGACCTAAAGGTCAGAGGTCAAAAGTTAGAGGGTAAAAGTTGTTCGGCATGAGGAGACGCATAAGTGTATACAGGTTTCATGGCTGTACGTATAACACAGCATGAGCTATACCTGTTCAAAGATCGCACTTTCGAAGGCTTCCTACAGCGCCACCATTTGGCCGATTGCTGTAAAAAATAATAGCACACTTCGCCACTGTAAGCTGAACACATTGATGTTTTTATTTTCATTTTCTCACTAAGTATGTAGGAGTAGAAAGGAACCGAAGTTTTGAGGAGAACTTGATATGACGGTTAGATATTGTCACTAGAAAAATATTGTTCCTTCGAAACAATTGTGGGCTCGCTTCAAGCCAGAAAACAATGGCTATAAAAGCACAAAATGTCAAGATCGCAGGCAGTGCTCTCTTTGACGTTACTGACGTCAAAGATTGGTCCATTTTGTTCCAAAAATGTGTTGTGCAAAAGTTGACCCGCTGGTGGCGCTATAACAGGCCAATGTGAGAAGGTTGGTATCTGTTCCTTGACCTATTGGGAATGTGCTTGCAAGATTTCACGCACATCCCAGGCTGTGTTCATGATTTGAGGTGTTTTTGGCTTTGGACACTTTATCGCTGCTTGCAGCTATATTTATTATTATTATTTTATAATTTTTTTGTGTGCACTTCATAGGCATGTTAGATAAAGGTCCTTAGATTGCGTGTAGAATGTTTCATGCAAATTGCAAAAAAAATCCTAGAATAAAAACGGGTTTAAGCGTTTTACAAACTGCTCAAAATTATATAGCGCCCCCCTTTGGCCATTTGGGGTAAGATTGGTTTCAGTGATATTTGAACTAACCCTCTACACTATTTTGTCATGAAAATGTGACTTTGCTTGTATGTTTTAGAGGCAGAAGAATAATTTGCATAAAAATGCAATATTGTTTGAATTATTTAAAAAAGCATGTTTCAATGTTAAAGAAATCCGATCTGACAGATCTTTAGATATCGGTCCAAAGTTCACGTAAAAAAAGTTTTGTGCACGTGACGCGAAAATTCCAGAATAAAAGCGGGTTTACGCGTTTTACAAACTGCTCAAAGTGGCGGAAAATCGAAGGGCGGAGCTTACTTAACAACAACACAGATGTCTTCCGCTTGAGTCAAAGCACGCGTGTAACAAGTTGCATGTCTTCAAACGAAACGAGTCATGACTTATGCCCGTTTGAAGTTTGAATTTTCAGACGCTTCGTATAGCGCCCCCCTTTGGCCGATTGGAATAAAATTGGTTTCAGTGATACTTTGACTAACCCTCCACATCTTTGCCAAATGCCATGAACGTGTAACTTTGCATGTATGATTTAGAGGCCGAAGAATAATTTGCATAAAACCGCAATATTGATAAAATTATTAAAAAATTATATTTCACTTTAAAAGAAATCCGCCGAGATTAGTTTGACCGTATTGGTCCAAAGTTCATGTGAAAAAAGTTTCATGCGCGTATCGCGAAAATCCCAGGAGGAGATAGATTTTTACTGTTTTTCATATAATTCCGAATTGCGGGAGACCTAAAGGTCAGAGGTCAAAAGTTAGAGGGTAAAAGTTGTTCGGCATGAGGAGACGCATAAGTGTATACAGGTTTCATGGCTGTATGTATAACACAGCATGAGCTATACCTGTTCAAAGATCGCACTTTCGAAGGCTTCCTACAGCGCCACCATTTGGCCGATTGCTATAAAAAATAATAGCACGCTTCGCCACTGTAAACCGAACACATTGATGTTTTTATTTTCATTTTCTCACTAAGTATGTAGGAGTAGAAAGGAACCGAAATCCCGTCTACTGTTGATTGCCTGCCTGATAGATAAACTAGAAAAATATTGTTCCTTCGAAACAATTGTGGGCTCGCTTCAAGCCGGAAAACAATGGTTATAAAAGTACAAAATGTCAAGATCGCAGGCAGTGCTCTCTTTGACGTTACTGACGTCAAAGATTGGTCCATTTTGTTCCAAAAATGTGTTGTGCAAAACTCGACCCGCTGGTGGCGCTATAACAGGCCAATGTAAGAAGGGTGGTATCTGTTCCTTGACCTATTGGGAATGTGCTTGCAAGATTTCACGCACATTGCAGTCTGTGTTCATGATTTGAGGTGTTTTTGGCTTTGGCCACTTTATCGCTTCTTGCAGCTATATTTATTATTATTATTATTTTTTTTGTGTGTGTGCACTTCATAGGCATATTAGATAAAGGTCCTTAGATTGTGTGTAGAATGTTTTATGCAAATTGCTAAAAAAATCCTAACGAGTTTAAGCGTTTCACAAACTGCTCAAAATGATATAGCGCCCCCCTTTGGCAAATTGGGGTAAGATTGGTTTTAGTGATATTTGGACTAACACTCTACATCTTTGCCAAATGCCATGAACATGTTACTTTGCATGTATGATTTAGAGGCAGAAGAATAATTTGCATAAAACTGCAATATTCATTGAATTTATTTAAAAAAGCATGTTGTAATTTTAAAGAAATCCGATCTGACAGATCTTTAGATATTGGTCCCAAGTTCACGTAAAAAAAGTTTTGTGCACGTGACGCGAAAATTCCAGAATAAAAGCGGGTTTACGTGTTTTACAAACTGCTCAAGATGGCGGAAAATCGAAGGGCGGAGCTTACTTAACAACGACACAGATGTCTTCCGCTTGAGTCAAAGCACGCGTGTAACAAGTTGCATGTCTTCAAACGAAACGAGTCATGACTTATGCCCGTTTGAAGTTTGAATTTTCAAACGCTTCGTATAGCGCCCCCCTTTGGCCGATTGGAATAAAATTGGTTTCAGTGATACTTTGACTAACCCTCTACATCTTTGCCTAATGCCATGAACGTGTAACTTTGCATGTATGATTTAGAGGCCGAAGAATAATTTGCATAAAACCGCAATATTGATTGAATTATTAAAAAAATTATATTTCACTTTAAAAGAAATCCGCCGAGATTAGTTTGACCGTATTGGTCCAAAGTTCATGTGAAAAAAGTTTCATGCGCGTATCGCGAAAATCCCAGGAGGAGATAGATTTTTACTGTTTTTCATATAATTCCGAATTGTGGGAGACCTAAAGGTCAGAGGTCAAAAGTTAGAGGGTAAAAGTTGTTCGGCATGAGGAGACGCATACGTGTATACAGGTTTCATGGCTGGACCTCAAACACAGCATGAGCTATACCTGTTCAAAGTTCGCACTTTCGAAGGCTTCCTACAGCGCCACCATTTGGCCGATTGCTGTAAAAAATAATAGCACACTTTGCCACTGTAAGCTGAACACATTGATGTTTTTATTTTCATTTTCTCACTAAGTATGTAGGAGTAGAAAGGAACCGAAGTTCCCGTCTACTATATGACTGCCTGATAGATAAATAAATAAATAATGACAATATCTAAAGTGTGCTCGCCTTATAGGCGAGCCCACAACTAGAAAAATATTGTTCCTTCGAAACAATTGTGGGCTCGCTTCAAGCCAGAAAACAATGGCTATAAAAGTACAAAATGTCAAGATCGCAGGCAGTGCTCTCTTTGACGTTACTGATGTCAAAGATTGGTCCATTTTGTTCCAAAAATGTGTTGTGCTAAAGTTGACCCGCTGGTGGCGCTATAACAGGCCAATGTAAGAAGGGTGGTATCTGTTCCTTGACCTATTGGGAATGTGCTTGTAAGATTTCACGCACATTGCAGGCTGTGTTCATGATTTGAGGTGTTTTTGGCTTTGGACACTTTATCGCTGCTTGCAGCTATATCCATTATTTTTTTTTTGTGTGTGTGTGCACTTCATAGGCATATTAGATAAAGGTCCTTAGATTGTGTGTAGAATGTTTCATGCAAATTGCAAAAAAAAATCCTAACGGGTTTAAGCGTTTCACAAACTGCTCAAAATGATATAGCGCCCCCCTTTGGCCAATTGGGGTAAGATTGGTTTTAGTGATATTTGGACTAACACTCTACATCTTTGCCAAATGCCATGAACATGTTACTTTGCATGTATGATTTAGAGGCAGAAGAATAATTTGCATAAAACTGCAATATTCATTGAATTTATTTAAAAAAGCATGTTTCAATTTTAAAGAAATCCGATCTGACAGATCTTTAGATATCGGTCCAAAGTTCACGTAAAAAAAGTTTTGTGCACGTGGAGCGAAAATTCCAGAATAAAAGCGGGTTTACGCATTTCACAAACTGCTCAAAATAGCGGAAAATCAAAGGGCGGAGCTTACTTAACAACGACACAGATGTCTTCCGCTTGAGTCAAAGCACGCGTGTAACAAGTTGCATGTCTTCAAACGAAACGAGTCATGACTTATGCCCGTTTGAAGTTTGAATTTTCAAACGCTTCGTATAGCGCCCCCCTTTGGCCGATTGGAATAAAATTGGTTTCAGTGATACTTTGACTAACCCTCCACATCTTTGCCAAATGCCATGAACGTGTAACTTTGCATGTATGATTTAGAGGCCGAAGAATAATTTGCATAAAACCGCAATATTGATTGAATTATTAAAAAAATATATTTCACTTTAAAAGAAATCCGCCGAGACTAGTTTGACCGTATTGGTCCAAAGTTCATGTGAAAAAAGTTTTGTGCGCGTAACGCAAAAATCCCAGGAGGAGATAGATTTTTACTGTTTTTTATATAATTCAAAATTCTGGGGGATCTAAAGGTCAGAGGTCAAAAGTCAGAGCGTAAAAGTTGTTCGGCATGAGGAGACGCATACGTGTATACAGGTTCCATGACTGTACGTATAACAGAGCATGAGCTCTATCTGTTCAAAGTTCGCACTTTCGAAGGCTTCCTACAGCGCCACCATTTGGCCGATTGCTGTAAAAAATAATAGCACACATCGCCACTGTAAGCTGAACACATTGATGTTTTTATTTTCATTTTCTGTCTAAGTATGTAGGAGTAGAAAGGAACCGAAGTTTTGAGGAGAACTTGATATGACGGTTAGATATTGTCACTAGAAAAATATTGTTCCTTCGAAACAATTGTGGGCTCGCTTCAAGCCGGAAAACAATGGCTATAAAAGCACAAAATGTCAAGATCGCAGGCAGTGCTCTCTTTGACGTTACTGACGTCAAAGATTGGTCCATTTTGTTCCAAAAATGTGTTGTGCAAAAGTTGACCCGCTGGTGGCGCTATAACAGGCCAATGTGAGAAGGTTGGTATCTGTTCCTTGACCTATTGGGAATGTGCTTGCAAGATTTCACGCACATCCCAGGCTGTGTTCATGATTTGAGGTGTTTTTGGCTTTGGACACTTTATCGCTGCTTGCAGCTATATTTATTATTATTATTTTATAATTTTTTGTGTGCACTTCATAGGCATGTTAGATAAAGGTCCTTAGATTGCGTGTAGAATGTTTCATGCAAATTGCAAAAAAAATCCTAGAATAAAAACGGGTTTAAGCGTTTTACAAACTGCTCAAAATTATATAGCGCCCCCCTTTGGCCATTTGGGGTAAGATTGGTTTCAGTGATATTTGAACTAACCCTCTACACTATTTTGTCATGAAAATGTGACTTTGCTTGTATGTTTTAGAGGCAGAAGAATAATTTGCATAAAAATGCAATATTGTTTGAATTATTTAAAAAAGCATGTTTCAATGTTAAAGAAATCCGATCTGACAGATCTTTAGATATCGGTCCAAAGTTCATGTAAAAAAATGTTTTGTGCACGTGACGCGAAAATTCCAGAATAAAAGCGGGTTTACGCGTTTTACAAACTGCTCAAAGTGGCGGAAAATCGAAGGGCGGAGCTTACTTAACAACGACACAGATGTCTTCCGCTCGAGTCAAAGCACGCGTGTAACAAGTTGCATGTCTTCAAACGAAACGAGTCATGACTTATGCCCGTTTGAAGTTTGAATTTTCAAACGCTTCGTATAGCGCCCCCCTTTGGCCGATTGGAATAAAATTGGTTTCAGTGATACTTTGACTAACCCTCCACATCTTTGCCAAATGCCATGAACGTGTAACTTTGCATGCATGATTTAGAGGCAGAAGAATAATTTGCATAAAACCGCAATATTTATTGAATTATTAAAAAATGATATTTCACTTTAAAAGAAATCCGCCGAGATAAATCTGACCGTATTGGTCCAAAGTTCATGTGAAAAAAGTTTCGTGCGCGTATCGAAAAAAACCCAGGAGGAGATAGATTTTTACTGTTTTTCATATAATTCCGAATTGTGGGAGACCTAAAGGTCAGAGGTCAAAAGTTAGAGGGTAAAAGTTGTTCGGCATGAGGAGACGCATACGTGTATACAGGTTTCATGACTGTAACTCAAACACAGCATGAGCTATACCTGTTCAAAGTTCGCACTTTCGAAGGCTTCCTACAGCGCCACCATTTGGCCGATTGCTATAGAAAATAATAGCACACTTCGCCACTGTAAACTGAACACATTGATGTTTTTATTTTCATTTTCTCACTAAGTATGTAGGAGTAGAAAGGAACCGAAGTTCCCGTCTACTATATGACTGCCTGATAGATAAATAAATAATGACAATATCTAAAGTGTGCTCGCCTTATAGGCGAGCCCACAACTAGAAAAATATTGTTCCTTCGAAACAATTGTGGGCTCGCTTCAAGCCGGAAAACAATGGCTATAAAAGTACAAAACGTCAAGATCGCAGGCAGTGCTCTCTTTGACGTTACTGACGTCAAAGATTGGTCCATTTTGTTCCAAAAATGTGTTGTGCAAAAGTTGACCCGCTGGTGGCGCTATAACAGGCCAATGTAAGAAGGGTGGTATCTGTTCCTTGACCTATTGGGAATGTGCTTGCAAGATTTCACGCACATTGCAGGCTGTGTTCATGATTTGAGGTGTTTTTGGCTTTGGCCACTTTATCGCTGCTTGCAGCTATATTTATTATTATTATTTTATAATTTTTTTGTGTGCACTTCATAGGCATGTTAGATAAAGGTCCTTAGATTGCGTGTAGAATGTTTCATGCAAATTGCAAAAAAAATCCTAGAATAAAAAAACGGGTTTAAGCGTTTTACAAACTGCTCAAAATTATATAGCGCCCCCCTTTGGCCATTTGGGGTAAGATTGGTTTCAGTGATATTTGAACTAACCCTCTACACTATTTTGTCATGAAAATGTGACTTTGCTTGTATGTTTTAGAGGCAGAAGAATAATTTGCATAAAAATGCAATATTGTTTGAATTATTTAAAAAAGCATGTTTCAATGTTAAAGAAATCCGATCTGACAGATCTTTAGATATCGGTCCAAAGTTCACGTAAAAAAAGTTTTGTGCACGTGACGCGAAAATTCCAGAATAAAAGCGGGTTTACGCGTTTTACAAACTGCTCAAAGTGGCGGAAAATCGAAGGGCGGAGCATACTTAACAACGACACAGATGTCTTCCGCTTGAGTCAAAGCACGCGTGTAACAAGTTGCATGTCTTCAAACGAAACGAGTCATGACTTATGCCAGTTTGAAGTTTGAATTTTCAGACGCTTCGTATAGCGCCCCCCTTTGGCCGATTGGAATAAAATTGGTTTCAGTGATACCTTGACTAACCCTCTACATCTTTGCCAAATGCCATGAACGTGTAACTTTGCATGTATGATTTAGAGGCCGAAGAATAATTTGCATAAAACTGCAATATTTATTGAATTATTAAAAAATTATATTTCACTTTAAAAGAAATCCGCCGAGATTAGTTTGACCGTATTGGTCCAAAGTTCATGTGAAAAAAGTTTTGTGCGCGCATCGAAAAAAACCCAGGAGGAGATAGATTTTTACTGTTTTTCATATAATTCCGAATTGTGGGAGATCTAAAGGTCAGAGGTCAAAAGTCAGAGGCTAAAAGTTGTTCGGCATGAGGAGACGCATACGTGTATACAGGTTTCATGCCTGTACCTCAAACACAGCATGAGCTATACCTGTTCAAAGTTCGCACTTTCGAAGGCTTCCTACAGCGCCACCATTTGGCCGATTGCTGTAAAAAGTAATAGCACACTTCGCCACTGTAAACTGAACACATTGATGTTTTTATTTTCATTTTCTCACTAAGTATGTAGGAGTAGAAAGGAACCGAAGTTTTTTGATACTTGATATGCCTGCCTGATAGATAAATAAATAAATAAATAATGACAATATCTAAAGTGTGCTCGCCTTATAGGCGAGCCCACAACTAGAAAAATATTGTTCCTTCGAAACAATTGTGGGCTCGCTTCAAGCCAGAAAACAATGGCTATAAAAGCACAAAATGTCAAGATCGCAGGCAGTGCTCTTTTTGACGTTACTGACGTCAAAGATTGGTCCATTTTGTTCCAAAAATGTGTTGTGCAAAAGTTGACCCGCTGGTGGTGCTATAACAGGCCAATGTGAGAAGGTTGGTATCTGTTCCTTGACCTATTGGGAATGTGCTTGCAAGATTTCACGCACATCCCAGGCTGTGTTCATGATTTGAGGTGTTTTTGGCTTTGGACACTTTATCGCTGCTTGCAGCTATATTTATTATTATTATTTTATAATTTTTTTGTGTGCACTTCATAGGCATGTTAGATAAAGGTCCTTAGATTGCGTGTAGAATGTTTCATGCAAATTGCAAAAAAAATCCTAGAATAAAAACGGGTTTAAGCGTTTTACAAACTGCTCAAAATTATATAGCGCCCGCCTTTGGCCATTTGGGGTAAGATTGGTTTCAGTGATATTTGAACTAACCCTCTACACTATTTTGTCATGAAAATGTGACTTTGCATGTATGTTTTAGAGGCAGAAGAATAATTTGCATAAAAATGCAATATTGTTTGAATTATTTAAAAAAGCATGTTTCAATGTTAAAGAAATCCGATCTGACAGATCTTTAGATATCGGTCCAAAGTTCACGTAAAAAAGGTTTTGTGCACGTGACGCGAAAATTCCAGAATAAAAGCGGGTTTACGCGTTTTACAAACTGCTCAAAATTGCGGAAAATCGAAGGGCGGAGCTTACTTAACAACGACACAGATGTCTTCCGCTTGAGTCAAAGCACACGTGTAACAAGTTGCATGTCTTCAAACGAAACGAGTCATGACTTAAGCCCGTTTGAAGTTTGAATTTTCAGACGCTTCGTATAGCGCCCCCCTTTGGCCGATTGGAATAAAATTGGTTTCAGTGATACTTTGACTAACCCTCCACATCTTTGCCAAATGCCATGAACGTGTAACTTTGCATGTATGATTTAGAGGCCGAAGAATAATTTGCATAAAACCGCAATATATATTGAATTATTAAAAAATCATTATTTAACGTACAAACTTCTCACCACATAGCCTGTGTAGATATAGGTTCAAAGTTCATGTGAAAAAAGTTTTGTGCACTTGACGCGAAAATCCCAGGAGGAGATAGATTTTTACTGTTTTTCATATAATTCCGAATTGTGGGAGACCTAAAGGTCAGAGGTCAAAAGTTAGAGGGTAAAAGTTGTTCGGCATGAGGAGACGCATAAGTGTATACAGGTTTCATGGCTGTACCTAAAACACAGCATGAGCTCTACCTGTTCAAAGTTCGCACTTTCGAAGGCTTCCTACAGCGCCACCATTTGGCCGATTGCTATAGAAAATAATAGCACACTTCGCCACTGTAAACTGAACACATTGATGTTTTTATTTTCATTTTCTCACTAAGTATGTAGGAGTAGAAAGGAACCGAAGTTTTTTGATACTTGCACTGACTGCCTGCCTAGTATAGAAATAATGACAATATCTAAAGTGTGCTCGCCTTATAGGCGAGCCCACAACTAGAAAAATATTGTTCCTTCGAAACAATTGTGGGCTCGCTTCAAGCCAGAAAACAATGGCTATAAAAGCACAAAACGTCAAGATCGCAGGCAGTGCTCTCTTTGACGTTACTGACGTCAAAGATTGGTCCATTTTGTTCCAAAAATGTGTTGTGCAAAAGTTGACCCGCTGGTGGCGCTATAACAGGCCAATGTTAGAAGGTTGGTATCTGTTCCTTGACCTATTGGGAATGTGCTTGCAAGATTTCACGCACATCCCAGGCTGTGTTCATGATTTGAGGTGTTTTTGGCTTTGGACACTTTATCGCTGCTTGCAGCTATATTTATTATTATTATTTTATAATTTTTTTGTGTGCACTTCATAGGCATGTTAGATAAAGGTCCTTAGATTGCGTGTAGAATGTTTCATGCAAATTGCAAAAAAAATCCTAGAATAAAAACGGGTTTAAGCGTTTTACAAACTGCTCAAAATTATATAGCGCCCCCCTTTGGCCATTTGGGGTAAGATTGGTTTCAGTGATATTTGAACTAACCCTCTACACTATTTTGTCATGAAAATGTGACTTTGCTTAAGTATGTTTTAGAGGCAGAAGAATAATTTGCATAAAAATGCAATATTGTTTGAATTATTTAAAAAAGCATGTTTCAATGTTAAAGAAATCCGATCTGACAGATCTTTAGATATCGGTCCAAAGTTCACGTAAAAAAAGTTTTGTGCACCTGACGCGAAAATTCCAGAATAAAAGCGGGTTTACGCGTTTTACAAACTGCTCAAAGTGGCGGAAAATCGAAGGGCGGAGCTTACTTAACAACGACACAGATGTCTTCCGCTTGAGTCAAAGCACGCGTGTAACAAGTTGCATGTCTTCAAACGAAACGAGTCATGACTTATGCCCGTTTGAAGTTTGAATTTTCAGACGCTTCGTATAGCGCCCCCCTTTGGCCGATTGGAATAAAATTGGTTTCAGTGATACTTTGACTAACCCTCTACATCTTTGCCAAATGCCATGAACGTGTAACTTTGCATGTATGATTTAGAGGCCGAAGAATAATTTGCATAAAACCGCAATATTGATTGAATTATTAAAAAATGATATTTCACTTTAAAAGAAATCCACCGAGATAAATCTGACCGTATTGGTCCAAAGTTCATGTGAAAAAAGTTTTGTGCGCGTAACAAAAAAAACCCAGGAGGAGATAGATTTTTACTGTTTTTCATATAATTCCGAATTGTGGGAGACCTAAAGGTCAGAGGTCAAAAGTTAGAGGGTAAAAGTTGTTCGGCATGAGGAGACGCATAAGTGTATACAGGTTTCATGGCTGTATGTATAACACAGCATGAGCTATACCTGTTCAAAGTTCGCACTTTCGAAGGCTTCCTACAGCGCCACCATTTGGCCGATTGCTGTAAAAAGTAATAGCACACTTCGCCACTGTAAACTGAACACATTGATGTTTTTATTTTCATTTTCTCACTAAGTATGTAGGAGTAGAAAGGAACCGAAGTTTTTTGATACTTGATATGACTGCCTGATAGATAAACTAGAAAAATATTGTTCCTTCGAAACAATTGTGGGCTCGCTTCAAGCCAGAAAACAATGGCTATAAAAGCACAAAATGTCAAGATCGCAGGCAGTGCTCTCTTTGACGTTACTGACGTCAAAGATTGGTCCATTTTGTTCCAAAAATGTGTTGTGCAAAAGTTGACCCGCTGGTGGCGCTATTATAACAGGCCAATGTAAGAAGGGTGGTATCTGTTCCTTGACCTATTGGGAATGTGCTTGCAAGATTTCACGCACATTGCAGGCTGTGTTCATGATTTGAGGTGTTTTTGGCTTTGGCCACTTTATCGCTGCTTGCAGCTATATTTGTTATTATTATTCTTTTTGTGTGTGTGTGCACTTCATAGGCATATTAGATAAAGGTCCTTAGATTGTGTGTAGAATGTTTCATGCAAATTGCTAAAAAAATCCTAACGGGTTTAAGCGTTTCACAAACTGCTCAAAATTATATAGCGCCCCCCTTTGGCCAATTGGAGTGAGATTGGATTTAGTGATATTTGGACTAACACTCTACATCTTTGCCAAATGCCATGAACATGTTACTTTGCATGTATGATTTAGAGGCAGAAGAATAATTTGCATAAAACTGCAATATTCATTGAATTATTAAAAAAGCATGTTTCAATTTAAAAAAAAATCCGATCTGACAGATCTTTAGATATTGGTCCAAAGTTCATGTAAAAAAAGTTTTGTGGACGTGACGCGAAAATTCCAGAATAAAAGCGGGTTTAAGCGTTTTACAAACTGCTCAAAATGGCGGAAAATCTAAGGGCGGAGCTTACTTAACAAAGACACAGATGTCTTCCGCTTGAGTCAAAGCACACGTGTAAGCAAGTTGCATGTCTTCAAACGAAACGAGGCATGACTTATGCCCGTTTAAAGTTTGAATTTTCAAACGCTTCGTATAGCGCCCCCCTTTGGCCGATTGGAATAAAATTGGTTTCAGTGATACTTTGACTAACCCTCTACATCTTTGCCAAATGCCATGAACGTGTAACTTTGCATGTAGGATTTAGAGGCTGAAGAATAATTTGCATAAAACCGCAATATTGATTGAATTATTAAAAAATTATATTTCATTTTAAAAGAAATCTGGTTGATCAATCTGACCGTATTGGTCCAAAGTTCATGTGAAAAAAGTTGTGTGCGCGTAACGAAAAAAACCCAGGAGGAGATAGATTTTTACTGTTTTTCATATAATTCCAAATTGTGGGAGATCTAAAGGTCAAAGGTCAAAAGTCAGAGCTTAAAAGTTGTTCGGCATGAGGAGACGCATACGTGTATACAGGTTTCATGGCTTTACCTCAAACACAGCATGAGCTATACCTGTTCAAAGTTCGCACTTTCGAAGGCTTCCTACAGCGCCACCATTTGGCCGATTGCTGTAAAAAGTAATAGCACACGTCGCCACAGTAAGCTGAACACATTGATGTTTTTATTTTCATTTTCTCACTAAGTATGTAGGAGTAGAAAGGAACCGAAGTTTTTTGATACTTGCACTGACTGCCTGCCTAGTATAGAAATAATGACAATATCTAAAGTGTGCTCGCCTTATAGGCGAGCCCACAACTAGAAAAATATTGTTCCTTCGAAACAATTGTGGGCTCGCTTCAAGCCAGAAAACAATGGCTATAAAAGCACAAAATGTCAAGATCGCAGGCAGTGCTCTCTTTGACGTTACTGACGTCAAAGATTGGTCCATTTTGTTCCAAAAATGTGTTATGCAAAAGTTGACCCGCTGGTGGCGCTATAACAGGCCAATGTGAGAAGGTTGGTATCTGTTCCTTGACCTATCGGGAATGTGCTTGCAAGATTTCACGCACATCCCAGGCTGTGTTCATGATTTGAGGTGTTTTTGGCTTTGGACACTTTATCGCTGCTTGCAGCTATATTTATTATTATTATTTTATAATTTTTTTGTGTGCACTTCATAGGCATGTTAGATAAAGGTCCTTAGATTGCGTGTAGAATGTTTCATGCAAATTGCAAAAAAAATCCTAGAATAAAAACAGGTTTAAGCGTTTTACAAACTGCTCAAAATTATATAGCGCCCCCCTTTGGCCATTTGGGGTAAGATTGGTTTCAGTGATATTTGAACTAACCCTCTACACTATTTTGTCATGAAAATGTGACTTTGCATGTATGTTTTAGAGGCAGAAGAATCATTTGCATAAAAATGCAATATTGTTTGAATTATTTAAAAAAGCATGTTTCAATGTTAAAGAAATCCGATCTGACAGATCTTTAGATATCGGTCCAAAGTTCACGTAAAAAAAAGTTTTGTGCACGTGACGCGAAAATTCCAGAATAAAAGCGGGTTTACGCGTTTTACAAACTGCTCAAAATGGCGGAAAATCGAAGGGCGGAGCTTACTTAACAACGACACAGATGTCTTCCGCTTGAGTCAAAGCACGCGTGTAACAAGTTGCATGTCTTCAAACGAAACGAGTCAAGACTTATGTCCGTTTGAAGTTTGAATTTTCAAACGCTTCGTATAGCGCCCCCCTTTGGCCAATTGGAATAAGATTGGTTTCAGGGATATTTGGACTAACCCTCTACATGTTTGCCAAATGCCATGAAAGTAACACTTTGCATGTTTGATTTAGAGGCAGAATAATAATTTGCATAAAACCGCAATATGAATTGAATTATTAAAAATTAATGGTTTAACGTACAAACTTCTCACCACATAGACTGTATAGGTATTGGTCCAAAGTCCATGTGAAAAAAGTTTTGTGCGCTTAACTCAAAAATCCCAGGAGGAGATAGATTTTTACTGTATTTCATATAATTCAAAATTGTGGGAGACCTAAAGGTCAGAGGTCAAAAGTCAGAGGGTAAAAGTTGTTCGGCATGAGGAGACGCATACGTGTATACAGGTTTCATGGCTGTATGTATAACACAGCATGAGCTATACCCGTTCAAAGATCGTACTTTCGAAGGCTTCCTACAGCGCCACCATTTGGCCGATTGCTGTAAAAAGTAATAGCACACTTCCCCACTGTAAGCTGAACACATTGATATTTTTATTTTCATTTTCTCACTAAGTATGTAGGAGTAGAAAGGAACCGAAAATCCCGTCTACTTATAAATAAATAAATAATGACAATATCTAAAGTGTGCTCGCCAGGTACTGGCGAGCCCACAATAAATAAATAATGACAATATCTAAAGTGTGCTCGCCTTATAGGCGAGCCCACAACTAGAAAAATATTGTTCCTTCGAAACAATTGTGGGCTCGCTTCAAGCCAGAAAACAATGGCTATAAAAGCACAAAATGTCAAGATCGCAGGCAGTGCTCTCTTTGACGTTACTGACGTCAAAGATTGGTCCATTTTGTTCCAAAAATGTGTTGTGCAAAAGTTGACCCGCTGGTGGCGCTATAACAGGCCAATGTGAGAAGGTTGGTATCTGTTCCTTGACCTATTGGGAATGTGCTTGCAAGATTTCACGCACATCCCAGGCTGTGTTCATGATTTGAGGTGTTTTTGGCTTTGGACACTTTATCGCTGCTTGCAGCTATATTTATTATTATTATTTTATAATTTTTTTGTGTGCACTTCATAGGCATGTTAGATAAAGGTCCTTAGATTGCGTGTAGAATGTTTCATGCAAATTGCGAAAAAAATCCTAGAATAAAAACGGGTTTAAGCGTTTTACAAACTGCTCAAAATTATATAGCGCCCCCCTTTGGCCATTTGGGGTAAGATTGGTTTCAGTGATATTTGAACTAACCCTCTACACTATTTTGTCATGAAAATGTGACTTTGCATGTATGTTTTAGAGGCAGAAGAATAATTTGCATAAAAATGCAATATTGTTTGAATTATTTAAAAAAGCATGTTTCAATGTTAAAGAAATCCGATCTGACAGATCTTTAGATATCGGTCCAAAGTTCACGTAAAAAATGTTTTGTGCACGTGACGCGAAAATTCCAGAATAAAAGCGGGTTTACGCGTTTTACAAACTGCTCAAAGTGGCGGAAAATCGAAGGGCGGAGCTTACTTAACAACGACACAGATGTCTTCCGCTTGAGTCAAAGCACGCGTGTAACAAGTTGCATGTCTTCAAACGAAACGAGTCATGACTTATGCCCGTTTGAAGTTTGAATTTTCAGACGCTTCGTATAGCGCCCCCCTTTGGCCGATTGGAATAAAATTGGTTTCAGTGATACTTTGACTAACCCTCCACATCTTTGCCAAATGCCATGAACGTGTAACTTTGCATGTATGATTTAGAGGCCGAAGAATAATTTGCATAAAACCGCAATATTGATTGAATTATTAAAAAATGATATTTCACTTTAAAAGAAATCCACCGAGATAAATCTGACCGTATTGGTCCAAAGTTCATGTGAAAAAAGTTTTGTGCGTGTAACAAAAAAAACCCAGGAGGAGATAGATTTTTACTGTTTTTCATATAATTCCGAATTGTGGGAGATCTAAAGGTCAAAGGTCAAAAGTCAGAGCGTAAAAGTTGTTCGGCATGAGGAGACGCATACGTGTATACAGGTTTCATGGCTTTACCTCAAACACAGCATGAGCTATACCTGTTCAAAGTTCGCACTTTCGAAGGCTTCCTACAGCGCCACCATTTGGCCGATTGCTGTAAAAAGTAATAGCACACGTCGCCACAGTAAGCTGAACACATTGATGTTTTTATTTTCATTTTCTCACTAAGTATGTAGGAGTAGAAAGGAACCGAAGTTTTTTGATACTTGCACTGACTGCCTGCCTAGTATAGAAATAATGACAATATCTAAAGTGTGCTCGCCTTATAGGCGAGCCCACAACTAGAAAAATATTGTTCCTTCGAAACAATTGTGGGCTCGCTTCAAGCCGGAAAACAATGGCTATAAAAGCACAAAATGTCAAGATCGCAGGCAGTGCTCTCTTTGACGTTACTGACGTCGAGATTGGTCCATTTTGTTCCAAAAATGTGTTATGCAAAAGTTGACCCGCTGGTGGCGCTATAACAGGCCAATGTGAGAAGGTTGGTATCTGTTCCTTGACCTATTGGGAATGTGCTTGCAAGATTTCACGCACATCCCAGGCTGTGTTCATGATTTGAGGTGTTTTTGGCTTTGGACACTTTATCGCTGCTTGCAGCTATATTTATTATTATTATTTTATAATTTGTTTGTGTGCACTTCATAGGCATGTTAGATAAAGGTCCTTAGATTGCGTGTAGAATGTTTCATGCAAATTGCAAAAAAAAAATCCTAGAATAAAAACGAGTTTAAGCGTTTTACAAACTGCTCAAAATTATATAGCGCCCCCCTTTGGCCATTTGGGGTAAGATTGGTTTCAGTGATATTTGAACTAACCCTCTACACTATTTTGTCATGAAAATGTGACTTTGCATGTATGTTTTAGAGGCAGAAGAATAATTTGCATAAAAATGCAATATTGTTTGAATTATTTAAAAAAGCATGTTTCAATGTTAAAGAAATCCGATCTGACAGATCTTTAGATATCGGTCCAAAGTTCACGTAAAAAAAGTTTTGTGCACGTGACGCGAAAATTCCAGAATAAAAGCGGGTTTACGTGTTTTACAAACTGCTCAAATTGGCGGAAAATCGAAGGGCGGAGCTTACTTAACAACGACACAGATGTCTTCCGCTTGAGTCAAAGCACGCGTGTAAACAAGTTGCATGTCTTAAAACGAAACGAGTCATGACTTATGCCCGTTTGAAGTTTGAATTTTCAAACGCTTCGTATAGCGCCCCCCTTTGGCCGATTGGAATAAAATTGGTTTCAGTGATACTTTGACTAACCCTCTACATCTTTGCCAAATGCCATGAACGTGTAACTTTGCATGTATGATTTAGAGGCCGAAGAATAATTTGCATAAAACTGCAATATTGATTGAATCATTAAAAAATTATATTTCACTTTAAAAGAAATCCGACCAGACTAGTTTGACCGTATTGGTCCAAAGTTCATGTGAAAAAAGTTTTGTGCGCGTAACGCAAAAATCCCAGGAGGAGATAGATTTTTACTGTTTTTTATATAATTCAAAATTCTGGGGGATCTAAAGGTCAGAGGTCAAAAGTTAGAGGGTAAAAGTTGTTCGGCATGAGGAGACGCATACGTGTATACAGGTTTCATGACTGTACGTATAAAAGAGCATGAGCTCTATCTGTTCAAAGTTCGCACTTTCGAAGGCTTCCTACAGCGCCACCATTTGGCCGATTGCTGTAAAAAATAATAGCACACTTCGCCACTGTAAGCTGAACACATTGATGTTTTTATTTTCATTTTCTGTCTAAGTATGTAGGAGTAGAAAGGAACCGAAGTTTTGAGGAGAACTTGATATGACGGTTAGATATTGTCACTAGAAAAATATTGTTCCTTCGAAACAATTGTGGGCTCGCTTCAAGCCAGAAAACAATGGCTATAAAAGCACAAAATGTCAAGATCGCAGGCAGTGCTCTCTTTGACGTTACTGACGTCAAAGATTGGTCCGTTTTGTTCCAAAAATGTGTTGTGCAAAAGTTGACCCGCTGGTGGCGCTATAACAGGCCAATGTGAGAAGGTTGGTATCTGTTCCTTGACCTATTGGGAATGTGCTTGCAAGATTTCACGCACATCCCAGGCTGTGTTCATGATTTGAGGTGTTTTTGGCTTTGGACACTTTATCGCTGCTTGCAGCTATATTTATTATTATTATTTTATAATTTTTTTGTGTGCACTTCATAGGCATGTTAGATAAAGGTCCTTAGATTGCGTGTAGAATGTTTCATGCAAATTGCAAAAAAAATCCTAGAATAAAAACGGGTTTAAGCGTTTTACAAACTGCTCAAAATTATATAGCGCCCCCCTTTGGCCATTTGGGGTAAGATTGGTTTCAGTGATATTTGAACTAACCCTCTACACTATTTTGTCATGAAAATGTGACTTTGCTTGTATGTTTTAGAGGCAGAAGAATAATTTGCATAAAATGCAATATTGTTTGAATTATTTAAAAAAGCATGTTTCAATGTTAAAGAAATCCGATCTGACAGATCTTTAGATATCGGTCCAAAGTTCACGTAAAAAAAGTTTTGTGCACGTGACGCGAAAATTCCAGAATAAAAGCGGGTTTACGCGTTTTACAAACTGCTCAAAGTGGCGGAAAATCGAAGGGCGGAGCTTACTTAACAACGACACAGATGTCTTCCGCTTGAGTCAAAGCACGCGTGTAACAAGTTGCATGTCTTCAAACGAAACGAGTCATGACTTATGCCCGTTTGAAGTTTGAATTTTCAGACGCTTCGTATAGCGCCCCCCTTTGGCCGATTGGAATAAAATTGGTTTCAGTGATACCTTGACTAACCCTCTACATCTTTGCCAAATGCCATGAACGTGTAACTTTGCATGTATGATTTAGAGGCCGAAGAATAATTTGCATAAAACTGCAATATTTATTGAATTATTAAAAAATTATATTTCACTTTAAAAGAAATCCGCCGAGATTAGTTTGACCGTATTGGTCCAAAGTTCATGTGAAAAAAGTTTTGTGCGCGTATCGAAAAAAACCCAGGAGGAGATAGATTTTTACTGTTTTTCATATAATTCCGAATTGTGGGAGACCTAAAGGTCAGAGGTCAAAAGTTAGAGGGTAAAAGTTGTTCGGCATGAGGAGACGCATAAGTGTATACAGGTTTCATGGCTGTACCTAAAACACAGCATGAGCTCTACCTGTTCAAAGTTCGCACTTTCGAAGGCTTCCTACAGCGCCACCATTTGGCCGATTGCTATAGAAAATAATAGCACACTTCGCCACTGTAAAATGAACACATTGATGTTTTTATTTTCATTTTCTCACTAAGTATGTAAGAGTAGAAAGGAACCGAAGTTTTTTGATACTTGCACTGACTGCCTGCCTAGTATAGAAATAATGACAATATCTAAAGTGTGCTCGCCTTATAGGCGAGCCCACAACTAGAAAAATATTGTTCCTTCGAAACAATTGTGGGCTCGCTTCAAGCCAGAAAACAATGGCTATAAAAGTACAAAACGTCAAGATCGCAGGCAGTGCTCTCTTTGGTCCATTTTGTTCCAAAAATGTGTTGTGCAAAAGTTGACCCGCTGGTGGCGCTACATAACAGGCCAATGTAAGAAGGGTGATATCTGTTCCTTGACCTATTGGGAATGTGCTTGCAAGATTTCATGCACATTGCAGGCTGTGTTCATGATTTGAGGTGTTTTTGGCTTTGGCCACTTTATCGCTGCTTGCAGCTATATTCATTATTATTATTGTTTTGTGTGTGTGCACTTCATAGGCATATTAGATAAAGGTCCTTAGATTGTGTGTAGAATGTTTCATGCAAATTGCAAAAAAAAATCCTAACGGGTTTAAGCGTTTCACAAACTGCTCAAAATGATATAGTGCCCCCTTTTGGCCAATTGGGGTAAGATTGGTTTTAGTGATATTTGGACTAACACTCTACATCTTTGCCAAATGCCATGAACATGTTACTTTGCATGTGGGTCAGTGACGTGACGCCCCAAAAAATGTGTTTTTAAAAAAACTTTAAATTGCAGGCATAAAAGTTATTTACTTTTGTTCTACTCACTCTCAACCTTATGGAAATACATTTTGTTTTTAGATATTTTATTGGAATCAGACTTTATTCAGCAGTTTGTTGTACTTGTGCCTAAAATCGTCATATGGTGTGACATGAAAATAATTGTTCATAAAATGAAAATGGAGTACATCTTTCTTAAGTTACTCACTTTATCAAAGTCCTTTATCATAACTAACCAGTGATCCACTATAGTTTTTTGAAAATTAATTATATCTGTATATTTTTTTCATAATCGACACTCTGTGTGAGGCCCATGTTCATGATCTTACAACATATTTTAAATGTATTCTGTCAAAACTTTCTCTAAAATTACACAAATATTTGTGACTCTTCCTGATAATATTCTCTATGTAATCCATAAACATTTTTTTGGTTTAATCATTAATAAAGGTATGATTTTTCACTATTTGGAATGTCACACCAAATGATTTAGTGTCACACCGTATGATCATATCTTCATGTGTCAAAGCAAACTGTGTTTTAACCTACCTATTAGTGAGTACTGAACTTTACTGATTGATTAAACAATTACCCAGGATAACATGGCCTTAATATTTCTGAACAGGATATTATTGTAGGGCTTTAACATGGGATAAGAAAGAATTGTAGTAGTAGATGGATGATGAGGATGTGCACAGGAATGCTACGCACACCTAAGTCTTCTGCCGGCCCACGGCAGAAGGATCCTAAAGAGACAATAAGGCGCATAGCCACACTTGGAGCCAAGGCAACATTTTATTAACACCAATTAGTGGAAACAGAACTCAGCATTCAGGTAAATTGCTTTTTTCCGAAGTCTCCTGAACTTGAACACAGCATTTTGTGTTGAACAAATGTAATTAGGAATCATGACATTACACCACATCTCCACTAGCTAAAGAGTGCTGGGTTGCGCAACTCCGAAAATAGCTGATCTACAAGCTCTCGCAGCACAACGTGTTGAGAGCTTGTAGATCAGCTATTTTCGCTAGTTTTGTCTCGGGTCCTACCTTAACACTGTCCACTGTCCAGTCCAGTGAGTGAAAGTACAAAAGTATTAGATCAGATTAGATTATACATTTAGACTGTATTGTACATCAGCCAGTCGTATTTGGTGAGGGTAGCAAACCGGCTGCCTTGTTGCGGTTCTGCTATGCCACAGACAACCTCCTGCTCTTCGTAGAAAATGCAGTCTCGCCCCTTTGGCTCCTCTCTCCTTGCTGGGTCATTGTTTAGTTTCTCCCTGTACTTTCTCGTTCTCTCAGCACTTGTCATTTTCCAGCTGACAAAAGAAAATGGAATGTATAGTTTAAGATAAAAATCTAAAATATTGTTTAGATTGAAACAATATGTTAAGGTTTCTGTGAAGGGGTTTCTGCTCTGTCTGATGAATTTGAAGTATCACTGAATGAAGCTAAATTACATTTTATGTAAAAATGTTTAAAACAAATGTTTAAAAGTACAAAAGAAACATGGAACTTTGTTATTTATTGTTATATCTGTAGTTAAATACAGTATAAATCATATGGTGTGACAATCAAGTCATATGGCGTGACAAGCAGACATGTCACACCATTATGATTAAGTGTCACACCATATTACGTTTTCTGCATTTAGGTTTACCTTGAGGCTACTATGTACACATTAGCATGCTAACAGCATGCTAGCTATAACAAAGCAACCTAGATCTACATGGAAATATGACCAAAACTTCAAATAACTTAAGCTTTTTTTAATGAAAAGGTGTCACACCAACAGACATCCAAAGTGGTGAGTTTGTCAAAGTTTCAACAAGATGGCATTTCATGAAAATGTTAAAATCATAACTCACCTCAGACACCTGTCTTGCAGTTGTGCTAGGAGTGCTGAATAGCCTTACAGAAGAAGGACCTCTCTAGCCAATAGGTGTCCAAATAATTGCCTGTTTAATTTGTCCAAACTAGTGTCACACCAAATGATTTTGGTTTGAGGGACAAAATGTTTTTGATCAGAAATGACTGAAAACATTATGCTTTGACTTTGAAAAGATATAGGCTCACAAATAGACATTTTTTTTAGCCTAAATTCATTTTCAAATGATTTTTAGCAATTCTTTTTCTTAGTTTTATTCAAGTTCCCACTTTGAGAAACAAGGTCAGGACAGTCACACCATATGAGTTTTGCCATGTTTGGTTGAAAATTCTGAAGAAATGAGGAATGAAATGTTTTAATCTTGAGTAAGTTCACATAAAGCTTAATGTCCTGCACAATATTCAGAAGGTTTTTGACAAATATATGTTTTATTTATACATGTTTGACACCGAGGACAGTGAAAACGTTACGTCACGTCACCCACCCATGTATGATTTAGAGGCAGAAGAATAATTTGCATAAAACTGCAATATTCATTGAATTTATTTAAAAAAGCATGTTTCAATTTTAAAGAAATCCGATCTGACAGATCTTTAGATATCGGTCCAAAGTTCACGTAAAAAAAGTTTTGTGCACGTGGAGCGAAAATTCCAGAATAAAAGCGGGTTTACGCGTTTTACAAACTGCTCAAAATGGCGGAAAATCGAAGGGCGGAGCTTACTTAACAACGACACAGATGTCTTCCGCTTGAGTCAAAGCACGCGTGTAACAAGTTGCATGTCTTCAAACGAAACGAGTCATGACTTATGCCCGTTTGAAGTTTGAATTTTCAAACGCTTCGTATAGCGCCCCCCTTTGGCCGATTGGAATAAAATTGGTTTCAGTGATACTTTGACTAACCCTCCACATCTTTGCCAAATGCCATGAATGTGTAACTTTGCATGTATGATTTAGAGGCCGAAGAATAATTTGCATAAAACCGCAATATTGAAAAAAAATATATTTCACTTTAAAAGAAATCCGCCGAGACTAGTTTGACCGTATTGGTCCAAAGTTCATGTGAAAAAAGTTTCATGCGCGTTACGCAAAAATCCCAGGAGGAGATAGATTTTTACTGTTTTTCATATAATTCCAAATTGTGGGAGACCTAAAGGTCAGATGTCAAAAGTCAGAGCGTAAAAGTTGTTCGGCATGAGGAGACGCATACGTGTATACAGGTTTCATGGCTGTAACTCAAACACAGCATGAGCTATACCTGTTCAAAGTTTGCACTTTCGAAGGCTTCCTACAGCGCCACCATTTGGCCGATTGCTATAGAAAATAATAGCACACTTCGCCACTGTAAACTGAACACATTGATGTTTTTATTTTCATTTTCTCACTAAGTATGTAGGAGTAGAAAGGAACCGAAGTTCCCGTCTACTGACCGCCTGCCTGATAGATAAACTAGAAAAATATTGTTCCTTCGAAACAATTGTGGGCTCGCTTCAAGCCAGAAAACAATGGCTATAAAAGTACAAAATGTCAAGATCGCAGGCAGTGCTCTCTTTGACGTTACTGACGTCAAAGATTGGTCCATTTTGTTCCAAAAATGTGTTGTGCAAAAGTTGACCCGCTGGTGGCGCTATAACAGGCCAATGTAAGAAGGGTGGTATCTGTTCCTTGACCTATTGGGAATGTGCTTGCAAGATTTCACACACATTGCAGGCTGTGTTCATGATTTGAGGTGTTTTTGGCTTTGGCCACTTTATCGCTGCTTGCAGCTATATTCATTTTTTTTTTTTTTTGTGTGTGTGTGTGTGTGTGCACTTCATAGGCATATTAGATAAAGGTCCTTAGATTGTGTGTAGAATGTTTCATGCAAATTGCAAAAAAAAAATCCTAACGGGTTTAAGCGTTTCACAAACTGCTCAAAATGATATAGCGCCCCCCTTTGGCCAATTGGGGTAAGATTGGTTTTAGTGATATTTGGACTAACACTCTACATCTTTGCCAAATGCCATGAACATGTTACTTTGCATGTATGATTTAGAGGCAGAAGAATAATTTGCATAAAACTGCAATATTCATTGAATTTATTTAAAAAAGCATGTTTCAATTTTAAAGAAATCCGATCTGACAGATCTTTAGATATCGGTCCAAAGTTCACGTAAAAAAAAGTTTTGTGCACATGGAGCGAAAATTCCAGAATAAAAGCGGGTTTACGCGTTTTATAAACTGCTCAAAATGGCGGAAAATCGAAGGGCGGAGCTTACTTAACAACGACACAGATGTCTTCCGCTTGAGTCAAAGCACGCATGTAACAAGTTGCATGTCTTCAAACGAAACGAGTCATGACTTATGCCCGTTTGAAGTTTGAATTTTCAAACGCTTCGTATAGCGCCCCCCTTTGGCCGATTGGAATAAAATTGGTTTCAGTGATACTTTGACTAACCCTCTACATCTTTGCCAAATGCCATGAACGTGTAACTTTGCATTTATGATTTAGAGGACGAAGAATAATTTGCATAAAACCGCAATATTGATTGAATTATTAAAAAATTATATTTCACTTTAAAAGAAATCCGACCAGACTAGTTTGACCGTATTGGTCCAAAGTTCATGTGAAAAAAGTTTTGTGCGCGTAACGCAAAAATCCCAGGAGGAGATAGATTTTTACTGTTTTTTATATAATTCAAAATTCTGGGGGATCTAAAGGTCAGAGGTCAAAAGTCAGAGCGTAAAAGTTGTTCGGCATGAGGAGACGCATACGTGTATACAGGTTTCATGACTGTACGTATAACAGAGCATGAGCTCTATCTGTTCAAAGTTTGCACTTTCGAAGGCTTCCTACAGCGCCACCATTTGGCCGATTGCTGTAAAAAATAATAGCACACTTCGCCACTGTAAGCTGAACACATTGATGTTTTTATTTTCATTTTCTGTCTAAGTATGTAGGAGTAGAAAGGAACCGAAGTTTTGAGGAGAACTGGATATGACGGTTAGATATTGTCACTAGAAAAATATTGTTCCTTCGAAACAATTGTGGGCTCGCTTCAAGCCAGAAAACAATGGCTATAAAAGTACAAAATGTCAAGATCGCAGGCAGTGCTCTCTTTGACGTTACTGACGTCAAAGATTGGTCCATTTTGTTCCAAAAATGTGTTGTGCCAAAAGTTGACCCGCTGGTGGCGCTATTATAACAGGCCAATGTAAGAAGGGTGGTATCTGTTCCTTGACCTATTGGGAATGTGCTTGCAAGATTTCACGGACATTGCAGGCTGTGTTCATGATTTGAGGTGTTTTTGGCTTTGGCCACTTTATCGCTGCTTGCAGCTATATTTGTTATTATTTTTCTTTGTGTGTGTGTGTGCACTTCATAGGCATATTAGATAAAGGTCCTTAGATTGTGTGTAGAATGTTTCATGCAAATTGCTAAAAAAATCCTAACGGGTTTAAGCGTTTCACAAACTGCTCAAAATGATATAGCGCCCCCCTTTGGCCAATTGGAGTGAGATTGGATTTCGTGATATTTGGACTAACACTCTACATCTTTGCCAAATGCCATGAACATGTTACTTTGCATGTATGATTTAGAGGCAGAAGAATAATTTGCATAAAACTGCAATATTCATTGAATTATTAAAAAAGCATGTTTCAATTAAAAAAAAAAATCCGATCTGACAGATCTTTAGATATTGGTCCAAAGTTCACGTAAAAAAAGTTTTGTGCACGTGGAGCGAAAATTCCAGAATAAAAGCGGGTTTACGCGTTTTACAAACTGCTCAAAATGGCGGAAAATCGAAGGGCGGAGCTTACTTAACAAAGACACAGATGTCTTCCGCTCGAGTCAAAGCACGCGTGTAAGCAAGTTGCATGTCTTAAAACGAAACGAGTCATGACTTATGCCCGTTTGAAGTTTGAATTTTCAAACGCTTCGTATAGCGCCCCCCTTTGGCCGATTGGACTAAAATTGGTTTCAGTAATACTTTGACTAACCCTCTACATCTTTGCCAAATGCCATGAACGTGTAACTTTGCATGTATGATTTAGAGGCCGAAGAATAATTTGCATAAAACCGCAATATTGATTGAATTATTAAAAAATTATATTTCACTTTAAAAGAAATCTGGTTGACCAATCTGACCGTATTGGTCCAAAGTTCATGTGAAAAAAGTTTCGTGCGCGTAACGAAAAAAACCCAGGAGGAGATAGATTTTTACTGTTTTTCATATAATTCCAAATTGTGGGAGATCTAAAGGTCAAAGGTCAAAAGTCAGAGCGTAAAAGTTGTTCGGCATGAGGAGACGCATACGTGTATACAGGTTTCATGGCTTTACCTCAAACACAGCATGAGCTATACCTGTTCAAAGTTCGCACTTTCGAAGGCTTCCTACAGCGCCACCATTTGGCCGATTGCTGTAAAA
The DNA here is from genome assembly GCF_963921795.1 of Nannobrachium achirus. Lineage (NCBI taxonomy): Eukaryota > Metazoa > Chordata > Actinopteri > Myctophiformes > Myctophidae > Nannobrachium > Nannobrachium achirus. Next base: position 11,951,804 of record NC_137825.1, on the reverse strand, counting down.
AGTAATAGCACACGTCGCCACAGTAAGCTGAACACATTGATGTTTTTATTTTCATTTTCTCACTAAGTATGTAGGAGTAGAAAGGAACCGAAGTTTTTTGATACTTGCACTGACTGCCTGCCTAGTATAGAAATAACTAGAAAAATATTGTTCCTTCGAAACAATTGTGGGCTCGCTTCAAGACAGAAAACAATGGCTATAAAAGTACAAAATGTCAAGATCGCAGGCAGTGCTCTCTTTGACGTTACTGACGTCAAAGATTGGTCCATTTTGTTCAAAAAATGTGTTGTGCAAAAGTTGACCCGCTGGTGGCGCTATAACAGGCCAATGTAAGAAGGGTGGTATCTGTTCCTTGACCTATTGGGAATGTGCTTGCAAGATTTCACGCACATTGCAGGCTGTGTTCATGATTTGAGGTGTTTTTGGCTTTGGCCACTTTATCGCTGCTTGCAGCTATATTCATTATTATTATTATTTTTTGTGTGTGTGTGCACTTCATAGGCATATTAGATAAAGGTCCTTAGATTGTGTGTAGAATGTTTCATGCAAATTGCAAAAAAAAATCCTAACGGGTTTAAGCGTTTCACAAACTGCTCAAAATGATATAGCGCCCCCCTTTGGCCAATTGGGGTAAGATTGGTTTTAGTGATATTTGGACTAACACTCTACATCTTTGCCAAATGCCATGAACATGTTACTTTGCATGTATGATTTAGAGGCAGAAGAATAATTTGCATAAAACTGCAATATTCATTGAATTTATTTAAAAAAGCATGTTTCAATTTTAAAGAAATCCGATCTGACAGATCTTTAGATATCGGTCCAAAGTTCACGTAAAAAAAGTTTTGTGCACGTGGAGCGAAAATTCCAGAATAAAAGCGGGTTTAAGCGTTTTACAAACTGCTCAAAATGGCGGAAAATTGAAGGGCGGAGCTTACTTAACAACGACACAGATGTCTTCCGCTCGAGTCAAAGCACGCGTGTAACAAGTTGCATGTCTTCAAACGAAACGAGTCATGACTTATGCCCGTTTGAAGTTTGAATTTTCAAACGCTTCGTATAGCGCCCCCCTTTGGCCGATTGGAATAAAATTGGTTTCAGTGATACTTTGACTAACCCTCCACATCTTTGCCAAATGCCATGAACGTGTAACTTTGCATGTATGATTTAGAGGCCGAAGAATAATTTGCATAAAACCGCAATATTGATTGAATTATTAAAAAATTATATTTCACTTCAAAAGAAATCCGCCGAGACTAGTTTGACCGTATTGGTCCAAAGTTCATGTGAAAAAAGTTTCGTGCGTGTTATGCAAAAATCCCAGGAGGAGATAGATTTTTACTGTTTTTCATATAATTCCAAATTGTGGGAGACCTAAAGGTCAGAGGTCAAAAGTTAGAGGGTAAAAGTTGTTCGGCATGAGGAGACGCATAAGTGTATACAGGTTTCATGGCTGTACGTATAACACAGCATGAGCTATACCTGTTCAAAGATCGCACTTTCGAAGGCTTCCTACAGCGCCACCATTTGGCCGATTGCTGTAAAAAATAATAGCACACTTCGCCACTGTAAGCTGAACACATTGATGTTTTTATTTTCATTTTCTCACTAAGTATGTAGGAGTAGAAAGGAACCGAAGTTTTGAGGAGAACTTGATATGACGGTTAGATATTGTCACTAGAAAAATATTGTTCCTTCGAAACAATTGTGGGCTCGCTTCAAGCCGGAAAACAATGGCTATAAAAGCACAAAATGTCAAGATCGCAGGCAGTGCTCTCTTTGACGTTACTGACGTCAAAGATTGGTCCATTTTGTTCCAAAAATGTGTTGTGCAAAAGTTGACCCGCTGGTGGCGCTATAACAGGCCAATGTGAGAAGGTTGGTATCTGTTCCTTGACCTATTGGGAATGTGCTTGCAAGATTTCACGCACATCCCAGGCTGTGTTCATGATTTGAGGTGTTTTTGGCTTTGGACACTTTATCGCTGCTTGCAGCTATATTTATTATTATTATTTTATAATTTTTTTGTGTGCACTTCATAGGCATGTTAGATAAAGGTCCTTAGATTGCGTGTAGAATGTTTCATGCAAATTGCAAAAAAAATCCTAGAATAAAAACGGGTTTAAGCGTTTTACAAACTGCTCAAAATTATATAGCGTCCCCCTTTGGCCATTTGGGGTAAGATTGGTTTCAGTGATATTTGAACTAACCCTCTACACTATTTTGTCATGAAAATGTGACTTTGCTTGTATGTTTTAGAGGCAGAAGAATAATTTGCATAAAAATGCAATATTGTTTGAATTATTTAAAAAAGCATGTTTCAATGTTAAAGAAATCCGATCTGACAGATCTTTAGATATCGGTCCAAAGTTCACGTAAAAAAATGTTTTGTGCACGTGACGCGAAAATTCCAGAATAAAAGCGGGTTTACGCGTTTTACAAACTGCTCAAAGTGGCGGAAAATCGAAGGGCGGAGCTTACTTAACAACGACACAGATGTCTTCCGCTTGAGTCAAAGCACGCGTGTAACAAGTTGCATGTCTTCAAACGAAACGAGTCATGACTTATGCCCGTTTGAAGTTTGAATTTTCAAACGCTTCGTATAGCGCCCCCCTTTGGCCGATTGGAATAAAATTGGTTTCAGTGATACTTTGACTAACCCTCCACATCTTTGCCAAATGCCATGAACGTGTAACTTTGCATGCATGATTTAGAGGCAGAAGAATAATTTGCATAAAACCGCAATATTTATTGAATTATTAAAAAATCATTATTTAACGTACAAACTTCTCACCACATAGCCTGTGTAGATATAGGTTCAAAGTTCATGTGAAAAAAGTTTTGTGCACTTGACGCGAAAATCCCAGGAGGAGATAGATTTTTACTGTTTTTCATATAATTCCGAATTGTGGGAGACCTAAAGGTCAGAGGTCAAAAGTTAGAGGGTAAAAGTTGTTCGGCATGAGGAGACGCATACGTGTATACAGGTTTCATGGCTGTATGTATAACACAGCATGAGCTATACCTGTTCAAAGTTCGCACTTTCGAAGGCTTCCTACAGCGCCACCATTTGGCCGATTGCTGTAAAAAGTAATAGCACACGTCGCCACTGTAAGCTGAACACATTGATGTTTTTATTTTCATTTTCTCACTAAGTATGTAGGAGTAGAAAGGAACCGAAAATCCCGTCTACTTATAAATAAATAAATAATGACAATATCTAAAGTGTGCTCGCCAGGTACTGGCGAGCCCACAATAATGACAATATCTAAAGTGTGCTCGCCTTATAGGCGAGCCCACAATAATGACAATATCTAAAGTGTGCTCGCCTTATAGGCGAGCCCACTCTCTTTGACGTTACTGACGTCAACGATTGGTCCATTTTGTTCCAAAAATGTGTTGTGCAAAAGTTGACCCGCTGGTGGCGCTATAACAGGCCAATGTAAGAAGGGTGGTCTCTGTTCCTTGACCTATTGGGAATGTGCTTGCAAGATTTCACGCACATTGCAGGCTGTGTTCATGATTTGAGGTGTTTTTGGCTTTGGCCACTTTATCGCTGCTTGCAGCTATATTCATTATTATAATTTTTTTGTGTGTGTGCACTTCATAGGCATATTAGATAAAGGTCCTTAGATTGTGTGTAGAATGTTTCATGCAAATTGCAAAAAAAAAATCCTAACGGGTTTAAGCGTTTCACAAACTGCTCAAAATGATATAGCGCCCCCCTTTGTTCAATTGGGGTAAGATTGGTTTTAGTGATATTTGGACTAACACTCTACATCTTTGCCAAATGCCATGAACATGTTACTTTGCATGTATGTTTTAGAGGCAGAAGAATAATTTGCATAAAAATGCAATATTGTTTGAATTATTTAAAAAAGCATGTTTCAATGTTAAAGAAATCCGATCTGACAGATCTTTAGATATCGGTCCAAAGTTCACGTAAAAAAAGTGTTGTGCACGTGATGCGAAAATTCCAGAATAAAATCAGGTTTACGCGTTTTACAAACTGCTCAAAATGGCGGATAATTGAAGGGCGGAGCTTACTTAACAACGACACAGATGTCTTCCGCTTGAGTCAAAGCACGCGTGTAACAAGTTGCATGTCTTCAAACGAAACGAGTCATGACTTATGCCCGTTTAAAGTTTGAATTTTCAGACGCTTCGTATAGCGCCCCCCTTTGGCCGATTGGAATAAAATTGGTTTCAGTGATACTTTGACTAACCCTCTACATCTTTGCCAAATGCCATGAACGTGTAACTTTGCATGTATGATTTAGAGGCAGAAGAATAATTTGCATAAAACCGCAATATTAATTGAATTATTAAAAAATTATGTTTCACTTTAAAAAAAATCTGGTTGATCAATCTGACCGTATTGGTCCAAAGTTCATGTGAAAAAAGTTTCGTGCGCGTAACGAAAAAAACCCAGGAGGAGATAGATTTTTACTGTTTTTCATATTATTCCGAATTGTGGGAGACCTAAAGGTCAGAGGTCAAAAGTTAGAGGGTAAAAGTTGTTCGGCATGAGGAGACGCATAAGTGTATACAGGTTTCATGGCTGTATGTATAACACAGCATGAGCTATACCTGTTCAAAGATCGCACTTTCGAAGGCTTCCTACAGCGCCACCATTTGGCCGATTGCTATAAAAAATAATAGCACACTTCGCCACTGTAAACTGAACACATTGATGTTTTTATTTTCATTTTCTCACTAAGTATGTAGGAGTAGAAAGGAACCGAAGTTCCCGTCTACTGATTGCCTGATAGATAAATAAATAATGACAATATCTAAAGTGTGCTCGCCTTATAGGCGAGCCCACAATGACAATATCTAAAGTGTGCTCGCCTTATAGGCGAGCCCACAACTAGAAAAATATTGTTCCTTCGAAACAATTGTGGGCTCGCTTCAAGCCAGAAAACAATGGCTATAAAAGCACAAAATGTCAAGATCGCAGGCAGTGCTCTCTTTGACGTTACTGACGTCAAATATTGGTCCATTTTGTTCCAAAAATGTGTTGTGCAAACGTTGACCCGCTGGTGGCGCTATAACAGGCCAATGTGAGAAGGTTGGTATCTGTTCCTTGACCTATTGGGAATGTGCTTGCAAGATTTCACGCACATCCCAGGCTGTGTTCATGATTTGAGGTGTTTTTGGCTTTGGCCACTTTATCGCTGCTTGCAGCTATATTTATTATTATTATTTTATATTTTTTTTGTGTGCACTTCATAGGCATGTTAGATAAAGGTCCTTAGATTGCGTGTAGAATGTTTCATGCAAATTGCAAAAAAAATCCTAGAATAAAAATGGGTTTAAGCGTTTTACAAACTGCTCAAAATTATATAGCGCCCCCCTTTGGCCATTTGGGGTAAGTGATATTTGAACTAACCCTCTACACTATTTTGTCATGAAAATGTGACTTTGCATGTATGATTTAGAGGCAGAAGAATAATTTGCATAAAACTGCAATATTCATTGAATTATTAAAAAAGTATGTTTCAATTTAAAAAAAAAAAATCCGATCTGACAGATCTTTAGATATCGGTCCAAAGTTCACGTAAAAAAGGTTTTGTGCACGTGACGCGAAAATTCCAGAATAAAAGCGGGTTTACGCGTTTTACAAACTGCTCAAAATGGCGGAAAATTGAAGGGCGGAGCTTACTTAACAACGACACAGATGTCTTCCGCTTGAGTCAAAGCACGCGTGTAACAAGTTGCATGTCTTCAAACAAAACGAGTCATGACTTATGCCCGTTTGAAGTTTGGATTTTCAAACGCTTCGTATAGCGCCCCCCTTTGGCCGATTGGAATAAAATTGGTTTCAGTGATACTTTGACTAACCCTCCACATCTTTGCCAAATGCCATGAACGTGTAACTTTGCATGTATGATTTAGAGGCCGAAGAATAATTTGCATAAAACCGCAATATTGATTAAATTATTAAAAAATTATATTTCACTTTAAAAGAAATCCGCCGAGACTAGTTTGACCGTATTGGTCCAAAGTTCATGTGAAAAAAGTTTCGTGCGCGTTATGCAAAAATCCCAGGAGGAGATAGATTTTTACTGTTTTTCATATAATTCCAAATTGTGGGAGACCTAAAGGTCAGAGGTCAAAAGTTAGAGGGTAAAAGTTGTTCGGCATGAGGAGACGCATAAGTGTATACAGGTTTCATGGCTGTACGTATAACACAGCATGAGCTATACCTGTTCAAAGATCGCACTTTCGAAGGCTTCCTACAGTGCCACCATTTGGCCGATTGCTGTAAAAAATAATAGCACACTTCGCCACTGTAAGCTGAACACATTGATGTTTTTATTTTCATTTTCTCACTAAGTATGTAGGAGTAGAAAGGAACCGAAGTTTTGAGGAGAACTTGATATGACGGTTAGATATTGTCACTAGAAAAATATTGTTCCTTCGAAACAATTGTGGGCTCGCTTCAAGCCAGAAAACAATGGCTATAAAAGTACAAAATGTCAAGATCGCAGGCAGTGCTCTCTTTGACGTTACTGACGTCAAAGATTGGTCCATTTTGTTCCAAAAATGTGTTGTGCCAAAAGTTGACCCGCTGGTGGCGCTATTATAACAGGCCAATGTAAGAAGGGTGGTATCTGTTCCTTGACCTATTGGGAATGTGCTTGCAAGATTTCACGGACATTGCAGGCTGTGTTCATGATTTGAGGTGTTTTTGGCTTTGGCCACTTTATCGCTGCTTGCAGCTATATTTGTTATTATTTTTCTTTTTGTGTGTGTGTGCACTTCATAGGCATATTAGATAAAGGTCCTTAGATTGTGTGTAGAATGTTTCATGCAAATTGCTAAAAAAATCCTAACGGGTTTAAGCGTTTCACAAACTGCTCAAAATGATATAGCGCCCCCCTTTGGCCAATTGGAGTGAGATTGGATTTCGTGATATTTGGACTAACACTCTACATCTTTGCCAAATGCCATGAACATGTTACTTTGCATGTATGATTTAGAGGCAGAAGAATAATTTGCATAAAACTGCAATATTCATTGAATTATTAAAAAAGCATGTTTCAATTTAAAAAAAAAATCCGATCTGACAGATCTTTAGATATTGGTCCAAAGTTCACGTAAAAAAAGTTTTGTGCACGTGGAGCGAAAATTCCAGAATAAAAGCGGGTTTACGCGTTTTACAAACTGCTCAAAATGGCGGAAAATCGAAGGGCGGCGCTTACTTAACAAAGACACAGATGTCTTCCGCTCGAGTCAAAGCACGCGTGTAAGCAAGTTGCATGTCTTAAAACGAAACGAGTCATGACTTATGCCCGTTTGAAGTTTGAATTTTCAAACGCTTCGTATAGCGCCCCCCTTTGGCCGATTGGACTAAAATTGGTTTCAGTAATACTTTGACTAACCCTCTACATCTTTGCCAAATGCCATGAACGTGTAACTTTGCATGTATGATTTAGAGGCCGAAGAATAATTTGCATAAAACCGCAATATTGATTGAATTATTAAAAAATTATATTTCACTTTAAAAGAAATCTGGTTGATCAATCTGACCGTATTGGTCCAAAGTTCATGTGAAAAAAGTTTCGTGCACGTAACGAAAAAAACCCAGGAGGAGATAGATTTTTACTGTTTTTCATATAATTCCAAATTGTGGGAGATCTAAAGGTCAAAGGTCAAAAGTCAGAGCGTAAAAGTTGTTCGGCATGAGGAGACGCATACGTGTATACAGGTTTCATGGCTTTACCTCAAACACAGCATGAGCTATACCTGTTCAAAGTTCGCACTTTCGAAGGCTTCCTACAGCGCCACCATTTGGCCGATTGCTGTAAAAAGTAATAGCACACGTCGCCACAGTAAGCTGAACACATTGATGTTTTTATTTTCATTTTCTCACTAAGTATGTAGGAGTAGAAAGGAACCGAAGTTTTTTGATACTTGCACTGACTGCCTGCCTAGTATAGAAATAATGACAATATCTAAAGTGTGCTCGCCTTATAGGCGAGCCCACAATGACAATATCTAAAGTGTGCTCGCCAGGTACTGGCGAGCCCACAATGACAATATCTAAAGTGTGCTCGCCAGGTACTGGCGAGCCCACAATAATGACAATATCTAAAGTGTGCTCGCCAGGTACTGGCGAGCCCACAATAATGACAATAACTAAAGTGTGCTCGCCTATAGGCGAGCCCACAATGACAACATCTAAGGTGTGCTCGCCTTATAGGCGAGCCCACAATAATGACAATATCTAAAGTGTGCTCGCCTTATAGGCGAGCCCACAATAATAAAAATGTCACGTGATGGCTTCGCCGGTTTGGCCGGTTTTGACGCGGCGGCCGAGACTCACTGAAGTTGAGTCTGATTTGTATTGCATGTTGTATGGCGGTGTCTTGCAACGCAAATAACAGTTTTCTATCATTAATTTTACTCGAAATGCACTCCTATATGGGTCAATCGCGCCTCCTAGCGCATGATACAGAGCTACACATATGCTCCCAGGAAGACTATTTGTCGGGAGGGTATGTCCATCAAAACGCTCCACCCAAACCTAGGGTAGGCCTATATCAGAGCGAGATGGGCATGTGTTCCTTCTTCTTCCGTTTACACAACTTCTTGCTCCAAACTCTACTTTTCTCGCGTATTCCTTCCTGTTTCTGCAAGTTCAGTTCATCTTTAGCCTGAAGCGGCGAACAGGATCTTTTCAACCATCGGTCTGTTCTAAGCAGAAAACTCTTTGTTTGTCTTCGTTGTCGTTTTTCTTCTCAAGCTGGTAGGCCACGGTTAGCCTAGCTACCCAGTTAGCCTAGCTTTCCACCGGTCTTTGTTTTGCTGACGTTGTGTTTTCCAACAAGGGAGGTATGTTTTTCTCCGGCGGCCACCGTCTTGCTTTCCCTTCCACAACGCTGTGGGAACCCACCCTGTGGTAGCTATATCGCAGAGAGCGACAGGCAGCCTTTGTCTCGGCTGCCTGTCCTTGTCAAAGGTCATCCGGATCGGGAATTGAACCGGCGACGCCAGCAGGCATCATAGCCTAGTATGTGGTATGCGCCTTGACCACCAGGCCAGCGGGCGCCCCGGTCTTGCCTTAAGACTCACTACTACCCTGGAGCTTTGAACCAGGCCCTTGTCTACTCCAGGGTTGCACCTGACTCCAACGCCGGGTCCACAAGGTTTCCACGCAGGCCAGCGAGCCTGGCTATGCCAGCGGGCCTGGCTATGCCAGCCCCGCACACCACCAAGATGCGGCGCCTCCAGCCACTGCTGCCGGTCACCGAGGTTCCCGCACAGGCAAGCGGGCTTGGCAATGCTATCCCCACACCCTGCAAAATAACACCACCTCCAGCTGCAGCTACCGCGCACCAAGGCAAACAAGCGGGACTAGTCTTATCTCGCGTTAAATCACGACTGCGCACGGGGAACGAGCCTTGCAACGCCAGCCTCGTTTCGCGCCATGGGAAGAAGAGGTGGAAGAGGACCTGGCCTCCTGATGAGACCGCAATGACGTCGTGGACACTCCACGGTACACACAAGTGTCTCCACCGGGTATGGAAGTTAGACCACTCCTGCAGCTTCCCCAGCTCCCCCTTTCCGCCGCTCCCTCCGCCCTCAATGTTATATATAAATTACCGCTGTGTGGTTTTTTGTATGCATAATTGATGGTACTCTCATGGTTTCCAAGTCAGCCTTCAGATCATACAATCCCGCTCGCCAGCATTGTATTTACTGACGGAGCAGTTTTCAGCCAATGTATGTACACTAACTAGTCCCCCCAGGAATCCGCGATTCCGCGATCACAGAATTTATCGTGGAATTCACGACCACCCGCAGATTTCTCAGCCATTCGTGGACTTTTCTGACGTCCGTGGAATAACAGTTGCAAGTGGCAGCAGAGTGGCGGGAGTAGTTATTACTAGTATTATAAAACGATTTGTACATGGTCTGGCCAAGTGGCCACCTCATACAGAGCCTGAGGGAATAGCTTAGCTTCCCTCCTGCTAGCACTGACGCTGGATGGTCCCACATTCCTGACAAACTGTGTCCTGAACTATAGTTCCTCCTGAACTATAGTTCCTCTCTATGCCTCTATGGTCCTGGCAATAACAATGCTAATGCAGACGAGAATAAATAAATATTACACCCATACTAGGTAGTAGGTAGGCTATCCTCTAAAATGTGGTTACTATGGGCATGGTTTGGATGACAATATAGTCTTTGCAACAGAAAGTAATTATTAAAAACAATAACAATTAAAAAATATATAGATTTTATATTAGATTTTTTTTCTCAAAAATATATTTGATTATTCTAACCACTAATCCTGACTACCAATTGAAGCCGAGGCCGAATTGGGCCGAATCGCACGAAAGAGCCCTGACAGCACATGGTTGGTTCTACAGACTCCAAATTTCGCACGCAGATAGCTCAGACCTTTGCCTACATTCTTAGCTAGGCCTCTTCTTCTTCTTTCGTCTATCATCGTCCTTGATGATTGGTTGACAACATTGTATTTCACAAGATTTTTTGTTACTGAGGGGAGGCCATGGGGCTGGCTGTCGTCTTCCCCCCCTTGCTGACGTCAGCTTAGGCAGGGTTTGAACCACTCACTCGACCCGACCCATACACAGTTTTTCGGATCCGGCACGAAAGGTTCGGAATCTCCGTATGCGGAGCTGTTCCGGAGCAAGCGCTGACTCATTGTGACATCACTTCATAAAAGGCTCTGACATCACGTACGCTACATGAGTCAACAAAAAATCTATCTGAGTGTGTATGTAATGTATGTATGTATGTATGTAATCCGCGTATCTCGGGAACCGTTCGTCCCACCGGCTTCAAATTTGGCGCGCACGTTCCCCGCCGCAGCAGATGCAGTGCAGTGCCCGGCCTCGACCCGACCTGATACGCGATTTTCCGGAACCCTGTGCGAAAGGTTCGGATTCTCCGTATGCAGAGCTGATGTCTGAAATCAGGGTTTTCCGTAACCGGCACTGTGTCTGCAGAGATCTCCATATATGGGCATAAATGGACACAGGCAAACAGATGGTCAAAACGGGTCCTATGACACAGGTATAATGTGGTTTGCATTACACAGACTTCGGCATGCGCGTTCCCCGCCGTAGCAGGGAGTGTAGTGCCCGGCCTCGACCCGACCCGATACGCGGTTTTACTGAACCGGCGCGAAAGGTTCGGAATCTCCGTATGCGGAGCTAATGTCCGACATCATTGTTTTGCACTGTGTCTGCAGAGATCTCCATATGGGCATAAAATGGACGCGACCTGATACGCGATTTTCCGGAACCCTGCGCAAAAGGTTCGGATTCTCTGTATGCAGAGCTGATGTCTGAAATCAGGGTTTTCCGTAAGCAGCAATGTGTCTGCAGAGATCTCCATATATGGGCATAAATGGACACAGGCAAACCGATGGTCAAACGGATCCTATGACAACAGGTATAATGGGGTTTGGTGGGGCAGTTGACAGGTTACCATGGTTACGTATTGAATGTTGAAATCCATATATAGAGATACCCGACACATCTCATTAAGTCTGACCTCACAAGCGAACTCCTTTAGGATCATGAACCTAAAGGGACACAGACAGATGTAGAGATGACCATATATGGGCATAAAATGGACTCACACAGACAGAGATATCTCCATATATGGGCATAAATTCACACAGATGGTCAAAACGGGTCCTATGACAACAGGTATAATGGTGTTTGCATTAAAGGTGGGGCATTCATTCCCTATTTACATCCTTTCCGAGCATGCCAGGTTCCGACCTAGACGCTCGGCCGCCCAAAGGGCGGCCGAGCTTCTAGTTACAATTAATTGTAGCTATTTCATGAAGGGTTTTACTTGATTATTAGAACTATCTAATTTTTAGCTTGATAACTGGTCATTTTAGGTTGTTTTTTAATGTCCGCAAAATCAAGAATTGTTCTCCACAGAACTCCGCAGAATCAGAATTGTTCTCCGCGGAATCAAGACTTTTTCTCCGCGGATTCCTGGGGAAGGATTACTTATATAATGAATCACTTCACAAAATTTCGTCACGTAATAACTGCCTCACAATTTACACCACCCCTGCAATATATACATCAAAACGTGCGGCTTGTTCGGGAATGGGGTGCTATAACTTTTCTTTCCGATCCGCGTTACCATGGCGACATAATTCATAAAAAACAACACACCCAAAAAGCCACACTTTAACGCCACATAACTCTGGCATACTTTTGCATAGCAACGTGATTTAAACTTTAAAACGCTCACACTACTTTGGACTTTAGGGATGAACTGTAATTGCTGAAGCCATGCCCCTCTGTCTTCCTATTGGCTGAGCTTTAAACAGCTATAACTCCAGTTTGCAGCATGGTACTGTCTCGAAACTTGGTGTGTGTACTAGGGCTGTCCTCGACACGGGATTTTTGAAGTCGATTCGAGTCGTGGGGTTCATTCCGACGCGTCGACGAATCGTTTTATAGTCTACTTTGTGTAAAAAAAAAAGAAAAAGAAAAAAAAAAGTGTTGCTTTAAACGTCCACATCAACATAACACAATAATACATTAAGATGATTGAATACACTACGTGTTTTCGGTGATATCGGTGCGCGAGCACAAATGTTATCTGCATAGCAGTGTACAACCATAGAGTTATAACACACCGTTAAAACAAATAAAACATCTCCGCTGTTTCAACTCTGCCCCGTCTCTCGGCAGCGTGCAGTAGAGATGAGACATTCGCGAACGATTCCGCTCTCTTGAACGGCTCTTTTAAATGAACGATGGGATCCAGTCCGCAGTCGCGGGACACAGAGCACTGACAGAGTAATGAGTCAGTGTCGAGAACGGATTCATTTCAGAAACTGATCATAAAAAGGTGGAGGCACTGCTCCCGCTTGAGCCAGCAGTGTGGACATGTCATGGACGCAAACACAGCGAAACACAATCATTCATCATGGATTACAACACTGGAACAATTCAGAAGCACTTTAATTAGAAAATGTAACTTGTAGCCTACACTTGTGTATGTTAATTTGACTTTAGAAGATTGTTTACTACTTCGTGGACGTGCGTTTGTGCTGTGGCAGGTTATTTAATATGGGATTTTGACAGCGTGCTTCCTCCTCTCCTCCTCTTAACGGAACACTCCCGGCTCCGAATGTTTTAACGAAGCGGCGGTCTGAACCGTTCTGGCCGTTCCGTCTCACTTTCAACCCGACGCTGGTGCAAGACAATAAATAACTGTTCGCCAATTGCTACTTCTCATAGGAAGTAGACCTACATGACACCACACCAGTCCAGCAGTGCACCGCAGTACTGGCAGTAGTAGGCTAACTGGTGATATAAAAAAATATATATTTTCGCTTCGACTCAAACAATTGGCGTCGATTCCCGGGGCTTAAAACGACGCGTCGATTCGTCGACTTTTTAGAGGACAGGCCTAGTGTGTACTTAGATGGCCAATAGGAATGATCTGTAATTGCATAAACCCCGCCCCCTCTGTCTTCCTATTGGCTGGGCTTTGAACAACCATAACTCCTGTTCCCAACATGGTACCATCTCAAACTCGGTGGGTAGTCCCACAGATCCAACGGCTAACCGCTAATGCTAATGCTAACACTTGTTATGCCAATCCCAAACTAGTTCGGGATATATACTACGATCATGTTATATTTCTTTTTTTTTTCATGTTATATATATTATTAATTGTTACTGTACTGTCGGCGGAGTCTGTAGGTGACGCCCGACCCGCGGATCACTTTCCATTGGGTGATCACATGCACGCGCAGCAAAAATCCTCCACAGGGTCCCATTTATTGTGCTGCAAAAATGTCCATTTATCTCAAAATAATGTCCTGATCACCCTTAACTGCATTTCTTCATGGCTAAAATAGCACTACAATGTTAGCTTACTGCTAGCAATGGCCTATGCTGTGTGTTACATCACAACATCCGGGGTATCGTTGAAACGTGTGACAAAATGTGCACTCGTGCACGCAGTTGCTTCAAAATAAAAGTGGAACCTTAAAGGGATATTCCACTTTCAAAAAAACTTTTGGTCATTGTATGGTCTAATCAGGCTTGTATGAACACCCTGAACAGTTTTTAATTTGCTTCATTCAGTATTTAGATATTTGATGTAAATGTTACCAGCTCCAACACGCCCAGGCCCTCTCCACACACACACCCATTGTAACTTCAAACTCCATTTTAACCATGATAGATTCATTAAAAACACACATTATTTTTTCTGGTGACTCATTTTACCTTCCTAATACGTGAGCAGACAGTGTTTTTCAATAACCTTTTTCTTTTATTTTTAATAATTCTTTGGGAAAATGGAAAACATTAAATACAATAATATTTTATTGAAAATAAATGAAAAAAGTTATTGAAAAAATGAATGAAGCAAATTAAAAACTGTTCAGGGTGTTCATACAAGCCTGATTAGACCATACAATGACCAAAAGTTTTTTGAAAGTGTAATATCCCTTTAAGACCTCTGCATTGTACCGCTGACTCTGGCGCCATCGTGTGGCTCCTAACGTGTAATGCTAATGCTAACAAAATGCTAATGCTGATGTTAAAAAAGTTAATGCTAATGCTATAATTAACGTGTAAATGCTAATGCTAACGATAAAATGCTAATGTTGATGTTAAAACATGTTAATGCTAATGCTATAATTCTAATGTTAAAAATGTTAATGATAACAATGCTAATGCTACACATTGCACACATTTAACGAGCTGCAGGCACACTTACAATTTCGTAGGAATTGGAAGTTTTACTCTTCCCCCCTCTGCCTCCCAGGCGGAAGAGTGCATTGCCGCATGTCTGGTTGACATCTCACAGTGGATTACAGTCCACCACCTCAAGCTGAACCCAGCCAAGACGGAGCTTCTCTTTTTTTTCCCAGCTACATCCTTTCCCATGCAGGATCTCACTATTATTACTATTATCTCACTACTATTCTCACTGGTGACTTCAGTTCCAACTGCTAAGAGCCTTGGTGTGGGTCCCCCCCCCCCCCCCCCCCCCCCCGGCAGCCCCCAACCCCTTATGTCCCCTCCTTGTGAACCTACCTCACATAAAGGGATAATGTGAAGTTGAATTGCACCTACTGTACATAAATGCATACTGTGAAGTTGAATATATTAATCTGTTGCACATAGAACACACTGTGAAGATGTTTACAAAAGTTAAGTACGGTCCTACAGTAGCAACTACTGGATAAATATGCTGTTGGCGTATAGAATATGCCAAACCTTTTGCACATGTATCTGAGGATGCTCTTTTATTTTCCTGTTGCTCTTTTGCCTTTTGCACTCCTTTATTCTTTCATCTTTTTTACGTCTTATTATTATTTACACCTTTTTAGATTATTATTATTATTTTTAGATGTTTGCTGTTATTATATTGTTTTTTGATATACGACTGCATTGTCTGAAGGACAATGCAGTACTAGGGCTGTCCTCGACACGGGATTTTTGAAGTCGATTCGAGTCGTGGGGTTCATTCCGACGCGTCGACGAATCGTTTTATAGTCTACTTTGTGTAAAAAAAAAAGAAAAAGAAAAAAAAAAGTGTTGCTTTAAAGCCATACTGTGTAAGATGCCCAACTAGTGGTCATTAGCCCTATAGCAAACCGCGGTCGCGTCCGCGTCTTTAGGACGTTTTTCGTACCTTCAGACCCCCGCGTCTGCCTCCACCTCGCTGAGATCTATCTTTTAAGGGGTCCCTTGTTCCTGTGCGTTCAGTAATTCCAGAGATACGGACTCCTTCACCCTGCCTGGTAGGCGAAATTACCTAGAGAAGGGATGGTACAAACGGGCGACAACAAATATGGCTGCCATAGCGACCCCACTTCAAGATGCGCTGTGATTGGCCGGCAGTTGTATAACCCTCGCTGTGATTGGCCGGTAGTGTGATGACGCAATTTTGGCACGAGATCCGGTCCACGGCAAGGATCTCAGTTTACATACAGAGAAGGCTTTACAGGCTGAAATTCACGGCGCGGATCTTCTAAAACTTTTGTGATTTAATAGTTAGGAGAATTTTAAGATTTGTTTTATAAAAAAAGTTACATAGTACAACTTTAAACGTCCACATCAACATAACACAATAATACATTAAGATGATTGAATACACTGTGTTTTCGGTGATATCGGTGCGCGAGCACAAATGTTATCTGCATAGCAGTGTACAACCATAGAGTTATAACACACCGTTAAAACAAATAAAACATCTCCGCTGTTTCAACTCTGCCCCGTCTCTCGGCAGCGTGCAGTAGAGATGAGACATTCGCGAACGATTCCGCTCTCTTGAACGGCTCTTTTAAATGAACGATGGGATCCAGTCCGCAGTCGCGGGACACAGAGCACTGACAGAGTAATGAGTCAGTGTCGAGAACGGATTCATTTCAGAAACTGATCATAAAAAGGTGGAGGCACAGCTCCCGCTTGAGCCAGCAGTGTGGACATGTCATGGACGCAAACACAGCGAAACACAATCATTCATCATGGATTACAACACTGGAACAATTCAGAAGCACTTTAATTAGAAAATGTAACTTGTAGCCTACACTTGTGTATGTTAATTTGACTTTAGAAGATTGTTTACTACTTACTTCGTGGACGTGCGTTTGTGCTGTGGCAGGTTATTTAATATGGGATTTTGACAGCGTGCTTCCTCCTCTCCTCCTCTTAACGGAACACTCCCGGCTCCGAATGTTTTAACGAAGCGGCGGTCTGAACCGTTCTGGCCGTTCCGTCTCACTTTCAACCCGACGCTGGTGCAAGACAATAAATAACTGTTCGCCAATTGCTACTTCTCATAGGAAGTAGACCTACATGACACCACACCAGTCCAGCAGTGCACCGCAGTACTGGCAGTAGTAGGCTAACTGGTGATATAAAAATATATATATTTTCGCTTCGACTCAAACAATTGGCGTCGATTCCCGGGGCTTAAAACGACGCGTCGATTCGTCGACTTTTAGAGGACAGGCCTAGTGTGTACTTAGATGGCCAATAGGAATGATCTGTAATTGCATAAACCCCGCCCCCTCTGTCTTCCTATTGGCTGGGCTTTGAACAACCATAACTCCTGTTCCCAACATGGTACCATCTCAAACTCGGTGGGTAGTCCCACAGATCCAACGGCTAACCGCTAATGCTAATGCTAACACTTGTTATGCCAATCCCAAACTAGTTCGGGATATATACTACGATCATGTTATATTTCTTTTTTTTTTCATGTTATATATATTATTAATTGTTACTGTACTGTCGGCGGAGTCTGTAGGTGACGCCCGACCCGCGGATCACTTTCCATTGGGTGATCACATGCACGCGCAGCAAAAATCCTCCACAGGGTCCCATTTATTGTGCTGCAAAAATGTCCATTTATCTCAAAATAATGTCCTGATCACCCTTAACTGCATTTCTTCATGGCTAAAATAGCACTACAATGTTAGCTTACTGCTAGCAATGGCCTATGCTGTGTGTTACATCACAACATCCGGGGTATCGTTGAAACGTGTGACAAAATGTGCACTCGTGCACGCAGTTGCTTCAAAATAAAAGTGGAACCTTAAAGGGATATTCCACTTTCAAAAAAACTTTTGGTCATTGTATGGTCTAATCAGGCTTGTATGAACACCCTGAACAGTTTTTAATTTGCTTCATTCAGTATTTAGATATTTGATGTAAATGTTACCAGCTCCAACACGCCCAGGCCCTCTCCACACACACACCCATTGTAACTTCAAACTCCATTTTAACCATGATAGATTCATTAAAAACACACATTATTTTTTCTGGTGACTCATTTTACCTTCCTAATACGTGAGCAGACAGTGTTTTTCAATAACCTTTTTCTTTTATTTTTAATAATTCTTTGGGAAAATGGAAAACATTAAATACAATAATATTTTATTGAAAATAAATGAAAAAAGTTATTGAAAAAATGAATGAAGCAAATTAAAAACTGTTCAGGGTGTTCATACAAGCCTGATTAGACCATACAATGACCAAAAGTTTTTTGAAAGTGTAATATCCCTTTAAGACCTCTGCATTGTACCGCTGGCTCTGGCGCCATCGTGTGGCTCCTAACGTGTAATGCTAATGCTAACAAAATGCTAATGCTGATGTTAAAAAAGTTAATGCTAATGCTATAATTAACGTGTAAATGCTAATGCTAACGATAAAATGCTAATGTTGATGTTAAAACATGTTAATGCTAATGCTATAATTCTAATGTTAAAAATGTTAATGATAAAAATGCTAATGCTACACATTGCACACATTTAACGAGCTGCAGGCACACTTACAATTTCGTAGGAATTGGAAGTTTTACTCTTCCCCCCTCTGCCTCCCAGGCGGAAGAGTGCATTGCCGCATGTCTGGTTGACATCTCACAGTGGATTACAGTCCACCACCTCAAGCTGAACCCAGCCAAGACGGAGCTTCTCTTTTTTTCCCAGCTACATCCTTTCCCATGCAGGATCTCACTATTATTACTATTATCTCACTACTATTCTCACTGGTGACTTCAGTTCCAACTGCTAAGAGCCTTGGTGTGGGTCCCCCCCCCCCCCCCCGGCAGCCCCCAACCCCTTATGTCCCCTCCTTGTGAACCTACCTCACATAAAGGGATAATGTGAAGTTGAATTGCACCTACTGTACATAAATGCATACTGTGAAGTTGAATATATTAATCTGTTGCACATAGAACACACTGTGAAGATGTTTACAAAAGTTAAGTACGGTCCTACAGTAGCAACTACTGGATAAATATGCTGTTGGCGTATAGAATATGCCAAACCTTTTGCACATGTATCTGAGGATGCTCTTTTATTTTCCTGTTGCTCTTTTGCCTTTTGCACTCCTTTATTCTTTCATCTTTTTTACGTCTTATTATTATTTACACCTTTTTAGATTATTATTATTATTTTTAGATGTTTGCTGTTATTATATTGTTTTTTGATATACGACTGCATTGTCTGAAGGATGCCAAACAAAAACAAATGTTACTCTTATGTACCTGTACAAAAGATGTAACATTAAAGTACAACCTTGACCCTTGAGACGCACGCCCAGCTGTGGATTGAGGGTTTCCATGTACACTAGACTATGGACTGTTATTATAATGTTAATGTGATTGAGGCTGTGCATCTCTCTCTCTCTCTCTCTCTCTCTCTCTCTCTCTCTCTCTCTCTCTCTCTCTCTCTCTTTTAAGATTCAGGGTCAGCTGAGCTACATTGTTTAGTTTAGTTTAGTTTAATATTATCTTTATGCCATTATGGACCAATTGCGGTGGGTAATTTGGCTGCTGTCTGAGGACAAGTGACCGAGCAGAGCCAACCCACGTCAGTCTGACAATCACAAAGAACGCTGCTGTCCTCAGCTCCACTGCACACACACACACACGCACGCACGCACGCACGCATGCACACACAACACGCACACGCACACACACACACACACACACACACACACACACACACACACACACGCACGCACGCACGCACGCACGCACGCACAACACACACAAACACACAACACACACAAACACACACACACACACACACGTTATATAATGCACATATTTCCTACTAACATGCCTACTGAATACACAAGCGCACAAAAAAATAAGCCACCAGTAAGACGCCTATAAGGGTGAAAAGCGAGGGCGAGGTCGCTCAGGACGGAAATCGCACAGGACGGGTTGTTTAAGTTGGACAAAAACAGTAAGTAGCACCCCTTGCTCTGTACACCCACAGCCACTCCTGACTTTAGAACACATTAGAACTCACTTTTCAATGGAAAACAACAAATCCACTGGGAGAACACACCACCTTATTGCCAGATGTGATATGACATAATAATAATAATACAGAGGTATAGACCAGGTAGAGTTGCACTTTAGATTCACTTTTGTGTAAAAACAGAATGCATGTTACACAGAACATGGAACGGTATAGGCATGACAGTATAGCTCAAAAGTGAAAACACCTTTTTGAATCTGAATGAAAAAAAAATGTTATCCTACACATCTGTTAACTGCACTGCATGTGTTCAATGGAGATGATGTTGATGATTAAATGCACTAGAGCAGCACAATATTGACATTTTGGCCGATAACTTTGCTGTTTCATTTAATTTAAACATTTTAAAGTGATTAACAGCACATTATTATTGTGCCAATACCCGTGAAATATTGGTCAATATTGGTGAAATATTGGTGACAAGATTTTGGTAAATATTGGTGTAAAATGAACACATTATTAGCAACTTGAGTATCTGTGACTTAATGAATTCATATTTCATTGATGTTTTAGTTGCATTGGTTTCCTTTGATGAGGAAGAAGGTTCCCATGGCAACCCCCAGCATTCCCAGGGTCAGCCCCACCCCACAGAACACATCTGGACCCATGCTGGGTGGAGCTGGAAGGTCATGGTCCACATCTGGAGAGAAACACACACACACACACACACACACACACACACACACACACACACACACACACACACACACACACACACACACACACACACACACACACATGGGTCAGTGACGTGACGCCCCAAAAAATGTGTTTTTAAAAAAACTTTAAATTGCAGGCATAAAAGTTATTTACTTTTGTTCTACTCACTCTCAACCTTATGGAAATACATTTTGTTTTTAGATATTTTATTGGAATCAGACTTTATTCAGCAGTTTGTTGTACTTGTGCCTAAAATCGTCATATGGTGTGACATGAAAATAATTGTTCATAAAATGAAAATGGAGTACATCTTTCTTAAGTTACTCACTTTATCAAAGTCCTTTATCATAACTAACCAGTGATCCACTATAGTTTTTTGAAAATTAATTATATCTGTATATTTTTTTCATAATCGACACTCTGTGTGAGGCCCATGTTCATTATCTTACAACATATTTTAAATGTATTCTGTCAAAACTTTCTCTAAAATTACACAAATATTTGTGACTCTTCCTGATAATATTCTCTATGTAATCCATAAACATTTTTTTGGTTTAATCATTAATAAAGGTATGATTTTTCACTATTTGGAATGTCACACCAAATGATTTAGTGTCACACCGTATGATCATATCTTCATGTGTCAAAGCAAACTGTGTTTTAACCTACCTATTAGTGAGTACTGAACTTTACTGATTGATTAAACAATTACCCAGGATAACATGGCCTTAATATTTCTGAACAGGATATTATTGTAGGGCTTTAACATGGGATAAGAAAGAATTGTAGTAGTAGATGGATGATGAGGATGTGCGCAGGAATGCTACGCACACCTAAGTCTTCTGCCGGCCCACGGCAGAAGGATCCTAAAGAGACAATAAGGCGCATAGCCACACTTGGAGCCAAGGCAACATTTTATTAACACCAATTAGTGGAAACAGAACTCAGCATTCAGGTAAATTGCTTTTTTCCGAAGTCTCCTGAACTTGAACACAGCATTTTGTGTTGAACAAATGTAATTAGGAATCATGACATTACACCACATCTCCACTAGCTAAAGAGTGCTGGGTTGCGCAACTCCGAAAATAGCTGATCTACAAGCTCTCGCAGCACAACGTGTTGAGAGCTTGTAGATCATCTATTTTCGCTAGTTTTGTCTCGGGTCCTACCTTAACACTGTCCACTGTCCAGTCCAGTGAGTGAAAGTACAAAAGTATTAGATCAGATTAGATTATACATTTAGACTGTATTGTACATCAGCCAGTCGTATTTGGTGAGGGTAGCAAACCGGCTGCCTTGTTGCGGTTCTGCTATGCCACAGACAACCTCCTGCTCTTCGTAGAAAATGCAGTCTCGCCCCTTTGGCTCCTCTCTCCTTGCTGGGTCATTGTTTAGTTTCTCCCTGTACTTTCTCGTTCTCTCAGCACTTGTCATTTTCCAGCTGACAAAAGAAAATGGAATGTATAGTTTAAGACAAAGAGAAAATATTGTTTAGATTGAAACAATATGTTAAGGTTTCTGTGAAGGGGTTTCTGCTCTGTCTGATGAATTTGAAGTATCACTGAATGAAGCTAAATTACATTTTATGTAAAAATGTTTAAAACAAATGTTTAAATGTACAAAAGAAACATGGAACTTTGTTATTTATTGTTATATCTGTAGTTAAATACAGTATAAATCATATGTGACAATCAAGTCATATGGCATGACAAGCAGACATGTCATAGCCTGGCTCCAGCCAATAGACCCGCCCACTCTCTGAGTGAACTGCATCTCTTGGTCTGGATATGTCATATGACGAGTCTCTTGATTCGGTTCAAAGCCGTATCTTGGCGAACCGACCAATGAATTCAAAGCAAGACGGAAAAAAATCTACAGAAACAGTGGAGGGAGGGGTGGCTGCGTGGCTCACCAGAGTTCTTAATTGCTCCCTTTGAACTTCAAAAGGACTCCGAACTGCAGGCATTGATTGAGCCATACAAGTGTCGAGTAGCTCGTTAGTGATTCTCTCTAATCAGTGAAACATCAAAGACACTGACCTGTTGGGTGCATGTCATTGAGGGGAGGGGGAGAAGGGATTGTTTTGTGTGCAAAAGTCAAACACAACCCTCCCACCAGATCGCTTGTGATTGGGAATTTCAAATTTTAAATCCCCTCCCCTTTGAAATCTCAACACAATGGCTCAGGCTCAGACTCTTAAGCTCCAGCGCAGAGTCTGAAATCAGGCTAGACATGTCACACTATTATGATTAAGTGTCACACCATATTACGTTTTCTGCATTTAGGTTTACCTTGAGGCTACTATGTACACATTAGCATGCTAACAGCATGCTAGCTATAACAAAGCAACCTAGATCTACATGGAAATATGACCAAAACTTCAAATAACTTAAGCTTTTTTTAATGAAAAGGTGTCACACCAACAGACATCCAAAGTGGTGAGTTTGTCAAAGTTTCAACAAGATGGCATTTCATGAAAATGTTAAAATCATAACTCACCTCAGACACCTGTCTTGCAGTTGTGCTGGGAGTGCTGAATAGCCTTACAGAAGAAGGACCTCTCTAGCCAATAGGTGTCCAAATAATTGCCTGTTTAATTTGTCCAAACTAGTGTCACACCAAATGATTTTGGTTTGGGGGACAAAATGTTTTTGATCAGAAATGACTGAAAACATTATGCTTTGACTTTGAAAAGATATAGGCTCACAAATAGACATTTTTTTTTTAGCCTAAATTCATTTTCAAATGATTTTTAGCAATTATTTTTCTTAGTTTTATTCAGGTTCCCACTTTGAGAAACAAGGTCAGGACAGTCACACCATATGAGTGTTGCCATGTTTGGTTGAAAATTCTGAAGAAATGAGGAATGAAATGTTTTAATCTTGAGTAAGTTCACATAAAGCTTAATGTCCTGCACAATATTCAGAAGGTTTTTGACAAAAATATTTTTTATTTATACATGTTTGACACCGAGGACAGCGAAAACGTTACGTCACGTCAGCCACCCACAAAAACAGTATATATTATTATTTTTTTTTGAATTATTTGTTCTATGGTATTTGTAATTTTGCAGAGATAGAGATAAAACACCAAATGCTAAAAATTGGGGCAGTGAGACTGAGAGAATAGAGGCAAAGATTGAAGAAGTCATCCATCGTCAACCGCTTATACGGAATCGGGTCACTGGGGTAGCGGTTCCAACTGAGATTTCCAGTGTTCCCTCTCCTAGCCACTTCCTCCTTGGGCACCAGCAGGCATTTCCAGGCCAGCGTGGAGATATAGGGGGTCTTTATACCAGGACGATTGGAAACGCTGCCGGTCTCGTTTTGGATTTATTACCCAAAAAACGTCGCGTTTACACCTTGTTGTTGGTTCGTTTTTCTGTGTTTATACTACAAGTTGACAACGCATGAATTCAAGCAAAATGTGTCATGTTCCCAGCCTACATAGGCCTATACTGTGTATTTACCCTTCAACTATAAAATATAGGCCTATATTGTTTTTAATGAGACATGCTTTGTAATTAGGCTATGCTCCCAAATCCATATTATTATCATCTGTTCGCATTTTCAATGAGTCCCGCAAAAGGAGGTTTTTAGCGAGGTGAAGTGAAACACCAACAAAAGTCACCTGGAAGATGAAGGTCGGAACATTTATAGCCTATGGAGCATATTTCTGGACATTATCTACGGGGATGGGCTATATTAAAGGGGAGTTTCGGTCAAAAACGACTTTCCTACCTTTAAAATGTTGATTCAGGAAGCTTCTGGGTTGATCCTGGTTAGTTTTGACCCATAGCAGCATTTTGTTCTATTTTGGATTTTCTCCCCTGCACCCCACGGCTCCAAACGGCACCTCTTGGGTCACTCCATAATCCGGTTATTATTCTCGCTCAAAACTCACTTTTCTCGCTCGGTCTCAGTCCCTGATAATGTTTTTAGCATATACGAGCCACACCAGCCCCTGGTCGCCGCCATGTTTGTTTACAAGAAGCTCAACTCTGAACTCTCAGCCCTGCAAGAGAAACCCTGGGAAATCCCGTTTTGTATCGCGTGACTCTCGAAGCGCGTTCACGAGCTGCTGCTGTTGCTGCTGCTACAGTGGCTTGTTTTCATCCCCGCCCCCTCACTTCTCCTCAGCGTGTCAGCATCGCAGACCGTTATATTATATTTTTACAGACTTTTCTTACTTTTTCCCAAGATATTAGACAACTAATGGCGGACAATTATGAAGATTCTATCGATATGGAAGCGGGATTTGATTATGGTGATGCCCCATACCTTTTCGAGCCAGAATACACCGAAGAGGAACTATTGGAAATGGAAGAACAGGCATTATTATTATCACAACAACGGGACGATGCAGTTGGCGAAACACGGCAAAGACATTTAGCAGATCCTACTGACTGGTGTAAATGCGAAAACAAAAAATGCTGTAAAATGCAATATGACGAGGAATGCCTCTGCTGCACAGAGTTTTATTTGTGGCATCCACAAGTTCCAGAGGATGTAGAGGCAGATTCCGAGACAGATTTACCCTGTGTGACTGCACATGAAGACTTTGATGCCATGACAAACAGAGGTGTCCTTGAAACTTTTTTTTTGTCTAAGAGAATCAACTGGGAGGAGAGACCCAACCCTGAGGGACCCGACGGCCATTTATCCAACGAGTAAGTTTAGCCGACTTTTATAAAACATTGAATATAGTGGTAGCTCTAATTTCATTGGAAACGTTATGTGTGTGTGTGTGTGTGTGTGTGTGTGTATGAGTGTGTGTGTGTGTGTGTGTGTGTGTGTGTGTGTGTGTGTGTGTGTGTGTGTGTGTGTGTGTTGGCTACGTTATTTCATGTTCTAATACTAATTTTTCATTTCTTTTACAGTCAGTGCAGACTCGCAGCGTACAGACTTCTCTTGGAGTGGATGCTGAAAGGAGAACAATTAGGAGCAGGAAACAGGGTCGTTTTGCCTTGTTGTTTGGTCGGAGCTGTAAGGATTAAATATCCATCAATTAGTGGTTTATATAAAGGTTTCTTGGCGGAGGCAGGCGACCTCAGAGCGAAATACACTTGGCCAGTAAACCCAGTTTGAAAATGTTAAAAGTTTGACTCCTGGATGTGTTTCGGTAGACACTGGATGTAAAGACACTAGATGCACAGAGACGTTATTTTTTCTTTGGGGTGGTTGTGTTTATTGTTTTTTTTTGTATATAGATATTCTTCATTGTCATTGAATAATTATGTACCGGGTTAGAATGTCATTGATTGCCTATCGGTCATTTGTTTTGAATGTCAACATTCCTACCAACCAAGAACTGTGATAATGCCAAAACACTCAAGTGTAAATCTTTAGAGAGTATGTAAATGCATTATACCCCCATTTCATTTGGCTGACTACAGGGTCTTTAGAATGTGGACTTACTGTATATGTATCACGATGGCTTTGCTCTCTAATGATAGGCTATATTTCTATACAAGAATCTCCTATTGACATTTTAACATTTTCTATTGTTACTATTTTCCAAAAAAAATCGTTTTCAAATTTGACCTTTTTCAAATAAATGTGTAATAACAAGGACTATGTTATTTTCTTTCTTGTGAATTCATGTTCCTATTTCTCCAGAAAGGATAGCTCAGACATGAAATTAATTTATCCCATTCATTATCCTTTTAAATTATTAGCTTCTATGACAAGTGTACCCCTAGCATGTAACACACTACAATAACTTATTATAAAATCTGAATAACTATATTTATCAACAAATGCTCCTTTTATAAACCTCAGCTGACTACATATAGCAAGTCTAATTTTTTAAATTGCATTATGTCTAAAGCAGCAATTTTACAATAATCAATGACAATTTCAGCAAGAAAGCATGTATCTAAACATGGGAAAAATATCTATTTAGCATTCAATCCTCTGCTATTGACAAGGAGATAATTGCCTGATATTCACATATAGGTGTGAGTTGTTAGAGTTCCTGCTATCATCCTTGAGGTAAAAGAGATGTTGGGAGTGTATATGTACAGCATTTTTTAAATTACCCACTGAACGTTGCGTGAACATAGGTGTGAGTTAGTACAAATGGCTGCTACAATTCAAAGTTGTCCTCTTAGAAACAAAAACACATTTGAATAACATTTTATCTAAACATGTATTAAACTTGAGGGTTACTAGTTGTGTAGAAAATCAAACCACAGAACCGTAATAAAGGTTATCTTTTATTATTGAACTTCTCAACAATTCAACGATGGGCCACAAACATATACAAAGTTTAATCTCTCTTTCTCTGATAACTAAATCTTCTGGAGGCTTCCGCTTTAGACTCTAGTATAGACATTTCTGGCCTCTCCAGAGTGGCTATGTTTGGTCTGGGTAACGTTCTTCTTTTTTCTGTCTTCTCCGTCGTCTTCTCCTTGTTCTTCTCCCTCTTCGTCTTTTCCAAGGGCTCCACTGCTCTCAACTCCATCACACGATCGAGAAGCTCACGTCTGAAGGGCAGCTGCTGAGTAGCTTCAAACTGTGGCTTCAAAACCCATTGTTTCGAAACCTTCGAGACCTGAACCTTCACCTTCTCCTTTCCTATAATTTTTATTTGATTTGGAATGAAATAAAGTGAAAATCGGTTATGGGAACATAAAATATAAACATATTGAGATAAACAACCAGGAGGAGTGAATGTAGAGGACCATTGAATGTGGCCAGGCGGCATATAGCTAAAGATTTAGTTTTTTTAATTACCTGTCTTTGTAATGGCCTGGTCCCTGCCGACATTGTAGTTGTGGTCCATCACGGCAAGCATGGTGCGAGCCTGCATTGACTCGTAGAAGAAATGTAATCTTTTTGGGGTGTATTTTAACATCGTCGAGTGATAATTTTCCAAGCTTCCTGTAAAATACATAATATAACAATCAGTCATTGAAAAAAAAAAAAAAAAAAAATTTTTTTTTTCAAAAAATTTTTTTTATAAAAAAATTTTGAAAAATGCCTCAAATGTATTAGGCATGATCGCAATTGTGAAATTGCATGTGTAGCCCCATAACAAACAAACACATCTTTCAAAATGTCAAAAATGGCTGTTTTGTCTGACTTTGAAGGCTTGTAACTCATGAATGTCTGAACGGATTTCCAAGCGGATTTTTTTGTTTGAAAGCTGTTAAAAAGTACTACACATATGATGCATATATGGTGCATGGGCGTGCACGATCCGTGCACTAAAAATTGATCCGTGCACTAGAAATCTAGGATAGTGGCAGTCTGGTACTTGGGGGCCATCTTGAAATGGCATTCAATGAGTATATATATATATATATTTTTTAATATTTTTTTATTTATTTTTTAATTTAATAGGACAGTAGCCCGACAGGAAATGGGAAATGTGTCTGCGACCCACAAATGGGTCCCAACCACAGTGATTTGGGAAACTTCTGACATACCAGTGTGTTTGAAGTGTGACATTTGCTTGAGGTCACGTAGAATTATTGGATCCAGAACAATGCCTTGTACAACACGGAAGGATGAGGAATCATCAGTTAGCCACTTCTTCTTCCGTTGTTCTGCGTCGGTGTACGGTCTGTGCTGGCAGGTATATTCAGCACCATCCTCCTCCCACCGATGTACACCACAGATATGATGGACCAAGGACTTCCACTGCCGCACACATAGCTGTAAAACATAGTTGAATAAGTTCAGCATCTGCTTATAGATGACTACACAGCACAAACATAAATCTGAACAAATAACAATTCAAAAGTCTTACCTCTGGATCCCCACGACTCATCTCGCATGACCAAAACAGGTGGTTATTGATGGCTTTAATCCAAGCCTGTAGTGGTCTGTTAGGGGCCTTGACTCCTGCAGCCAATAACTTCTTCTTCACATCTGGGAAAGAGCAAATTATCAAAATAATTAAAACCAACAGTAGAAGATACAGTGACATAGATGAAAAGACGTTTTTAAAAATTGTATGAACAAAAAGATATGACAAACGTACTCTTTCCAACATGCCAGGCGTCGAATTCATGTTGGATCACCCCTCTGTACGTCTCACTCTGCATCAGGTTCCTGATAGACGGCGATCGGTCTGTGGCTATGAGTCCAACATGTACACCCAGATGCTCCAGTTTCTCAAGGCCCCTTTTGTAACCGATCAACTCCATAGCTACAGAGCTTGGTGACTCTGAAACCTATGCCAAAATTAAAAAATGGAATGTAATTGGGAATACATTTTGAGAACTACATGGACATAACAGTTATATTTATTAAGACATTTACATAATAGCTTGAATAATTACCTGCACCAACTCGAAGTGAACCACTTTCTTGGTGACATCATCTTGGAATGAATATGTGGTGTATTTGGCACTGTACCCTGAGAATCGGAAGAGAAAGGTTTGGAAAATCAGTGCGATGTACATAATTAGATGTGCAGTGATACAACAATACAAACATGAACATTACATGGATCTTAGGTAAAATGTTCAAGATAGCTTACCAGGACTATCCGATCTGCCATCCCCACAGAGATCAATCCTTTGACCTGCAGCTGATCTCTGTTTCAGCATCTCAACAACGTCCCTATTGTGCTCTCCATATGCTGCATGAATGACAGGGATCAAGTAATTCTTTTGAACACTATAGAACTGGGTTTTTTTTGGAAGCTGGAGGTTGAGTAGTTGGGCCCATTCAAAAATGTCAGTATAGGTGGCTCCAGTGAAAAATATAGCAGCACTGCTAAGGATGTTGTTATCTGCAGCCCGTCTAGCCATTTGAGGGCTTGTATCCCACCACGATGAGCAGCCACCAACACATTCCCATTTCACAAGAAGCCGGCTTCCTCCAACCAGATAGGGAGTTTTTTCAATGATAGGTTTACCACAGTTGGAACAGAATTTGAACAAGTCCATGATGTGTGACTCGTCCACGATCCACCTCCTTGTAGGATCCCATTCACCGGGTGCCGTTTCCTCCTCCTCCAAAGACTCAGAACTGGGTGTTCTGCTGCTTGGACTGTATGTGGAGTCCGAGTCATCCTTTGAGGATTCTGATTCTCCGTCCGAATCAGGACCAAACTCCATCTCAGAGATGGATTGATTGAGCTTAATCATCTCATCAACAGGACCAAACTCCATCTCAGTGAAGGATTGATTGAGCGTTGTTATCTCATCAACCTCTTCAACTTCTGTTGTTTTCTAATGCACACACACACACACACGAAAAAATAATAAAAAGGAATTAGATCTTGAAAAGGATATAGCATTTTTGTTTAATATAAAACAAGGCTTTTTATTGCCAAAAACATATATAAAATAATAACACCTGAGTTTAAAATACAATGAGCCCAAGCTCCTCAAAACTAATAGTTCTGTAATAAAAATAATAGGTACCTCGAAATATTGGAGAACTTTTGCCCCGGACCTGGATGCACGACGAGGTTGTTGCGGAGGTGGAAGTGGAGAGCTCAGATCCAGATAGTAGCTTGGAGGCCTCTTGCAACGAGCATCGGCACCAAGAGCACCTGAAGACTCACCACCTTTAGCTCCCTAAAAAGGATAAACGACAAAGAAAGAATACAACGACTGCAAATTAATTATAAACTAATATTTTATAATGTATTATTTAATTGACGTGGGATGAAAACTTGTCATGTCGTGAACAATCAAAAGATTATTTTTGTTATTGAGGACCACCAAAATGACAAGCTAGGTACTAGTATTCATTATTTCTCACATCATGTATAAGTTTATAATAATGTCCTCACCTCTGTTATGTCTTCAGATGCACTTTCTGGTGAGGATCTGATCGGCATGCCAATGTGTGATGTTTCACATCGTTTAGCCTTTACAGGTGTTGACACAAGGGGCCCTGCAGAACCTTCTTCCTCCTCATCAGTCTCGCTGTATTCTCCTCCCTTTGATAGCGAAAGACAAGAACAAGGGGGGCACGGGTTATGTACTAGGGCTATTTAATTGAAGAAAAATGTATAGTTTACTTTTTTTTAAGTTAGTCACATAATCCAAGATATAGCTACATATGTACGACACAAAAATTAAAAATATATGTTTTTCACACACACACAATCTGGGACATACATGATCAAATATGTGTTTTACCTGTGGTTGATCGCCCATAGATTGGGCTGCTGGGTGGGCTGTTGGGTAGGAATGCGAGGTGGATGGCACATCCTAGATAGAAATAGGAAAGAAGGGAAGCATATTTTGAGTATATATTGTATTAGAATGGAGTTTACACCTTTTTAAAAGTTAGTATCCTATTGTTTCACAATAATGGATGTTGGGTAAACAAAGGATGATAACTCAATTGTTACCACCAATATCAACCTGCATTGTGTTTCATTATTACTGTAGCCTATTCAGTAAAACGGACTTCACACATTTAGAAAAAGTAGTTTGCTATTGTTACTTACAATATAATGGATGTTTGGTAAACAAAGGATCGAAACTCAATTTTTACCACCATTATCAACCTGCATTGTGTTTCCTGATTACTGTAGCCAATTCAGTAAAACAGATTCTTACTATCAATGAAAAAATTAAAACAGCAACATTAGTCTCTCGTGGTGCCAACAAAACCAAATAAAAAAAGGTTTCAGGAATAAAAAAAATAACAAGAAAAACGTGGACGCACACGACCAAGAAAGGGGTCGCGGGACACTGATTTGGAAACACTTCTTTCTGAACGTGTACGCGGCTATGTTCGCTCGTGCATGCGCATTATCAAGCAATCGCACATGATACACAGCTGTTGAATATAATCAACGAAACAATTACAAACAACCGTGTCGTTGATTTCAGATAAAAACATGAATACAAGCTGTTTTTTCGTGTCCCACTTTAGGCTATGGGCGCAGGTTTGGTATGAAGAAAAGACAGTAAACAATAAAATCTCAGCAACCTCTGAAACTAGTGTTATTACGTTCGGAAAGTTCTTTTTTTGTAATTTGAAAAACACCTTTACCCTCATAATAAAATCGCCTTTCAAAACAAGTCAAAAACTATTATTTTAGAGCCTATATAAGAACAATGATTGGTAGAATAAGCCTGGTAGAATAACGCTGCTAAATACTATTACAATTTACACACATACTCACGGATTAGAAGAAAATGTATAATCAATAATAATAATAAATTACCTCTAATAGAGCCTTTGGAACTGCCGTTCGTTTTATCCAGGATTTAACTCTCTTTTGTTTTGGCTTTTTCTTTATCTTTCTGAGGCCTGGTCTTTTCACTGGCGTTGTATCGACTTTCTCTGGTTCTTTGGTGTAGAAATCGTCCGGGTCAAAGTGGTCGCTGCAAACTGTCCAGTTTGTCGTTGTTTCATGTGGAGTATTTAAATCAATCTTTAAAACAGTTAACCAAAGTTTCCTCAAATCTGGGTCCAATGAAGGAATGCGATGAAAGCTTTTGAAACGCAAAGTGGCCCTCGTTCTCTTGTTAGAACACCCGGGATATACGCACTCCTTCATTTTAGAAACTAAAAAAGGTTGAACAATAAAACACAAAAATGCTATTAGCCAAAGAAAACGATGTAACTATGTCGACAAAGTCTGCAGAGTGATGTGTGTATAGTCTCTTGTCTGCCTCAACAGGTAACAGGCTGGGGGGAGGAGAGCAGAAGCAGCAGCTCGTGAACGCGCTTCGAGAGTCACGCGATACAAAACGGGATTTCCCAGGGTTTCTCTTGCAGGGCTGAGAGTTCAGAGTTGAGCTTCTTGTAAACAAACATGGCGGCGACCAGGGGCTGGTGTGGCTCGTATATGCTAAAAACATTATCAGGGACTGAGGCCGAGCGAGAAAAGTGAGTTTTGAGCGAGAATAATAACCGGATTATGGAGTGACCCAAGAGGTGCCGTTTGGAGCCGTGGGGTGCAGGGGAGAAAATCCAAAATGTAACAAAATGCTGCTATGGGTCAAAACTATCCAGGATCAACCCAGAAGCTTCCTGAATCAACATTTTAAAGGTAGGAAAGTCGTTTTTGACCGAAACTCCCCTTTAAGTGAGTTCTGTCTTCTAGCTGCAACACAGAAGTATAACGCACCATGCGAGGCAACTAACGGAGTAGGCTAGCCTACAGAGGCACATATGGGTATGGTAGTCTACCATACCTTGATTACAAGGGAAAATAATAAAATGTACTTCTTAAAATAAATTCATCATGCCTGTTGCTAAGTATTGGCAACATGACTGTCTTGCATGCGTGCCTTGCACGTGCAAGACCAGACAACAGTCATGTTGCCATACCTTAGCTCTTACTGAACTGACGCACTGCACTGGGATGCGGCGCAATGGAGGATGATGTGCCGTCGCCGTTGCAAAATAAACTAACGGAATAAATTAATGAACTGACGCCATACGCCACTGGCAGTCTGTTATTTCACTGGAAGTCACAATCATAGCCTTCCGTTATGGCTTTAAGTAAATTGCCTAGTTTGGAAGCAACATGCGTGCCTTAAGAGGAGGCTAGACGCACTGGAGAGAAAAAGCGACATGATTTCTTTGACTGGAGGAGAGGGAGCGAGGATATGGAGGAAGTTTTTGTGATGGTCTCTGACTGACTGGACAGTTATGTTTATTCTGTCTGTCTGTCTGTCTGTCTGTCTGTCTGTCTGTCTGTCTGTCTGTCTGTCTGTCTGTCTGTGTCTGTCTGTCTGTCTGTCTGTCTGTCTGTCTGTCTGTCTGTCTGTCAGCAAGACTCAGCATATTACAATAACTCACTCATTACCTGAAGTCCGCTGCGTCTGTGATGTGGCGCGGTGCATGAAGAATTAATCCAGTATTTTTTGGTGAGAAGTTGAAAAAGGGGGACGCAAAATAATCATTAATCATAGCTTTGCTTAGAATGGAATACCATAGCCTAATGGTTTAATTTAACTTTGCGGAGAGGAGAGCTGTTGCAACTCCGACAGGCCAGCTAGGGTACCAGCCCAGGTGCGACGACTTGTGCGTAATTAGACATTTTTAAAAGGCTTTCATATAGACTACTCCTGACATTTTTCAAATGAGGTTTGTGCTAATAGATCACTGGGCTATTTTCTGGGTTTTAATTAGGCCTACAACAACACAAATAATAATAATACATTTTCGGTTAGTCTGACAGACTGACACTTATATGCAGCAGGGGAAGGGGAGCAGAGGAGGGGGTGCTATGACATCATCGCACTCTCCCTCACGGCCGAATTCCGATATTACACCGTTGCGAAACTGATGCGAAACCGCAGAAATGCACTTTCAGAGCCGAATTCGGAAAAGTATCGGTTAGGGTCATGAAACCGCGTCTCCGTGTGTCAAAATGGCCGAATCAATAGTAAAAACTATCGTCTACAAAAAAATCGACCTCATGTAATGACCCCCATAGTCCCTCCATCTGGTCTTTGGTCTGCGTGCATCAAAGACCACCCTAAGGAGACGCTCAGAGGCATCCGTACTAGATGCTCGAACCAGCTAGGCTACCTCCTTTCCAAGTGAAGGAGCAGCGATTCTACTCCAAGTTGTGACTGAACTTCTCTCTCACCCTATCTGTAAAGGAGATACCAGCTACCCATCTGAGAAAACTAATTTGGGCAGCTTGTTTAACCTTATTATTTTGACCTACACTTCATGACCATAGGTGAGAGTAGGAACAAAGATTGCTCGGTAGACAGAGCTTTGCCCTCTGGTTAAACTCTCTTTTTCGTAAACGGTGCGATACAGCGACTGCAATACCGCTCCTGCTGCTCCGTTTCTCTGGCTGATCTCCTGCTCCGTTCTCCCCTGAGACCCTGAGATACTTAAACTCCTTCACCTGGGGCAAAGTCTCATTTCCCACTTGGACTGCACAATCCATCAGTTCCCTGCTGAGAACCATAGCCTCAGATTTGGAAATGCGGATCCTCATTTTAGCCACTGCAATTCATCTGCAAAAAGCAGTGAGTTCAACAAAACTTATACAGTTGTTTCCTGTTGAGATTGGCACATTTCACCCAGGTTTTTTCATCTCACTCACGTCACTTTGTCTGCTGACCTCACTCAGCAACAAAATAAACAGAAAATAAACAAAAAATAAAAATAAAACAATTCACAGGAGGTAAGCAGTGATCACCCCATGATGTGCACTGCAATGTAGTTTCAAATGCACTACATTGCAGGCGTTTTTTGAGAGTGAAAAAATAAGAAGACACGTGTGACATGTGTGATCTGGGCAAATAACATACAAATTTCACACAATTTCCAGCTCTGAATTTGAACCAATTCGGTAGAATGCCTCATATATCATGACAGTGTTCTTACCCCACATCCTGGTCTCAGGTCCAGGCAGTGACTGGTGGTTGACTGTACAGCTGTAGATGTCTCCCTGCTCTGGTGTGAATTTCACCCTGGAGAACTGGCGGAACGTTCCATCATCGTTCAGGAGTGGCACAGTGGTGGTGATGTCAGAGGTCAGATTGAGGTTGTTCCTGGTCCATGTGATGGTCACTGGTACAGGATAGAAACCAGTCACATGACAGATGAGAACGTTGGACACTCCCAGTTGAACCTCGTGTTTGGTGTAGATCATGGTGTCAGGAGCATCTGAAGACACAAAATATAAAGACACGGACAGAGCAGGTGAATACGCTGGGCATTGTGGGCAGTTGCCCAGGGCACCGAGTGTGCTGAGTGCCTTGCAGGTAAAATACATTTCTACTAATTACCCATCAACCCATGTGTCAGCAGTGTCAGGAGGGAAGACAACAACAAAACAAAATGAACAAAAAGAAAGCAAGTGGGGTGCAAAACAGACACTGTGCACTACAAAGGGCAAAAAACCTGGATGCATATCCAAAATTTACATTTGGGGGAGATTTTGTCATGGCCAGCGGCTTTGGCATTGCAGTCCAGTTGTGATAACTTTACACACAACAATAACTTTAAAACATTCAAACTACTTTCAAGCACATCCCAGTTGCCTGCATGGTACATTGTAATGTGGGTTAGCAACTATCAGGCTCACTCCAAGTTTAACCCTATCATTATTAAGGCTCAATCCAAGTTTAACCCTGTCATAACAGTAAATGTTTTTCCCCTCCTAATTCATTTGAGAATATTTAAGGGTGTGTTATTTAAATTTCAGCCTTCACATTTATTAAGGCGGAGATCGAATGTACGCCAGGTGTGTCTGTTTAGGACGTGTTCGTAAATGCCACTTGCAAAATTTTGGGAAAGAAATACGCTGTTTTTTACACTCCTTTTATAAATGAGTGCCATTGTGTGAGTCTCATGTGGTCTATAACATAAGACATCTATGATGTCAGACGTCAGTCATATCCATATTTGGGGGAATATTTTGTCCACATTTTGTCCAACTTAAACAACCAACCGCATCTCGAATTACACTTGCAAATGAATTCCATCCTGTGAGAATTCCGTCCTGCATGAGGTTGCTTTTCACCCTTAGGCGTCTTACTGGTATAAATATATATATATAAAAGAAAAAAGTAAAATGTGTGTTTTTAAAAGTGAAATATCCCTTTCATACTGAGATGCAATAGGATACT
The DNA here is from genome assembly GCF_963921795.1 of Nannobrachium achirus. Taxonomy (NCBI): domain Eukaryota; kingdom Metazoa; phylum Chordata; class Actinopteri; order Myctophiformes; family Myctophidae; genus Nannobrachium; species Nannobrachium achirus. Next base: position 11,915,796 of record NC_137825.1, on the reverse strand, counting down.
TGATATGTTGATGGCATCAAACCTCCCCCTCCTACTTGTGTAATCCCCCATTACAAATAAATAATAATAATAAGGGTAATAATAATAATAAAATAAAAACCACAATGCTGCACAGCATATGTGACCCATGTGACCTCAAGCCCCCCCCCCCCAAGTCCCAATGACTAGTCAAGGTGAGGTTAAGGCTCTCTCTCTCTCTCTCTCTCTCTCTCTCTAAAGAAACATCATTTTAAATAAAACATTTAAACAAAGAACCCAACGTGTGTCATGTTATATTTAAATGTTCATTGATGTTAAATTGATTTTCAACAGTTGTTGTGTTAACTTAGTATTTCTGTACCTTGTTCCACTGGTGGGTTCTTCAGACCAGTGCGAGCGATGTTCAGGTTGAATTTGCAGGTCTCCTGATCAACCACAGCTCGTTGATACTCATCATCTGCGTAGGTGAATGGATCTACAAACGTAGGCAGAGTCATCACCCCCTTCCTCTGGTTGAAGTCAGCGTACCACCTCACTTCACCGTCCAGTCCATACATGTCTTCTTTATATATGTTTTCGCCTGTGTCTGAACAGCCATGGACGTTAATGTCCTTGTGTACAACTGGAAGGAAAAAACAAAGATGACATTAAATTAAACCTCTTCAAAGTGACGACACATGATGCAGCCATCACATATTAAACACTTAAACAACAAAAATACAAATGTTTATATAATATTCTGAAACACCCACAGTGTTGGGTGAATGGTAAAAGGGCCCTCACCTTTTACCATTGATTCTATGATGTAATTGTATCTGTGTTTTGGATACAAATACAAAAATACAAAGAAACTCACCACCTGGGATGGCTTTGACATGAAGCACACAGGAGAGGATGAGGAGGGTGGCTGTAATCTTCATCATCACAGATACAAACCCAGCTGAACTGAACTGATCAGAATAAACTGAGCTGAACTGATCACAATAAACAATGTTTACTTCAACAGAAGTTCTGGTGACTGAGGAAAGGAGGACGGAAGATTTGTTCTGATTCAGAAAAATCAGCCAATCAGATTAGAGATACATTGTTGCGTCATCTGTCTCCAAGAAGACAACATTCTAAAATTTTGCAGGTAAACATAGTTAATAGATTCAGAGGGTGTGTAAGCAGGGGTCTTCAACGATTTTCAGGCCAAGGACCCCCTTATAGCCGAGAGAGAGGAAGCAGGGACCCCCTTATAGCTGAGAGAGAGAGATGGAGCAGGGACCCCCCACCACATATTGTCAAATTAAACGCTTTCATTGATTTCACATATAGCTATAGTAGGTATATAGATTTGTGTTGGATTCGTGTTAATGTGTATTTTCAGTTAACCAGTTGACCAGTTAGTATATTTAGAAAAGGTGTACTTGTTTGCTCTTTTATCCCGAGACGTTGTGAGCTTGTAGATCAGCTATTCTGGCTAATGTTCCCCTCAGAAAAGGTTGCTCGGGTTCAAATGGTGAAATAAATAAAAATAAATTAAAAAAAGCAGATAGACAGACACAACCCCTCTACCTACCTTACCGATCCCATAGAGCAGGGGCTGTAAAACCTTTATGCACATTTTATTTATAGAGCAATTTCAAAAAGAGATATCTTAAAATAGAATCATACATTATTGGCCTTAGATATGAATATTTAATGGGACATTAACATTATTTGTAGGCCTATGTTATCAATGCAATTAATTAATACATATTTTTTGCCACTGAAAAAAATGTGAGCTATAGTTAAGTTTTCTTGGCACAGCTTCAGGGCTTGTATGCTTCTGCAAGAGCTTATCTGTGTGTGTGTGTGTGTGTGTGTGTGTGTGTGTGTGTGTGTGTGTGTGTGTGTGTGTGTGTGTGTGTGTGTGTGTGTGTGTGTGTGTGTGTGTGTGTGTGTGTGTCAAGTGGACATCCTCTTCATGTTGGCTTTGTTCATGAAAACCAAAAAACGTACAGGGATTACAATAAATAAGTTAAACAAGACAAAATAAATAAAATAAAAGGGGGGATAAGTCACATGATTAAAAGCATAAGATGAAGAAAGTCAGATGATTCCTGTGTGTGTGTGTGTGTGTGTGTGTGTGTGTGTGTGTGTGTGTGTGTGTGTGTGTGTGTGTGTGTGTGTGTGTGTGTGTGTGTGTGTGTGTGTGTGTGTGTGCGCGCGCGTGTGTGCGCGTGCATGCGTGCATGCATGCGTGCATGTGTGTAGAAACTCAACCTCAAATTTCACTTCCTGATTCACTTGGTAACAAGAAAAGCACTGCATAATTTGGATGTATTATTATTATTACTAGGCTATTATTGTTTGTTGAATTATTACTACTTTGACCACCAAATAATTGCATGTTGTATGAAGTATTAACAGTTATAAATTAATATAAATGTATTCAGAGTACTAATATCAACAGTATTATTATACGTTTATATAAATGTATTGAGAGTAATAACAGCATATATCAACAGTATTATTATATGTTTATATAAACATATTCAGATAACAGCATATATCAACAGTGTTATTATACGTTTATATAAATGTATTCAGAGTAATAACAGCATATATCAACAGTATTATTATACGTTTATATAAACATATTCAGATAACAGCATATATCAACAGTGTTATTATAGTTTATATACTGTAAATGTATTCATAGTACTAACAGCATATATCAACAGTGTTAACAAGTGGTTAACATGGTCTATGTGAGAAGATAAATAACAGGGGTTTGCTTTAACAAGCCTCTATTAGTGATGCTAGGAGTCCATGAGTACAAGAGAAAAGATGATGTTTATCATTATGATTTAGTGACAATAGATTCAATAGTCACAGAACCATAGTTAAATTATTCATAAAGTGATGTTTATTCATTTATTTAGTGACAGTAGAATGTATTCATAAAGTTAACATTATTTATTTTATGACAGAATGTATTAGGCCTAATGTTCATCAAAGGATTTAGTGAGGGTAGAATGTATTGATGAAGTTATGTTTATCAAAGTGATTCAGTAACAGTAACCAGCTGTTTACAAATGTATTCATGTTTATCAAATTAGTGACAGTAGACGGCTGTCACAGACTGTAGTCACATGATTAAATGAAGGAAGTTCCAATGTCTCCTCTGTGTGTGTGTGTGTGTGTGTGTGTGTGTGTGTGTGTGTGTGTGTGTGTGTGTGTGTGTGTGTGTGTGTGTGTGTGTGTGTGTGTGGTTAAACGTCTGAAGCTTCTTACTGGAAACTCAACCAACTCTAATTTCACTTCCTGATTCACTCAGCAGCCAATCAGGATTCTTGTTTTGTTAAACATCACCAGTTGCTAGAGGCAGACCTTTTGATAGATATTGCCAGAATGGTTGTAATGTTATATCAACAGGACACATTGGATTATTACCATAATGTTGAGACTGGGCTGGTAGGAAAAGCCTAGCCTCGCGTGGCCAGACCGACTCATCCACACCCTCTGGTGGTGTGTGAATTAGTCTGAGCAAAGCCAGGCAAGGAAAAGCCTTGCCCTTAGTGTGGAAGTGATTATGGGCATCGCTCCCATTCAACTAATTTGAGTGATAGGCTACGTGTCAATCAAAAATACTGTGGGAACACAACATGACCGTCATCATGATCTTGACCTCTGACCCTGCTCCGTGTGCCCCTGCTGTTAGGGCGCAGTCACACATTAGGCTCGGTACGATTGGAATGACGCTGCCTATAGCAGCATATCCTGCCGTAACCTTGAAACTCGAGTGGCTAATGGGAGTGGCTGTTGGGAGTGTCAACAAAGTGACGTTCTTCCAGCGTTTAGGTCTGTCCCATTGGTTAGTGCCTATCACTGCAGGGTGACAGGTGAGCAGTGCTGAACCATGAACCTGCATTCAACGCTTGTGCACGCGACCCCGCAGCGGCTCAATGACATTTCGGTCATCGTCATAACGCTATTTCCTTTCTTTTTTTGGATGTGGGTTATGCTGCTGGAATGCTGATTGTCTGACTGCGCCCTTAGTGTTGCAGAGGACGGCAAGTTAACCATGGCATGCAGCTGCAATTATTTGGAAGGTTATTCATTTAAGCTGCGTTACAGCTGTTTAGATCTCCCACCAAAATGTCTCCAAACAGCTGACTCAAATTAACAGGCACTGCTTTATCAAGCCATCAAGTTGCTTACCAGGAAGCGTTGTAGTCTCATGTTAGGCCATGACCCCCGCTTCACAAGCATCATTTAATCATCATGCTGAGACTCAGGTGTCAGAGCAGAATCAGCAGTAATAATAAACACAGCACAGCATACAGTACAGCAGCAGTTCTCAACCTGTGGGTTTGGACCCCCAGGGGGGTCCCCAGATAATTAACTTAATGCGCAACATTGTTTTCTGCCTCAACAGTAAACAAACCAACATAAAGTTTAATTGTATTGCGGGTATATGCAAATGTTCAAATATTAGAGGTAGAAATTGTGAACAACGCCTCACAACACGGCGTTGTGAGCACAATAGAACCGTGTTTTACAAAATGTAATGCCTCAACTCTTAGTGCTCGTCAGGGTGGGGGGGTCCCCAGTTAAAATATGATTATTTTGGGGGTTGTGGCCTGAAAACCACAACAGTACAGTAGCCTACAGTACAGCAGGGTTTCTCAAAGTGGATACTGTGGCACCCTGGGGTGCTGTGATACAAGTCCAGGGAAGCCACAGACTACGTTGATAATATTTGCGCTTTGAATTTGTACCAGCCGTGACACATGACATCTCTCTCACACACGCAGTAAAAGATAAAGTGTTAATTTGGTCATTTTGCAACAAGTGTTCTTGTAGACTTTCATAATTAAATTAATAAGCTAGTGTTGCAGAGGATGACAGACAGGTATAGTCATGGCATGCAGCTGCAATTATTTGGAAGGTTATTAATTTAAGCAGCATTACAGCTGTTTACATCTCCCACCAAACAGCTGATTTAACGATAAACGTGTTATCAAGCCCCAAGTTGCTTTCCAGGGAGCGTTGTAGACTCAAGTTAGGCATGACCACGCGTCACAATTAAGGACAAGCCGGGACTCAGGTGTCAGAGCAACATCAGCAGTAATGAGACTAAGGTCACAAAGGATAAAATGTTGTTTAGATAGCATCTAATGTAGACAGATGCTGTGTGTATGGTTTCAATGTAGAGATGTAGAGAATGTTTTAATAAACACAGACCAGCATACAGCACAGCACAGCACAGCACAGCACAGCACAGCACAGCACAGCACAGCACAGCACAGCACAGCACAGCACCTGCTCAAACATAGCTGGACGCTTTGAATTTGTACCAGCCATGCCGTGTCACAACACAGCATCTCTCTCACGCGCGCGCAGTAAAATATTGTAGTGTTCATTTTATCAATTTGCAACAAGAGCGAGAGTGTTCAAATGGAACCACTGTTCCACCTGTAGACTCTACTACAGGCATCAACTTGGCATCAACATGGCTTTTGTGATCCTGTGGCTTTTGTGATCCTGTGGTCTTGGTGTATTCTTTATTTAATTTGTATTAACCAAAAGCAGGGGTCATTGCCATGTTGGCTTGTTGTGGACATTTTTGTCAAAAATTTCATTTTTGCCACGGACATACACAATTACCCATCAATAATTTTACCAGAAACACATAAATAGATTGATTGATTGATTGAAGACTTTAGAAGTTTGCATAGGAAAAGGTACAGTTTCATGACGGTACAGTTCACTGGTACAAGGTCTACTAAAAGGAGATCCATGAAAAGACTAAGCTTATTTCCACAGGAAACCATTTAAGTATCTCATATAACAATGAATGACAGACGAATAGAACACAGTACTATGCAGTAGATATGTAAAGAAAAGAAAAATGAGAGAACAAAAAAAAAGAGTCTAAACAGTAAGTAAGTAAGTATATACAAAGAAGGGGCAGGGGAGGGGAGGGTCTAAACAGTAAGTAAGTAAGTATATATAAAGAAGGATATAGCCCCATAACTCAGAGTGTACAAACAGACCCATTTGTACGCCCTCAGAGTTATGGGGGTCCTTGCAAATAAAACGTTTGCAAACCAATAGTAGTGGACTCATCAAGTGCCATAGTCTCGTAGTAAATCAGTGTCATACATATTCTGAAGAAACCCTGAAGACTGACATTCCGTAATTGGATCTTGTGATCAAAATTGTGTGTAAAACAGAAAATATAAAATGTGCCACAGAACAGGCAAAGTCTTTGCCACGGACACATTGATGACCCCTGACCAAAAGGAGAAAAGGCATTGCAATGCAGAACGCCCGCAACAGCTCAGATTAAACGACAGACTGGAGGTGCACGGCTCAACAATGTCATGCAGCTGAGAGAACAGCCAGCACACATTATTTATGTCCTTTTTAACAGAGCAACAGACACGAAAGGCAAAAGGAATTAATACAGTAGGCTCCTAGGGTGCTACGTTGACGCTCACTAGTGTTTTCAAAGAAATAAAGTGACTGAGTACTGAGTACCGAGTGCCGCGCTGCAAGCTTGTAGATCTGCTATTTTTGAAAAAGTCTTGAAAATGTGTGCAAATCTTTGAATATATGTATTTTCAAAGCAAACGTTTGTAACTCAAATTTTGCTTCTGGGTGGTCCCTGGAACGAAATATTTTGAGATGGGGGTCTGTGGCCAAATACATATCATTTTGGGGGTCCTTCACATGAAAAGGTTTGAGAACCACTGACATAGTAGTCTCTCAAGAACAGACTAATTAACTGTGCTCCAGTTAAGTGAAAAGGACCTTTTCTTTGACGATGGCTAGCCAGATTGCTGACATAGAAACATAGGTTTTTCAAAAAACCTTAGAAGGATTCAAAAGACACTTATAGAATCGGGTCCAAATTCAAATTTTCAAGATTTTTCAAAAATAGCAGATATACAAGCTCACAGCACGGCACCGAGTGCCGCGCTGCGAGCTTGTAGATCTGCTATTTTTCAATAGTTAAAGCATACAATAATAATACACAATAATGTGTACCCGTTCTAAATGGGTAAACTTCACTACACTGCAAATTACAAAACACACTTTACACACTAGTTGCTCACTAGGTGCACACTACAAACCACACACAGCAGTGGATAGGTGGGGGCAGGAGTCCTGCCCCCACCTATCCACTACTGTGTGTGGTTTGTAGTGTGCACCTAGTGAGCAGTACACAAGCCTACAAGTTTAAAATGTTAGAACCACAATATGAAAGCACAATACAAAGGCAACCTTAGTGAACATACCTCAGGTTAGGTGAGGTTTGGCCCTATAGAACACAGGCCTACAAACAGCCTGGGCTTCAGTCCTCAACAGCGAGGCATAGAGAGGACTGCTCCTGCATGGGGAGCACAGGACCAGTAAAAGTCAATACAATGATCTAAACAATTTGTTAAGCAAAACAACAAGCCAGTGTTTGGGGTGTGGACACAGCAGTGGAGTGATACTCAAACTCAGGCCCGGTAACGTGTCCAATGACTAGCAGGTGGCACCATTGAGTAAAGCATTCTAAGAGTACATGCTGTTTGTTAAAAAAAATAACAAATAAAAATGTATTGTTCTGAAGGAATGTGGAGCAACTCTCATTTTTATTCAATGTATTTTGAATGCCAATAATGAAGAAAATAAGAAACTAAGCTAAACAAACTAACTAAAGCCAGATCTTTCTTTTTTGGGGGGTGGAGGTCTATCTGTACAAAACTAAGAAAAAGTCTTAGAGCAAATGCTTGCGATTAATTTTTGTTTGTCATTTTGTTTTATACACAAGCCTATATAATGGGGACACAATACTTTTTCTGACCTTTTTTAATCTCACCCCTATAAGAAAAATACCCAATATTACAATAAGGGTTGGCCATGGGGTAACACTAAAACGAATCAATATAGGCTATACATTATAATAATTGTATTACTATGTGATCACTATTGATCACTACCATTTTGATTAATATTATTTGGTTACTATAATGCCATGGTTGATGCAATCTCTATTTTGTGAACGCCCATCACTCACTCCACGGAGGGCGAGGGTTAGAGTCGGGTGTCGAAAAGATGAGATGTAGTAACAGCGAGACGCTCCCCAATAGTGTTTTTGAGGTTTCCCCAATGTCTCCTTTAGATCAGTGGTTCCCAAACATGTTAGCTCAAGACCCAAAAGAGAAATTAAACGTTTGACCCAAACTGATGAAAACAGCAGATCTACAAGCTCACAACACATCGCTATTCTGACCCCTGATCAGTCTTTGGTGCCGATCTGTTTTGTTAAATCACTCTGCTGTGACACTAAACGTTGTCAGGTGCAGTGATCGAGTTATACCCACAGAGCTATGGGAGCCCTATTCTGGCGGCGCCAAAGGCGCCGCCAGAATAGGGCTCCCATAGCTCTGGGGGAAAAAAAATCGGGTAATTGCGGATATAAAGTCGCCTAAAACGGGTACTTTCCTATATTAAATCATATTAAATCGGGTATTTCGCGGATATAAAGTCGGCTAAAACGGGTATTTCCTATATTAAATCATATTTTTCCTTTCACAATATTAATTCGGGCTTCACATTGGCTATGTTGACAACTCCAGGCAGTCTTTTCTGTTCATATTAACTCACCATTATTGCTCAGCCTCCAGTTCCCAATTCCTCCATCTGATGATCTGAGCTCTGAGCCATCCAGCCAAAAGTTCCCGTTCTGGTAGCATAAAGTCGGCTAAAATGGGTATTTTTCTTTCTCAAAACAAGGCGGGTCGGGTTCATATTTATTTACTAAAAAAAACATTGTCACGGGCACAGGCACACTAAGGCTACAGTCTTGCTAAGACAGCGTTGTTTTGTTTGGTTGTTTTGTTGCTGTCCGGCGTGTCCGCCTTCCTTTGCCGTCCGGGCCGTGGCTAGAAGTGCAAAGACTCGATGCAGTGGTTCCTAGCTTAGCCTATGCCCAGGCCATGGCGAGACCACGCAGCTGGGTAGGTCTGCATCCAGGGCCTCCTCGGCCCTGGGGGAAAGGTAGGAACCATTGCAGCGAGTGTGTTATAACCCGGACGGTAAAGGAAGACTCACACCCCACATTAAATGCGCCTGATTTATAATAATAAAATGAATAGTAGGATTAAACGGTGTGATGTCATTGTTCAGTCTTACTGTCTAACATGTTTATTTAGTATATCTAGTTAACATAAATAATATAAATTCTTCCAATGGAACATAAAAAATAAAAAAAAACGAGAAAAAAAAAAAAAACACACTTAGAAAAAAAGAGACCCCAAAGGGGGTTGTTGACTATGGGGTCCCAGACTTTAACTATGGGAGCTAAGACCCCACTGGCTCCCACATAACTCGAACTCTGGTCAGGTGTGACTGTGAATTTGGGGGTTATTTTGAATCGATGCCTGCCCCTGCGCGAGAGAGGTGTGACACTGGTCATAAAAGATATGGGGCGGCGCGTACGCGCTTGAAAGGGCCATTGCAACACTGCTATTATGTACCATGTTCAGTGTCAGTTGCAGACGTTGACAGTAACCAGATAACTGGACACTTGAGATTATCTCAATGTTAGAGAGACAATACAGATACAACACCATGTAGATCATCAAATAGCCTACTGCTAATTATAATAAGTGTAATTTCTACATACAATGAATTGAGTACAAAGGACCCGAATGGAAACAAAGCCATGGTACCTGCTTGTTTTTAAATCCTCTTAGCAGACCTTGTATTGAATTGATTGGTACTTTTCTGTGCTTTTTTTCTGCAAGCTGCTAATAAAGTATTCAATCAAAATCAAGCATTCCCAGTCACCATGTTGAAGACCCCTGCTCTGATGGTATAAGGTTTCAAGTTGCACTGCACAATAATGTTCTCATTTCACACAGACAGACAGACCTTACCCATCCCCTAGGCTAGGGCAGGGGCTGTAGCAACTCATAATGTAATAATGGCTCATAATGTAATAAGGGCTCATAATGTAATAAAACAAATGTAATAAAAACTCATAATGTAATAATCAGCTCATAATGTAATAAAAAAACGAGCGCATAACGTAATAACAGATTTTTCAATAATGTAATAATGTAATAATGTGTTACATTAAGAACCTCCACATAGGAGGCTCATAATGTAATAAAACTTCATAATGTAATAAGGTATTTTTATTACATTATGAGCTGATTATTACATTATGAGCTTTTATTACATTTTAATTATTACATTATGAGCTCGTTTTTTATTATATTATGAGCTGATTATTACATTATGAGTTTCTATTACATTTATAATTACATTATGAGCTGTTATTACATTATGAGCTGTTACATGATTACATTATTGGTTGCTACACACCCTGCCAACTTTGTTGATGAAGAATGGAGCAACTATCTGCTAAACATGCAGCAAATGAATAAATATGGGGATCATTTAACTGCACAACGAATATCCACAATGTTCAACGTACAGTTCGTGATTGTATCGACACTGGGTGTTGATGCAACATCAATAACACACACTTGATTCAAAGAGTCCAGGAAGCAGAGGAGAGCGCACCACTTCGATTTGTCCAGATTTAGGACCAGAGTGAGGTACAGGTCAGGGCCAGAGTGAGGGACCGGGTCAGGGCCAAGGTGAGGTACTGGGTCAGGGCCAGAGTGAGGGACCGGGTCAGGGCCAAGGTGAGGTACTGGGTCAGGGCCAGAGTGAGGGACCGGGTCAGGGCCAGAGTGAGGGACCGGGTCAGGGCCAGAGTGAGGGACCGGGTCAGGGCCAAGGTGAGGTACTGGGTCAGGGCCAGAGTGAGGTACGGGTCAGGGCCAGAGTGAGGGACCGGGTCAGGGCCAAGGTGAGGTACTGGGTCAGGGCCAGAGTGAGGTACGGGTCAGGGCCAGAGTGAGGGACCGGGTCAGGGCCAGAGTGAGGGACCGGGTCAGGGCCAAGGTGAGGTACTGGGTCAGGGCCAGAGTGAGGTACGGGTCAGGGCCAGAGTGAGGGACCGGGTCAGGGCCAAGGTGAGGTACTGGGTCAGGGCCAGAGTGAGGTACAGGTCAGGGCCAGAGTGAGGGACCGGGTCAGGGCCAAGGTGAGGTACTGGGTCAGGGCCAGAGTGAGGTACGGGTCAGGGCCAGAGTGAGGGACCGGGTCAGGGCCAAGGTGAGGTACTGGGTCAGGGCCAGAGTGAGGGACCGGGTCAGGGCCAAGGTGAGGTACTGGGTCAGGGCCAGAGTGAGGTACGGGTCAGGGCCAGAGTGAGGGACCGGGTCAGGGCCAAGGTGAGGTACTGGGTCAGGGCCAGAGTGAGGTACAGGTCAGGGCCAGAGTGAGGTACAGGTAAGGGCCAAGGTGAGGTACTGGGTCAGGGCCAGAGTGAGGTACCGGGTCAGGGCCAGAGTGAGGGCCAGACTTAGGGCGAGAGTGAGGGCCAGATCGAAGTGATGCTCTCTCCTCTGCTTCCTGGCTCTTTGAATCAAGTGTGTGACTGGTCCATCAAGGCTTACATAATGGTCCCCATGACCTTCGGCAAAGTGGCCCAAAACTAGCAATAGCAGACTGTCGTCATACTGACCACATGGGGATATTATCGATGTTGCATCAACACTCAGTGTCGATACAATCACAAACTGTACGTTGAACATTGTGGATGCTCTTTGTACAGTTAATGGTTATACACCATGCATTTAAAAATAATGTAATAATTTAAAAAATAATATAACATTGTTTGTGTCCTAAAAAAAAAGAAAAAAAAAGAAAAACGTTTTTCAAAAGGTTTGAGGCTAAATTACCACTCGATCCTGAATACGGAGCCCCTGTCATTTCCGCCTGGCTTTCAGAGCATTTTCAGCTGCAGTACCACCTTGTCCTGAGTGGGAGGACTGTGCTATTGAGCCAGTTTTGGCCCCACACTCCTCCCCAGTCCCCACCTCCTGCTCAGCAGGCCTGCCCACCCCTCCCCAAACCCTCTCCCAGCACCTCCTGCCTCCTTCTCAGGCCTGCCCACAGCCCACCCCTCCCCAACCCCCACTCAGCACACAATCGGACCTAAAATCAGACAGCCTGTTATGAAACCTGCTTACATAGATCTGCCCATAAACTGAGAAAGACACAATGGTCAGAAATAGGACTTTGTGAGGATAGAACCTGCTGGTGGGACACAAAAGAAATACATAAAAATGGGGAAAATGAATATTCATGGTGTATTCCCTTTAAATTATCCCTATATGTATTCATTTGCTGCATGCTTAGCAGATAGTTGCTCCATTCTTCATCAACAAAGTTGGCAAGGTGTGTTACCCACAACCAATAATGTAATAACAGCTCATAATGTAATACATTTTTTTAATAAAAACTCATAATGTAATAATCAGCTCATAATGTAATAAAAAACTAGCTCATAATGTAATAATTAAAATGTAATAAAAGCTCATAATGTAATAATCAGCTCATAATGTAATAAAAAATACCTTATTACATTATGAAGTTTTATTACATTATGAGCCTCCTATGTGGAGGTTCTTAATGTAACACATTATTACATTATTACATTATTGAAAAAGCTGTTATTACGTTATGCGCTTGTTTTTTTATTACATTATGAGCTGATTATTACATTATGAGTTTTTATTACATTTTTTTTATTACATTATGAGCCCTTATTACATTATGAGCCGTTATTACATTATGAGTTGCTACAGGGGCTCTAAAACCTTTATGAAACGTTTTATTTTATTTTATGGGGGATCTTTTTTGGCGACCAAACACTTTCAAAGTGGAAATAAATAATATCTTAAAATAAAATCATACTATACATCATATTATTGGCCTTAGATATGAATATTTAGCAGAACATGTAATTAAAGCAGTGATTTGTAGGCCTATGTTATCAATGAAATGAATGAATAATATTTTTTGTGCCACTGAAAATAATAAAAGATAAAGTACACACGTCTTAATCCGGCTCTCTAATTCATCATAAGAAGGGTTCCATAAGAGATCATTTGTTTCCATGCATTTTACCCTCTCAGAGTAACAAAAACACCCCAAACAGCTGTTCAATGAGCCACCTGAACATATTATTGCTGCTAAATAACTGTCTATACAGTTTATATAAGCAGCAGTACAATCAGTTCTTGTAGGCTTCTCGTGCGTGTGTGTGTGTGTGTGTGTGTGTGTGTGTGTGTGTGTGTGTGTGTGTGTGTGCGTGCGTGCGTGCGTGCGTGCGTGCGTGCGTGCGTGCATGTGTCAAGTGGACGTCGGCTTTGTTTATGAAAACCCCCCCAAAAAAACGTGTGACCCTAAAAGCACCTTCACAGGACCCCACTTTGGGTTGCGACCCACATCTTGAAAACCTCTGCCATAGAGGAAATTCAGTTGTTAAATCATTATAGTAATTACAGGGATTACAAATAAAGTTAAAATATAAAAAAGAAAAAGAAAATAGGTGGTGGGGGGTTAAGATTGAAAGCACATGATTAAAAGCATAAGATGAAGGAAGTCCAATGATTCCAGTGTGTGTGTGTGTGTGTGTGTGTGTGTGTGTGTGTGTGTGTGTGTGTGTGTGTGTGTGTGTGTGTGTGTGTGTGTGTGTGTGTGTGCGTGTGCGTGTGTGTGCGTGCGTGCGTGCTTCTCACGACAGAAACTTCCTACTAGAAACTTAACTTCTAATTTCACTTCCTGATTCACTCAGTAACAAGAAAAACAATACATAATTTATATTACTACTAATATTATTTGTTGTATAATTAATTACTACTTTGACCACCAAAGAATGTCATGTTCTATGAAGCATTAACAGGTATACATTTGTATAAATGTATTCACGGTACTAACAACATATATCAACAATATTATTATATAAATGTATTCGGAATAATAACAGCATATATCAACAGTGTTAACAAGTATACATGGTCTATATGAGAAGATAAAGGACAGCAGTTTGCTTTAACAAGCCTCTATTAGTGATGCCAGGAGTCCATGAGTACAAGAGAAAATGGTAAATGGTGCATTTATATAGCGCTTTTTATCCAAAGCGCTTTACAGAGATTGTGCATTACATTCACGCACACATTCATACACCGGTGGCGGAGGAAACCATGCAAGGCACCAACCTGCTCACCGGGAGCAATTAGGGGTTCAGGGTCTTGCCCAAGGACCCTTCGACATTAACTCAGGGGGAGCCCGGATTCGAACTGGGAACCCTTCGGGAACCCTTCGTGCTCTAATAACGGTTTCTCTACCCCTGAGCTATGCCACCCTGCACCCCAAGAGAAAATATGATGTTTATCATTATGATTTAGTGACAGTTGTCACACAACCATAGTTAGATTATTCATAAAGTGATGTTTATTAGATTAGATTAGAGTTTAGATTAGATTAATAATAATAATATTAATGTATTTAGTGACAGTAGAATGGATTCACAAAGTTAACATTATTTTATGACAGAATGTATTAGACCTAATGTTCTAATGTGGATTTAGTGAGGGTAGAATGTATTGATGAAGTGATGTTTATCAAAGTGATTCAGTAACAGTAACCAGCTACAAATGTATTCATAATGTTTACCAGTAAGACTCCCTAATCGGGAGATAAGCGACCGTAGGTGGCTTATCTCCACAAATAGGGCAAAAATGTGTTTTAGGAGCAGTGTCCAAAAATGTGATTTAAAAATCAGCCTGAAGGTGGCGCTAGAATAGGGCCATGTGAGAAATGAGGGGTGGGGTCTCCGCGTTGCCTTGGCGGACGAAAAGGTAAATGGTAAATGGTAAATGGTGCATTTATATAGCGCTTTTAATCCAAAGCGCTTTACATAGATTGTGCATTACATTCACCCATTCACACACACATTCATACACCGGTGGCGGAGGAAGCCATGCAAGGCACCAACCTACTCACCGGAGGCAATTAGGGGTTCAGAGTCTTGCCCAAGGACCCTTCGACATTAATAACTCAGGGGGAGCCCGGATTTGAACTGGGAACCCTTCGGAATTTATACCCTTCGTGCTCTAATACCAGTTTCTCTACCCCTGAGCTATGCCGCCCCTAGGTACCGGCCCCGGCTCTCCCGGACGCTCCTAGCCCGAGTTACGGCATTTTATGTGCGCTGCAGTGGCAGGGGGTCCTCCACTGGGGGCGCCACCACTTTTGCATCCGTTCTGGAGCAGCAGGAGTCGGTGGTCCCCGGGAATTCCCCGTGAGCAGCCCCGTTGGGGTGGTCATTTGGGTCATTTTTGCACATTTGGTCATTTTTTACATCTGGGGGTCCCCCAGGGACCTGGGGGTCCCTGGGGCTCCGGGGGTCCTTGGAGGTTGTAGTTTGGCAGTCAAGGAGTGTGTGTGCAAAATTTGGCATGGATGGGGGCAACGGTTGTGGAGATATGAGCAGGGCAAAAGTGTGACTGACTCACTGACTGACTGACTGACTGACTGACTCACAGACAGCCCGTGGAGGTTTTGGTAGTAAATGCGACCTACGGTCGCAATCATATTAGTGACAGTAGACGGCTGTCACAGACTGTAGTCACATGATTAAATGAAGGAAGTTCCAATGTCTCCTCTCTCTGTGTGTGTGTGTGTGTGTGTGTGTGTGTGTGTGTGTGTGTGTGTGTGTGTGTGTGTGTGTGTGTGTGTGTGTGTGTGTGTGTGTGTGTGTGTGTGTGTGTGCGCGCGTGAAACCTGAAGCTTCTTACTGGAAACTTAACCTCTAATTTCACTTCCTAATTCACTCAGCAGCCAATCAGGAATCTTGTTTTGTTAAACATCACCAGTCGCTAGAGGCAGACATTTTGGTAGATATTACCAGACTGGTTGTAGTGTTATATCAACAGGAAACATTACATTATTACATAACTGTAATGGTATATCAGACTGGGCTGGTAGGAAACGCCGCCCCCCACCCTTGCCCTCTTCAAAACCTCCCTCAAAACTCACCTTTTCAGACTCGCTTTCTCTGCCTAATTCAAATCCTCCTTTTTAGTTTTTAGCCTTTTTACTAGTTAAGAGGGTCTGGCTGCCCAGGTGGGCTCACCAACCACCCTGCCATGATTATCTATTAATCATGCTTTTTCTTTTACTCTACTGTAGAGGGTAGCACGGGTCTGCCAGGACCCGATTACCCGAGAGCCGAACCGAGAACCCAGCCGGTTCGGTTCTAAAATATTGATTTGTCCCTCTGGGCAGGGTCTGGTATGGGTTGCAGTCTTGCAGAGGACGCCAGGTAGTCATGGCATGCAGCTGCAATTATTTGGAAGGTTTTAAATTTAAGCAGCATTACGCCTGTTTAGATCTAGCACCAAACAGCTGACTCAAATTAATGATCACTGCGTTATCAAGCCATCAAGTTGCTTACCAGGGAGTGTTGTAGTCTCATGTTAGGCCATGACTCTGCTTCACAAGCATCATTTAATCCTCATGTCAAGACTCAGGTGTCAGAGCAGCATCAGCAGTAATAATAAACACAGCATGGCTTACAGTACAGCAGTGGTTCTCAACCTGTGGGTCGGGACCAAAAATATTTTGGGGCGTCCCCAGATGATTAACTTAATGCGTAACATTGTTTTCTCCCTCAACAGTAAACAAACCAACTTAAAGTTTAATTGTATAGCGGGTATATGCAAATGGTCAAATATTAGAGGCAGAAATTGAAAAAATAGCTCACAACGCCTCGCAACGTGAGGTGTTGTGAGCATGTAGATCAGCTATTTTCACAATAGAACCGTGTTTTACAAAATGTAATGCCTCAACTCTCAGTGCTCGTCAGCGTGGGAGGGTCCCCAGTTACAATATGATTATTTTGGGGGTCGTGGCCTGAAAAGGTTTAGAACCACAACAGTACAGTACAGCAGGTTTTCTCAGAGTGGGTGCCATGGGCACCCTGGGGTGCTGTGACGAAAGTCCAGGGAAGCCACAGACTACTTTGATAAATTTTGCGTGGAGTAGCATCTCTCTCACACATGCAGTAAAAAAGTTAAGAGTGTTAATTTGATCAATTTACAACAAGAGTGTTCTTGTAGACTCTCATAATTAAATGAATAAGCTAGTGTTGCAGAGGACGACAGACAGGTATAGTCATGGCATGCAGCTGCA